>NC_092414.1:68446959-69063625 GCF_040894005.1 Engystomops pustulosus
TTTTTTAACTTTTTTTTGTGTTTTTTTGTGTTTTTTAGGTTTTTTTTGTGTTTTTTAGTTTTTAAAACCAAACAATGCTATCCTATTGCTATGGCTATTTTCTAGCCAAGTATGAAAGCACACTGCTATGCCAGATGAGATGACGCTGAGTTATGAAAAAATAAACGTAAAATAAAAAGGAAATGGCAGACTGTGCCTAATTGAAATCCAACCCCTAATAAATTTTCCCACTTCGGTCTTTGCGATGGATATGTGCGTCACTAAGCGCTAAACACAGCGGTCGCAAGTCTCACTCCAAATTCCTGACAATTGGCTAGTATATGCACCGCAGCAAGGACAGCCACCAGCAGATCAACCAGAAATAAAATATATATAACGCTATTGTAGGCGTAAGTAAGCCGTTTGGATTCTCCTTTGGCTATTTTCTAGCCAAGTATGAAAGCACACTGATGAGATGACGCTGAGTTATGAAAAAATAAACGTAAAATAAAAAGGATATGGCAGACTGTGCCTAATTGAAATCCAACCCCTAATAAATTTTCCCACTTCGGTCTTTGCGATGGATATGTGCGTCACTAAGCGCAAAACACAGCGGTCGCAAGTCTCACTACAAATTGCTCACAATTTGCTAGTAGATGCACTGCAGCAAGTACAGCCACCAGCAGATCAACCAGAAATCAAATATATATAACGCTACTGTAGGCGTAAGTAAGCCGTTTGGATTCTCCTATGGCTATTTTCTAGCCAAGTATGAAAGCACACTACTATGCCAGATGAGATGACGCTGAGTTATTAAAAAAATAAACGTAAAATAAAAAAGGAAATGGCAGACTGTGCCTAATTGAAATCCAACCCCTAATAAATGTTCCCACTTCGGTCTTTGCGATGGATATGTGCGTCACTAAGCGCAAAACACAGCGGTCGCAAGTCTCACTACAAATTGCTCACAATTTGCTAGTAGATGCACTGCAGCAAGTACAGCCACCAGCAGATCAACCAGAAATCAAATATATATAACGCTACTGTAGGCGTAAGTAAGCCGTTTGGATTCTCCTATGGCTATTTTCTAGCCAAGTATGAAAGCACACTACTATGCCAGATGAGATGACGCTGAGTTATTAAAAAAATAAACGTAAAATAAAAAAGGAAATGGCAGACTGTGCCTAATTGAAATCCAACCCCTAATAAATGTTCCCACTTCGGTCTTTGCGATGGATATGTGCGTCACTAAGCGCAAAACACAGCGGTCGCAAGTCTCACTACAAATTGCTCACAATTTGCTAGTAGATGCACTGCAGCAAGTACAGCCACCAGCAGATCAACCAGAAATCAAATATATATAACGCTACTGTAGGCGTAAGTAAGCCGTTTGGATTCTCCTATGGCTATTTTCTAGCCAAGTATGAAAGCACACTACTATGCCAGATGAGATGACGCTGAGTTATTAAAAAAATAAACGTAAAATAAAAAAGGAAATGGCAGACTGTGCCTAATTGAAATCCAACCCCTAATAAATTTTCCCACTTCGGTCTTTGCGATGGATATGTGCGTCACTAAGCGCAAAACACAGTGGTCGCAAGTCTCACTACAAATTGCTCACAATTTGCTAGTAGATGCACTGCAGCAAGTACAGCCACCAGCAGATCAACCAGAAATCAAATATATATAACGCTACTGTAGGCGTAAGTAAGCCGTTTGGATTCTCCTATGGCTATTTTCTAGCCAAGTATGAAAGCACACTACTATGCAAGATGAGATGACACTGAGTTATTAAAAAAATAAACGTAAAATAAAAAGTAAATGGCAGACTGTGCCTAATTGAAATCCAACCCCTAATAAATTTTCCCACTTTGGTGTTTGAGGTGGATATGTGTGTCACTAAGAGCTAAACACAACGGTAGCAAGTCCCCCTGCAAATTCCTCACAATATGGTACTAGCTGCAAATAAAAAAAAAAAAATTCTAACGTTATTGTAGCCCTAAGAAGGGCTGTTGGGTTCTTGTAGAATCACTCCTGCCTAACAGTAAGCTAATAGAACACCCTAACGCTTTCCCTGACCAGCAGCAGCTCTCTCCCTAGCGGCATCCAGACACAGAATGATCCGAGCAGCGCAGGCAGGGGCTAGTCTATCCCAGGGTCACCTGATCTGGCCAGCCAACCACTGCTATCTACGTGTAAGGGTACCACGTCATGCTGGGTGGAGTGCAGAGTCTCCTGGCTTGTGATTGGCTCTGTTTCTGGCCGCCAAAAAGCAAAACGGCGGGAGCTGCCATTTTCTCGAGCGGGCGAAGTATTCGTCCGAGCAACGAGCAGTTTCGAGTACGCTAATGCTCGACCGAGCATCAAGCTCGGACGAGTATGTTCGCTCATCTCTAGTGTGACACAGTCAGGGGTTTGTTGCTGGATGGGAGGTATTATCCTCTCAGCTTGTGTTGCTCAGAGTAATGCAGCAAGCTGAAATCAAGCACCGGACCAAACTTCAAGCACCGGTCCAAACCGGGTTTTCAGGGTGTTCCAGCTAACAAAGCTGAGCTGGAAGTGTGCACAAGAGAGTGGAGTGAGCTCTAGTCTCAGAGGGAGAAGCTTGTTCCAAGAGCAAACACGTGTCCTGTCTATGGAGGACAGGTTGGCTGTTTTGGACTTTAAATGGACTAAGTGCTATGCAGCAGCTTCTGCAAGGTGTGAACATACACCAACAATTTGGACTATTTGTGAAGACCCTGCTACTGGGTGAGAAGGCCAAGCCTGGTCTGTATGTTTATGTTTTAAACAAGCATGAAGACAATGCTGGATTTTTGTTCCATTTGTTTTGTGGTGTGAATAAACACTGAACTGAGAACTGTCTCTTTCCCTCTGTCTGCGACCGCTACCTAGCTTATACCTGAGCAATACCCCACAATTGGTGGCTTGGAGCGGGCAAAACGCAGTGAGGGTGGTGCAAAACCGGAGTTTTTTTTTCTGGGCACCATTGCATGTCGTGGATTAAACCTGCAAAGTTTCAGCTAGCATCACCGGACAAGATGGAGGAGCTGATTAAACAACTTGTGCAAGCTAATGTTCAACAGCAGATGGCACACTCTGAGGCTATGCAGGCCCAGCAACAGACTAACGACTTACTGCTACAACAAATAAAGGCGCTGCGTGAGACTCCAACAGTGGTGACCCAGCTACAGCCTGCGGCCAGAGAGAGAGTCCGAACTGCGCTGAGAAAGCTGACAGCGGAGGATGACGTAGAGGCCTTCCTGGCGGTGTTCGAGAGAACGGCAGAGCGTGAGGGGCTGCAGCCTGACCAGTGGGCTGAAGTGGTGGCCCCGTTCCTGACTGGCGATGCGTTAAAGGCATATTTTGACCTCACTCAGGAGGATGCCCTGGACTACAAGAAGTTGAAAGGTGAGATCCTGGCACGCATGGGGGTCAATGTTTATGTGCGGGCCCAACGTGTATATCAGTGGGGGTTTGTGGAATCCCGAGCTGCCAGGTCTCAAGCTTATGACCTACTGCACCTGGTAAAAAGGTGGCTTCAGCCTGAGACTTTAACCCCAGCCCAAATAGTGGAGAGGGTGGTGGTAGACCGTTTTGTGCGCACTCTGCCGGTTGCCATTCAGCGCTGGGTAGGTCAAGGTGACCCAGGTAATTTAGACCAGCTGGTTGGTCTGGTGGAACGTTACATAGCCACCCAGGACTTTGTGCGGGACTGTACCCCTACACGTAAGCCACCCCGTCCCTCACCCCCACTTGCAGTGACTGAGGAAAAGCCCCGACCTTCTGCTGGGAGTAGCTCCCCAACGATGTCCAAACAACGTTCCACAAAGATTCGTGAGGTCCCCACACTCCGCTGTTGGCGCTGTCATGTCCTGGGACATGTGGCTGCAAATTGCCCCTTGGCCTCCGAACCTATGGACTGTGGGTACGCTCGCCGTACTTCCTTCTATGCACGGCCTGTATGTACCGCTGACGTCCTGGATGCAGATAGGGCACCTCCCATGTGCCCAGTGTCCGTTGATGGGTGCAGGGCTAATGCACTACTTGACTCAGGGAGCCTAGTGACCATAGTACGGGATACCCTGGCGCTACCCTCTCAGTTCACTAGTCGCAAGGTTCGAGTATTGTGTATTCATGGAGACTTAAAAGATTATCCAACCGCACTGGTGGTCATAAAAACACCTGCTGGGAGGAAAGTCCACGAGGTGGCAGTAGCATCAAATCTGCCCTATGACCTAATTATAGGAAGAGACTTTCCATTATTCTCTGCACTATGGCCATCGTTACTGCATGTCAGTCCCCAGGGGTCAGGGAGAGCAATAGCTGAAGGTCATGTTCCAGACCTAGAACCAGAACCTTGGGAACCCGAGGCGGAAGGGCCAGCGGTAGGGGTGACCGCCACTTCGGTGGATGATGGGGAGACACTACCAATGAATGTAATGGTTGGGGAAGTAGAGGACTTGCCGCCAGGCCCTGAATTGTCAGACTTAAACGTCTCTGGTGACAATTTTGGTACGGCGCAACTCCGGGACCAGACTCTGTCCCGAGCCTGGGGGAATGTGTTAATGGTTGAAGGTGAGCCACAACAACCAGGAGCTGAGGCAGTTTTTCCTCGTTTTGTGGTTCACCATAATTTACTGTATCGGGTCACCCAACTACGGGGTGAGAATGTTGAACAATTAATAGTGCCTCAGGCATATCGTAGGATGGTACTGGATCTTGCTCACCAACATGTTTTAGGTGGACACCTTGGGCCGCAGAAAACCCAGGACCGTATACTGCAGCGATTTTACTGGCCCAGTGTGTTCAAAGAGGTGGAAGAGTTTTGTAAGTCCTGTCCGACCTGTCAAATAACTAGCCCCCAGCAGCACTTCCGCAGTCCCCTAGTACCCCTCCCAATTATCGAGGTACCTTTTGAGAGAATTGCCATGGACCTTGTGGGTCCAGTACCTAAATCTGCTAGGGGTCACCAACATATTTTAGTTGTCCTTGACTACGCAACCCGGTATCCAGAAGCAGTGCCACTGCGTCATACCTCTGCCAAACTTATAGCTAAGGAGTTAATGGAGATGTTTTCAAGGGTTGGGATACCTAAGGAGATTCTGACAGACCAGGGGACTCCCTTCATGTCGAAGGTCATGAAGGAACTCTGCAAGTTGCTGGGGATTAAACAGTTAAGGACTTCAGTTTACCACCCCCAAACAGACGGCCTGGTGGAGAGATTTAATCAAACTTTGAAAAATATGCTGAAAAGAGCAGTGTCCAAGGATGGAAGGGACTGGGATCTGCTTCTGCCCTATCTTATGTTCGCAGTGCGAGAGGTGCCCCAGGCCTCTACTGGGTTCTCGCCCTTTGAATTACTATATGGCAGACATCCCCGAGGTTTGCTGGACGTGGCCAAAGAGGCATGGGAGCAACAGCCCACTCCGCATAAGAGTGTCATTGAATATGTCACTAAGATGCAGGAGCGGATGGAGACAGTGTTGCCCCTTGTCAGGGAACATATGGAGGCGGCTCAGCGAGCCCAGAGTCAGGTCTACAATAGAGTAGCTAAGGTGCGGAGCTTTAACCCAGGAGACAGAGTCTTGGTTTTAGTACCAACGGTAGACAGTAAGTTCCTCGCAAGGTGGCAAGGCCCTTACGAAATTCTGGAAAAAGTAAGCAATGTAAATTACAAGGTACATCAGCCAGGGCGGCGGAAGCCAGAGCAGGTCTACCATGTCAATTTGCTAAAGCCTTGGAAAGATAGGGAGACCTGCGTTGGGAGCACCCCGCAGCCGGTATGTTTAGGGGAAGGGAAACCAGTACCTCCAACTGTTCCCGGGGAAGCGGCTGCCACAGTGCGCATTGCTGACAGCCTTTCCCCTAAACAGGCTCAAGAGGCCAAGGAGTTCATTAGTCGGAACACGGACGTGTTCTCTGACCTCCCTGGACGTACTTCCGTAATCCAACATGACATTGTCACGGAGCCCCAGGCAAAAGTCCGGCTAAAGCCGTACCGGGTGCCCGAAGCTCGGCGACAAGCCATCACGGAGGAAGTACAGTTGATGCTGCGGCTGGACGTAATTGAAGAGTCAAGAAGTGAGTGGGCAAGCCCAATAGTTTTGATACCCAAACCAGATGGGACGCTACGTTTCTGTAACGATTTTCGTAAACTGAACGAAGTGTCCAAATTTGATGCTTATCCCATGCCCCGGGTGGACGAGCTAATTGAGCGCTTAGGACAGGCCAGGTATTTTTCTACCTTGGACCTCACTAAAGGGTACTGGCAAGTGCCCTTGACGGAGGCTGCCAAGGAGAAAACTGCCTTTATCACACCTGAGGGACTATTTCAGTATAAAGTGTTACCCTTTGGCCTGCATGGCGCCCCGGCCACGTTCCAGCGTTTAATGGACATTGTGCTTCGTCCACATCGGCGTTACGCGTCAGCGTACCTCGATGATATTGTCATTTTCAGTGCTGACTGGGAGAGTCATATGGCAAAAGTGCAGGCTGTAGTAGACTCCCTCCGTAGGGCCGGGCTAACTGCTAACCCAAAGAAATGTGCCATAGGGCTAGAGGAGGCACGGTACTTAGGCTATATCATTGGGCGTGGAGTCATCAAACCCCAGATGAATAAGGTAGAGGCAATACGGAGTTGGCCACGGCCTGTCACCACCAGGCAAATAAAGTCATTCCTGGGGATGGTGGGGTATTATATGAGATTTATTCCCCATTTTGCTACTGTAGCGGCTCCATTGACAGGGCTCCTGAAGGGACGTAAGACAGTGATGGTTCGCTGGAATGACCAAGCGGAGAAGGCTTTTTCCGCTTTGAAGTCGGCCTTGTGCGGGTCACCAGTCCTGGTGACACCCGACTTCAAGAGGGAGTTTGTAGTACAGACCGATGCCTCTGAAGTGGGCCTCGGTGCTGTACTATCTCAGGAAATTAATGGGGAAGAGCATCCTGTTGGGTTCCTGAGTCGCAAGCTCACCCCAGCCGAAACCAGGTACAGTATAGTGGAGAGGGAGTGCCTAGCCATCAAGTGGGCACTCGAGTCTCTCCGCTATTATCTGTTGGGGAGGAAGTTCCGACTGGTGACTGACCATTCACCTCTCAAGTGGATGAGCCAGGCCAAGGAGAGGAATGCTCGGGTCACCAGATGGTTCTTGTCTCTACAGAACTTCAAATTCACAGTGGAACACAGAGCAGGCCGGCTACAGGGGAATGCAGATGCCCTGTCCCGGGTGCACTGTCTGGCGAGTGTTCATCCCCTCAAGGTTGAACAAAGGGAGGGGGTATGTGACACAGTCAGGGGTTTGTTGCTGGATGGGAGGTATTATCCTCTCAGCTTGTGTTGCTCAGAGTAATGCAGCAAGCTGAAATCAAGCACCGGACCAAACTTCAAGCACCGGTCCAAACCGGGTTTTCAGGGTGTTCCAGCTAACAAAGCTGAGCTGGAAGTGTGCACAAGAGAGTGGAGTGAGCTCTAGTCTCAGAGGGAGAAGCTTGTTCCAAGAGCAAACACGTGTCCTGTCTATGGAGGACAGGTTGGCTGTTTTGGACTTTAAATGGACTAAGTGCTATGCAGCAGCTTCTGCAAGGTGTGAACATACACCAACAATTTGGACTATTTGTGAAGACCCTGCTACTGGGTGAGAAGGCCAAGCCTGGTCTGTATGTTTATGTTTTAAACAAGCATGAAGACAATGCTGGATTTTTGTTCCATTTGTTTTGTGGTGTGAATAAACACTGAACTGAGAACTGTCTCTTTCCCTCTGTCTGCGACCGCTACCTAGCTTATACCTGAGCAATACCCCACACTAGTGATAGATGATTACAAAAATGTCAAAATGTTTTTATAGGCTTTATGTTTTTATATAGTTTTTTTCCACTAAAACTCTTTTTTTTTTGTACATTTCACTTTGTCCCACAAAGATACTGGCTGAGATGGATTAATCTCTTATTTAATGCATTGTACTAGTTATATAGTGCAGTGCATTGAATCATCCCGAATAGACATCCGACTTGGCCTAATATATAGCTATCCCAATCCTTCAGTGCCGTTGGACACCACTGGCACCCTATGATTCTTGTTGTGGAGTTCGCTCTTTCTGCACCCGGTTATACACCGCAGTCCATTTTGTCTGCAGTGTGTAAAGGGGTTAAACACCCTGGACCGGAGCTTTTCCGTTCCCAGGTGTCCGACATACATCTCCTGATGCGGCAGCATAGAAAGACGTCACATCAAAAGAAGTACCCTTAAGGAAGGCTGCCATAAAAAGTCGTTACAGCTGTACAACAAGAAGACATTGCACATATGAAATATTTGTACTAAAGTATGTTGACTCAAATAAAAAGAAGGTTTATAGAACAAGATATTATCAGCACACCTTAACCACTACCATTACTACCACATAGTGACTGAATAACATTGCCACATTATGACCACTTCCATTACCACCAGATAGTGACTGAATAAAACTGCCATATTGTTAATGAATAAATGGCAACACAAAAATATAATACAAGTTAAAATAAAAATATATGCCTCCATGCAAACCATTGAAATGATAAAAGTATGATGACTGCCCACACAATTCGGTAGTCATTTCTGCCCACACAATTCGGTAGTCTGTATATAGCACCCCCACATATAGTGCTTTCCCTACATAGTGCCTCCATAAGGTGCACCCCAAGACACCATATGGTGCTCCCCCTCTGTAGTCGGGCTCTGAAGGCATGATCTATGAGCCAGAGGTCTGTCTACACAGTCTGTGTACCGGAGAGGATGCAGAGAGAATTCTCTCTACCTATATTCTCTCCTTCTCTATGGTATTTGCGTCTTAAAGATGCAGATTCTATTAATTGCATCTTTGTAAGATTGGCCAATCTGTATCTTTTGAGAGACCGGCCAATAACTTTTAGCTGGTCCATACCTAGAATAGGAAATACCTATGGGGCCCACTGCACACAGCCCCCCCCCCCCCCCGGAGACCAGTTGTGTGGTCTGCCTCCATTGGAGGTACGCCACTGGGTAAAATATTAATAGCCACCTCTTGTTTCTTTTCCTTGAGAACAAAATGATGAGCAGATTAAAATCTTAAATGCTCACACTCTTATTCAGATATTCAGGTTAAAAGATCAGCCAATCTTTTCTATGTGAATTGTTGGGGGCATTTTTATATTGCTGCACCCATTTTTTGGCAGTTTTTGGTCACCAAAGGGAGCTTAAACTGTGTACTTTGTGAAAACACAAAACACAGTCCATAGGATAGTAGGAACAGGAGTTGACCCTATCTCCTATGCTGAAGCAGTTAACAGAAACTGTGATTACATCACGGTACGGGGATGACCCATATGCAGGTTTGTCTGCATCGTTATCTGTTCAAATGTATAACTACCAGTTCAACTCAGTACCATCCCATACGATTTCCATTATGGTTATAATTGTTCTGCCGAGGCAACAAAATTATAGATGCACAAGAAAAGAATAAAGGTGAACAAGGTGAATAAGGAACATTTCGGTGTTAGAAGCCCTGAAACCATTGCAATTACTGTAATTACCAGTTAATTACTATTATTTTCATTTTTTTCACCTCCTCCATGCCAAGTGTGGGTGGAGGGGCATGGATGAGGGCACGGCTTGCAGAGTTCCTGTCCCTGTGCACTACTTTATGGTGCACAAGTAGGGAACCAATCCTTAACTTCAATGGAAAGATGTACTTCCTGTTTTAGGGAACTGAATATATTTTATTTCATTTTATTCTTAGAAAATTCAGATGTGCAATTCACATTAAATACTACTGAGTGAGATGCGTCCAACACACATCACACTTGCAGTGTGCTCTGGCTGGAACGTCTGACCCAAATGCTGGTGTCCGGAACTGAAATCATTTGCTGACAACAATTCTGGTTGTTCAGCATTCGGACCCAATGGAGGATCCTCATATAAGTGGTATGGGCGACCACTCAGGACCCATGGCCGCCCATACCCCCCGTCCATAAAAATCTGCCCGTCCTCTGTAATTTTAAATCAGCACCACGGGTGCTTCTCTGGTCCTCCGGTGGGCCAGTCCGATGCTGGCTGCATATCACTGGGGTGGCTGTATATGTGGGCTTTATATAATAAAATGGGGAGGAGCTGTATATGGGGACAGTAAATTTATAAATTAATTAGGGTGGTGTTTTAAATAAAATCATTGGTGGTGATTATTAATAAAGTTCTGTACATAAAGTAATAATAGGGTATTGTATATATGAATTATGCGCATTGTGTTTTGAAACGCATGTATGTAGCAACATTTCACATCATCAGTGAACAGAGGCTTTTCATGGCCCGGTGGCATATGTATTCTATGGAAATGCATGTTATTAGAAACAGAATCATAGGGAACAGAGGCATTCTATGGGCCAATTGAACAATGAAATGCATTCTTGATTGTATGCATTTCACTGTTCAATTGGGCCATCAAATACCTCTGTTCCCTATGATTCTGTTTCTAAACAGTATCAAAACGGTGCATGTGACTGCACCCTCATGCAAGCTCTATTTTAATTAGCCCCTTGGCGCACCAGGACATTATAATACGTCCCTGCGGGTAGATACTTCCCGCACCGGGACGTGCTATAATGTCCTGCTTCTGGCATCGGCTCACGAACGGAGCCGGCACCAGAAGCAGTGGCTGTCAGCTGTTTATCACAGCTGACACCACACGCTAACACCCAAGAGCAGCGGGAAAACACACACCGATCGCTGGTGTTACTGGTAAACCTTTGCTGCAATATGCCGGCTATGGAGAGGGCTTAGCCCGTGAGCCCTCCCCATGCACCCGCACCCCGCATTTGACGGGGTTAAATTAAGTGAGCCTAATATACCAGGAGATAAGGGGCAACAGCCTTATGTGTGTAAAACTCAAGTCGGATTGGGGACCCACAATGTTTATACAGCCCAGGGCCAATGGCTGTCTTAATCCGCCACTTTTCAGGCCGGACGTTTTAGTCAGCACATGTTGTGAGTGTGATGCGAGTTGGACGCATCACAATTGGAAGTGTGTAAGGAGCTTCCTCAGACACTGTAAAACAGGAGAAATCGAAGCTTATGTAAATCTAATAAAGATGTGTGTGTGTGTGTATGTATGTATGTATGTCCACTAAAGTAATCTGCACTGTCACGTTTACAACCACCAAATTTTGCACAGTTGTTACCTGTGACTCAGGTTAGACTCGGTTTTGAGACAAAATTTTAGCCAAATTTTGTATTTACCACTATATACAGGAGCCATTGTCTTCTTCTGCTGCTGCTGCCGTGACAGTTGGAAGCTAAACTGTGATTGGTTTCTGTTTTGTCACAGGTCATTAATATGAGCTCTGAACTTTGATTGTTTACTATAGGCAATGAGTATATGACAGCTTATGTGTGAAGAAGATGGATAGAGACAGAAAGACAGGCAGGGAGAGTGACTGAGTGACAGAGAGATGAGCAGGGAGAGTAATTGACAGAGAGGCAGACAGGGAGAGTGAGCGACAGAGAAACAGACAGGGAGAGTGCAAGTTAAGTACAAGGTAAGTTGCGCCACAATAACATATACAAGAGTATAGATATCTATAGAGATAAATATCCAGAGAAAGCAGACATGCAAGTGGCAGCGCCAGTTTTCTATCCTACTATGCACTGAAAAAGAACGTCTTCGGAGCATGTATTTAAGAAGTCTCTACACCAATCTTGTGTTCTGGCTGCACTGCGTCCAAAAAGACAGAAAGGACTATGATAGTGCTTAGTTGATGTTTGTGACACATTTAATACAACGACTTGACAGAATTGTGTTTCACAATAGTATAGCTCTATAGTAAAGGTGGACCAAAAATACAATTGTGCACACTTCCAGAGCAGTGCAGGGTGTGCCAAATAATTGAAAACCGTGCACTAGTATACACTAATCTGGTGCACCTTCCACCTTTCAAGAGGAAAACGGAATTTAGTACAGTTTGCCACAATATTGATAAAGTGCTGGTTTACCAGGAGTGTGGTTAGAGCCTGCCCAATAGGTTTGTGCGCACTTGCTATAGCCTGCCAATGTTCACAACTGAAAGTTTGCAGGTTATAGCTCAATTCTCTCTAAAGAGTTCACCAGTGCAATTCATCAGCTGGATATATCAGGAGACCACTGCCTCAGGAACTATTTACAATGTATAAATATATTTTATGAGTGTCAGATATGAACACATGTGTACAAATATATGACATATTTTATATATATATATATATATATATATATATATATATATATCCACTGATTATGTTACCCCCAAGTTCTTCTATTATAAAAAAGGTCAGCTTCTAGACCTAGAGGAAAGAAATTCAGCAGATACAGGGATTGTATAATTTATAAACAGTGAAACTGTAGAACTCTGTGCCTTATAATGTTGTGATTATTGATTTACTGAAAGGTCTGTAATCTTATTGGTCTAATTAAAGTTGAGAAGGTGTCCCACTTAATAGATCTATATTTCTTTCTTTTCTCAGCCACAATAAGTAACGATGTAAAAGAAATTTGACCACTGTAAACATATTTTGGCTTTGTTTTAACCTTACATTTCTCCAAACCTCCATCCTGTTTTTTTAATTACATATTATAAATCTATTGTCTTATTGTGTTTATAGTGAGAGTTCCATCTAATACAGAACATTACTTCTTAAGTTTCTAGGCTTCCCCTAGTGGCAACTAAAGAAAGTCTACATTTCTTATCAATGAAAATCTGAAGCTTTGAATGCTGCAAGTATGAAGTGATTATATCACTTATGGTATGAAGATATCAGAATCAGATTGGAAACCGAAAGTTGCCAAAAAGTTTGTCTTTTTTTAGTATTGTCTTAGTAAGATGTTAAATATTTAATGTTATATTGCACTTGAGAGGATTTGTTGGGATTTCAAAACAGGATGTTTCAGACATGAGATGAAGTCTCAACAAGCAAGGTTCACGTATCGTACATCTTCCAATGATGTCATTGCTTGATTATGCTTCCTTTTTCTTTTCTTATAAACCCCTGCTTTATGGAGCTTAGAGTTTTGCTTGCTCTAATGGCCAACACCTGCTATAAAGAAAACATTTCTTGTCCCCAGCTTTAACACAAGTGCTTATCTTCCAATTAAAACATTTAGAAAATGCTAGGTCAAGGCTTATTGTTGGTTCCTGGAACCAATTTGTCAGCACCTTTAGTAGCTTTTAAAAATTAATAACCTAATCACAACCTTTTCCTTGCCTGGGGCGCATGGAAGGGATACAAAGGCAGCACAAAAGATCGACAGAGAGGCAACAGAGGGATAAGCAGGAATTTGGGAGCTTCCTGACATAACTGTAGGGATTTCATATGGGAAATATTATACCCTAACGATCTACAAGAAGCTCATTGAAATAATTCATGGTAATAACAAATAATAGCTTGATTATCGTTCATTTACTATTAAATATATTCAGCTTAAATTTTTTTGGGTAGTTTTTGCTCATTCTCTTACATATTTCACCTGGTCAGATTTAAAAATGTAACGTAACAATGGCAAAAAAACAGCAAATGCCCCTGTGCGATAACAGTAAATTAGCTCTGAGCCCTAATAATAACAATAATAATAATAATAATTCCTTTATATAGCGCTCACAGATTCTGCATTGCTGCACAGAGCTTGACAAATCAGTCCCTGTCCCTATGGGGCTCACAATCTAATCAACCTACAAGTGTGTTCTGGAGTGTGGGAGGAAACCGGTGGACCCAGAGGAACCCCAGTGGTTTTATTGGTGGCAGTATTTATGAGTTATCCATTCCCTTCTGACTCCCTACTGTGTCATGACAACCAGTCAGACTCTTTAATGGACAGCATGGTGGCTCAGTTGTTAGCATTATAGCCATGCAGCACTGGGGTCCTGGGTTCAAGTCCCAGGGTCAACATCTGCAAAGAGTTTTCATGTTCTCTCCAGTTTCCTCCCATACTCCAAAACATACTGGTAGGTTGATTCGATTGTGAGCCCCATTGGGGACAGGGACCGATTTGGCAAACTGTATAATCTGTGTGCGCTATATAAATAAAGGAATTATTATTATTCAATTGATATGTGTAGACAGGAAGTTAGTTTCTCTATGTATTCCTATGACCCACATAATTTAAATTGTGGAAGTGAATTTCTGTTCAAATATACCAAAGAGTGCTCTGTCATTGGTCGGTCAGTCACCAGAAGTGTACAGAATATAGTGGAAATTATCAGATGATTGCCTTCACTAGATATTACATTTTATAGCTTTCTAATTGTGCAGAGCTTTAAAAATTAGAAGGAGTACTAATCAAAACACTTTTAGTATGTCAATAAAATATGCCATAAATGTTTGATGGATGCAGCTTCTACTTATGAGACTCACTTCTGTGGAATAGGGCCAGCTCTCCGCCCTCTGTTCTAAACAGTGAGGAAAATACATAGGGGCAGATTTATCAAGTGTCTGAAAGTCAGAATATTTCCAATTGCCCATGGCAACCAATCACAGCTCCCCTTTAAAATATTCATGAGCACTGGTGAAATGAAAGCTGAGCTGTGATTGGTTGCCATGGGCAACTGGAAATATTCTGACTTTCAGACTGCTTGATAAATCTGGCCCATAGTGTTATAAGAGTTTTGGAAATGACTGAGAATGTAACTACCATAAAAAAAAAAATTCCAATTAATGTGTGTGGCCCCCTCTCCATTCGTTCTCTGCATTAAGCTACTTGCACACGACTGTGTGCTCGCCCAGGGCATGAAAACAGTGGGTCCGCGTGCTGGCCGTGAAGAAAAGTTGCGGTACTGCTAACGCTTGGTCACAAAATAATGGTTGTGTGCATGTAGCCTTAAAGTTTTGTCAGAAATATGGTCAATCAAATTGATGACAATGGGGGTCACTTACTAAGGGCCCGATTTGCGTTTTTGCGACGGGTTACCCGAATTTTTCCGTTTTGTGCCGATTTTCCCTGTATTGGCCCGGGATTTCAGCTCATGGGATCAGATTGTGGCGCAACGGCGCCGGCGTGCACGTGACGGAAATCAGGGGGCGTGGCCGTGAAAAAAAACCCGGCGGATTTGGAAAAAACGCTGCATTTATTAAAAAAGTGTCGCTCGACACGCACTTACCTTCATCCAGGATGATACAGGAGTGCAAAAAAGAGGAAGAGCCAAATGGGTGCGCTTGTAACCATAAATGAAATAAGATCTCCAGATGTGACAGAATTCACACTTTTTATTGATATAACATTAAAAAAACACTGGATTTTTAATGTTATATCAATAAAAAGTGTGAATTCTGCCACATCTGGAGATCTTATTTCATTTATGGTTACAAGCGCACCCATTTGGCTCTTCCTCTTTTTTGCACTCCTGTATCATTTACGTTACGGTGCCGTTGGTTACCGGTTCTTTGGAGAGCGTAGGAGTAGCTGCAGTAACCGAGGTTTATAATTAAGAAACCTTTTCCCTCCGAATGGATAACTTTACCGCTTACTAACAAGTGGTCACCAGGTGAGCACCCACCTTCTCACCTTAATTGATACCGACCTATCCCTACGTTATTACGCGAGGCGCCGTCCTCTTCCGTTGTTGCTTTTGCTTTCTTTCTTCATCCAGGATGGCTCGGTGAACTCCAGTACATTCAGATGCTCTACAGCGCAGCAGCGACACCTAGTGGACATCGGAGGAACTGCCTTAGTGAATCACTGGAAGACCCGAATCCACCGCAGAGAACGCGCCACTGGATCCCGAATGGACCGGGTAAGTAAATCTGCCCCAATATTTTCCATTGTAAACAATGGGGCCGTGTGCTAGCCATGAAAAAAACGTCTAGAACACAGCTCGAAAATACGGTTGTGTGTGTAGCCTTAACACAATGGATATCTCACACATTTCTTCCCCTTTAAATGAATTTTATTAAATTAATACTAAAGCTTTAGTATGGTATGTGTTACTTGGGGAAATGTATTTATGCTTAACTATTATTCAGAAAAAATAGATAAGGCCACTACTACTATGACGAGATTTAATGTACACTATACTGTATATATAGTATTTCTTCCTTTTAACAATTAAATGTAATGTGAATAACTATGTGTTTTTATGAATGTGCTACACCTTACATCATACAGGACGTATGTATAAAGAGGGACTGCCCTATATGTAGATTTTATTGCAAAATAAAAACGGTAACTTAGAGATGTAGTATTCAGGTTATAGTAAACACAGCTGTCTTTTCCCCCTGAAGCCTGTGTTGTAAGACAAGCTCTGGT
The DNA here is from genome assembly GCF_040894005.1 of Engystomops pustulosus. NCBI lineage: Eukaryota > Metazoa > Chordata > Amphibia > Anura > Leptodactylidae > Engystomops > Engystomops pustulosus. Next base: position 68,463,219 of record NC_092414.1, read on the forward strand.
GTGATATGACCTGTCACCTCTGGACAGCTGTTACATCCTCATAGTTTAGAGAACACGTGTTTCCCTTTTGGGGTCGATGAAAGGTCCAAGGTGTAGAATGTGAATGAGAGGTGTGTTGCAATGCTCTCCTCTGATTCGCTCATTGCGGAGGAGTGTACTGTGGTAGGTGTGTCTCACAGAGCAATAGTATTTGACTAGGCGCCTTCTGTCATGTAGAGCTTGTAGCCTACAGCAATATCATGTGATCTCCACAGACCCCAGCAACCTTTTGGTGCCCCTTGCTTCCTGGATGTGTTTATCACCACTTTCCCCAGCCCCCTACCCTAATCTGTGTGTAAAGATTGAATACTGCTAGCTGTTTCTTTCATAATACAGACAGAAGAAAAGCTATAACATAATAGGGACAAAAAAAAACAAGAGAGAAGCTTGTGCAAATACATATCAATCTCTAATAAAGGTCATAAAATCTATAGATCACAAAAGTACGACACTCCACACAAAGCTATGTTTAAAGTACAGAAACATGACTTGTTCACGCCTGTATTTCATTTCCTAAACCTTATTCATTTTATTTTGAAAAAGAATTTAAATAACATTTGAGAATATCCTTAATGAACTAATTTCATGTAACTCACAAATATGCTGTTGATTTCACAATAAATAAAAAGTGCAACTAATGTGCTCAAAAATATAATAAATGAGGAAAAATGTGGTAATTGATAGAAAAATACATACAGTGTATAGGCAAATTTATAGTAATTGGGATTTGTTCTGGTTTAAGAATCCAGAATCCCAAAAATAACAGGATTATTATGTACTTAACACTTAATATTTGGATATCAAATTATTAACAAAAAAAAAGCCAAGAATTGGCACCAGTAAAGTAGAACAAATCACTAAGGTGTTTTATCCCCAACCACTTTTTCAGATACATTCACGTACATATGTGAATGCACAAGGGTTTAGCAGCCACGGTGTTTATTCTATATGTCATATTTTACAATCAGTTTACAGCAGAAAACTTGCATAAACGTATCTTTTTTTAAAGTAAAGAATTGCATATTTTTCTTATCTTATGTACATGACACATTGAAATAGTGATGTATAAACAGTACTTGTAAAGGCCTCTTCTCTGTTTCATTTTGTGGTTTTAAACTATTCCCTGAGCTTATATAGTATAAACATGTATTATATCATTTTATTTTTAGTAGTCATTTACTATGCTGTCTGTAGGTATTTGGTTTTGTATACTGTATTTTAGGATTAGGAAATTCTCCATGTCTTGTCTGTAGGCATGCTGGCACATAGTATCACAAATGAAGAGACCCTGAGTATATGTCATGTATGCAAAATAACTTACAAAATATGTTGATTACTGGAGATGTTCTATGTAGAGGCTCACATAGTGAAAAAACTATTTTTTTTTTTGTAAACTACTTTTTATTGGGTTTTTTCAAAGATAAATTTACAAACATTTTTTAGTCATCAAAATGAACAGTTGTACAATTCACATGTTTGGGATTTGACAGGTGTTTGCTAAATGTTATATATATATACATAGTACATCGTTTTCCTTCCAGTATCTTCCCTTCTTTCTCTATTTGAGACTTTGTGAACCCAAAGTTGATGTTGTGTTTAACTATATCTCAACTTTATTTAACAACGACGTTTAAACTGTAACCTTTGTCACAAGAGGAGGTTTCAAAGAGATTATCTGACAACTCTCTTTTTTAAGTGTAGAGTAGGGTTCATGTTGAGGAGCATGTACTATATTGCTGCCACGGTTCCCACACTTCATTCACCTGTTGGTGCTTCAGAAACCCGTAGGCCAAGGTTTTTTCAAAGTTATATGTTTTATGTATTGCTGCTTCTAGCTCATTACGTTTAGGGCTAACATTTGTTTTCCAATGTCTAGCCAAGACAATCCTGGCCATAGTGAAAATCTTGATCATCAATAAGCGTTGTTTGACCAGTTTGCTCTGTAAGTCTAAGTGCAACAAGGCTTGTGCTGGACCTTGTTCTCCTAGCGGGCCTACCATGGATTCTAACATATCATATACCATTCTCCAGTATGGTCTTATTTTGGGACAGTCCCATAAGGTATGCATCAGACTACCTTTCGCTCCACACCTTCTCCAACAAAATGGAGAAGAGGTAGGATATGCTTTATGAATGCGATCCGGCGTGTAATACCATCTCACCTGTACCTTAAACGCATTTTCAATATGAGTAATACATTTCAGTGCTTTGTATGTCAGTCTTGTCGACCTTACCCACTCTGCTTGGGTTATATTTCTATCCAGGTCCCCCTCCCACATACGCATGGCGTAGTTTTTGTGAAACTGCACATTTCCTGTTATACGTCCATATATATTTTTCAACCCTTTTGTTGGCGCAAATATTCTTTTCTTCAATTGTGCATCATACTTGGGTGGGTTTTTTATTCGGGTTTCTAGAAAGTTTTTAACCCTAAGGTAGTTGAATAGTTCCGAGTTAGGGAGGTCGTATTTAGATTGAATCTCTGCAAATGGTAAGACCTCAGTTTCTAAAATTATCTGACCTGCTGTTTTAATACCCACTGATTTCCAATTCTCTAATATAAGTTTATTGGAGAGGTATTCTATGGTATCTATTTTAATTTCTGAGGTGTTTAGTTCTCGTGTGTGGATACTATTACATGCGTGGATCTGTCTCCATAACTTTAACGCATTTTGCGTAAATGGTAGCATTGGTTTGTCTTTTATCTGTCCACATATGCTTGATTCGAGTAGTGTGGAGATATGTCGTTTGGATGCTATACTTTCCTCTATCTCCATCCATGGCATTTTTATATCTGCAATAAGCCACTGAGAAACTTGTTGCAATACAGTAGCTTGATGGTAGCCCTTTATACATGGTACACTCATTCCTCCTGCAGATTTATGTTTCAGCAGTATGTTGTGTGCTAGCCTCGGTTTTCTGTGTTCCCAGATGTAACGGGACATCATTTGATGTGCTTTAGTGAAGAACCTATTAGGCAGCGCCATAGGCAGTGTTCTAAATAAATATAGCAGTCTAGGTAGCAGTAACATTTTAAAGGCCGCTATCCTTCCCATCCATGAGACTTCCTTATGTTCCATCTTTTTAATGTCTTTATTTAATGCGTCTATGAGGGCTTCATAATTAAGAGAATAAAGCTTATCTGTTTGGGCGACTTGTATACCTAAATATTGTATACTCATTGTTTTCCAGTCAAAGGGATATTTGTTTTTAAGAAAAGAAATTGTCTCTGTGTTTAAAAACATTGGAAGTGCTTGGGTCTTAGTAGTATTAAGCTTATAATATGATATCTTCCCAAAATTATTTATAACTTCCATGGCGTTTTCCAGGGATTCTTCTGGATTAGTCATAGTCAGGATGATATCATCCGCATATAGCGAAATGACATGTTCCTTTTCCCCAACCCGTATCCCGTGTATGCCCTCATTGTTTTGTATCGCTATTGCTAATGGTTCAAGCGATAGTATGAAGATCAGGGGTGATAGGGGGCATCCCTGCCGGGTTCCATTTGTTAGTTCAAAAGGGTCTGATAGAGTTCCGTTAGCAAATACTCTCGCAGATGGTCTAGAGTACAGAGCTTTAATGGCCCCAATTATCCCTTTCCCAAATCCCATTCTGTTCATGGCCGAGAAGGCGTACGACCAATATAACCGGTCAAACGCCTTCTCGGCATCCAGCGCTAGAATGATCGCCTGAGTCTTCTTGCGTTCTAGACATTGCACCAGATCCACCACTTTCCTTGTGTTATCTGATGCCTGGCGACCCTTGATGAAACCTACTTGGTTGTTGCTTATCAGGTCAGGTATTACTTCCATTAATCTAGTTGCTATGACTTTAGCGTAGATTTTTAAATCTACATTTAACAGTGATATTGGTCTAAAATTTTGTGGTACATTTGTTGCCTTGCCAAGTTTGGGTAAAGTAATAATGAGTGCTTCCTGATTTTCAGCAGGCATTTCACCTCTCTGTATGGTGTCATTAAACATAGCAAGGAGGTGTGTTATAAGGATCCCTATATGTGTTTTATAATATTCCCCTATCAATCCGTCTGGTCCTGGTGCTTTGTGTGTAGGGAGATTTTTAACTGCTTGGAGTATCTCCTCTTGTGTAATTGGCTGGTTGAGTAATGACCTCTGTGATTCTGTTAACCTTTTGATGTTGAGGTTGTCTAGAAACTTATCAATATCACTCTGTGTTGGGTTATAAGTAAATGGATCCTGTCTTAAATTATAAAGCGAGGCGTAATAGTCCTTCAGCCTATTAGATATATCCTTTGGGGTAATTAATTTCCCACGTTTATCTGCGGTGTACAAGTAGGGAATTTTTGATTTAAGATGTTTGGCTTTAAATTGATTTGCTAGCAGCTTGCCTGCTTTATTCCCTTGTGAGTAGAATCTGGCCCCACTTTTTAGCAGTCTTTTCTCGTATGTGTGTAATAGCAAGATCCTTAGTTTTTCCCTCTGTGTTTTAAGGGTTTCCGCATAAGTATTATGTGGGTCTTTTTTGTTTTTCTCCTCAGTTTTATGTATTTCTTCCATAACCTTAGTTATTTCTGCTAACCTTTGTGCCCTGTCTCTAATGCCTAGCTGTATAAATATTCCTCTTATGAAGACTTTATGTGCGTTCCACACCACTGTAGGGTCTGGAAGGGAGTTAGTGTTGAATCTAAAGTATTCCTTTGCATCTCTTAGGATAATCTCCTTATATTTCGGTTGTTGGAGTATGTATTCGTTGCAGCGCCAAAGGAAAGTGGGAGATTGGTCTTCTGTGTCTGCTACTTCTAGTGTTATGGCTGCATGGTCAGACCATGTTATTGTTTCCACTGTGGTTGATGAGATCCTGTTTAGTAATGGTCTATTTATTAAAAAGAAATCAATTCTAGAATACGTGTTGTGAACCAAAGAGTGGAATGTGTAATCCCGTTCTGTGTTGTGTTGTGCTCTCCAGATGTCGTACACATCATTGCGCCATAAGTCATCTTTGATCCCTCTATGATGTCTGGAGGTGTTGGAAGAGCAATCCATGGACGGGTCAGGTGTGATATTAAAATCCCCCCCTATCACCACGAGTCCCTGTGCATGCTTATTCACTAATCGGAGTATTTTTTTTACAAAATGAATCTGCCTTTGATTAGGTGCATAGATCGATACAAGTGTATAAATTTCCTCATTGATCTTACATACTAGTAGTACATATCTCCCCATTGGGTCTTTAAGAATTTTAATCTCTTGGAAATTACACGATCCTTTAATCGCTATCAAAGCGCCTCTACATTTAGATTTATAGTGTGCTTGGTAAATGTGGGGGAAGTTTGGGTTCCGCATGCGGAACGCATCTTCCTCTTTCAAATGCGTCTCTTGTATGTATAGCACATCGCAGGAGGCGCTCCGGGCATTCTGCCATGCTTGATTTCTTTTGAAAGGGTTATTTAACCCTTTTGCATTTATGGACATAAATTTAATACCCATACTGTATATTAGATTATGTTGTGCTCCGCTCTTTTCCCTTTTATATTAAACTTATTTTTGTGTCCTATAGAGAGAGCCCTTTCATATATCATACTTTTCCTCTGTGACATAAACCAGTAACTTAAAAACTTTCTAAACATAAAATAACACTTATGCAGCCTAGCTGCATTCATTTGTTGCAGTTAAGTATTTCTAAACTGCTTTCTGGGGTGAAAAAACAGTTCGGTCAAAGGATACCAATGAATGTCCTTGTCAGCCTGTTGACCGCCTCAGCTCCTACTTCTGTGTTTTCCTTCTTGCCCCGACATTGTGCCATTCTGTGTCCATTCTTTTCGGGTTTGAGTTGGATGTTTGCGCCTCATTTGGTGTTAGGAGGTTCCATTCTTTCAGGATTTGAAAGCCCTCTTCTGGACTCCTTATCAGTGTTGTGATGCCATTTCTGTTGACGATCAGCTTAACCGGGAAGCCCCATTTGTATAAAATTTGTTGCTCCCTCAGTTTGGAGGTTATAGGTGTAAGTTGTCTTCTTAGTCTCAAGGTGGTTGCTGATAAATCTGTGTATAAGGAGATGTCTCCATATGGTGCAGGGAGGTTTTTCTTTTTCTTTGCTACCTCCATCAGACTTTCTTTGACCGTGTAGAAGTGAATCCTGGCTAGGACGTCTCGTGGCACCGATTCTTCCAGATGTTTCGGTCGTGGAAGTCTATGAGCTCGGTCTATTTGTACATCCTGGTCTGAGCAGTCTGGGAGAAGAGTTCTGATCAGCCGCTGTATGTATTTAGTCAGCTCTGCTTGATTTACTTTTTCTTCTATTCCGCGGAACTTAATATTGTTGCGCCTAGAGCGATCCTCTAGATCCGCTATTTTTGCTTGAATTTGTTTAATCTCGTCTTCAACTGTATAATGTGCGTCTATCAGGTCATTATGTGAGGACACCATCTCCCCCATTTTGTTCTCTACATGGTGAACACGTTCACCTAAAGAGTTGATGTCTCTTTTAACTTCTTTTAAAATATTAGAGAAGTCTCCATGAAATGCTTGTCTCCAGACCGTTAACATATTTTTCATTGTAGCTTCTGTGAGACCTTTGTCAGATGCTGGTAATAAGTCAAATGGATCTTCTCTAGATGGTCTGTTTGCTCCAGCCTCCATTGTTAACCCTCTGCCTCCTGTCTCCTCTGTTTCTAGTCGTGGTTTTTGTTTTGCCGGGCTTTGACTCTGAGAGGCATGTGGCAGCGGCCATATTGTGGAATTGCTACGTCTCATTCTTACAGAGGAGCATGATGCCTGTTCCCCATCTCCCTGCTCACCTCTACGTCCTGAGCCTTTACTGCTGATCGGGGAAGACGGTGCCGAGTATGATCTGCGGCTGTTTGGAGTGCCGCTTTCATTCTCCTCCGTCCTCGCTGCCCTCTGTGAGCTTGCCGCTCGTGTATGTGGGTGCTCGGCGCCATCTTGTCTCGGCGCGATCTCGGCTGAGCTGTAGAGGTCCGTCAGTTTGCGAGGTCCAGGGGTGTTTTTTCGCTTCTTGGAGTACCTTGTCATCTCCCCGATGTACACCCGCTGTTTGGCTGTTATCTGCTGTCGGGTAAGTGCTGCGGATAGTCGCTTTGTATTAGCTGATGGCGGAGCAGGTTCTCTATGCGCCTTCTCTGCTCGGCATCCAAGCCACGCCCCCCGAAAAAACTATTTTAGCAGAAAAAAAATTACACCCTCTTAGAATTCTGAGTTTCTACAAATCTAAAAAAGGTAAGATTACAACCTCAGATAAACAACAATACACAACAGGCTCATCCATGTCAATTTTTATTCACCCCTACCTACCCTACCCCCCCCCCTTAATGAAACAATGGCTTGTATCACTGCCTGTATGACTTCAGAAGTCTCGCAATATTGTGGTGGAATTTTGGCCCACTCTTCATTACAATGTTCATTCAGTTCAATAAGTGCATACCGTATAAGATAGAACACTCACACTATGATTATTTGTTTCAAGATTTTCATATATATTATTTGCATGTTGTTTTTTTATTATGCATATTTCCTTGTTCTCATGGAAGTTAAATCACTGCAGGAGGTCTTGATATAAATGTGAAGGTGTTTCCAGCAATTAAAAATTTCTTTATTAGTATAGAATGTAGTTAAAAAGCAATGTACATCCACGAGGGGGTGGGGGGCGCTGCAAGAGGTGTCTGGCACCAGCTTCATCCCGCATGTCAGAGTTACTATGCTGACATTATTTAGGGTGTATGGTCACCTTAAGGAAACCTAACATGAGAAGTGTATCTGAGGGTAGATTCCTCCTGCCTGCCTCTGTCCTAATCTGTAATCTAATAATCGTGGACTCTAACCTAACTTGTTAAAAACTTTATTTTAGTAATATGTAAACTAACTGCAGAGGCTACTGGGGCGTGTACTGACCAGACTAGTACATGGCCCAGTAGCCTCTCTACTTAATTTTCATATTACTAAAATAAAGTTTTTAACAAATTAGATTAGGTTCCGGGATTATTAAATTACAGATTAGAGCAGAGGAAACTACCATCAGATCTACTTCTCATAGTAGATTCCTCATGGTAGGTTTCCTTTAAGCAAGCTATAGTGAACTATTCCATATGAAATTCCAGGACATGAAGTGGCAGCCAAATGCACATTTTTGCTACCACGTGGCTTACACCTTATCATGGTACATAAACTTTAATGGTCCTGACATCTGATTTTTGTGCCTACACTTTTGTTTATTGATCCTGGAATCCTCTCTGGAAATAAAATCTGCATCCATACATTGCTCATTTCTCCTTCACAGGTTAACAACACAATTTGGAGAGGATTGAAGAGGCAACGTCTGCAGACACAAAGGAAAGGGGCTGAGATGAAAGAATCTGGAGCAGAGAGGGCCGGCAAATGACTTAGGGCTCAAATGATAACTTTCCACTCCTCCTACTTGTTTTCATCAGCTGTTTACCCTTACCCTGCTGTGCCAAATAAGCTTAGCCCCCCTGAGTAAGCTTCGTCTCTTACAGAACTTTATCTGTCTTTTTGCATGTGTACTACTCTTTTAGTTGCCAGACATGTTTAGCAGCAGAATAAGTGTTCTTATTGGATGCTACCATGGTAAGTTCTCTTTCCCCTGCTAGGATGTTTCAAGAGTATTAAGTGAGTAGAACTCGAAATGCATTTCCACTTTCAGCAATAACGTCATAATAATGGTCAACCTTAGCTTTTGGTCATTATGTTCATAAACTTTCTTCATAAACTAACAAGTCCTGCAAAAAGCCATAACCCTTACCTATATGTTTAAAGAATGTGTCCTCATTTTTGCAGTTTGTGCCTTCATAAAGCAGTACATTCAACAAGTAGATATTTGACTATTCAAAATCATTCAGCGTTTAATTTATGGCGGAACAAATAGGACCTTGCTTTACAGGCTGATAAGCCCAATCTGAACTGCAGAGAAGACGGGGAAGATTTTTTAAGTTTAAACAATTTTATGCAAAAACATACAAACATACATTCAAGCAAATATAATAGGCCACAGATCTCAGTCTAATAAACACCATTCTTTATAATGGAAATAGGGCACTTTTACAATGAAAATATTTCCAATAGAGGAACCTCAGGCTTCTCATAAACCTCAGTTCATTGCCACGCACAAGTAAACTTTTCTTTGTTTCTGAGCATTGTTTCAATTGTAACAAACATCAAGCCTTTAAGAAAAACGTTATACGGACTTAACACCACTCGAGGTCTAGTATATAAACAAATATACAACACTGGTAAATTATGCTTTAACCATCGCTGTAAATCCAAAAAGGCCACATATTTCCATGAAAGGAATGCTTGTTCTCTGCCATGTTGTCCCATTGCATTCCAGTTGGATTGAAGGATTTAATCCCATGGATCAGAGGGAATTAGACCTTCGTCCATAGAAAATATCTATGAATGGGTTAATGTACTAGACACTGAAATAGAAAACCCCTGCAGCAAACAGGCTTAATCTGCATGACAGCAAAAAGAATCAACTCATGATCAGCATTTAGTGAAGTAAAATATACTTTGATACTTCTTAGGCTATATTCACACTGCCGTTGCCCGCCCGTACCGTACCGTAGCGGGCAACGGCAGTGTACGGGGAGAGGAGGAGGAGGTGAGCGCAGCTCACCCCCGCCCCTCTCCATAGCAACCTATGGCGCACGGCCCCGTATTACGGGAAAAGATAGGACAGGTCCTATCTTTTTCCCGGGTACGGAACGGTACGGTGCCGCACGTGTGCTGCACCGTACCGCTCCCGTAGGGTGCCGTGCGCCCATAGGAGTGTATGGGGGACGTATATCGGCCGTATATACGTCCCCCATACGTTCGTGTGAATGTAGCCTTAGCGTTACACTAAATCAAAGATGTATTTCCAATCTACGGAACTTTTTCTCTATCTCCAGGCTGGTAGTACAAACAGTACATATGCTACATATATGCTTTATTCTGTTAAAGTCACATGTATAAAATTAGGTTATTTTGGGCATTTAAAATTTTATGTCAGGAAGCATCAGTATTTCTGGTCAAAACTGGTGCTTTAACATAAAATGTTGACGTGTTGGTTGATCGTAATGGAATCTTGGAACCATGAGGCTCGTCATTACCACTAGAGTTTCTACCATTCAACTGGGAACTACCTGATCTTAGTGTAGCTAGTGACGACTACTGTAGATAATATATTATCCATTCTCTCTCACTACACAATCAGACAATTTTGCAGATGACTAGCTGATAAACTATCTATAATAATACAAAAGTCAAGATTTCTGATCTATGTAGTTTATTTCTCTTCCCTCCACGTGTCCACAGTTACATCAACAGAACAAAGTCAAAATGTTGAGTCTTGTAATGCTAAGATCAGATTTACATTCGGCAGACTCCGATAGATATTTCTTTATTTCTGGCTGAAAAAATAGTGCAACAGTCAACAGCGCTTTTTTTCCACTATAACTAATGGAAGCATAATGGAAGGTCCATTGAAATCTATGGCAAATGTTAGCGAGAGACCTTCCATTCAGTTTCTGTTTTTCAATTTTGTTATCCTCTGCTAAAATGGAGAGTGTAATGGAAACCAGAGACGCAGGTGTGAACTGGACCTTAGGCAAGTATGAAAAGTCCATGTCATAAATCCCTGTGGGGACATACTCTAATACTTAAATTTTTCTACTAGTGCAAAAGAAGAAAAAAGAAAATATCTTTGTAGCTCATTTGGTGTCACATGTTAGTACAAGTAGTTTAATGTATGTAGCACTTAAGGCATCCTATGTATTTGTAAAAACAAAAGGATGTGAAAGGTCAAGCTTTGACAATTTGACACTTCAAGCTATGTACTAAAGTACATCTTAATGTTTAGAAACTACTATAATGTTACCAGAATTTCATTATTTGGTAGTGCTTTTTTGGGACAGTAAACTGACATAGTTTCTATTCACATTTTAATCTCTAGTATTATGTTTATTACATATATCAATAGTATGGTTATGTCTTACAGTAGTAAAACAAGAAATGTTAGTCAATGACTTTCTTTTATGGATCTCTGACATCTTAAAAAAACAGATACATGCAAATAGGATCTTATGATGTATCAACTAGACACAATCACATGACATATATATGACATCCATTGGGACCTCGCTCCACTCAGGACACATGCAGGAATTTTGTCTCAACCAGCTGTGATCTGCTGATGTTTCTTTTAATACTAATACTAATTCCTTTATTTATATATCGCATACAGATTTCGCTACACAGAGCTTGCCAAATCAGTCCCTGTCCCCCATGGGCTCACAATCTAATCAACCTACAAGTATGTTTTTGGAGTGTGAGAGGAAACCGGAGGACCTGGAGGAAACCCACACAAACATGGAGAGAACATACAAACTCTTTGTAGATGTTGACCTGCGACTTCTTTTCATGTAAGATAAGTCTTCTACTTGGAAAACATAATCTATTATCCTTTATTCTATGCAATCAATTAACACATATTTTATGCATGAAATATACATTAAAAGTGCACTTAATATCATTATAGATGACCCTTCAATAGATAAATGAACAAAACATGCCCTGGCTAATTTTGTATCTTTCCACTAAAACCCCTGAATCATTGTATACTGAGACGTCTAACATTTCTGGTTGTGTGATGCATTAATCTTGGTAGTCTCCTGGTCAGGAGGCGATAAATTTAGCAAAAAGTGGTTTTAAGATGGATGAATTTGTTGACTAATTTTGACTTAGGTGCGATTTCTTGGAATTACTTTGGTGGTCCACAGCAGGACATCTCTGTTCCTTAAAGCTTGAATGTACAATTTTATTTAATTTTTTTTTTTTTAAGTTCTTTGTACGGCTGAATTAGCATTGCAATAAATGCCCACACCCTACTGGTAAAATGCCTTGCATTTATATTAAAACAAGAGGCCTGGTCTTTCATTCTTCCAGTAAAAAGTTAAGGATCAACCTCTTGGCAAATGATGATGGAATGTGGTAAATAACCTCAAACACCCTGAGTAATACGTCCTCCACAGATCTACAGTACATCTCTTGAATAAAGCATAAACGTACAGCCTTGGACATTGAAAAGGAAGGATCCTTTTCTGTTTGTAAGGATAGCGATTATTTTACTGCTGATACGTAAAATTCTATTTTACCAGGAACATTTTTGATAAAAATAGTTTTGCTTTAATTGAAGCTAGGAAAGTTTTGCTTCCATAATAAAGGCTGCAAGAAATATCCACTGTACAGGAACTCAGGAGGATATTTATTATTGGTTTTGCTGTGCGTAAAAAATTGCTTTGAGGTTTTGTGCCACTTTTTTCTGCTAAAAAGATGCACAGGTCTATTTCTTCCACTTCAATATTCTGGAGTAAACATAGAACTGCTACTAGAGCACATCCATGCATGACAATTTTTTTGAAAAAGTTGAATAGTCTCTCCAGTCACCTGATGGCGTACGTTCTGGGGCTTGTTATGCATTTTGCAACCAATGAAATAAAAATCTGAGACAGCAAGGAGATCAAAATAACATTAATTTAACATGTATCTGACATGTATCAAACATTTGGCTTGCCTTTTCTTTAATTTTTGAGACTTTTCAGGGTTCTTGTGCTCATTTGCAACTTTTTTTGCGCTTAAAACTGTCTCCCTTCAAAGTTCGCCATTGTCTAGTTTTCTGCAGTGTTCCCTGAGTTATCACCTACATCCAGATTTTGTGCAAAACTGCGGCTGCCCCTGCGATGCGTATTGATTAGCTGGGGAACTGTTTGAGCCTTTTGGAGATTCACCACAGACCTAACGCCACATATATCAATAAGGAAAAACCGCTAAGATATATCTAACCAGCGGAAAAGCCAAGAAAAGTCTCGAAAAAGACAGATGTAAATAGCCAGACATATGATACATGTGCCCCATAGAACTGTACTATGGAACCGCCTAATGATTAATAACCCCCTCAATATCAGTAAGACTTACCACACTGATCGCTGACACATTTGTCTTGACATGTCACTGTTTTCTACTTTCTGGACCAGTCTCCACACTCCTTAATAATACATAGAGTGGGAAAAAGTTTCCCCCACCTAAAAACAATGGAGAGGTATGTCATTTTTATTGCAGGTACACTTCAACACTGAGAGAATCTCAAAAATCTTGAAAATTACATTGAATGATTTTTAAATAATTAATATACAATAGAAAGATAACTTAATATGTGGCACAGAAAACTTTGTTTGCAATTACAGAGGTCAGATGTCTCCTGTAGTTGTTATAGTTTATGCACACTGCAACAGGTATATGTGCCTACTCCTCCATACAGATCTTGTCTAGATTTTTCAGGTTTCAGCTCCCTGGATTTTCAGGTCTAGAGACTGGCTAGACCACTCTAGGACCTTGAAATGCTTCTTAAGGAGCCACTGCTTGGTTGCTCTGGCTGTGTGATTCAGATTTTTGTCATGCTGAAAGACCCAACCACAAATCATCTTCAATGAGGGAAGGAAGTGGTTGGGCAAAATCTCATGATACATGGGGTCTCCCTTCAATGCAGTGCTGTTTTCTTGTCCCCTTGCAGAAAAACACCTCCAAAGTAATATGTTTCCAACTCCATGCTTGACAGACGGCAAGATGTTTTTAGAGTTGTAATTATCCTTCTTGTCACTCGCGAGTGGAGTTGTAGTTAGGTTTCATCTGATCTTCTCCCATACCTCCTGTGTTTCTTCCATTTTCTAACTGTGCCAACAGTTTTTTCTTTACTATCAAGCTGCCTGCCCATTGTAGTGTGGTCCATCACAACTTCAAACAGGAAAACCATTTTGTCCCTGGTGTCCTAAGACAGGTTTCTGGTCTTGGCCTTGATGGAGAGATTGGAGTATGATTGAGTGAGTGGACAAGTGTCTTTTATACAGATTAAAGGTGCAATTGAAAGTAATTCTTGCTGGCTGCATTTCATGCAATGAATTGCAAATACATTTATATAAAGATCAAACAATGTAATTTCTGTTTGTTTTTATTCTGCCTCAAACAGTAAAAAATTACAGACCTCTACTTCCTGTGTAGGTGAGAAAACATGCAAAATTGGCAGTGTATAAATGACTAATTTTCCCCACTGTGTATAGCCATATTTCAGAATATAGGGGCAGATTTACTTACCCGGTCCTGTAGCGATCTAGCGATGCGTTCTCAGTCGAGGATTCGGGTCTTCCGGCGATTCACTAAGGTAGTGCACCCGATGTCCACCAGCTGTTGCTACTGCGCTGAAGTCCGTCGGAGTTCACTGGAGTTCACCATCTGTTGCCTGGTGTAGGTAAGCGTGTGTCAAGCGACACTTGTTTTTTTTTAATTCCACGGTTTTCCGAATCCGTCGGGTTTTCCGACGGCCACACTCCCTCCATTTCCGTTGCATGCATGCCAGCGCCGATGCGCCACAATCCAATCGCATGCGCCAAAAACCCAGGGCTATTGACCGCAAATCGGAAAAATTTGGGAAACCCGATGAAAAAAAAACGATTTGGACCCTTAGTAAATGACCCCTCAGTGTTACTATTACAGTTCATCTAGGCCTCTTATAGACTTGTTATTAATGGTATTTCCTTTGCTCAAAATCCATTAGTTGGCATGGAACCCTGAAGTGCATGCAAGCACTTCTCCATTACAGAATGAGGGGGAAGCACATTATTTTTATGATTGTTGTAGCCACACATAATATTGATGGGTCCTGCTGTAAAAATTTTGGGACACATTGGGGCTCATTTACTAAGGCTCCGAAACGCGCACTTTGGTTGGGTTTCCTGGCGATTTCTGATTTGCGCTGAATTGCCCCGAGTTTTTGGCGCACGTGACCGGATTTTGGCCCATCAGCGCCGGCTTTCACGTGACAGAAATCAGGGGCGTGGCCATCAGACAACACGACGGATTCGGAAAAACCGCAGAATTTAAAAATTCATTTGTGTCGCAAGAACAGCACTTACATGCACCGGGAAGAAGCAGGTGAACTGGTGGATATCGAGCACACGGACATTAGTGAATCCCGGCAGACTCCAATTCTCGTCTGAGAACGCGCCGCTGGATCGCGACTGGACCGGGTAAGTAAATGTGCCCCATTAACTTACAAATTCGGATAGTTCACTAAAAGTGCATTTTCCATCCATAATGCTGCGTGTGACGATTCACTAAGATCGTTCGCCAGAAATCATGAATCTATTGCTTCCCTGCATTGGTCTGACAGAGTTCACCATTTTTTTTTGTGGTGTACACAATTTCAAAGTTAAATACGGCGCTCGGTCTGAATCAGTTGGACCGTCTGAAAGCACGCCCCCCAATTTGTGTGGCATGGAAGCCAGTGCAGCTGTGCCACAAAAGGGTTACATGAACCACAATCACAGCGCACACACATCTTAAATAGGACGTTTTAGCCATGAAGAACCTGAGCAGTCCTACTAAAGTCTCTTTATTTTCTACCACTAATGCAATTCAATAAACTACATCCCACAATATTACAAAAAAACTCTCATTCTGCAAAAAAGCAAGCCCGGAGGCCTCCCAGTGTAGGTGTAGAATCTAGCATATTGGATTTTCTATCTGTGTTTTGTTGCTTTACAGCATGAAAAAACTTTTCTCAAAAACTCAACTGGGTGAAAACTAGTGTTATAAAACCATTTTGGCATCAACTAAATGTCATATACTATGTGACTCAGCTAGGGATGCCTTTCCTTTTTTATGTTACTCAATATACAACATTCCAAAACATCATAAAATAGAATATGAGCAGAAAATGATTTGAGTACACAGATAATTAGTAACAAAAAATAAAGTCAGGAAAATACTGTATTTATTTTAGCATCTTCTGTGACAAAAAGGGTTTTATTAAAGTGTGCGTTTTGTGCTTTTTGAAGTCATTATTTTGGATAAACAGGAAATTCCTAGTACACATAAATTGCTTAACCCCTTAACAACCACCATATTGGCTTTATTATGTCCAATGAAGGTTCTTATTCTGATGTGCTGTTTTTCTATGCAGCCCTTCAGAAGAAGACAAAAGGAAATCACAAAAGCTTAGTTCCTGGGTCTATACTGTACTTTGTGGGTTGGGTCTCGCTAACCCAACCCTGAACTTTGCTAGAAGTTCTGGGTAGCATCTACGTTTGGTTCAACCTCCCCAGTGGTGTTAACTCTTTATTTGTCGCTGACAAAGGCACTAATGGCATTTAAAGGTTCCAGAACTATCACAACGTGGCCATGGAGTGACAATGGATTGACAATGCTCCCCAAAATGACATGTCAGTGCTGGTGCGCTCGAGCTGCCTTTGCCAGCGGCATTTGAAGAGTTAATGCCTGAGATTGGTTGTCATTACTGGTGGGACAGCAGGTCTAGGTTCGCTTTGTTACCTTAACATATTTTTAAAATCGAATTCAAATTTTAATGGGTGGGATTATCACTAACCTTGGGTGTTTAAACCCTTTGTCACCCATAATCACCCACACTGCAGTATCTAAATGGCTTTAGAGGTGTTGGACTTCTCTGTCGCCCATCAAAACCTCACCACAGCAATTGTAGGGTGCTAATAACACAGCAATCGGGGTTCCTCTGAAAGATCTGTAGTTTCTTTCTCAAACAAATGTCAGTTTATGACTGTATAACACATAGCACTGCATAAGAAGTTCATTGTTTTGAGGGTTAGTGTCTTTTTTGGGCAAAGTAATTTAAAAGTTTATATAACATGAAAAAAAAATAAAGTCTTATAAGTTAAAAAAAAAACAAGGCTAAATCAGTAGTTAAATGTGCATAAGCATCAGAAACATCCACTCTGGGAGATCAAATGCATCCATGTATTACATAAATATCTATTTGATTGGTTTCCAGATAACATTACACTGGAAGAAATATGGGAAGCTTGTATTCTACATTAGAGCTTAGTTATTTTGACTATATAAATTAATGAAGCTGTTTCTGTATGCAGCATTCCCTTATATAATGGGGCTAAGAAAATCTCAGGGAGGATTGTATTTGCATCGAATCGGTCAATGTCCAGACTATATAGGTAGGTAGACAGATAGACAGACAGACAGATAAAGCATCAGGTAAATTTTGTGGCATTCAGTACTGTATTAGTAACATGGAGGTCAAGTAAGATCTTCATGTCAAATGATGCTGCACCCACGCTCACTGAAATATAAACATATTCATTCTACTTGTAACTTTATCAGATTTTGGATTTTGCAGCTGGCGGAAAGCTAAACCACATTTGGATGTTCCCAGGGATGAGGGAAAAAAACTGTGTGTTTCATACATAGGCCAGTAAAAGTGGGAACTCCTGGTTCAAGACTGGTGCCAGCTCCCTCCTGGGACAAGTTATTGCTATCCTAAGTGATTTTCCAATGTGTTCTTTCTTTTTCTATTATATAGCATGTGGTCTACATTGATGTGAAACCTACTAATGCCAGATATCTAAGAACCTGCCATGTGTTCTCATATATCCGCTACATTGAGTGACTCAATTTCTGATGGTTCTTTATAGCTTGATACTAAACTCGGTTACTCATTTATAGTGATTTGTTATTGCATTCTTTTCACAAAACATCTGAGCTACAAATGTCATTTATTCCCCATCTCACAAAGAATAAAGAGATAAGCATGTAAGAAGGTAGGAACTAATAGTGGTTTCTTTTTCTGTAACTCTTAGTTTTAAACAGAAGCTCATTATCACAAATCCAACTAGTGACAGGTTCCCATAAGACCCTAGTAACACCCTTAGACACCCTTATTTTAGCTAAAATTGTTTCCCTTACATCCTTACATCCCCATAAAATCAACTTTCTGTTATATTCCCTGGCATCAGAGAGGGCTTGTCCTGCACCACCGACATAAAAAAGTGAAAATCACTATAAAAATTCCACATATGGTATCCATGTGTCCATAATCACCTGTACAATAAAACAAAATAATTATTAAACCTGTATGATGAACAACGTAAAAAAAGACATTTTAAAAACCCACCCATTATTATGATTTTTACCTGTTGTGTCCACATAAAATACAATAAAAAGTAATCAAAAAAACATATAAACAAAAATTGGACTGTTGTATAGTACAACATGTCCCCCACAAAAAAACAAGCTCTCAAGCAGCTCCACCAACCAAAAATGAATAGT
Organism: Engystomops pustulosus; assembly: GCF_040894005.1. Taxonomy (NCBI): domain Eukaryota; kingdom Metazoa; phylum Chordata; class Amphibia; order Anura; family Leptodactylidae; genus Engystomops; species Engystomops pustulosus. Next base: position 68,481,398 of record NC_092414.1, read on the forward strand.
GTTATGGCACTTGGAACATGGCAATGGATTTCCACACATTGGATTTTATTCTACAAAATTAGTAAAACATAGAGCCTGGACAACCCCTTTAATCATATGTACATGAAAACAGAACCAAAATGAAGCTCTATGTTGTGTATTGAGTACAGAATTGTGAGCTAATGTGTAATACCAGCACTTACTGTGAATCTGGCAACTAACACATGACATCTTTGGTTGGAGAAATTCTCTTTCATTTTCTTCTATCTGGAGGATATGGCAACTTCTACCAGCCAGAAATCAGCTCTGAAGATTTAGCGACACTACAAAATTAGTTTCCTCACAATAGAGGAACGGCACAGCAATGAGTAAACAGGCCTTTGCATCATATACCACATGAATTCAAAAAAGAAAAAAACGGTGATGCAATAGGAGGCCAAACTCACAGTACAAAAGTATTTTCATTTATTACAATCTTGTTCCAAAGATCAAAACATGAGAGACATGAAACATAAAAAGCAATTTAAAAAAATGTGCTACAAGTAGGCACAAAAAACGGAGAAGGGACCAAAAGGGAATTCCTCATTTTATCATCATCGTCTCCATCTTTTTATGACAATTTTAAAGGTGTACTGTTGTTCCCCTGGAGATCACAGTTATGTCCCTATAGTGGCAATAGTCACTGTGCCTGCCCCACGTAGCCATAATTCACAGTGCCTGCCCAGTAGCCAATTATCAGAGTCACAAAGCTGCCCCCATTAGTGCCAGTGCAGTTCCCACTAGTCATTGCTGCCCCCAGTAGTCACAGGGCTGCCCCCAGTAGCCAGTGCTGCCCCCATGGCACATTAACCAATGCTGCACCAGGTAGCCACAGTGCTGCCCCCATGCCCCAATAGCCAATGCTGCCGCCATGCCCCAGTAGTCACAGAGTGCTGCACCCAGTAGCTAATGCTGCCCTCATACCCCAGTAGCCAGTGCTGCCACCATGCCCTAGTAGCCAAATCTGCCCCAGTAGCCACAGTGCTGCCCCAATAGACAATGATGTCCCCAGCTGCCCCCATGCCCCAGTAGCCAGTGCTGCCCCAATGCCACAGTAGCCTGTGTTACCCCATGCCCCAGTAGTCACAGAGTGATGCACCCAATCGCCAATTCTGCCCCCATACCCCAGTAGCCAGTGCTGCCTTCAGCAGCCACAGTGCTGCCACCATGCCGCAGTAGCCAATGCTGCCCCAGGAGCCACAGTGCTGCCCCTTGCCCCATTGCACTGTAGCCAGTGCTTCCCTTAAGCTCTAGTAGCCAATACTGCTGTAGTCAGAGTGCTGGCCCTAGTAGCCACAGTGCTGCCCCCTTGGTTCAGAAGCCAATGCTATCCCCTTGCCCCAGTGCTGCCTCCAGTAGTCATTAGTTTATAAAACATACTCACCTTACCTCTTGGACCATTCTTCTTCCATAGGCATTTGACCTGGCACAGTTGGATGTGTCATTACACGTATTTTGAGCTGCGTCCCACCTGCATCTCACAGGTAAGATGGAACACAGTGGAGCTTAGTAGCGGAGAGCTCCTGTGCTACATTGAAACAAGTGTGGGGGTGGGAGCCAGCCCAGCGTTTGGACTCCACCCCTGAGTAGTATTTGCAGCAGGCACGAGATGAGCTCAGCGCCTCCTGTGGCAACCAAATCAGGTAAAAGAATCCTTCCCCTCCCCAAGCTGTCCTAGGCACTGTGTCCATGGTGCCTAGGGGCAAATACACCCCTGGGCACAATCCAATTATATTAATGTATATCACTAATTCATTCAGGTTAGTACAATAATAATAATAATAATTCCTTGATTTATATAGCTAGTGCAGCGCTACACAGAGCTTTGCCAATTTGGTCCCTGTCCCCATGAGGCTCACAATCTACTCAACCTACCAAGATGTTTTGGGGCGTGGGGAGAAACCTAGAGGAAACCCACGCAAACACGGAGAGAACATACAAACTCTATGCATATGTTGACCTGGATGGCATTTGAACCCATGACCCCAGCGTTCCAAGGCTGTAGTGCTAACCACTGAGCCACTGTGCAGCCAAAACTTATACATAATAATTCAATAATGGTATGGAATCTTGCATTTCCTGTTTAAAACGAATGGATCACATGAATTTAGTATAAATATCCAATAGGCTTCTTTGATAATCAATTTACAGAGCTCATCACCACCCCTGTATGTCCCCTAATTTGTTCAATAGCAAATGCTAGAAATGCAAAATTTTACACTAACTTCAAGTATAATGTGTCATTTCAAAAAGTCTTAAAATCATTCGAGGAAGTTTGCATAATCTAAAGTTACCCCTGCTTAAAGTGACATATGTGAGATTTGAAAAAGGAAATCTGTTCCTTGAAGGGAACCTGTAATCAAGAACAGGTACAATGTATCTTACCTAACTTACTGTGCCATTATTGAAAAGTGCAGTGTCGGCATCCTAGTTTAAATCTGCTTCCTCCCACTAGTAAAATCTTTTCCCAAACTTTTTATGCCTTTGTCTATGATGACCTCATTTGGCTACACCCACCACCACTTGGTCCCACCCATCGAGGGTTGCATGAAATGATGCAAAGATCTGCAGTTTCCTGCCACACGAGTGAGAGGGATAGAATTCTGGTGAGGACGGGAAGGGGACAGGGAGAGAATTTCCTGTTTACTCATGCTGACATAGAGCTGTTATAGTATAATAGTATATAAGGCTGGAAAAAGACACAAGTCCATCAAGTCCAACCTTTAAGAATTAAATAAATGTTTTTTCCCCATAACCCGTGATATTTTTTCTCTCCAGAAAGTCATCCAGGCCTCTCTTGAACATGTACATAGAGTCCGCCATAACAACCTCCTGCGGCAGAGAGTTCCATAGTCTCACTGCTCTTACAGTAAAGAACCTTTGTCTATGTTGATGGTAGAACCGCCTCTCCTCTAGGCGTAGAGGATGCCCCCTTGTCCTGGTCACAGGCCTAGGTATAAAAAGATCTTTGGAGAGATCCTTGTACTGTCCGTTCAGGTATTTGTACATTGTAATGAGGTCTCCCCTCAGTCGTCTTTTTTCTAAACTTAATATTCCCAAATTTTGTAATCTGTCATAGTATTCTAATCCCCCCATTCCCCTAATAGTCCTGGTTGCTCTCCGCTGCACCCATTTCAGCTCTACTATATCCTTTTTATACACTGGTGCCCAAAACTGTACACAATATTCCATGTGTGGTCTGACCAGGGATTTGTACAAGGGCAAAACTATGTCTTTATCATGAGAATCTATTCCTCTCATAATTTTATTTGCTTTAGCAGCAGCCACCTGGCTCTGGTCACTAAAATTAAGTTTACCATCCGCCAATACCCCCAAGTCCTTTTCAGTTCCAGTTTTACCAAGTAATTGACCGTTTAGAACATAATTATACTTTTTGTTTTCATGGCCCAAGTGCATAACTTTACATTTATCTACATTAAACCTCATCAACCATTTCTCTGCCCACTCCTCAAGCTTTCACAAATCCCTCTGTAATGCTAAACTATCGACCTCAGTATTTATTACTTTACACAGCTTAGTATCATCTGCAAATATTGAAACTTGACTGTGTAAACCCACTACAAGGTCATTAATAAAAATATTAAAAAGAAGTGGCCCCAATACTGACCCCTGTGGCACTCCACTGGTAACGTCAACCCAATCTGAGAATGTGCCATTAATGACGACCCTCTGTTTTCTATCACTAAGTCAATTACTTACCCAAATACACAGATTTTCCGCTAGTACCAGCAGTCTCATTTTATATACCAACCTTTTATGTGGCACGGTGTCAAATGCCTTTGAAAAGTCCAGATATACAACATCCACAGCGTCCCCCAGATCCAGTCTTGAACTTACCTCCTCGTAGAAACCAATCAGATTAGTCTGACAGGACCGATCTCTCATAAACCCATGCTGACACTGGGTTATAAGGTTGTGCACAGTGAGATACTCGAGGACAGCATCTCTAACAAACCCCTCAAATATTTTCCCCACCACAGCAGTTAGACTCACGGATCTGTAGTTTCCAGGATCGCTATTTGATCCTTTTTTGTATATTGGTACCCCATTTGCTATGCGCCAGTCCTGTGGAACATAACCAGTTCTCTGTGAATCTTCAATAAAGGAGGTTCACTGGCAGCCAAAGAGAAAACTCTTTTCTCCAGAAGTTGACTCATTGCTACTCATTTGAAAAAATCTGCTGTAATTAAGGTACAGTTCCTCAGCGGCAGATAAATTTAGGTGATAGGAGAGGACTTTTAATCCTTTTCCTGTAGATTTTAAAATGTGAGCGGTAAAATTCTGTCAACAGATCTTCTTTAAGGCCTATTTTGGCTGTGTCATCAACAGTTTCTTTTACAGTCCTTAATTTTGTATCTTAACTGATTTTCTTTTCACAAATTTAATTCAATGTTTTGTAATTTTTAAAGGCTTCATTTACCCTTTAAACATAAAAGTCCCTTTTTATTGTCACATTAAAATCTAAATGATGTGGCATAGTGTTCATTTTGGAATTTCATTACTTAAAGGGTTATTCCGGGAATATGAACATCTGACACAAAAACCCATGATGATATAAATAAATGAATACAACAATACTTAATGTCATTAGTCACAAAACGGAGCTTGAATAATTTGATTTTATGATTTACAAAATTTATGGCCTCTCTAAAGTAGATGGAGTTATCACTAAGATGGCCGCCACTGGAAACTACAAGTTCCATGATCCTTTAGTTCTCAGTAACTCCTCCTACCTTTTATGCTCTGCTCCCAGGGATGATATAACTGACTTTCTTGCTCTGTTACCATAGTAATCACCACAACACTGACCACTCTGGATGCACTGCAACCAACCGACTACAGCCAAACGTAGTGGTGATCGCATGACCCTGCCCAGGGAGGTACAGGACATGTGATGTGGACACATGACCAGCAGCCATCTTCTGTCCTGCAACGGACCGCGCAGAGGAAATTAACGGACTGATTAAAGGGCCAGTAGCATTTTAATTCTTCATTACAGTGTATGTCACCAGCATTGTCTGCTAAGGGGAGCAAAATTTTAAATAACAACTAATTACACATTAGCTCATATTTTGAGTGCCCACTTGTATATGAATTATGCTGATTCCTGGAATACCACTTTAACAACTTGTGAAGTACAGTTCTGGTAATGACAGGAAGTAGACAAGGAGATGACTTCCGGTCTACTCAGGCCAACAGTATATTCAAACCTAATACAAGTTGAAAGATAAGTTCTCCAATTGCCCTGTAAAGGTGGAAGTTTTTCTGAAAGCAAATCATTTTTTAAGTACAGTTTTAACTTGTCGCAATGAATTATTACAGACAAGAACATGAAGGACAGGGCAGAACACCAGGAAAAGATCCAACATTGTAGAGCTAGCACAATATGTAAAAATAATAATTTTTTATTTTATATAGATTATGCAGCGCTGCACAGAGCTTGCCAAATCGGTTTCTATCCCCATGGGGCTCACAATCTAATCAACCTACTAGTATGTTTTAGAGTGTGGGAGGAAACTAGAGGACCAGGAGGAAACCCACACAATCACAGAGAGAACATACAAACTCTTTGGAGATGTTGACCTGGGTGGGACTTGAACCCAAGACCCCAGCACTACAAGGCTGTTGTGCTACCGACAAGCCACCTTGCTGGTACAATGTTCAATTCTAGGTACAGTTTAGCAAAAGGCCAAATTGATGGGCAGCGATTAAGGGAAGGTGGTGTAGTGAGAGTGTAAAGGGGCAGTTTGTGAAGTTTGCAACCATGGGTGTGGAGAGGGCTCTGGCAGGGTCTACTGGGCCACCTGTCGTATGATAAACTGCACAACTCATGTAGTTCAGTGTATTATACAACTGTATATCAAATGTTCACATATTCAAGTTCCAATGTGGGATGTGTTTAAAACTTAAAAAAAGGAATAAGCACATACAAACCATGTGATGTTTAATATTTTATTTTTCACTGGAGTGTTCTTTTATTGTGTTATATATAAGAGCACCATTCTATTCAGCCACAAAGCACGTGTCTAAACTAACCCAAGAAAATTGATCCATTTGCCCTGAATTCCCCTCCTTAAATGCTTAGGCTGTTGTGTCTATTCAATAAGTGTAGTAAAAGACATTCGTTTTGAAATAAACCGAATTTTAAGGGATGTGGTCTTTTTTACAGCTCAATTAACCTGATATTTCCAGTAGTAAAGAAGAGGTTTCCAATCTGTTCCATTGCATTTTTTTTTCTTTTTGTAAGGAATGTGATGTCACCCTAAATGTTGGTGGAAAACCATTTAACTGCCCGTAGTTTTCCACCTATTATTTTAAGAGCAATACTCTCAGAAGATGAAGGACTATATACAGCATGTAGTTCAAGGCAATGCTTAGTAGTAAAAGAAGAACACACATTTACCCCATGAAACTGTAGCTTCCAAGTCACCAGTAAGGTCTGTTTCCCATCATCTATCCTGCATTAGTTATATTAGTAAAACATTTTATGTTTATTTCCATCAATAATGTGAACCATGCATTCTTTAACTGAGAATTTAAGATAAAAGGGAATTTATAATTCTGGCAAATTGTTTGGAATTGTGATTTAATAGCATCTGTTTTTAATATTTTGCAGCCTAAAAAGTTGGCTTTTCCTTTAGTGCATTTTATTTAGATTGAAATAAAATGTACTCTGGAACGTGTTCTTAATTCTGTGTTGTGTGTTATCAGTTTTATAGAACATCTATCATGGGTAAGCTGCAACTCTCCTCTGGGACTCTTGTGTGAGTGATGTATGATCTAATCTAGAATAATGTGATCACAAAGGGTTGCTCTTTTGGATCCTTGCATTGACAACAGTAGTCACAGAGGATGGATACATGAACCCTGATGGGTGGTCATTTCTCTAAATCCATAATTAGGTAACAGCGGAAAAAACACATCAAACATAAAAATGGTATTGTCATTATAATTTCCTTTGATCCAGTCATAAAAACAAAAATACATATAACACCTTAAGTAATGGAAACCATATATTATAAATAGATTTTGTTAAACTGAATCTGTCAAGAAATGTTTTCTGCCCAAACCCGAGAGTGGATGAAATATCCTCAAGTTAATGCAAGAGTTATGCTGGAATGATGTACCAGGAATGAATAGAGGAGTCATTGGGCCCGATTACCTGCCATATTGGTTAGTCTCTCATTAACATAGACCAGTTAGGCAACATGGGAGCAGCCAGGATGACTATTGCCCCCATTCCCAAACCAATTTATGCTATTATTTACCTAAAATGCAGAGTGTTAAAGCTCAATTGATTTTCACGCACAACCATCTCTAGGGTTTACAGAGAATGGTCCGAAAAAAAAAAAACATCCAGTGAGCGGCAGTTCTGTGGGCGGAAATGCCTTGTAGATGCCAGAGGTCAGAGGAGAATGGGCAGACTGGTTTGAGCTGATAGAAAGGCAACAGTGACTCAAATCGCCCCCCGTTACAACCAAGGTAGGCAGAAGAGCATCTCTGAATGCACAGTACGTCAAACTTTGAGGCAGATGGGCTACAGCAGCAGAAGACCACACCGGGTGCCACTCCTTTCAGCTAAGAACAGGAAACTGAGGCTACAATTTGCACAAGCTCATCGAAATTGGACAGTAGAAGATTGGAAAAACGTTGCCTGGTCTGATGAGTCTCGATTTCTGCTGCGACATTCGGATGGTAGGGTCAGAATTTGGCATCAACAACATGAAAGCATGGATCCATCCTGCCTTGTATCAATGGCTCAGGCTGGTGGTGGTGGTGTCATGGTGTGGGGAATATTTTCTTGGCACTCTTTGGGCCCCTTGGTACCAGTTGAGCATCGTTGCAACGCCACAGCCTACCTGAGTATTGTTGCTGACCATGTCCATCCCTTTATGACCACAATGTACCCAACATCTGATGGCTACTTTCAGCAGAATAATGCGCCATGTCATAAAGCTGGAATCATCTCAGACTGGTTTCTTGAACATGACAATGAGTTCACTGTACTCAAATGGCCTCCACAGTCACCAGATCTCAATCCAATAGAGCATTTTTGGGATGTGGTGGAACGGGAGATTCGCATCATTGATGTGCAACCATCAAATCTGCGGCAACTGTGTGATGCCATCATGTCAATATGGACCAAAATCTCTGAGGAATGCTTCCAGCACCTTGTTGAAACTATGCCACGAAGAATTGAGGCAGTTCTGAAGGCAAAAGGGGGTCCAACCCGTTACTAGCATGGTGTACCTAATAAAGTGGCCGGTGAGTGTATGTATATTACAGCTGTAAGAGCATCATGAAAACCTAATGTTGATGGTAAACAGAGGACCTTTAATTTTTCATCAGTTCCCTTAGAGTTGCATGCATGCATGAACGGGTAACTTTAGTTATGCATCAGTTATTCATAGAGGGAATTTGTCGATGATGTGTATCTTGACTTTTCCGAGACATTTGGTAGAGTGCCCGGACTAGAGGAAAAGTTCTTTGGTAAGCAATTGCCTTAGTGATAGAAAACGGAGGGTCATCATTGATGACAAATTCTCAGATTGGGTTGAAGGGTCAGTATTGGGCCCTACTTTGATTGTTGCATCTCTTTCTGCAGCATTACTAACAGCAACTCTAAAAATGTTTTATACAGCACTGTGGTGATTTTGAATACAGTGTTATATCACCACTCAGTGTTACTGGCAAAGTGACTAAAGCAGTACTAGATCTGAACTGCTGCTTCTATACTGATATTCTTTTCGGAGTGACTAGATGGTATTGTTATCTACCTTTGGCTTATTGCGACTGTACTTGAGCTGCTGGTGAAGGTTGGCTTGAGCGATTTGTGCTACTTTTTATGTAGCCCTTCTGCCACTGAGCTATATCAGTCTTATCTACTGCCTATCTGGTAGTACCATTCACACACATACTCCTAACTGTTAGGCTAATCAATAGAAGCTACGATTTAGCCCTATCACTGCCATTCATACTGAATTGACCCTAGGACCCAACGCGTTTCGTTTTGCCAGAACTCATCAGGGGTCTTTAAGGAGAGGCACGAAAAACTAGGGTATAAATTATGCAGACGAATGTGCTGTGTGCACGCCCGGCATGTTGCTAGCAATCACATTTATGTTGTATGTCTACAATCACAGTTTCGTCCTCAATTCTTCTATTTTATTTATGTGAAATAAAAGCTACGTTTTAATTTCCAAGAAAAATAACTCCAAAGTCAGTGAATCTAGTTAAATTGAAGGAGCTATTGGTTAAATGCGACACCGCTAAACAATTTTTCAGTGAATCAGTATTTGCCCCCCTCTTTTTAAATATTTTCAAAGTCAAGTTTCAATATTTGCAGATGATACTAAGCTGTGTAAAGTAATTAATATTGAGGCCAATAATATAGCATTACAGAAGGATTCGTGGAAGCTGGTGGAATGGGCGGAGAAATGGCTGATGAGGTTTTATATAGATAAATGTAAGGTTATGCACTTTGGCCATGAAAACAAAAAGTACAAATATGTCACTGGTAAAACTACAGCAGACAAAGACTTGTGGGTAAGGGGCGTAACTAGGAGAGGCTGGGCCCCATAGCAGATCTCTTCATGGGGCACCCTCCACCCCTTAAAAAAATATATACATATTTGTAAAATCACACAAGTTTATACACTCAAATATACACACATTTATACACATACATTTAGGTATGTATATATACATACACTCAAACATACTCTATAAACTATACACAAACTCTTTGCTGCAGATTCGCAGGTTGTTAGAAACGTTTGCTGAAACTTCCTCTACTGCAGTAAGGGAGCAGGGAAGGGTGAGACCAGTGTAACAGGCTGTGAAGCTGCAGCATGGAAGGGCTCTGGTAACACCCCCAGAAGCCCTTCAGGCTCAGTAGCATAATACGTAGCATAATTTTAAAAGTTGATTTTAGACGCAAGGAAGCCACAGATAACAAATATAACAAGATTACCACATTCACAGTGCCTGGATCTATGAAGTACTGAACTATGACCGGTTTATCATGCTTGAGTTTTAAGGTAGATTTCCTTTAAGACTATCAACTGGTGTTCACCATAACCCTTGAAGATATAAAGGGGCTAATATTAAGATGCTGTTCTTATACTTTTTTTGCAGATGTAATCAACCTATGCAATATTATCCTGGATGATGACATTGATTACATTGATGGGCTTTTGCGTCTCAGCCGATCAAGCACTATGCACAAAAAGAACTATAAATGCTAAATTTAAAGGACATGTAAGGAGTCACAGGGGCAAAGTCATGCAATTACAAATGCTGCCAGAGTTTGTAAAAAAATAGTGCCAGTCGTCACCTAAAACAGTATTTTCTTTGAAAATGAGTAGAACAAAATAGAAGTCAAATGGCAAATGATGCAACAAGTGAGTCACATTACATAAAAGTCTCCTTAAAGCAGCCCGGAGGAAATGTTCAGCAAGTAGAATGCCTTTACTTTTTTTTCCAATCAAAGCATTCTTACACTACACTTGACTCCTGGAATTATCCTTTTTCTGATGCAATAGTTGCAAACAATATATTCTATCCATAATGTCTCTTTTGAACACAGAAAATTAAATGTTTAAATGTAAGTAATGCTAATAATATACAAATATAGCGAAATATACAGTATATATATATATGTATATATATATATATATATATATATATATATATATATATATTCATACCTAAAAAAGGTAAAACATTCAAATGTATAGACAGAAAAAGAATGTGCATTGAATAATTATTATAAATCTATTTTCTTTTTAATAAAGTGCTGTCATAATCCATAGAACTTAATAGGATTGGAGCATTTTTGAAGACATCCTAAAAAAGGGCATTTGAAGGTTTGTTTTATAGTGGAAGCCTCACACTTCTATTGAAGATCACATCAGAGTGTAATGCGTAAAGAACTGACGTTATTGCCTGTGTTTTTTTTTTCACTTTTTTGCTAGGACTCATTAGTGTTTTTGCACTTTTCATTTGCATGTTGTTTGAGTTTTTACTGCATTTTCAGTGCGTTTTTTCATGCGCATGTTTCAAATCACATGATTCTTTAATTGTTACCCACAAGCCACTTCCTGCCTTTTTTCACATCCCCTAGCAACCCATCCATTTAAAATCCATTGCAGGTGCATTTTTGATGCATATCCATAGACTTAAATAGGGCGTGAAATACACAAATAAGAATAATCATATTGAAAACAATGAGACAGAGTGCAATGCGAGAAAGACAATCACTGGTATTCTGGAGTAAGACAGGTCTGATGTATATAGCTGGGTATCATCAGCATAAAGATGATACCGGAAGACAAATCTGCTGATGGTTAGTCCAATGGGGGCAGTATAGAGAGAGAAGAGAAGAGGACCTAGGACTGATCCCTGAGGAACCCCGACACTGAGAGGAAGATGAGAAGAGAAAGATCCAGAGAAGGAAACACTGAAAGTGCGGTCAGAGAGATAGGAAAAAAAACAAGAGTGTGCAGTGTCCTTTATACCCATCAACCTGGCTTTCTCGTTACTGGTACCGAGCTGTAAACATATATACAGGATATGAGTAGTAGTACTGATCTGTGCCCATATATACCGGATAGGGGTAGTAGTACTTATCTGTACCCATATATACAGGATAGGAGTAGTAATACTGTGATGTGTCCATATATTCAGAAACGGAGTAGTAGTACTAAGATGTGCCCATATATACAGGATAGTACTAGTACTGTGCTGAGCCCATATATATAGGATAGGATATATATTATTCTGCTAGGCCCATATATGCAGGATGGGAGTAGTAGCAGTACTGAGCTGTGCCCATGAATACTGGATAGGAGTAGAAGTAATGTTCTGTACCATAATATATAGACTAAGAGTAGTACTACTGTGATGTATGTACATGATAGTAGTAGTAGTGCAGTAGTATGCCTATATGTATTAAGAATAGGAGTAGGAGAAGTAGCCAGCAGTCACAAAGGCTACCCCATTTTACCCAGCCATCACAGAGATGCCCCCAGAGTAGCCAGAATTCACAGAGATGCCCCCCTAGAGTAGCCAGTAGTCAGAGAGATGCCTCCAGAGTAGCCAACAGTCACAGAGATGCCCCCAGAGTAGCCAGCAGTCATAGAGATGCCCCCCAGAGTACCTAATCATCACAGAGATGCCCCCAGAGTAGCTAGTAGTCACAAAGATGCCCCCAGAGTAGCCAGCAGTCACAGAGAAGCCAACAGGGTAGCCAGTAGTCACTGAGGTGCCCAGACCCAAATTTCAACTGACCCACTCTTCTCTACTCCCATACCTTAGGTCAGCGATGGCGAACCTATGGCACGCGTGCCACAGACGGCACGCGAAGCCGTTTCTGTTGGCACGCGTACCGTCGCCAGTAAGCCTCTGCCCGCTGCCCGTAAAAATTTGGTCTATGCGAGCGGCGGAACTACGCGCCGCTCCATAGACAGAACCGCAGTGTTTTTGCGCATGCGCGGTAACTTGGGAAGCGCTGAAAGTTTCAGTCGCTCCCATAGAAACCGCGCATGCGCATTAATTATCCCGGGCCGCTCCGCTCTGCTCTGCTCCCTCCCTGTCCGCTCTACTCTGTCCCGGTCCGCTCCGCACTGCTTTGCTCCCTCTGTCCCGTTCCGTAGCCCCCCTCTCCTCCGCTCCGTGGCCCCCCTCTCCTCCGCTCCGTAGCCCCCCTCTCCTCCGCTCCGTGGCCCTCCTCCGCTCCGTGGCCCCCCTCTCCTCCGCTCCGTAGCCCCCTCTCCTCCGCTCCGTAGCCCCCCTCTCCTCCGCTCCAGGTGGGAGTGAAGAATGCATACAGTGTAACCTGCATGCATTCCTGGAGAACCTTCCTGTAGAAAAAAGAAAATAAAGTAAGTTTATCTGTGTATATGTATGTAATATGTATATGTATGTAATGAGTATATGTATGTGTATATGTATGTAATGAGTATATGTATGTGTATATGTATGTAATATGTATATGTATGTAATGAGTATATTAATATGTATATGTATGTAATGAGTATATGTATGTGTATATGTATGTATATGTATGTGATGTGTATATGTATGTGATGTGCATATGTGGGTGTATATGTATGTGATGTGTATATGTAGGTGTTTATATGTGTATACATATATATATATATATATATATATATATATATATATATATATATATATATTCTGTATGTATTTTATACTACATGGCGATAAGCTGTATGCATTTTATCATACATGGCGGCATTCTGTATGCATTTTATACTACATGGCAAATTCTGTATGCATTTTATACTACATGGCAAATTCTGTATGCATTTTATACTACTTGGCGGCATTCTGTATGCATTTTATACTACATGGCAAATTCTGTATGCATTTTATACTACATGGCGACATTCTGTATGCATTTTATACAACATGGCGACATTCTGTATGCATTTTATACTACATGGCGACATTCTGTATGCATTTTATACTACTTGGCGGCATTCTGTATGCATTTTATACTACATGGCGACATTCTGTATGCATTTTATACTACTTGGCGGCATTCTGTATGCATTTTATACTACATGGCGACAAGCTTTATGCATTTTATACTACATGGCGACAAGCTTTATGCATTTTATACTACATGACGACAAGCTGTATGCATTTTATACTATATTACGTATATGGGGGGGGGCGTCTCTCTATGGCTCGTTTTCTCAATTAAAACCTTGTTATTCTAGTTAAATTTTTGTGTTGGCACTTCACTTGAAGTCAGAAGGGTTTGGGTTGCATTTTGGGCACTCGGCCTCTAAAAGGTTCGCCATCACTGCCTTAGGTGGTCATGTGAAAAATTATAGAGGGCCACAGTGACTTTGTATACCAAGCAGCATAAGGCTATGGGGGTGTTTTTCAGGACCACTGGTTGTAATTGAAGGAAAGAATAATGCAGCCATGTACAGAGATATGCTGGTTGAAAACCTCTTCCAGAGTGCTCTGGACATCAAACTTGGCCTAAGGTTCACCTTCCAACAAAAAACACAGGTAAAATAGCAAAGCAGTCATTTCAGAACAACTCTGTGACCATTCTTGACTGGCCCAGCCAGAGCCCTGACTTAAACCTAATGGAGCATCTCTGGAGAGACTTGAAAATGGCTTCCACCAACGTTCATCATCCAACCTGAGGGAACTGGAGAGAATCTACAAGGAAAGATGGCAGAGGACCCCAAATCCAGGTGTGAAAAACGTGTTGCATCATTCCCAAGAAGACTCATGGCTGTACTAGATCAAAAGGTGCTTCTACTCAATACTGAGTGAAGGGTCTGATGTGATATTTAATAAATTACCAAAAATATCTTATTTCATTTTTTTTCTGTCAAGTTGGGGTGCAGAGTGTACATTAATGAGCAAAAAAAATACTTTTTTGGATCTTACCAACTGGCTGCAATGAAGAAAATAATGAAAAATATTAAAGGGCTCAAAATACTTTCCGTACCCATTGTACTAAGCAAAAGGTAACAGACTGCTATTACAAACTGAACCAAAATATGGAGAAATTGATATTTGCTAATTTATATGTTAACATTTTTTCTATGTATTCTGTACCTAAAAGACTAAAAGACAACTAATAGGAGGCAGGTTTGGTTGTATATAATACCAACACATCACCACAAATAATTGTGCCAAGTAAGCACCATACACATATCTTGTCAAAACAAAATTTGATGGGTAAAAACTTAACTTTCAAAAGGAAAGTGAAATAAGAATACTGATAAAAGATCGAAGCATCTAAGTGTAAAATGAATAACTTTGGCAATAAATAAAATAAAAGGAAACATTCATAGTTACCAAAAATATGGCTTTAGTGGGGATATGAGAGGAAGAAAAGGTAGAAATCGTTCATACATATAGAAAACGAATATCTCTGAGAGCTTGTTAGGTTACAGGTTTGGAGATTCCAAAAAGAGTGGGACAACCAGTAGTCATGTGTGTTTTAGTTAATCCTTTTAACCTGATAACTGGTATAGTCGGAAAAGGGGTGGTTTCTATTTATATATAATATATAACCTCTGGTTAACAATAAGCTATCCCTAATAATCTGTGTCACTGCCACCTTGACTGGAATCTCACCAGAGGTAAATTTTACCCACATGTTTTATCATTTGATGCAGGATGAGAACAGTGATGTTTGGGTGGACTCTAAATCTTTAGTTGCTGGTGCGCTATATGAAGAAAAGTAAAAGTAAAACTTTTTAAAAATGTACCACAAGCAAATATGATAAATACAAATATTGATTTCTACAAATATAGTCATAGTCTATAAATATATTGTGACAAACCCCCACTCTCAAGTTACCCCACATAAGCCCCAGCAACCTGCAGAAGATGCACCATAAGGTAAACTCTACTAACTTAGCCTTGGCACTCTCTTAGCATCATTGCCACCACCTATATTTTGCTTATTAAATTATAATAAAATGGCAAATAGGCACGTCGCCTGTCTGCATAAGTCCTTCAACAATTTAGAAACCCCAAATTATAGAAAATTAAGTTCTTAAAAAAGGACTTGTCACCCTAAGAAAAGCAATATTAAAGTAAGCAGCTCCTAGATAAAGCTAGCAGTTTATCACTGCTAAAAATGTGGTAGCGCGTTTTTAGCAGCTTTAAACTGCTAGCTTTAACGGAACCCACCAATAAAGTTAGCAGACACTATAGCACTGTACCCTAGGAACATCGGACCAGGCTCACAGTGATCCAACGTATTTATAAGGGACCACTGTAAGCTCGGGGGTACGGTGCTGCATTGTCTACTAACTTTATCGGAGGGTTCCAATAAAGCTAGTGTCATGGGTGCCCCTGCGATCCACGTGCCGGGTCGCAGGCACACCCGTGCCCCTCTCTGCTGCCTTTTACTCATCTCGCTTTGATCCAGTGCTGACTCCAACGGTATGGCACGCACGTCCCTGCAACCTAGGGCTTCCTGAGAGTTAAAGGGCCAGTGTGCCAATAATTGGCACTGGCTGGCTGCCCATTCTGCTTAAATTCAAGCCTCTTCCTGTATCCCCTGCCGGATCTTTGTGCCTCGTTGCCATTGAGAAAGCTTGTTCCTATGTCCTTTGCCTTGGCCGCCACCGCTGTCGCACCTGTGGAACGACCTGGTGGTACCACACTGCAGCAAGTCCAACTTGCTGTGCGGCAGGATCTGGTGGAAATCGGATGTCACTTAGACTCTGTGTCAGCTTACATCATCATCTGCGGTGGTACTTCAGTAAGCAGCTCCTAGTGCTTTTTTAGGGTGACAGGTGCTTATTAAGACCTATTACGGTTTAAAAATGTAATAGACTAGTGTGCAGTGCATACATAAAAACATACGTTTTACAGAAAAAGGATTACAAAGAATATATACACAATACATACACAAACAGTTATAAAATTAGAAAGGGATAAAAATGAATATCCTTACTATGGAAATAGTTGAATGTTACTCACCACTTTAATACCCAGCTAAGAATTCTTAGGCAGCCTTCCAGGTGGTGAGAAAGTCTCAAAATGACTGAATATGGGCATTTGCATGGCCCAGCAAATTTTTGTTCATAGATTTTCCTCCTAAACCCACAGCTTGTGACATTGCCTAGAGAGGAAAGTACACACGCTCAGTGGGGCAAATTTTTAGGTGAGTTAGAACTCATAATGCTTCACAGAAAAGGGTTACAAGGTTCCAACCAACATTAATGGACAAGGTACCCCTTTCTAAAATTGGGGTTGCTATGCTTAAATCAGGGGTGTTAAGTGATTTAACCCTGTTCACGATTAGATAAATTAGACATTTAAAAGGCATGTAGGGTTAATAATTTCCCATGACCCTATCCTGTTATTCAATAGATATGATTTCCCATTGTGTGGCAGGAATGAAATTACACCAATCTCACCCAATCTTTCTGATTAGATCATGCCGCTGATCCTATGCACAAGACAAACGCTCTCCAAGGTGAGGATGACCCTACTTCCTAAACAGACTTTCCTTGAGTCTTTTAAAAAACATGAACCCCTGGGGCCTTGGGCACCAAAGCAAGGTTCCTTTAGGACAGATCCTGTCTGGGTTATAAAATATCATCAAGATCTGCAAATGTGGCTTGCACTAGAAAGGCTGATTTTTATGGCTGACTCTGAATCTAAATGTAATTACCAGTGGAAAGGTGTTCTTCAAACAATAGGTTAGGGCCATATTTGTACTATTACCACACATATGTTGACAATTTTATATAAAAGGACATGTATACAGCATACAAATTTACCCTACACATATACTGGAAGCAGTCACCTCTACACATCAGCTGGGTGGTTGTTCTTTGCAGATCACAGATTCCTGAAAACTCTACTATAACACTGTTATTGGAATCTGCATTGGTCATGCACATTGAGAACAGTGTTAGATATAGAAGGCTGAAATAGATGTCCAACGAGTGAGTCATGCAAGGATTTACTTCCCCCATAAATTACAGTATGGTGGCAGGTCTATTTAAAACATGTCCAGTAATAAAACATTTATTGTAATGGCTGTATAGCAAGTATTTCTAAAATCTGTGGAATTCAAGGATAGATTAGTAGACTAGAATATAAAAACAAAAAATGCCTGTAAGAGAGTCATTTTAGGTTTCACTGTTGATCAATTTAAGATAGAATTCTTGTTTGCTGAAAATTCATGGTAATGATTGGACAGCATGAGGTGATACTTCTCTTGGTATGAATAAAAGCAAATTCTGGCAAAAACAGCTTAAGTGGACCTCATGTGACCTCAGGGCTTTAAGTTTTAAACACATTTGATCCATAATTAGAAATGTTCTTTTTTTTGAATATTAAATAGCTGATAGATGGAACGCTATGGTGAGGTGGGAAATGCTCAGCATTCCTGTGTAAAGTAGATTTCCCAATATTCTAAGCCAGACACTAACAGGAGATGGAGTTCTTTATAAGGAGTTCTGCCAATTACGTGTCAAAGACGTCTGTAGCCTCAGATTGATAGAACCAAGAGCTCATTGCCATGACTGTCAATATCTCCTGCTCAGCTTTCGCTAAGCAATTCTGGTTAGTTTTCAATCATTTTTAGGTTTTGGAATTATTTCTAAGTCACTAGGCAGTCATCCATAATCCTTTGATTTCTGTGTGTGCTTGCGAGGGAGTTCTTGTTTTTAATGTATTGGAATGATTATTGTTGCTGGTTCTGTTTTGCTTCTTCAGACACTTAAGCATTTCCTCTTACAGTAATAATTTTGTTTCCCGGATTTATGGACTCTGGTATGACTTTCACACAAGCCCACCCACATTCTCAAACGAGGCCTGCACTTAGGTATCACTGCTTAAGATCTAAAATATCAAGGTGAATTACTTGAATATTTTAAAGCCATTGTATGATCAAAAGTTTTTTCCCCATGAAGGATATTTATGACATATCCATCTCTGAAACCTACACCTATGTATGTAACAAACCCACAAGACGGTGTCTTGCAGCTCTTTATCCCTATAGATACTCAAGTTTGAACAGTTTTACTGATTATGTGAAACATTACAACCAGTGAATTTGACTGCAGCAGGGGAGGCAAGCCATGGGATGTGATCTTGGGTGTTCATTTATTAATAGGTCCCTTGTAGGATCTGGATTTATAAGTCATTTATGGTATAACCAGTGGATATGTCATCTTGGGAAAGCCAATCTAAAGGAAAAATATTAGCATACATCAGTATCAATAAGGTGAACCACAACTCACACAATATAATTTCAGTCTTTTTTTCATTATAATATCTCTTTCTACTCATGATTACTTCATGGATCAATTACCAAGGTATATAGTTTCTCAACTGACCTAATGGTCCTGAACAATATTTGAACTATAAACCTAAAATCGTTATGGTGATGGTTCACAGACTTAAAGGTAAGATATAAGCACTTGTACTAGGGGATTGTATAAGATGGTAAAATGCATATGAAGAGCTACAGTAGGAGTATGGTTAATTGTCAAACAAATTTTTGTTAGCTTGATAATTACTCATCTAAAATTTGTGTTTTGAACAAATTAGTAAATTACATGTAAGAGGTACACCAGGAGTTAGCAATTTTATTTTGTACAATATGTTTTAATTTTTCAAATCTATTAACACCTAATAAAACCTTTAAAAATTTGGTATCTCCAACTTAATTTAACAAAGGGGAGGTATCATTTGGAGCACACAGGTCCCACCATAACATGGCACAATGGGGGTCATTTACTAAGGGCCCGATTCGCGTTTTCCCAACGTGTTACCCGAATATTTCCGATTTGCAACGATTTCCCCTGAATTGCCCCGGGATTTGGGCGCACGTGATCGGATTGTGGTGCATCGGCGCTGGCATGCATGTGACGGAAATCGGGGGGCGTGGCCGAATGAAAACCCGACGGATTCGGAAAAAAACGCCGCAATTAAAAAAAAAATGTGGTGCGAAAATTGCACTTACCTTCACTCAGCCCGGCTCGGTGTATTCCAGTGCGTTCCGATGCTCTTCAGCGCAGCAGCGCCACCTGGTGGACGGCGGAGGAACTACCTTAGTGAATCCCGGCTGGACCCGAATCCAGCGCAGAGAACGCGCCGCTGGATCGCAAATGGGCCGGGTAAGTAAATCTGCCCCAATGTCTTTCACCACATTTGGATTTGTTTTCAGATTTCTGATATATTGCATAGAATATTAAAAATTGTCACTCCATGAAGTACAATTTGGTTTTGTTCTTTTATAGAGGTGCACTATGGACATACTTTCTGTCTTGTTTTGTATTGATTTCCCAGAGTAATATTGCTGTTGCAAAAGGTAATAAATTGGCTACATCGTGTATTCTCTGCTTTCTTTTTATTGATATTTTCACATAATAACACATCATAGAAATATATTAGTATGCAACAAACAATGTGGCCAGGAGGCAGAAAATTGACAAAAGGAATGTTCAGGACTCTTTTTGTTACACGTCCAACTATTGCATGGTTCAAATAATGACAGTGGGAATCTACTTTTGGTAACTCCATTGCTTTTCTACCTAATTTAAGGATCTTTGGCTCAAAAAAAAAACTGACAGACGTAGAGGGACTAGTAAGAAAGATTATAACAAGATATTGAAGAAAAACAAAGTCTTCCAAAACCCTTGAGTAAAACATTCAAATTAAAAAGTCTAGTCTCAAATAATTTTTACCATGCAGCAGGTTTCACATTGGCAGCGGAATATCTAATACTGCTCAAGAAAACTTCAGTTGTCGTAAGAATTCATCCAGTGACTGCTGTCAAAAATAATAAGTAAATACGCAGCATTTATGTTCTCCATAAATCTCTCACACAGATAGTTTTTAAAATAAATCTTGGACAACCTATATCCAGAGTGGAACAAGACATCAAGGACACATTTGAAGAATTTTATTTTTATTGCAAACATGAAAAGAAAACAAACAGAAAAAAAATTGGACCCATACTGGGAGGGGACACTGAAAAAAGTGCTGCCTAAAATGCCAAAACCCAGAAATGTAAGCTATGTGTTTGTCCTGCTTTATTTAATAAAGGTTCTGTCAGAACTCGCAAATTGTTCTGATGGGATCAGGTTTCAGGCTTCTTGCTGGAAAACCACACCCAGAGCTGCTTGTGATTGACAGTTCCATTTCTGATCCTGGGAAAGCTGGGTGTGCTCTGTAATTGTTTTGCCTGCAGCTGCGGTTTGAGTGATTACCGGCTGAGCCAGTCAGTGCTGGAGGTAGTGTCCATTACTGCCTTATATTCTGCCCAGTCCTTCATTGGCTGCTGGTTATTCAGTCTATTCTGTGTATCTAGTGCTCTTGCCATTGCGTTTCTTCCTATTCTGTCTATTGACTATTCGATTCTCTACATTTGCCGCCATCTTGGTTTTGACCTGGTTTCTTTGACTCCGCTTGTCTGTCTGTATCTGTTGTGTGTCCCTCAGTATTGTTTAACTCCTAGAGTGACCCCACTTTCCTGTTTCAGTCTTGTGTCAGTTTCTGTGTACCAGTGTGAACACTAAGCTATACCTGTATTCTGGTTACCTGTCCGCTCCACCATCCAGCAGCTGCCTGATGAAGTAAGTCTTCCCTATCATCTTGTAGGGTCTCTCAGGGACTGTCAGTTAAGTGGGTTCGCCCTTTCCAGGGTGGTTTATCTGCTTTAGGCAGGGCCACCACTTACCTAGTCTGACAGCTAGCTTCAAGCCTGGTTGTGGTTGCACGGTTGCTGGACAGGTGCTGACAGGTACACATATCGGGAGAATTTATCATCCCAAGTTAGCATTGCTCAAACGCTGCCCCTCCCGCTGTACCAAATATATGGGGTGTCTGAAGCTTGGAGATAAATTTGGCAGGCTGCTGCACTGGTGGAGAATTTAATGGCAGGTCCTGTCTCGTGTAGAATTGCGCTATAATGGGCGCAGGGTATAGCTAGTCCTAGACCAACTTTGTTACCAGCCACTGCCTCCTTCATGACCCGCCACGTCAACCTGCCATGGAGGTTGTAAAAGGGGGAGAATGCTAACAATTCCTAGCCGTGCACAGCCAAGTATTGGAACGAGAATTTGTGCCCCATGAAGGACAATGTAAGTGTTATATCAACCCAACGGTGGTAATTGAGCTTGTTGTTTGCAGTCCATACTGTATCCGCATCTGTTTTTTTTTTTTCATGTCCATATGTCATCATATGGGTTTCTAATCTAGCAAAATTTGAGAAGAAAAGGGACATCAATGTCTGTTTTTATTTGTGGATCCATTGATTTCCAATCTTTCTTATCTCATGGTCCACACGTGCGTGTAAAAAAATGGAGGTGTGAAAAGTTCTCTCACCATACTTTATGTTTGACTCTTGTTTCTGTCCTTTAACCAGATGGCAACATAAATATTAAGCAATTTTCCTTCTGATTCCAAATCAGTTAGGAATAACAATACGGAATTAATTCAGAGCTCAGTTTTTATTTTCACATATAATGACATACACTGCTCAAACACAGATTTTGAATCAATTTCTACTGCTGTTGTGCAAATAGAACATACACCATGTCGACATGATGGGCAATTAGCAAGACATGCTCTAAATAGGAGTGGTTCTGGAGGTGGTGACAACAGACTACTTCTCTGTTTTCATTGTTTTTGGCTGTTGTTTTGGACACTTTTGTGTTTTATTATTGCTCTTACCCCTAGAGGTAGCATGTCAGTGTCTGCAACCTTCAGAATTTGCTCAGGTAGTGCAGTTCATCCATGAAGGAACATCAATGTTTTTGGCAAGAAGGTTAGCTGTATCTATCAGCACAGAGTCAAGAGTATGAATCAGATACAAGAAGACAGGCCAGTACACCAGGAGATGTAGAGCAGATCATAGACGGGCAAAATCCCTGCAGCAGGTAAGATGCTTATCATCTATCTCCTGTCTAGTTATCTATCTCCTATAATTTATCTATTTCCTATCTATATATCTGTCTACCTAACAATTTATCTATGTAGCTTTTTGTTTATTTATCTATATATATTTTATCTACCTATCCATCTCATATCTTCTATCTATCTATCTATCAATCATCTATCTCTCTTCTACTCTGTCTATCCATTAATGTCTCTCTCTCTTGTATCTATTTATCATCTATAAATCTATATATCATCTATCTATAAAACTATATAATCTTTCACATTTATCTTCTACCATGAATCTACATATCATCTGTTTATCTCATGCCCCTGGCCCCTACTTTGTCTAAAACTGTCCCTGCCTGCCCTCATCCCTCAGAAGAATATGTGGAAGTTTGTGCTTCCTGTGCCAACTACTCCAGCAATGTGTCTCCTCCTCCATCTTGTATATCATGATGCTCAGTCCCCTTCAAGTACCAGTTCTTGAAGTTCATTGAACCAGATATATTTTATTCCAAGTTCTCCTTGGCTTACAATTGCACTATAACCTGTGCCAGGTGAGGACACTGGCTACAGCATGGAGGTGGTTTACGGTAGAAATAGTGATGTATGATGAATGGCAGCGCAAGCAATGTAATAGTTAATACATTGCCAGAGCTCTTGTCTGCTGCACTGTATACAGCCAATAGGATCAGGTCACATTACTGGCCCGTTTTCACAGGTTATGCAGCTGGCCTAAGCATACACATTAAGTGGCAGGCATGTTTCATGACTAAATTTTATTGTCATAGATTAGGCATTCAGTTAGGGGCAGTAGGGTACTGAAGTTAATTGTAGCCAGTTTTTACACCATAAAACTGTCTAGAACGTTTACAATTTGGATGGAACTTGATGGGGGGCCCCATAAGGAATTTTGACCCGGGGCCCAGTGGACTCTAGAAACGTCCACGAGGTTGGTATGAGAACACTAAGATTGGCAGATTTGACATTGGCAACCTGTTTTCTTCACGGATGACAGCGGGTTTACTCTGAGCACATGTGACAGACTGGAGATGCTGTATGGAATGTTCTGCTGCCTGCAACATCCTCCAGAATGACCTATTTGGCAGTGGGTCAGTAATCGTGTGGAAAGGCATTTCTTTGGAAAGCTGCACAGTTCTCCAGGTGCTAGACAGAGGTAGCCCGACAGCCATTAAAATGAGATGTGCAATGGGTTCTGGGTTCCTTTGGATGCATAACAATGTTACTCTAGTGTGTCATCAGTTCCTTCATGATGAAAGCATTGATGCTATGGACTGACCTGCCCGTTCCGCATACCTGAATCTAATTGAGCACATCTGGATATCCTGCTCCATCCACAAATGCAAGGCTCCACCACAGACTGTATAGTTGATGATTTAATCCAGGTCTGGGAGGAGATCCCTCAGGAGAACATCCACTGTCTCATCAGGAACATGCCCAGGCATTGTCGGGAGGTTATAAAGGCATGTGGAGGCCACACACCCTGCTGATCCTTATTTCCTTTTCTTGAGGCATTTCCACTGAAGTTGAATCAGCCAGAAACTTGATTTTCCACTTTGATTTTGAGTATCATTCCAAATCCAGGTCTCCATGCGGTATTAATCTTGATTTTCATTGATGATTTTCATTGTTCTCAACGCATTCCACAATTTAATGATTAAAGAATTGCAACTGGAATATTTTATTCATTGAGATCTAGGATGTGGTATTTTAGTATTCCCTTTATTTATTTGAGCAGTGTAGTTCCTGATGTGGTTTCTAACATTTTATCCAA
The DNA here is from genome assembly GCF_040894005.1 of Engystomops pustulosus. NCBI lineage: Eukaryota > Metazoa > Chordata > Amphibia > Anura > Leptodactylidae > Engystomops > Engystomops pustulosus. The sequence goes on from NC_092414.1 coordinate 68,505,648, forward strand.
CATTTTAGAAAATACAATCACCGGCATGGCAGGGCTTCTTGCTTCTGCTCACACTGGCTTCCAGATCACAGTCACAGAATATATAACTAAATGTATAAATAATTTTAGAATATAGGATTAATATATCTATGCATTTTCCTCCAAAATAAAATGAACTCTGTAAATAAGCCCTAGATTTTTTCAGGATTTTTAGAGTCTATGATATATAAAACCTACTCCAAATATAAGCCTGACTTACAGCTCAGTAAAAAAAAACTGTCCAGGCAGCTATACATAAAAAAAGTAAGTAGAATACAACAGGACATATACAGAAGACTCTTTAACAATGAAAGCAGGCACTACCAAAAGAATTGTCGTCCCAAATAGACACCTCCAAAAGAATCCCACTCGAAAGATCCCACAAACATTTAACCACTGCACTTGGCTGCAGTGAAACAAAACCGAAGCAGCAAAGTTGTTTTGGGTCTAAGGGGGTGTAATGAGTGTGATATAGGGGAATGCTTCTAGAATTTTCTAAATGATGCAGTGTTAGGGCCCCACATTTAATTTTTCCCCAGTGCCACACATTGCCCCAAAACATTCTACATGCACTTGGGTGAATAAAGTACCCTTATTTAAATTTGACTTTAATTCGGTTAGCTGCCCTTTATTTTTTCCTACTATTTAAACAGTGGGGTATCAAAACCACTACAAGGAGCAAACGCTAAAAAATCCCTTTAAACTCTGACAGCGGTGTTGCTGAATTTTTTTTTTTAAAAACCATGAACGAGCCTAATACAAAATTATCAGCTAAGCCTTTATTAATTTCAGACATTTCAATACTGCCAAGTATAATCACTTGTAAAAATGACATTAAAGAATCTAGCTCTTTTCGAAAGGACGTTGTCTCTTTCGACTCCACAATACATAGGTGATGACATACAGAATCCCATTTAGTCACAATCGAGCATGAACACAGAGTAATAGTTAAAACATTGTCCCCAGATGTTTTGAGAACATCCTGAAAAGTCCAATATACTATAGCCAAAAATGTGCAGCTCAAAACTGTCCTCGAGCAAAGGATGATAAATTAACAAATTACAGATGGAGCCACAAAGTAATCTCACATTCTACAGTAACGCGATTTGGTGCACTATTCAAGACAATGAGATCCAAAGTAATCACATGAGTTCATGTTCTTTTCAATAGTTTAATTGTTTCCATTATATGCAATAGAAATACATTTCAGCATTATGGCAACATTTTGGAAAATCATAAAGCGTTCCTCCAGTTTACTTAATGAAGCAGTAATCCATGTAAGATTACATATTTCATTAACTGTTGATCATGTGTTTCATGGATGGAGAAGCAAGAGGGTGACTATATCCCAAAATTGTTGTTTAAGAAGCAAATCTACTAAAAGATAAAGCAAAACAATTGTAGTGTTTAGCATGCACATCTTTGAGATTCACATGGATACATTAGGTGTACCATGCTGGTCTACAGCCTATTAGTAATTCCCATACTACAGTATTTCCTATGGCAGACTGTCCAGCAACAATACACACATTCTAAACAGGTCACACACTTGACTAGGTCTGGCCAAATTTGTCAAAACAGTTGGTGAGGTTTCAGTCAATATTTTGTCCAAAATATGTATGCTTGCAACCCACATCAAGGATACACGCGAAAGGCAAGTGAATGGACAAGTAAAGAGTGAGGGGGCCTTATAGGCTATGTTTTTAACACAGCCACCATCTTGAAGATGACCAAGGGCATGTTTTTCCAATAGGAAGTTGGTCATGTAGCATATCAAAAGAAATCAATCAACTCAGATCAGGAATGGTCCCTATGATGCACAGCATTTAATTTGTTGTCCATGGTGCTGAATACGGAGCTGAAGGCACTGGGTCCAAATATTATGAACCTGCATGAGAATCAATAGAGAATTTCTGTTGATAACTGTTTTCATAACGGTTGGCGGCCATGTTTCGAGCATAGCCTAAAAGATAGACCCCTTCACAAATCATATTGCACAGACAGCACCAATTTCTGGGCATATAGCCAAAAGAAAATAGAAAATTCTCCACCAGCATCTCATGCAAAGATGGCATACCTTTATATAAGCCTTATCCATACCATTCCCTTCCCAGGGCCTGACAATTGTAGTTGGCACTGCTTAGTAGAGCACCAACATACTGGATACTGGATACATGGGAACTGTAAATGTGGTTAATGTGTATCCTTTGTACACATATTTGAAAATATGCTTAAAGGAAACCTACTATCTGAAATCTACCTATCAAGGTAGATATGATGGTATGTTCCCAGTGACGTTCTAAACTCTAATCCATCTTTAGCTAAACCTAAAAAAGTTTCCACACTAAACTACAGGCTATCTAACTAATATACTAATTTCTGGCAAAGGCAACTGGGGAGTGGAGTAGTGTCTCTGAGCAGGGGAAGTAGGCTACTCCACACCTCTGTCTCTGCCATCCCTCCTCCTTCCATCCCCGGCACGCTGCTGTCCTACTTCCATGTCCTTGGCTCCTTCGTAGCTCTGTGCATGCTCAGTAGCTCCAGCTTCATAGCCGAAGGGGCGCCACTATACAGGTGCATAGATAGGAGTCTATGCAGAGCACACACGCATAGTGGCGCCTGCTTTTAAATGCTTTTAAACACATTTTAATATGTATCTGTATTTAATGTGTAAGGTATAATATAATATTCGCTATGAATACAGCTCTAGCTTGTTACAGAGCTCTTAGAAATATACAGTTTTCAAGACATTAAGCAGAAATCGTTCTAAAAATAGGCTCAACAACGCGTGTTTGGTCAGCTTATCCCCACATAAATAATAGTTATGTATTTAAAACATCAAACAGAGATTTCAGGGGATTAAAACCAGAAAGAATTTTTTGTGAAAACTAGCAGTTACTGATTATCCTTGATTACAGTAGGATAAGGAGAATCTATCTAGACGTTCCAAAACTCAAAGTGACCTTGCAGTTCTTTGCTGTAAATGAAATCCTTCTGGACGTGAATTGCACAGCTAGTATTCTTTTAATATGTTCAGCTCTTAGACAATTCTTCATTTATTTTTTTGATAATGAAACATTTTTGAAGGAAAAAATATTGGGAGTGTGCTGCAACGCTGTGTTCTAGATAAACTGGACCATATGCTGAATACAGTAATCCATTCCATCCTCTCTATTATCAACTGCAGTCGCAGCGAAGTTGTTTTAGCGACAGATTAATTAAAATTAAATGTCGAACTAACAGATATAGAAAATCGTTTTTACCGAGCACGATTCAATTGTTGACCACAACTGTACCAGTGGCAGGGGCCAACACCCAATAGAAATTGGTACATTATGAATACATTTAAGAGTTTTTGTAATGTTTCTTATATTTTTAAGATATATGTTATGTCATGTAGACCTGTGTTTCTCATACATGTGTTTTAGTGTATGATTTGTTTTAACCGAATGTGAAAGGTTTTTTTCCCTTGGGGATAATAAGTTATTATTATAAAAAGCTACAGAAGCAGTTCTGGGGCTCTGGTTCTAATGTCCAATTGTCCTAAGGGTGTTGACTAGAGATGGGCAAATTTTTCAAAAATTCGATTCGCTGAGTTTGCAGAATTTTTTGAAAAAATTTGATTTGACCCTAATCGAATCATGTCGAATCACGTTAAAAAACAGGTATTTCCTGGATCCAGAGAGTCCGGTGTTGTAGGAAGTTGTGCCATGCTCAAATATGCATAGGGAGCATGGTTTGGTCTTCAAACAATGCTGTGTTTTAGTATGACACGCACATGACAGCCGCAGCTCTTAGAATCGCTTCACTCTTCAATTCCATGGACACTTACAGGAGCCAACCTGACCAAATAAGTGATGCGGGAACGCAGCCTGACAAGGTAACGTCTGTGCCAGCTAGAAAGGACTGAGCTGAGGGCCAAGATCCCACTATAACATCAAAGTGTGCACTCTTTTTGCACTGATTCCGTAGATTGCGACAGAACCTGTTCTGTTAAACGCTGATACATGTAGAAACCCCTCAAAAGAGTGGAGAGGGTGTCGGCAGTAATTTTGCATTGACGTCACTGATCATTTTGCCCTTCTTTTCATCCATCAGTGTCTGCTTTCAATCGGCCAATAATCTATCAGTATTGCTAAAGCCAAAAACAAACAGGCGTTGATCCAAGTAAATGGGATATTTGCATGACCTCTGTGTTCTGTATCCACTTTTGGCTATCAATTCTGAAGCTTTTCATTCCTTCTGACAGATAAAATGAAGGGGAAAACCAAACATAGTGGCAATGGTGGAGGGTGAGCATTATGGAAATCACAGGGTGTTCCAGGGAGACAGTGGTCAGTTGGAAACAGCATGAGTAGGCCACGTAGTGGCAGAATGAGTGTGGAGGAGATGGCAGCAGCAGGAGGTCAGAAAGTGACACAATGACAAATTCTGGAGGTTGCAGGAACATGGTAGGCCACAGAGTGGCACAATGACAAAGTGTGGAGATGGCAGCCAAAGCAGCAACAGGAGGTCAAAGAGTGGCACAATCACAGTGTGTGTTGGTAGGTGGCAGCAGTAGCAGCAGCATGAGACCAAAGAGTGGCACAATGACAAATTCTGGTGGTGGCAGCAATATGGTGCGTCTGCACATGTAATCGAGGGTGTTCCTTTCTTCTTCCCAGAGTTCTCTGCCCCTTGTAAATCGTTGTGCTCACGGGCAATTTGCTAATAAAGGTGAAAAAAAAGTTTGTTCACACAAATCACCGCAAACTTCGGATCCGTGCCGAACCGAAGTTTTCCTGAAATTCTAAAAGCATTCCAACTCCGTAGAATTGATTCGCCCAGCTCTAGTGTTGACTACAGAGGAGCAAATCTTTCAAAAATTTTAATTCATTGACCAATTTCTTCAAAAATTTAATTTGATCTGAATTTATTAGTCACAAATCAAGTGTTAAATGCGCTATTTTATAGCATGGGGAGTGTGTATGTGCAAATGTGCTGCAACATGCAGTTCCTAATCCTTTTGGTAGTGAAACCATCATGGAGCCCCTAGAAGCTATTTATCACAGTGCCCCCAGTAGCTAAAGGTGAGACTCCTGAAAATGGTACTATTTCCGCTTTTATTTCAGGCAAGCTAACAAAGATAAATTATACATTTTCCAATACATGTATAGATTCCTTACTCTTCTACAGAATGAGGATGGTTAGATATGCTCTCTCCATGTTTGGTTGTGCAGACTCAGAACAACTTGTTTATTTACATATAAATTAGTGGGTTTGCAGCCAGCCTGGGGTCCTTCCAAATGCCAGTTTTCCGGAGTTGGAAGTGAGCAGAGCGGTTATTTCACTGGATGCAGTCCAGATGGTTGGATCCCCAATTTTAGTGGTACACAACACTGTCAGTAAATTCTAGTTTAAGATGTTTATTTATACAAGAAACTTTACAACAAAATAAAAAAGGAAATATGAAAATGTATTAAAATGCAAAACCTATTTCAAGTCCGGATTGGACTCTTCCTCAGTTTTGATCTGAAATGATGTGGCTGGATTTGCCTATTATGAATGTAATGGCATGATAAAGTGTTTAATTACATTCATTCATAAAACCAGTAGTAGTGAATGCGAAGCATAATTCCCAATACACTTTCTATAAGTTTAATATTTTTTTAGACATTAAATTCTAGGATACATAAAGAGTTTATATCACTATAATCGGATTACATATCAAGTTTTTGTTACAAAGTGTTTTAATGTATTAAAGTAATATACCTATATACAACGTTTATACAATACCCAAGCCTATGCACAATTAAATTTTAGCAAACCTACTCTTGTATTTAATTATACATAGCATATGTAATCCTATTGTAGCATTTACCACTCAAGATACATACTGCATACCTACCTGTAAATACCTCTTTAAACACATTTAGGGACATTTACCTACCCGGTCCTGTCGCGATCCAGCGGTGCGTTCTCCATCGAGGATTCGGGTCTTCAAGCGATTCACTAAGGTAGTGCGCCCAATGTCCACCAGGTGTCGCTGCTGCGCTGAAGTCCGCCGGAATTCGCCAGAGTTCACTATCCTATCCTGGGTGCAGGTAAGCGCGTGTCAAGCGACACATTTTTTTAAAAAAATTCGGGATTTTGGTGCAAGCGATCAGATTGTAGCGCGATGGCGCCGGCTTTCACGCAACAGAAATCAGGGGGCGTGGCCGTCGGACAACCTGACGGATTCGGAAAAAAAACGGAATTTAAAAAACTATTTGTCTCGCAAGATCACGCACTTACATCCACCAGGAAGAAGAAGGTGAACTCTGGCGGACCTCGGCGCATCAGCGACACCTGCTGGATATCGGGTGCACGATCTTAGTGAATCCTGGCAGACCCGAATCCTCGTCGGACAACGCGCCGGGGGATCGCGACTGGACCGGGTAAGTAAATGTGCCCCACAGTATCCACACATTAGCTACTCTTAGTAGAAGGGCTGGTGCCAAAACGATTTCTAAATCAGGCGATCATTTCCTCTTTGTCTTACATACCGCAACTTATGTTCCTAGGCAACACCAATGTTAGTTAAACTTTTTGTATCGCCTCAAATTCCATAAAGGTAATACAGGCAGTCCCCAGGTAATGTACAGGTTCTGTAAGTTTGTTCTTAAGTTGAATTTGTATGTAAATTGGAACTTTATACGTTATAATTGTAACCCCAGCCAAATTTTTTTTGGTCTCTGTGACATTGGATTTAAAAAATGTTGAACTGTGTATGTCGTCGGGAAACGCAGTGATATCCCTTGAACTTTCTGTTCATTTGTCATTTAAAAGGTTGTAATAGGTGCCCAAGGGGCATATATTGTCTGCCATCTATCTTATGGTTATAAAACTAATAAAAATGTTTAAAAAAAAAATGTTGAATTGTCATCAGAACCAGGATAACAATAAAGCTTAATTTCCAACACCTTTGATAACTGTTATAGTTGTTTATTGTAGCCTAGGTCTGTTTGTTAAGTAGGGGTCATCTGTAAGTCAGGTGTTCTTAAGTAGGGGACCGCCTGTACTGGAATCATTAGGTGTCCTAACATCCGTAATTATAGTCAACAGCTATCTTCTATTATAACATCAACAGCAACATTTGTAGCTCGGGAATATGGCAGCCATTTTTGTAGTTCCATATGTAATGTCTGTGTTTTGACCCCTCCCAGCTTCCATACATGTAGTCTACAGCCGAAATCTATTTTAACATTGGCATCCATATTGGAAGGTTGAAATCTGAAATACGGCAGCCACTTTAGCAGTTTCATGTTCAAAAACTCGCAATATCAAACTTTAAACTTTAAAAACACATATAAGGTGAGTTTAAATAGTTCTTATGATCCACAGCTGGCTCTGATTTATAAAAATAAATTTACTGGGGTAAGTGACCCAGAAACCCTCGGACATGTAATGTGACCCATGTATGTAACTTCCAGTGTTAACCCCTTGTCAGCACCCACATCTGCAATAAGAACTGACAAATTTTTATAAGCTGGAAGCAATGTCAGCAATTTAGAGCTAAAAGAATACAGGCGGTTCTATTCAGGAGGCTATTAAGTTGATTTAAGTTGAGAAAAGGGGGGCAGGGGAAAAATTTGGTGGTTTATAAAATTCTCTTTTTGGCCAGGCTGATTATAGCATGCAGTAGGGCAGTCCTGTGGCTCCATCCTGGGCAGAATTTTCTGCAGAAATGCAGAGATGTAAAAGCTATGAGAAATTGATGGCCGTGAAGGGAAGGTATGTAGAGAAATGGAAAAAGTTCTGGTGTGTTGGCTCAGTTTAAGTTGTATGAATTAATAGGTTTTGTTCTTTTTTTTTCTTCTCCCCTCTCTGTCATTTAGCTCCTCTTTGCTCCTGACCGTTCCTTGAGGGTGGGGTGGGGTGGGGAGTGGTGAAGGGGTTGCGGTGTGGGGGATTGTGGTTACTTTTCAGTTTTATTGATTAAGGCAGAATATGGTATTTTGGATCACATTTTGCTAGCAATTTTATTTGTTGACAATCTTTTTGGTTGTGGTGGGTGGGATATCTCACTTTGTTGCCATAATGGGATTGTAACTTTATATCTGAGATATTGTATGAGATATTGTAAGAATGTTGTTGTGTTTTTTGTATTCCATATGCTTGTAATTTTGTCATTAAAAAGGAAAAAAAATTAGGGCTTAAATATTATTTAACTTATACCTATAATTTATAATACATCTGTGGATATTATCAAAATTACTATTGATTGAGGGATGTGACAATTTTAAATAACCAATGAGGATATGCATTTTTAGAAATTCTGTTACAAATGATGGTTTATGCTTAAAAAACAATGTGAACTATTGGAATCACATGAAGAACTTGTATTAAATATGTAAAATATGCATCCACTACCACTGTGCTCCCCGGGGATAAGGCAATTGGTCCGTATCCACTACAATTTTTATGAATGAATGCAATCAACCACTTTTTCGCGTCTTCCATCCACACCATTTAAGATCATAACCGAGGAAGCTACCAATCCGAGCTTGAAACGCGTTTTGTATTTGAATCGTTTTTAATACAAAATTTTGGTTTTGTTGTAAATTATCTCTTATAAATGAACATCTTCAACTAGAATCTACTGACAGCAATTTTTCAGCTAAAATTGGGGATCCATCCAGCTGGACTGCATCCAGTGAAAAATTTTCTAATACAAAACATCAAATTTATAACAATCATTTCCAAATCAGAGATTTATAAAAAGTATTTCCTAATAAACTACTAATACTAATACTCTAAAAATATATTCAAAAAATGATTTGGCTTCAAAGAAAGAATACTGCAAAGTACCGGGAAGATCTTACTTTATAAGGTTCACACAACATCATATTTAGCGTCCTGTGTATACCTCAACTGATTTTTTAACATATTTTTAACACTCAACACAATAATCTACACATATAAATGTTTTTCAACTTGTTAATGCAATACGGGCCCCACTTGAACATACTTTTGAAAAAAAATTGGCCAATTTGTTTTACTAAAAAATACTTTTTTTACATTCTAATGCTGAAATCTGTTTTCTTTTCAATATAATCCATTGAGACACCTAATTGTTTCAGCATGATTGTACTTCTAAACAGGCCAGTGCCACTCTGAACACTAAACTTTCTCAAAACTTCTAAAATCTATTAGAACTTTTTAACCCTAAAATTTAGTGATGAATTTACCCTATATACCCCGTGGTACCTATTTTTGCCACAAAAACAGGGAAAACTTACTGACTTTAGTATAAGCCTAGGTTGAAAAATTCAGCAACTACTCTTTAATAAATATCCAGTTGTAGCCTCCCCTTATCAATAACTGTACAGCAGAGTGCCCTCCCTTTAAAATAAAATGTCCAGAAGGGCCCCCTTTAAAGAAATGTCCAGCAGTGCCCCTTTTAAAGAAGAGTCCAACAGTGCCCCCTTTAAATAAAGTGTCCAGCAACGCCCCCTTAATAAAGTGTCCAGCAGTGCCCTTGGCTCGATTCCTCTGCTTGGCTCCAGTTTCCCAGCAGTGCAGGGAGAGGCACGCCTATGCTCTCTTCCCGCACACACTACGTCGCGGAGTGTCGCCGCCTGATTACGTCACGCCGTGTGTGTGCATGCGGGCAGAGAGCCGAGTGCAGGAATAGAGCCGGGGGAGAAGAGGATGCCGTGGGTGAGCGCCACAGATGAGTACTACATTTTTTTAATATATATATATGTTGAGTTGTCAACATAGGGGAAGTAGGGGGAACGCCTGTATATATATATATATATATATATATATATATATATATATATATATATATATGTATTCGAATATAAGCCAAGTGGGGCTTTTTCAGCACAAGAATTGTGCTAAAAAACTCTACATATATACTCAAATATATACGGTACATAAAATATTAGACATATTATAAAGCAGCCCAAAAGGCACCAGTTGCATCAAAGAAATGTCCATCCCTGCCTTTGTTTCTATTCACTTTTCAATTTTGTCAGGAAATATGAACATATTAACATATGTCACAATTTTTCACAATCCATGCCCTTACTTTCAGTGGCATTAACAGCTTCATATATGTGCTTTTTCTCAGAAGTGCTCCTTATAAGCACCTCATGGTCACTAGCAGTGAACAAGAATATGATTTGATGACCAATGATGTTACATACTGCCAAATATAAGAATTTCATGTCGTAATGGCAGATACCCGATTAAAGAAAGAGATAATACAGAAAATACCATTAATTAGGCCCCTATTAGTCATTGTTCCTATTTATAATTTACCTCTACAGTTAGTTTCTGCAAGTTATAGGTTAAGGTTCTTCTGGCATGAAAGTATATATAAGGACATGTAGCCGGGACGGTAGCTTATACTGGTTCAGGGATTCTTGGCACAGAGACATTGCAGTAAGCCCTGGATTTCATGAGGTGTAATTGGATTTCCTGAATTACTTGTGACAGCTGTGGAGAGCAGTCTTCACTGTCACTGTGTCTGCGTCTCCAGCTGTACTACGGAGAAGGAGGAGGCATGTGCTCAGCATAAAGGAAGGAAAGGAAAAGAATGAAGTAAAAAGAGACAGATGGAAAAAGGAGGCTTTATGCATATTAGAGGAGGAGACCTCTGCTGACTGATTGTTCAGCTTCACCGAGCAAAATGATGTAATACAGCAGCATGATTTGTACATCTACCCCTTAGTATAGTCTGAACGTTCAGTGTACAGAAGATGTAATTGTAAATGCTAAATTATAGACTAACATATCAAGTGAGCACATTAACAGGTTAACAGGCTACACATTCATTTTCATACACCAGGATTGCTCACTCCTACAAAAGCATTGCATCATGTTTAGTAGCATGATGCAACTACGAAGCAGATGGCACACATTTACCTTGCATTAGGTCCTTGCATTAGCTCTCTGTTGGACTTTGCAAGTTCTTTTCAGTGCAAGCTGCTTGCACAGGTATTTAACAAGTCCCCGCCACATATGTGTCGCGCACGAGCCTTTTGTGTGGCGGCTGCGCTATTCTTCATGCAACAGAAATTTTGCCACTGTAAGGGGCGTTCTGGTGCACAGTTGGACCTTGCGCCACATTTATAATGCATTTATCAACAGAAGTGTTATGCCTTCAGAACATTTGTGACATGTGTAATATCTAGTTCACAAGCTATGTGTTGTATATATACATGTATATGGAAAAAGATAGAAGGAAAAATAGACTGCAAGCGGTCCCCTACTTAAGAACACTTTACTTACAGACGACCCCTTGCTACTGACGGACCGTTGGATGTTGGTAAATTACTGTACTTTAGCCCCAGGCTACAATAAACAGCCATAACACTTAAACGTTTCTGCAGTTAAGCTTTATTGTTATCCTGGTTCTTATGACAACCCAACATTTTTAAAATCCAATTGTCACAGAGACCCAGGGCCGGCACCAGCACCCACACCCACATCCACAGCTGCTGGGAGGGCCCACTCGTGGCCAGATCTCATCCCCCAGCAACCAGGCCGTGCCGGGTGCTGGCGCCATAAAGCAGCGCTCCGTTTACCGCAAGACCCTGCCGTTCAGCAAAACCCCCGTCCGAAGCAGTAGTGCCATGCCGGGTTCTAGCGCCGTAAAGTGGCACTCCGTCTGCTGCAGGATGCTGCGCGTGAGGCCGTCGGCAGGAGGAGGAGGACGGCGAAGGGGAAGCTGCGGACCTGACCAGAAGACTGAGGTGAGTAGTATTCTCTTTATTTTTAACGGTCACATTTATTAGTGCATGAGAGTTGAGGAGGCCTCTGTATATAATGAATGGGAGGGGGTGAGGAGGCCGCTGTATATAATGAATGGGAGGGGGTGAGGAGGCCGCTGTATATAATGAATGGGAGGGGGTGAGGAGGCCGCTGTATATAATGAATGGGAGGGGGTGAGGAGGCCGCTGTATATAATGAATGGGAGGGGGTGAGGAGGCCGCTGTATATAATGAATGGGAGGAGGTGAGGAGGCCGCTGTATATAATGAATGGGAGAGGCTGAGGAGGCCGCTGTATATAATGAATGGGAGGGGGTGAGGAGGCCGCTGTATATAATGAATGGGAGGGGGTGAGGAGGCCGCTGTAAATAATGAATGGGGGCTGGGGAGAATGTGGAGGGGGCTATACATAATGAATGGGGGGGGTGACGAGGGGCTTTATATAATAAATGGAGGGGGATGAGGAGGGGGCTGTATATAATGAATGGGGAGATGAGGAGGGGGCTGTATATAATGAATGGGGGGGATGAGGAGGGGGCTGTATATAATGAATGGGGAGATGAGGAGGGGGCTGTATATAATGAATGGGGGGATGAGGAGGGGGCTGTATATAATGAATGGGAAGATGAGGAGGGGCCTGTATATAATGAATGGGCGGGATGAGGAGGGGGCTGGATATAATGAATGGGGGTGAGGAGGGGGCTGGATATAATTAATGGGGGGATGAGGAGGGGGCTGTATATAATGAATGGGGAGATGAGGAGGGGGCTGTATATAATGAATAGGGGGATGAAGAGGGGGCTGGATATAATGAATGGGGGGGTGAGGAGGGGGCTGTATATAATGAATGGGGGGATGAGGAGGGGGCTGCATAGAATGAATGGGGTGAATGGGGAGGATGAGGAGGGGCTGTATTTAATGAATGGGGAGATGAGGAGGGGCTGTATATAATGAATGGGAGATGAGGAGGGGCTGTATATAATGAATGGGGGATGAGGAGGGGGCTGTATATAATGAATGGGGGATGAGGAGGGGGCTGTATATAATGAATCGGGGGTGCGTACAGGGGGCTGCATATAATGGGCCGTGAAGGGGATGCATATAATCCATGGGGGGAGAGGGGCTGCATATAATTAAACTATGGGTGGTGAGGGGGGCCTGGGCTGTATATAATTAATCCATGGGGGGGGGCTGCTTATAATTAATTTATGGGGGTGAGGAGGCTGTATATAATGAATCCATGCCGCTACGCCAGTTTACTGCAAAGGGACCCACTGAGGCTCTGTCGCCCAAGGGCCCACTGAAACCTGGAGCCGGCCCTGCAGAGACCAAAGGAAATTTGTCTGGAGTTACAATTATAAAATATATAGTTCTAACTTACATACAAATTCAACTTAAGAACAAACCTCCAGAACCTATCCTGTATTTAACCCAGGGACTGCCAGTATATACCAATACAATACAGACATAATGAACAACAACAAATTATTATTAGCTACTTAATTATTTATTTATATTTATTATTTGTATAATTTCAGTTAGGGGGTTTACAAAAATTGAATGTAAGAACAAATTAGTACAAAAGACATAAAACTATGCTGAACTGGCTCAAGAGGAGAGCTCAAGGTCTATATAGGAAGGAGCATCGCAGTACAGTTATTGCATGTTGTAGGCAATTCTAAACAGGTGGATTTTCAGGTTGCATTTAAAGGTTTGGAAAGGTGGGGGACAGTCTGATGTGTTTTGATAGAGAGTTCCAGATTATGAGAAGAGAAGTCCTGGAGTCAGTTGTGAGAAGAGAAAGAAGACTGTGCAGAATATCCTCTATGACTGGTCATAAAATAAGATAAGATAATCCTTTATTAGTCCCACAGTGGGAAAATTCACAGCGTTACAGCAGCAGAGAGGGTACAGAGAGTGAAGTACAAACTATGACAACTATAATATTAGGGATAAATGAACAAAAAGAAAAGGGGGATAAAAAGACAAAAAAGAGACAAGCAATGATCGGCAGTTTGATATTCAGTCTGTGGATGGGACCTGCAGGGACTGGTTAGGTGGGGGGCGCAGGTTACTTCTGTTTGGGCCTTGTTTGTTGAACAGCCTGATGGCAGCGGGGAGGAAGGACTTACGATAACGCTCCCTCTCACACTTGGGGTGAAGCAGTCGGTCACTGAATGTGCTCCCCAATGCCACCACAGTCTCATAAAATACATTGTAATTTCCTTTACTTCATATTTTTTTCAACAATAGTCTTTACTTGATTTTCACACTACAGGGTTGCAATTGGTAATAAAGATGACATAATCATGTGTGCAGAGGTGGAGAACAATATTTAACAATAGACAGCATTTAATGTTAATTGAGCGGTTTTATAATTTTATATTGATTTATAGTTTAAGTTGGCCCTAAAGTTATTTGCTGTCATAATAAACTGAGTGGCAGTATAACAATGATCTATAAGTTGTAGTCTACAGAGCAAAAAGAATAATATACATTTAAATACTTTCACAAGTTAGGTGTTGGTAAAAGGGATTAAGGAGAGAGGATTAGACACTGGGATAGTATTCAAGACAATTTCACTGCATATTTAGAGGATGACCAGCGAATTCACTCTTGTGATGGGTTTTGGGATTATTAAAGAGTTATAAGAGAGAGCCATTTGGTTTGAGAATACTAGGGTAATTTCTAAAATGACTTGTTATTGTTGACTGTGTTATCTCAGATACAAGTTTGAAAATGTTTGACCAAAACGAGAACAGTAAGGGACAGCTCCAAAATATATGTGCCTTTATTTCGGCATCTTCGCCAACATTTACAGGATATTTGGCTGAGCAGTCAGACGTGTAATACATTGAAGAAAAAAATTCCGTGTAAGCTCTACTTCCTATTCTTAAATCCACCACATATTTGCTGCTTCTTTTTGCTAGTTTTGTTTAAGTATCAAGATCTAAAAGGTTATGATCTTTAACATGATCTGAGATGGGAACATTTGACCCAATATACTCCACATAGTAATACAGTCTGTTTTTTATTTCCTTCTCTCTCTATTTGCTTCTTGCTAAAGCCAAAACAGAATCAACCAGTCACTGTCTGTATTTGTTGAATACAAATGGAAAAGAGGCCAAAACCAAAAAGTTGACTTAAAGTGTAGTCTTTATAATAGAATGTATAGAGAGCATTTAAGGTCAATGCCTCTCTTTAGAAATGATAGAAAGTAAAGGTGTTGTAAATATTTCCTTTTTAACTTTTTTACCATATCCCAAATATTTGGATAGTTATCCATCTGAGCAGAATACTAAGTCAAATAGTTTGTGTAACTATAAAAAGAGAATAAAAACACAACTTTGTTTCTTTTTCATAGGGTCACTGGGTTTTATTACATGTACTTGTTGTTCTTGCCATTCCTATAGAACGATTGGACAGTCTAACTTAAAAACTTTTCTTGTGCTGTAGTTTTTAACATAAATATTCAAAGAAGGTAATATGGTCTAATGCAAGATACCTAACTAAACATGGTTCTATGGGTTATTTACCTCTCTTCACTGCACCTTTATGTATATGACACAGTCCATGAATGGACCATTTGGGATAAAATTATGCATCACTGAAAAGACTAATTCTTTTCCCTGTTTGTATCCAACCCTACATCCAAAACTTTCATAAAAGCTATTTGATTCCATTCAGGGTGGTAACAGATGCCCTTCCTGCAAGTGTTGATATCAAGCCAACCTGGATCCCACATTGTAATGTTGCCAGTGGTCTCCAGGTATCCAGATACCATGGTACAAACAGTGATGGCTAACCTATGAAAAGACATACCTGCAATGCTCTTCACTAATGGAGGTTAGATGGCTACCGCTTGGGCCACCCTCTCAGCAGAAGAGTTGCCCCGCCTCTGAATGTTGACCTTGTCTACTGCTCTGGCTTCACTGCCTGACAATGTCAGTATCCAGAGGAAGGGCACATATCCTGCTTATGGTGCAGTGAGGACGTCGGCCATGTTACCTCAGTTAGTGGAGGTATTTAGTTAGTCTGTTAAGACAGAACTCCCACCCACACTAAATGTATTGCAGACTTGCACCCAGACAGCTGTCACACAGTTACCCTGTCAGTTACCCTGGCAGATGGCTGGACCAAGGTCCATTCCAGTGGCTGCAAGGGGGTAGGAGAGCCAAAATCTCACCCTACTGCCAGTGTCCCCACCACAGTTGCTGCTCAGCAATACTGGGGAAGAGAACTTTTTTGTTATTAGCTACAAATTATGGATTCTTCTAGAAGTGACACAAAACCTCATTTATGCTCATAGTCCAATGGCCTCTGGACTCATTCCCTCTGGTTTGAACTCTGGACTCACATTTGTCATTTGTGGTTGATTCCTAGCATCATGGTTCCACTCTCTGTGGTATTACTAAATAAGCAATTCCACCTATAGACCAGTGTAAAGTTAATAATAATAAAATCACACAAACAGCATTTGCAAATTATTTGCAGCATATGTAAATACATGGGAGTAAATGGATCTCTATGACAGTTAGGCCCCCTGCACACGTTTTTATATGGCTGTGTGCAACCCATACCATACCATTTTAATACGTGCAGCAAACGACCGCCTTCACTTCAATAGACAAAACTTCAATCTATTTAAATAGTTGTATTGCCCACTATCAGAGCCCTGGCCCTCCCTCCTGCACCTTGTCATATCCAATGGCCCTGATGAGCACATCCATGTAAAAATATACATTCCATGGTCAACAAATATGGACTTTGTTTTCAGTATTGAGATATTTTATTATTGTATATCATTATTTGTTTAATATAATTTTTTTTCATATGTAAAATATAGTCAACATTTAAAAAAAAAGAAGTATTTTACAATGGGAATTGCATCCAATGTCTTTTTTTGAACCATATGTTATATCTGGTAGTAAATATGGGAAAATTTATACCAATGATCTACCTACATTGTCACCCTAATAATGAAATGCTCTGCCGTCCACTCAATAATTAAATGCTTTGCAGTCCCCCCATAATGAAATGCCCTACAGCCCCCCCTAATAATGAAATGCACTGCAGCCCCCTAATGATGAAATGCCCTGGACATTTTTTGTGCTGAAAAGCTTGGCTTATAGACGAGTATATTTCAGTGTGCTTAAAAAAAAAACAAGAGTTGCAAAAATATAATGCTAATATTGTTTCTATTTGACCAGGCAGGGCTGTGCCATGCCACCATACACGTCTTCATTTCTTCAAAGACAAACAGCAATCTTTTTGAGCTTGCTCTAAGGGCCCTTAACCAGCCATACAGTGACCCTGCTCTGTGCTCATGAGGATCAAAATCCTCAAAACAATTTGGTCTACATAAAGGTATCCCTGGTATGGCTTGTACAAGTTATTTGCTTACTTATTTTACCATCGAGCATTGACTGAACAATAGGTCTCCTCACACTGCTATGTCTCCTAAATGAAAACCATAAGCTGTGCTGAGAATATTCTGTTTTCCAAGTTTATGATTACTGTTTGTATCATTCAACATTCAAACATGTACATGTACCAGAACAGTAAATAAGCAAATAAACCATTGGGTATCCAGCAGCTTATTTGCCAAGAATTAAAGCAGTTAACCTAGAACTCTCTATACATAATAGCTCTTTAAAAAATTCTTTAATCAATGACATTTATACATAAATATAGATATAAATCTAGATTTTTTTTTAAATAAAGCTAAGTATGACCCCTCTCTAATATTGCTCTTGGCAACTATCTACTCTGTCTTCCTTCTCTTGTCCTAATTTTGCTTTTAAAAAGTGAACATTTATATTCCAGCAATGACTTATTGGTATTTACTAGCATGAAAAGCAAATCAATCACATCTTTAGTGACTTCCAACAATACGTTGTAATAGATGAATTTAGCTTTCTTTGCTTAAACCATTTAACCTGTCAGATCTGCTCCTTGACAACATCATCTTTAAAGAGGACCTGTCACCCAAAATTTCAGCACTAGGAGTGGCTTACAAAACCTCATTTATGCTCATAGTCCAGTGGCCTCTGGACTCATTCCCTCTGGTTTGATTCCTAGCATCATGGTTCCACTCTCTGTGGTATTACTAAATAAGCAATTCCACCTATAGACCAGTGTAAAGTTAATAATAATAAAATCACACAAACGCCGCAGTGTTAGAGGGATAGCGTTACCGGAAATCTCCGGTAACGATATCTAACACTGCAGCGGGGTACAGTGTAATCATCGGATCGCTTGCAAAGCGGTCCAATGTATTCATGAGGGGGCAGTCCGAGGGGCTGCCTCTTCCCCGGACCGCCCTGCTCGCTCCATAGGCCGGCGCTGACTGCTGCGCGTCATGCGGCAGTCACCACCCCTAACCCCGCCCCCTTATGAATACATCATACCCCGCTGCAGTGTTAGATAGTGTTACCGGAGGTTTCCGGTAACGCTATCCTTCTAACACTATGGCGTTTGTTCAAGCACTAGGAGCTGCTTACTTTAGTAAGCAGCTCCAAGTGCCGAAATTTTAGGTGACAGGTCCTCTTTAAATGCCTGGTGGTGAAATCTGTGATGTCATCCTAGGGCGTCAATCGGTGCAATGACAGCTGGGGTCCTGCTTAAGGTTCCCAGAACTGTCATTAGGATTTCTAGCTTACAGTCTCTGTCCGACAGTCTGTAATATAGAAGCAGTATATCTACAAAATACTGCAATACAAAGTTTTAAAATATGAAAATTCTTCCAGCACAGAATATTAAATGGCACCACTAGTCAATACAATTTGTCTTGCAGATAAAAAGTCCACACATAGCTTTGGAAAAAAAAAAGTTACAGCTTTTGGAAGGAACGGAGTAAAAAACAGAAAAACGGGGAGAAAAACAGAAAAACTTGGTCTTGAAGGGGTTAAGCAAAACAACTTCTCTGTGCCCTTTTCTTATCTTCCTTTAGTGAGCAGTGTATTTGAAAGCCTTCTGAGATCTGTCCAATTCAGAAAGATAAGCAGGTTATCTATTATTCATAAGAAACATTATCAGGTTTCTTTATCTCTCGGCTGTCAGTGGAGAACATGACTGAAAGCTGATTTACATAAACTGCTTAAATAAGGAAGAAATACAAAGCTAAAACAAGGACCAATGAGCATATTTTTAATAACATATATTACAGAGTTTACTAGTATCATCTGCACAACTGAGTTATGTAATTTTGTTGAAACTTTAATTACACTTTAAGGAACATTATCAGGTTTCTTTATCTCTCAGCTGTCAGTGGAGAACATGACTGAAAGCTGATTTACATAAACTGCTTAAATAAGGAAGAAATACAGAGCTAAAACATGAAAATATTTTTAATAACATATATTACTGAGTTTACTTTTATCATCTGCACTATAGAGTTATGCAATTTCGTTGAAACTTTAATGATACATTAAACCTTTTTTATAGGAATCATATTTGATCAAAAAGATAAAGGCACATGATTTTTTGGAAAATGTGTAAAATGGGATAAAAAGGTGTAGAATTCCTCCTGCGGGTCTGAGGACATTTTATGCCAAATAAAAACAGATCTTCCTGTTATTGCTATAATGTAATCCCTAAATTTGAGTTAAAAATAGAAAAATGTCAGAACTCCCACTATTCGCTGGAAAAACATATTGTTTTACACATCATCTGACAATATTTATCTAAAGTATTAAATCACTGCATTTTTTCTTATGTGCAACAACATTGCAACACGAGCAACATTTGTAAACATATCTCAAGGACACTTTTTTGGCATTAATATGAAGTCAAAAGTGACGCAAGCCCATACTCCATAGTGGTAGTACAACATCTGGCCGAGCGGGAAAAAAAACTATAGTGCAACATTGGTAGAAACCTTTCCACACTGACTGAAGGCGGTAATAGTTGCCAAATGTCCATGGGATAAATCCTGACATTAGGCGGATGAACGGTTAGGAATGAAATGTTGTGTTTAATAATTGTAATGACATCTGGTATTTAGTTTCACTTTTTTTTCATTTCTTACTGCAGTAATGGCTGGATTTACATGCACACGTGTCTGCAGCAGCCACTCACTGGCCTCAACAGTCATGTAAAATCACTGGACAGTTGTTGAATGCAGCTGCCACATGTGTATGGCCCGTATACACTGCTGCATGAATGAGCAATGCTACTTAAAAATGAGTGTGTCCATAATCAACCATGAAAAATCATTTTGGCATCCATTTTTCATGGATACGCATAAACTATAGTCTAGCGGCGAGATAAAACCTGTCCAAGACCAAAACTGGTCTAGTTGCTCATGGCTACTAACCTGGGCTCAGCTGTCACAGTTTATAACAGGAAAGCTGAGCTCTGATTGGTTGCTATGAGCAACTAGAACAGTTTAGATTAGTGATCCCTGATGTATGGTTTGCACTCCATTAAAAAGTATTGCATTTAGTGTAACCGTGTGCTGACTGGTTAAAAAAAGGGATGGCACATGGCCAATTTCCATGTGCCGCTGGCCTAACAGTACAGGAGCGGTAATATGGATAGAAGAGGTACACATAAGGTATTTATTTTTACTCACCTCTGCTCATCTTGATGTTGGGCCTGGCACTGTCCTCCATTGGTTGTAACATGCCGGGATCACCTAGAAAAAAAACTTAAAATTAGTAGCGCGTAGTGCCGGACATCTTCTCCCAACGCTATGATCAGCTTATTATAAGTTTCTTTTCTCGGTGATCCCAGAGTGTCAAGACTATGGGGGACATTTATCAGGTACATGTACTCCAGTTTTCTGGGGTACTAGCTCAGAAATAAGTGCAATTACATGTGAACAACCATTAATTGTTATCCTTTCCCTTTACAGCACTTCCATGCTAAGTGGGTGTGAAGGGGGTGCGGCCGGCACAAGGCGTTCCAGACCCATAACTGCAGTCTTGCTGAACATTCACTTGTTATGTCACACTACTACAGCAGGCAGGGTCCGGCATAGAATTATACACCAGCGCAAGCCGTTTTGGAAACATCACAAGGCCTTGGCAGTGCCCGAGGGGCTGAGACTTCATGTGCTGGCACATGTGTGCTGGCGAATGATAAATCTCCCCCTATGTGTTTATTCTCATTTCTGTTTTATTTTAAAAAATCAGCGGTCCATTGAAAAAAATTTGGAGCATGTCCTACTTTTTCACATTTGGAACCACGGAATCCAATGTAAATCAAAAACTGATGACATTTGTGCGCAGTCCATTTTTCTTCTTAGATGATGCTGAACTAAATTGTACAGGGCAAACCCCTAACTGTTACCACATGTTTATGCTTACTTTATTTTTAATTATTTCTATTAACAGGCAGCAAGTTAAAAACTTAAAATAGTTATAAAAAGGTATGAGTAATTAATTACAGTATTTAATAAAACAGCCGTCTCAGAAGAGGTGACATTTCTTCTTTAAAATAACCATTTATATCACTATTAAAGTAGGTAATACTTTTGAACACAAAAATATCTGGAAAAACCAGGTATCTACTGAAAAAAATGACTTTCTGAGCAGCTCAATGGTCTATCATCTGTAAATTGACCCTAGTGGACAACTACATGAACTCCATTCATTACCGTACTTCACTACTATCCCTGTAAAGTGCATGAATAGTTATGAATAGTTATGAATTTTCTGGTTTTAGGAGATGTGAACAATTTTGGAAAAGTAAACTAACCATAGCTGCAGCATAACAAGAGTACAAGCGCAGAAAGGGAATCAGCTACAAGATTTATGACTGTTGCATTTATCTCTTTTGGCTTTCTTTCTCCATCTCTCTCTCTTTCCTTCTCTGTGTGTTGTCTGTGCTTTAAGGGAGCCTAGTGAATAGATAGATAGATAGATAGATAGATAGATAGATAGATAGATAGATAGATAGATAGATAGATAGATACAAGATAGATAGATAGATAGATAGATACAAGATAGATAGATAGATAGATAGATAGATAGATAGATAGATAGATAGATAGATAGATACAAGATAGATAGATAGATGCAAGATAGATAGATAGATAGATACAAGATAGATAGATAGATAGATAGATAGATACAAGATAGATAGATAGATACAATATAGATAGAATATAGATAGATATATAATAGAAAGATAGATAGATACATAGATAGATCGATAGATGAATATATAATAGATACATAGATAGATGGATAGAAGCAATAGTTAAATTCTTAGAAAGATACAATAATGTAGAAAGATAGAAAGCTGATAGAAAGAAAGCTTTATGCAGATATCAAGAAATTGATACATAGTTAATTGGTATACATAGGATTTAAGAGATTTTCTGGATAGTTTAGTGAATTGACAAACTGACCTGAAGCAAGAACAAAAAGCAGATAGAAGTGTCTGAGAAAGTGTATGTATAAGAAGTTAAGGCTCTGAAGAGGTGAGGCAAGTAGTGGTTGATGGGACAAGTTGACAGCACATGCATGTTCCTCTTAGTAGTAGTATGTGGGCTGGATCCCCCTCCCTCTGTGTGTCTTGTCATAGTGCCTGCATGCTGCTATTGGTTCCCCCTGAAGACAACACCTGCTTGACTCCTTCATTCAAGTGACACCAGAGCTTCCAGGGGATATTTGAGGCACCCTCCCTTCCAGATCCTCATCATTCCCTGCTCCAGTTGTACTGACAGTGGAAGGGCTATAGAGCACAGCAGGCTGATCTCTCTTCTCAGCCTCTCACTACAGTAAGGCAGGACCATGTGCAGGGAACTCCTCAGCAGACTAGTTACACTTGGGCTGGTGTTTGCAAGCCTTGATGCAGTTTATGGGACAGATGCTACAGATCTGCCTGACAGTAACCAGGATAGAGACAAGCTGGCAAATCAGAAAGGAAGGCTCTCCCTGCAGAACACAGGTATTTATGGCTCAGCAATTGTGGGGCTGAATGTGTCACATGTGTCATTTCACTTCTTTGGTCTCTTTCTCTGTTTTACCTGCAATCTAGTGACAAACTCAGCTCTGTAATGCTGGGTACTTCTTACATTTATATTTCTATTCTGCTTAAAATGAGCTAAAATGCTATAAACATTGTTTATGTTTTAAATTGCTAGAAATAAATACAGTAATATTAGTAATAGTATAGTAATACTATATATTAGACTGTGTCATAGGGTTAACTACAACTTGGCTGCAATGTTACAGCCAGGACAGTCTGGAATATGGGATGTCCCAGACTCTGAGAGCATCACACAGCTGGGACAAGCATGTTGTACATCTGGGCTCCAGGAGGCTAGAGTTGCCATGTTTTGCATTTTTGTATGTTTGCTGGTTCCCCTGATGGTATGCAGCAGAGCTGGGGTTGCAAGTGAGTGGATTATGTCATTTGCCCAGATATTGCAGTGTGCATTATCACTGTATAATATCACCAGTTAACAGATTCATTCCTGAAAATCCTTAAATATTCTTATTATTTACTCACAGATACATTTTGTATTTTGTATGTATTCTGCTATGGGGCAGCATAGAGAGAGCATTGTCAGGTAAATGGGATATAGCACATATTTTAGGAATTCTGCAATAGAAGTGCAGTTCATTTTGTAGTTATAAAATGGGACTTGATGACAAGTGCTGTGATTTGTAGTGTGTAGTATGCTTCTTCAATGCCTGTATAAAACCACGTGCTAAGAGTGCATATCAGAGCTGGAATGTTACTCCAGTCACATGGGGATTGCAGAGTTAATGTCTTCAACCCAGAGGATGAAAAAAACACACATCCCCAGACAGGCTGCAGTAGTAAATAGCTGGGTGTTTTGTCTGAAAAGACCAAGGCTGAGATCTTTTACAAGAAATGCCCTGTCTGATGCTTAGCAAACATGTCAGTGAAATCCAGTGTGCCAATTTGGGTAACACTAGTACTTTGAGGTGATTGGGAGATGCCCAAGAAACCATTCTACACAGAAAGCTTGTACTGTAAAGTCTATTCTGAGTGTAATGGTATGTGCTGATTTTGAGAATTATAATTTGCATATTTACATAACCCAATTTTTTAAGGATTAAAAACATAACTTTAAACATGTAATGTGCTTTTCATTTTCGCTTTACACTATGCATTTCTTTGCAGTTTTCCCTTAGGGGAACATTGCATTACCTCTGTGGTCTACATAACCAAGCCCGATTGTGCCTGTGTCAGGCATAGTTACATTCCTAGCAAGCTAGGCTTGATAATGATTTATTCTGTTTACAAGCCACTGGCTTACACTGTGCCAAGTGGATAGCAATGAGTGGGAAAGTGCCTGTTCTTTCTCCACAGAGCTGACAATCATTTCTTGTCTGCTGTAAAATAGTTAACAAATGAAGAACATAGTAATAGATTTCATAAATCTGCAAATTGTGAGATCTATCTATCTATCTCATATCTGTCTATCACCTGTCTATTTATTTAAATGTCAGCTCTGGCAAGTAGGGCCCGCACTCCGATTGTTTTATATGACTGTTGTTACTCTGTAATGTCTTATTTTATTTGAATATGTTCCCCAGAATCTGTAAAGCTCTACTGAATTTGATGGTGATATATAAATATTATTTAATTAATTAATATTAATTAATATAGGTTTATTATTACTATTCTAACCTCTAGCTATGATCTACCTTTCTTTTTATTATTGCCTCTCAATCATTATTTTAGTGTGAATTAGTTGACATTGGACATGCTTTTTACTTCCTGGCTTCTTCTCTAGCGCTCCTCTAGTCAGTCATACAAAGAAACTTTAACCACAGCCCCACGGAGCTCCTCAGAATGTTTGGAAATGGAAGAAAGAATGATAGTTAATTCACTTTATTCTGTAATATTTAGAAAAAAAATGAAACAGGTGATCTTTAAAAAGAACTTATTTTTGCATCTTTATTATACCTGACTGTCAGTCAGAACTTTGGGGCTCTCACTTGGCTATGAGCAACATCAGGACTCCAGTCTCAATAGAATAGTCTAAAAAAGCATGGATTGGGTGTTCCAGTTTTTAGGAATTGGCAAATTGGTTTTAAGTCTGAAAACTTGGTTAAGTTCAAGGATCAACATAAGCTGTCTCATGGGAGAGAACTAGATGTAATCTCAGTGTGGTCAAGTACGGTAACTCCCAGATAACTATTAATATCCCTGTACTCTAGGAGTTTGCTGTGGTATATGTAATATAAGATAAGAAGTATTTGGTTCCTGGATAGTATCTACTTTAAACATAGATGGAATATTATGTCATAATGTACTTTAATTATTCATTAAAATAATTCTGTGAATTTGTATGTTATGATGCAGTATACATCATAGGGCTAGCAATTCTTGTCAAAAATAGTATAGATTGTATTGTAAGAAACTGGAAGACCCCCTAACCAGTAGGCAGTAAAAAGCCTTATTAGTATTATTAGAATCAATACACACTACGGTATGTGTAATATTAATAGAAAATATCCATACCAATTATTCCCAAGTAGGACTGTTACATAACTGTACAAACACCAGCATGAGACAATGGGGCACATTTAAATACCCATTCCTTAGAGTTAGAGAAAGTGCATTGTCCGACGATGCACTGTGCCGCAATAAGATTGTGCGCCCGATATCCTGAATGTGCGGCTTTCCCGCTCAGGTCCGACGGAGTTAACTTTTTTCATCCTGGTTCATGTAAGTGCATTGTCTTACGACACAATTTGAATCTAAAATCCTGCGCTGAGTCCGAAACAGTCGGAACGTCCGACTGCACGCACCCGATTTCTGTTGCATGAAAGCCAGCATAGCAGCGCCACAATCCAATTGCGTGCGACACAATCCCAACGCAATAAATACCTGTCAAACCTGCGCAAATCCCAAAAACAGCGAACAGTCCGACGAAAGTGAGCCGCGCGACCCTTAGAACATAGTAAAAGAGCGATCTCACAGGATCGTTAAATAAAATATAAATTGATCCTAGTTCTCTTACAAATATAAAGTACTACAATGATATATACTGTGATATATACTTAGTACAGAGTAATACATTAAATATAGATATGCAATGTGGTGTTAGTCGCATGGTACCTTGTAGGCCTTGCGACAGAACAATAGTAGTAACATTTGGTAAGAAACCTTGGACTACTAAAGTCTAATGTATCACTTTACCACAGAAGCAAAACTATATGTATTCATCAAAACGTGGTAACATCCAAAATAAATCTTAGTTGGTGCTCACCTATTTGACATTGAAGTTCTAGTAATGCAAATCCACTTGAAATGTTTAACTCCCTCTAAAGAGAAATGCTGCACCTCTACCACCTCTTATCAGACAGTTCCTTACAAATTTATCAGAAGTCTTTAAAGAAAATCTACCAATAAAATACATCATGATAAACCAGGGACACTTACTCATAGATCCAGGTACTGTGGCTTCGGTAATCTTTTATTTGTTACCCATGGCTTCCTTCCTTCTAAAATCAGCTAATGAGCTAGTAGGGCTCTGGTGGGTGCTACCAGAGCCCCTCTGTGCTCCTGCTTTACAGGTTATTGTTACACTTTGCAGCAGCACATCTCAGTCTTCCTCTCCCCCTGCTCCCTCGGCACTTCCTGTAATCTCAGCAGCAGTGAGCACATAGAGGGAGGGTGGAAGTACTCCACGAAAAAAGGGTTTTAAAAATATGTAAATTAGCCTCTGATTAGTAATTATGCAGTTTGCGTGCTATGCGTGATCATAGCATTACATCTATACACTCTGCTATGATCACACACAGCATAAGAACTGCAGAGGGAGAGCCGTCTCTCTGACCGCTGTGTTGACGAAGCCAGCCATGTCAAGAGCCATGCATAATTACCAATCAGAAGAGACCATTTACATATTTTTATTATTTATTTTTTTATTACGTCGGCACTGCATATCGGCAGAGGATGGGGGGTGAGTATTGGCATCTACCATCAGGTATGCTGAGAGGAGAATTCCTTTACGTCATGACTTTAATTATTTACCTTTCCATAAAAGCAACCTACCCAAAAATCAATGTGTAACCCACATAACCGGTCTCATAAATGGTTTTCCTTATAAAATGATCAAAAAACATTCACTGCTGGGACCCTTGTAATCTGTGCAATAGTCCACTTGATGACCACACTTTGATAGAAACCCTTCACCCTACTACTTGCTGGAGAAGATACCCATAGTAAAAGTAAATGTAGCTAACCCTGGTAACTTTATAACTGATGACTGCACTACATTCACCAATTAAGCTGATCCTTCTCTTAAGTAGTAAGTCCATACTTTGTACCATTGTACACCCACTTGATAGAAAAGTGTCATGTCCTTTATTCAGGTGAAGAAGCATAAAATCACATGCAGGGAGAAGCAAGCCTTGGCAACAGGGCCGTTTCGCGCTCAGTGGCGCTTTCTCAAGCCAATGGCGGCGCCCACTGATGACATCACATATATGTACCATTGTACTTGCTGAATAGTTGTCTGATGAATATACTATCACATTGAGCAATATCTCAATGGGGAGAAGAATATGAGAAGATTTACACATAGTTTCACGCCTTTTGTAAATTTATAACCTCACGCCCTTGGTTATCCAGACTAAAGATGAAGTCACAGTCCAGACAAAGCAGCATATTTTGAATAGTAGAACATGGCTCAGTACCTTGTGAGAACAGTCAATTCTCAGCAATATGGTTTTTCTTAGTAAAGTAATATTTGCTAAGTATAAAAGCCAAGTGAAGTACAAGTAGGGTCACACTTCCTGGCTGCTGCAGCAGAGGTTTAAAAAATACATTGCTCCCATAGGTCATAGGGTCAGCATTTTGCGAAGTATTTGTTACAACTCATAGTTCACTTAATAGTCATCAATGGGGGGGGGGGGGCAAGAGGGATGTTTTGAAAACATTTATGTAACTAAGTTCCTAATATGATCATTCACTTGTGTGACGTGAATGAGGAATGAGCTGGCACTCACCACTGCAGCATGGACAGTTGAGGGAATGTTTTCAAGTCCAAGTGAAAACTAGGTCACTTCTGAATATTGTTTTCTTAAAAATAACTATTCCAATCCAGTTATAAAAATGAACACAATAGTTCATGTAAATGTAATACACTTTGATCGTTGTACATGGTTAAATCCTCATGGTTAAAATCGCTCTTGTATGTATGGAACTACCTGTTCCGACAATTAGTACAATGTTCCAAAATTCATGAGATATTACTTCTGTGGTTAGAAGCTAATCTAGACGCATTGTACAAGTTTGGAAGCTTTTAACTTCTTCATTTTGGAAACTGAAAACTGTTTTGTATTTTATGGTTTGGGGTTTTATGGTATGCAGGCAGACATTCTCAACCCTCCATAACCATACTGGGGCTATGATGATTGAACCCCGTCCCTCATAGTACTCTTCCAACTTCTTACATGAAGTACATACACTCACCGGCCACTTTATTAGGTACACCTGTCCAACTGCTCGTTAACACTTAATTTCTAATCAGCCAATCACATGGCGGCAACTCAGTGCATTTAGGCATGTAGACATGGTCAAGACAATCTCCTGCAGTTCAAACCGAGCATCAGTATTGGGAAGAAAGGTGATTTGAGTGCCTTTAAACGTGGCATGGTTGTTGGTGCCAGAAGGGCTGGTCTGAGTATTTCAGAAACTGCTGATCTACTGGTATTTTCACGCACAACCATCTCTAGGGTTTACAGAGAATGGTTCAGGAAAAAAAACATCTAGGGAGCTGCAGTTCTGTGGGCGGAAATGCCTTGTTGATGCCAGAGGTCAGAGGAGAATGGGCAGACTGGTTCGAAATGATAGAAAGGCAACAAACAAAAAAAGACTCAAATCGCTACCCTTTACAACCAAGGTAGGCAGAAGAGCATCTCTGAACGCACAGTACGTCGAACTTTGAGGCAGATGGGCTACAGCAGCAGAAGACCACACCGGGTGCCACTCCTTTCAGCTAATAACAGGAAACTGAGGCTACAATTTGCACAAGCTCATCGAAATTGGACAGTAGAAGATTGGAAAAACGTTGCCTGGTCTGATGAGTCTCGATTTCTGCTGCGACATTCGGATGGTAGGGTCAGAATTTGCCGTCAACAACATGAAAGCATGGATCCATCCTGCCTTGTATCAACGGTTCAGGCTGGTGGTGGTGGTGTCATGGTGTGGGGAATATTTTCTTGGCACTCTTTGGGCCCCTTGGTACCAATTGAGCATCGTTGAGCCTACCTGAGTATTGTTGCTGACCATGTCCATCCCTTTATGACCACAATGTACCCAACATCTGATGGCTACTTTCAGCAGGATAATGCGCCATGTCATAAAGCTGGAATCATCTCAGACTGGTTTCTTGAACATGACAATGAGTTCACTGTACTCAAATGGCCTCCACAGTCACCAGATCTCAATCCAATAGAGCATCTTTGGGATGTGGTGGAACGGGAGATTCGCATCATGGATGTGCAGCCGACAAATCTGCGGCAACTGTGTGATGCCATCATGTCAATATGGACCAAAATCTCTGAGGAATGCTTCCAGCACCTTGTTGAATCTATGCCACGAAGAATTGAGGCAGTCCTGAAGGCAAAAGGGCGTCCAACCCGTTACTAGCATGGTGTGCCTAATAAAGTGGCCGGTGAGTGTATATTAAATATGTTTTAAAGGGAACCTGCACTCAAGAACAGTAACAGTAAACCACTGTGGTGCCTTTTTTGAAAACTGCAGCACAGGTGTCCAAGCTTAAATCAGCCTCCTTCCACTAGTAAAATCACTACCCAAACTTTTTCTAACTTAGTCTTTATTGGCACTGCCCAACGTCGCTTGGCTCTGCCCATCACCACTTGGTTCTGTCCATCATGGGATGCAGGGTGAGAAGATCTGCAGCAAGGACAGGAAGCAAACAGGGAGAGGACTTCCTGTCTACTCAGGCACTGAACTGTCAATCAAAAGAAGGAGGTGGGGTTCACTGGAAGCCAGGAGAAACATGACTCTTCTATTCAGAATTTAACTTGTTGTCTACTTATGAAGAGGCAATGAGCTGTCAATCAAAAGAAGAACATGGGGTTCACTGGAAGCCAGGAGAAACATGACTCTTCTATTCAGAATTTGACTCGTCTACTAATTTTCATATAAAAAAAAATAATGTAATTAAGGTACTGTGCCTCATTGGTAGACCATTTTAGGTGATATGGGGGACTTTTAACCCATTACTGGCAGGTATTACAGGTGTGAGGGGTGGAATTCTTCTGACAGGTCTTCTTTAAAGTTAAAGATGATTTACTAGCGGATTTGGACCAAAAGACTAAAACACCTTCCGAGACATTTATCAAGGCTTTAAGACCACTTTTTGGCTCTTTTACAACTCGTCTAACAAAGGCGGCATGGCCTAGAGGAATGTGGCCACACCCAGAAATGCATCTCTAAAAGTAGGATCACAATGATGAATCTGGGCAGCACGGTGGCTGAGTGGTTAGCATTACAGCCTTGCAGTGCTGAGGACCTGGGTTTGAGTCCCAGGGTCAACATCTGCAAAGAGTTTGTATGTTCTCTTTGGGTTTGCGTGGGTTTCCTCTGGGTCCTCCGGTTTCCTCCCACACTCCAAAACATACTGGTAGGTTGTTAAGATTGTGAGGCCCATTAGGGACAGGGACTGATTTGGCAAGCTCTGTGCAGCGCTGCGTAATCTGTGTGCGCTATATAAATAAAGAATTATTATTATCTGTTGCAGCAAAAGACTAGTGTTGTCGAGTTCTTCGACACATTACTGAGTCCTCCCACAGTATTTCTGGTATTATACCTACAGGTTACAAGGGAACATTTTGTTGCATTTTCTTGCTGATAACATTTTTATACAAAGACGATTTATCAATAAGACTGCTTGTAGAAGGTAGAATCAACACTCATCTGCTAAAATGTCCTTTCTCATTCTCATCAAAGGCAAAAAAGTTTAGATCAAAGCAGAGATGATTCTTTACTACGAATGTGTGATTATTCAGATACCAATATATTAATAAAAAGAACTGGCTTTCTTACACATTGGCCCACATTATAATTGCTTTATTTATATAGCGCACACAGAGCTTGCCAGATCATTTAGTCCCTGTCCCCAATGGGGCTCACAATCTAATCAACCTACTAGTATGTTTTTAGAGTGTGGGAGGAAACCAGAGGACCCATAAGAAACCCAAGCAAACACAAAGAGAACATGCAGATGTTGACCTGGATGGGACTTGAACCCAGGACCCCAGCTTTGCACTAAAAAAAAGAATGTGCAAACATGTATTTAAGTGTATGCGCAAGTATTGTATCGCAGCTGCACTGTGACTGCAGCGCCAAAAAATATCAGTATATATGGATCTAGGTCAATTAAGGATTATATAGCCAGATTTCTGGCTTACCATCATGCATCCATTAATACTAAAAATCTGTCACATGGCCAAGTCTGTCTGTATGAACAACAGACTCTAAATGGCTAATAAGTTTGCCACAATGTGGACCATGTGCTTGTCTTTGGTCAGTGACACAGATGACTGCTAGACACAATTGTCTCAAGTGACATGTCTCCATCTCTTCTACAATTATACTGTCTCAACATAGATATGAAAAAAATGTCCATTTGTTGAGGTTTGTGTGAACTCAGCCTTAGAGAATGTGAAGTTGTGATCACGCAGTTCATATTAGATCCTCCATTATACATTACAATGTATTTTGAGGACTACTGCTGAACACTTGACCCCGCAGCCGCTGCTTGAATTACATCTTTAATAATACATCTCCTGATGTTCAGCATCATTGTAATGTCTGGTAAGGCAGTTGGAGAGAGAGGGTGTACAAGTGGAATATGAGAAGCCAAATGTGTTTCATGTTACTTCGGGCTTTCAAGAGCAGAGGAATTTGTTGTCAGATGACCCTTAAACCCATGAGAAAAATAATTTATAGTCATGAAACAGGAGGCAACAGATTGGTACAATAGTAATATTAATAACAGTTAGTTTTACAAATAGTCAGGGATGGATTTGTGCCCCCTCACCCCAACACTGAAAAGCATGAGCTGGAAAGCATTACAACTTTACACTTATTGCATAGTTACAGCACCAGACATGTGCTGTGTAGCATAAGTAGTAGTAGTATTTTGTAGTTCCTGTATTTGCGGGATAAGAGTAATAGTGCTGTGTATATATATATATATATATTATATATATACATATGGAATGATTGTTGCAGTACTGCTCCATATATGCAGGTTAAAAGCAGTAGTAGTAGTTCTGTTCAGTGCCCATATATGCAGAAAAGTATTACAATGCAGTTGCCATCCAGAAGAATAGTAGTAATTCACTGTGTACATATTTACAGAATAAGAGTAACAATACAGAGGATGTAGGGTTGAAGATAGTTTGCCTCATTGGAGGGTATTTATCAGGGCTTCTGCGCCAGGCTTTTTTCCCTTTTCCGCCACCTCCATGCCAGGGGGGCGTAGATTGGTGTGAAGTGGGAACCATGGTGGGCGCAGCCGGTGGGGAGTGGGCCGGTGAAGGGTGTTCCTGTCCACAGCCAAGCAATTTTCATATTTTTTCAAATTCTGAGTGGTATAGAAATAAACAGCAGAGAAAAACTACACAGGACCCCTTCAGATACCTCAAGGGGCTGGAGAGCCGCTGTATGATCAATAGCCCTAATTATCTCTAAGTATTAAGTCAATATCAAGTTTGGTCAGTGGTTTTGATGGACACGGGCCCTTTTTTCTGGGCCCACTTCTCTATATAGCACCTGTATCTATCTGGTCATAATATACAAACACAATTACAAATAACAAAACTAAGTGAAGACTAGCAACCAACCAGACCAAAACAGAGACTCCTTCACAGACCCAGAATATGTATCTTGTGCATGATACTTCCACATGGGGCAATAAAGCTGTAGCTGATCTGTATGTAATTATATGATGGGTTTTCCGAGGGTTTAATTGTCCATTTATGCATTAGAAAACTGACTGGCAACCCATAGCCAGTAGAGGAACAGAATTTTTTTTGCTATTAATATAACATTGTTCCTTTAGCAATGAGCTGGTTTCCACTTCTTATTTTATGTTAGCACTTGATTAAACCTGTATGACTTTCTTCTTTTTTGCTGATGTTGTAAATGTTTACTTGGCACAGTTTTAAACAGTTTTCTTTATGATTTCAGCTGAAATTCAACATTGTCTTGTCAATGCTGGAGATGTTGGTTGTGGAGTCTTTGAATGCTTTGAGAACAATTCCTGCGAGATCCGAGGACTACATGAAATCTGCATGACCTTTCTGCACAATGCTGGTAGATTTGATGCACAGGTATTATATTGCTTTTATTAACATCAGTAATTGGAACTTTTTGCTAGAACTGATGATATTCTAATATGTATGAGGTTCCCAGATACGATGGACCCACACGACAAAATAAATCATGTTCTGCAATAAGACCACGTTGGATAGAATCTATACAAGGCTCACCTTTCTGATTCTGAGTTGCTTGTCCTTGTTAGGAAAGGGAAGATGGCTTCCCTAAAGGACGGAGAAATACGCAGTGGGACTGGTGCATCACTTGTGCATCGGAATTGAAATCTACACCAGGTCCAACCTTGAGATTGATTTGAGCTATAATCTGCACCAGGTTTTCGTTGCAGGTTCTAGAAAATAAGAATAAACGGGGCATCCTCACCCTAGTTGTCTTTTTCCTCTCCCATCGGAGCCATTTTTTTGTTTTAAAATTGGGACACTTGGCACAAAGTGGCAAAAAGTTCTAGCCTTGTAAGTCGATAAAATGGTGCACAAGACACAATACACCAGAACCACCTCTAAAATATCCGGTCCTGAGTGACAAAACCAGGCATTTTATTGTGGAAACCATTTTGTTCTTTGCTGTAGGACCCCTTTTCTAGAACTGCCACGATCACAAGGTTGCGCTTGGTTGTTTTATCTTTTCTAAAGGCAACAATTTTACTCTATCTTTTCAAGAACTCTTCATTTTGCTGTTTTTCTTTTATTTCTTTTACAAATGTATACATTAAGAGATGACAGGGTGTTAACATTCTTTTTCTCAAAAGGATGCTTCCCTACACGGCCTACGATGTCAGAGTGTATAGAGACACAAGGCTGAATTCTAAAACAAGCTACCCCAAAAGTGTGATATTTGTAATTACCTTAATAGACATGTAAAAAAAACCTATGTTTTAACGGAACCTGTCACCAGAGGGTTATTTTTCCCTGGGGACAGGTTCCCATAGACATTGTAAAGTAGTATGCAGACATGCTTTTAACATACCTGTGTCTTCCATTGTTCATGAAATAAACATTATTTAACTTTACCCAGCTCCCTGCCAGCATCTTCCTCCAAGTTCCATTTCAAAATCTAACATGTTCTTTCTCATTACCATATTTTGTACCCTCGGCACCCGGCTAATCAATATTCAACCCACCTCCTTCCCATATCCTCGCTCTGTCCATCCCTCCCCTCATGACATCAGCTCGATCATGCACCTTGGGCAACGAGACGGCTCGCTGAGCTTGAAGATATGCAGAGCGGAGGTAACTAGACAGAGTTATTTACAGAGGGTAGGGATGGGGCACAGTGAGCAGTGAGAGGTAGATGTTTCACTGCACAAGCTCAGGGTTTGCTGTGCAGTGAGCCAACACCATGGTCGGAAGGGGATGGATGGAGAGAGGGAGGATGTGGGAGGAGAATGAATTGAATATTGATTAGCCACGGGGCAAAGATACAAAATATGGTAATTAGAAAGCACATGTTAGATTTTTAAATGGAGCCTCCCCCAGGACTTGCAGGAAGATGCTGGCAGGGAGCTGGGTAAAGTTATAGAACGTTCATTTCATGAACAATGGAAGACAAAGGTATGATAAAAGCATGTCTGCATACTACTTTACAAAGACTATGTGAATCTGTCCCCAGGGAAAACTAGCTCTCCAGTGACAGGTTCCCTTTTATTGGAGTAACTGCAAATATTTCTTATTGCTTTATAAAACTTTGCAAATCGCTATATTTTATTTGTATTACAGGGAAAATCATTTATTAAGGATGCCCTTAAATGCAAAGCTCATGGACTGAGACATAAATTTAGTTGCATCAGTCGTAAGTGCCCTGCCATTAAAGAAATGGTGCACCAGCTCCAAAAGGAATGCTATGCCAAGCATGACCTCTGCTCTGCTGCCAAGGAAAATGTCCAAGTGATTGTGGAGATGATTCACTTCAAAGACCTCTTGTTACATGAGTAAGTGATGATGGCCAGGAAGTGCTGCAGCTCTGCCAGGGGCATTTTCTCTCCATTAGTTCTGGAATTTCCTCATTTAAAGTTTTTTGCTAGTAGCATAAATCTGACATTTGAAATACAAGTCATACATAGAACTGACACTTTTGTTAATGATAGTTTAACAGTCATGTATTTTGGATAGATTTTCTATTTGTTTCCTAAATATAGAACCTTTAGTGGATCACGCATACTTTTCTGAACAAAATGGACACATTTCTTAAAGCGTTTGCTCGAGTTTTCTGTATGACTTTGCACCGAAAAGAACGTGCAAATTGCTTGTACATGTATTTATGACGTGTTTGCAGCAGTTTTGTGTTGCGGCTGCACTGTTTCTGCCGCGCCACAATATTCTGCATCTAAAGGGGCGTTTCTGGTGCCAATAGGACAGTGGATCCCAGGGGAAACCCACGCAAACACAGAGAGAACATACAAACTCTTTGCAGATGTTGTCCCCCGGGACTTGAACCCAGGTCCCCATTGCTGCAAGGCTAACCACTAAGCCACATTGACTGTGGTAATATTCCTATATTTGTTATCTGTGGCTTCCTTCTTTCTATAATCAACTTTTATAATTATTCTAATGAAAGGCTCTGGGGGTGTTTCCAGAGTCCTTAAGTGCTGTAGCTTCACAGGCTGTTACAATGAGCAGAGAAAGTCTCCCCTCCCCCCTGCACTTCCTGCTGCTGCTAGATTACACAGACAGTGGGAGAAAGGAGAGATCAGGAGGGTGAGTATGTTCTGGTAATGCCCCAGAGCCCTTCAGACTCATAAGCATAATTTTAAAAGTTGATTTTAGAAGGAAGGAGGCCATGGATAACACATATAAGTCAGTCAATGTTCCTGAATCTATGAGTAAGTGTCCTTGGTTTATCATTTTGTTTTTTGATGGCACATTTTCTTTGAAGGGGCAATATATGTAATTGTTTTATAAATTGTTTTCTAAATTATGTAAAATTCCTTTCTGTAGATATAAATGATAAGAAATTAAGTACAGTATAATATACAGTCTTATATTTATTATTCATTCATATGACAAAAATCTTTGTTTTATTTAGGCCCTACGTTGATTTAGTCAACATCCTCCTGACCTGTGGAGATGAGGTGAAAGAAGCAATCACACGTAGTGTCCAAGCCCAGTGTGCACAGAATTGGGGAAGCCTGTGCTATATTCTTAGCTTTTGCACCTCTGCAATCCAAGGAGATGCTTCTGTAGGGTCCAGTGCCAGTCCAGCAAGAAAACAAGGAGATATAGTGAAAGGAGACACAGGGAAATTCTCTCGCAGCCATAGTGATTCTTCCTCTCAATCTGATCTGGAAAGAGATGCTAAAGCTACAAAAAGTGAAAAAATTAACAAGTTACAACCTAATAATCGTGGAAAGACGAGCTTCATCAAAATGATGTTTAGTGCCACTGAGAGCTCTGATAAACCGGTTGGCTTAACAGATGTCAGAAGGTGAAATTGTCTTACTCCCACTTTTTTTCCATTTTCCTCCACCAAGAAGTATCATATCTCCGATCAAGGACATTCCAAGGCATTTATAATACAAGAGGGCAATGCTTTGCCTGCAGTTCCTTCTCAAAATCTGCAGCATTACCCCAGGAGAAAGTGGAGCAGACATTCAATATTTTACCTTCTTCCGCTCATTTCACTTTCAGGGATTGATGATGTTAGACAAGATTTATGTAAATGTGATTAAAGCTGTTTAGTTACATTGCAAACTATGGTGTCATTGTTACAAACATGCAGTTTTTAAGCTATATTAGATACCTTTCTTGAAGCTGCTGGGCCCTGATGCAAAATTTGTACCAGCCCCCCCCCCCAATTTTAATGTATAGCTTATAGTACTGGTCTATTCTTTTGGAGAAGAGACAAGTTATGGGCCCTACTGCTCATGGGCCTTAATGCGTTTGCACCCTCTGCACTGCCTAGGGTTATGTCCCTGCTTTTCTGCTCTAAAAACCTTCTGATGTATAATTTAAAAAAATAATAATATTAAAGCTATTAGTCAGTCCATAAATAGTGGCCTTTCATCTTAGCTTTGACAACCAAATGTAACCATAAGCTAAGAGGTTCCACCCAGAAGTATTAAATCTACGGGTGTCCAGTTCTCTCTAGTCTGTTACATACATTTAGAAGGATAAATGATTATGAGTAGAAAGGAATCTATAATTTCTTCAAATAGTAAACCTCACAACCAATTCCAACTTTCTCCTGGTTGCCCCATATTTATGTAAAGCCTCCTCTTCCCTTCTCTATAACACTGGGACCAGTGCTTCATCTACAAGGACCAGACCAACCTCTGCTCCTATCTTATTCTACCTATCCCTTAACCTTAATTCATAGAAAGTAGGATTTTCACAGTTTTAATAGGAGGCTTTCAGCTTTTTCTTGTTTAAGAAACTCACCAAATTGCCGAATTAAAGGACATCTATCACCAGATCAAGGATTGTAAACCAAGCACACTGACATACTGGTGCGTGTCCCCTCTGGCAAGATCTGCTCTTCTTTTAGCTTCTTATGCCCTGGTATATAAAAAACTTTAAGAATTATGCAAAAGAGCCTGAGGGGCTCCAGGCTCCATAGGAGTCAATGGAGCCTGGAGCCCCTCGGGTGCATTTGCATAATTTTTAAAGCCCTTTTTTCTTAAAAACACGGCATAAGATGCTAAAAGAACAGCAGATCCTGCCAGAGGGTGGGATGCATACCAGTATGTATGTATGTTTGGTTTACAATCCTTGATCTGGTGATAGATGTCCTTTAACTACCTAAAAACCAGTGAATATTGTCAATGGGTAATTCTATCCAGTATATTCATGGTATGGGCATATCACAGATAAAACAGTCCATGCAAAGCATTGAATATCTTGTTCAACAGATCACCTCAGCATGCATCATATAAAATTATTAGTTCATATGACAAGGATATATTTCCTTATCTTTATATAATGGATATTGCTGCCATGGTGTGAATGTGGGTGTCTGTATACATGTATATGTACGTGTGAGCTTTTATATGTGTTTTTAATCTCACACATTACTATGGTTAGGATTGAATGGAGGGCTCGAATGAAGTAAAATGTATGTTTACATGTATATCTACTGGTTCAGTCTTTCATATTGTATATATTTTTTCTATTTATTGTATTGATTTTCATTATGGACACAATAGTACATACATATATCTATAAACATGCACATTGTGCGCACATGTTTTCTACTATACACATGTACAAACACAGGTACACTGAGGGAAATACATTATAACGGGTGCCACCGAAAAATGGAGGACACTGATTGCTATTAATGACTGCTCCACTTTTACTTTGCATCCGTTTTGGTACATCTTCCTCATTGTCTCTGGCTCAGCTTATTTAACATTCAACATCTTTCTCACCTTGTGTTGTACATATTTTACGCCACTAGTAGTATATTTTGATAAGCAACTTAATATAATTTTATGCAGATGTGTAATGTTATTCTTGTCATAACACATTATTTATTGCTATAATTATTTTATTAATAATAAACATTTTATGTTTAATCAGAGTTTTATGCACATATGCACTGTTTTTATTTGTCTGTTTTGATTTTTTATTTTCCTTATATTGTTACAACCAAAACAATGCATCGGATGTAGCCGTGATTGGCACTGTGATGTTAAATTGTGGTGCACTACCTTAATGCATTGGGCGCACCGTAAGAAGAACAAATAAGTGTCATTATGACATTATGTGAAAACATAATAAAGAAGGGGTTTAGAAGTTGGTAGACTGGCTTTTTGTTGGTCTAATTTTGTGCCAAAAAAGTGTCAGGAAACTAGAAGTGCGGGAAAAGTGTCGGGATTGAAGAGCTACGCCCACATTGAGTGACAAAAACAGATGTTGTGTCAGAAAAGAAGCCGAATTGTAAAACCGACATATAATAAAAAAAGACAATAATAAATGCCCAAATGTGTTTGTCAGTGACGTTCATGAGGTACACATATGGTTGCATTGTAAAGTATACACAATGAGGCAGATTTATCAAGTGTCTGAAAGTCAGAATATTTCTAGTTGCCCATGGCAACCAATCACAGCTCAGCTTTCATTTTACCAGTGCTCATGAATATTTTAAAGGGGAGCTGTGATTGGTTGCCATGGGCAACTGGAAATATTCTGACTTTCAGACACTTGATAAATGTGCCCCAATGCATTTTACACAGAGCCATATCAAGATGTGTTAGACAAACAAATACCAAAATAATAGTGCTTTAACAAAAGTAGTTTGAACCTAGCCTTAAGTTAAAGGATACATGTTAATTGGATAGATAGATAAAACGAGAAAGTCCAAGGCAGCACAACCTGTATAGCTGGGTGCAATATCTGTGAATCTGTGGCAAAGGATCCTATAATAGTTTCAGGAAAGGCAACAGTACTCCAATTAGTGTTTCAAGGCAGGGTGATCTTTATTTCAAGGATGCAACGTTTCGGTGAGTGTCCACTTTTTTCAAGCATAGGTGGACACTCACCGAAACGTTGCATCCTTGAAATAAAGATCACCCTGCCTTGAAACACTAATTGTAGTGCTGCTTTCTTTCCTGAAACTAGATAGATAGATAGATAGATAGATAGATAGATAGATAGATAGACTGTATTGTCCCCATAGTGGAAATTTAGTGTTTCACAACAGCCACACAATACAACACGACTGGGGAGCATCAACTCAGTTCTTTTCCTCCCCCTTTCCACCTTTTAACTTAAGCTGCCGTGACGGCCCACTCCCCCTTTATAACCACCTCCCTGAATAATGACATAACACCATTTTCTTTGGAAAATTTTTGAACACAGCAGCCAATATTTATTGACAAACAATATAAAACATTAAATGCAATCCAGCTTAAGTGGCTTGTGTCTTCTACCGGGCTCCCCAAGGACACCCCCTTGTACGAGCCCACAAACCAGTGTGCCTTGACCCAAAAACAATCATCCAACAATTTTTTGAGGTGTGTCACTCACTTCTGACTCACCTCCCGATAGACTTTTTACCAACCCTGAGGACCCTCTACCCGCCACGGCTAACGTGACAGATAAGCAATTTACAATCCCAAGTAACCCCTCATCCCTTAACCCCTTTTTCCCCTCTGCCCAAACCCCAACTAAATATCTAAGAACTACCCCAATTCTGTAACCCAGGGCGGGTGGGTAGGACTTCGGCGCTGTGTCTCACTGGACTGCCTCGTTTCCCGCTCTCTGCTCCTTCTAAACTCCCCCCTTCCTCCCCCCAACTGTCTTAACCCTCCCCAAAAATTCAAAGGGGCCAATCTCCTCGCTCTGCCCCCCGTCATGTTGGCCTCCACCCCACCCACTGTGTTAGGGGAGGTTCTAGCCATTACTCTTTAAAGGGGTATTCTAGGAATAAGCACATGTCCACATGTCCACATCACATGTCCTGCACCCGCCTGGGCAGGTCATGTGATCACCACTATGTTTGGCTGCAGTGCATCCAGTATGGCCGGTGTTTCGGTGATGGTAGTTACAAATCATTACTATAGTAACAGAGCAAGAAATTCTGTTATATCATCACCGGGAGCAGAGCATACAAGGGAGGAGGAGTTACTGAGAACTAAAGGATCTTGGGATTTGTAGTTTCCAGTGGCGGCCATCTTAGTGATAACTCCACCTACTTTAGAGAGGCCTTAAATTATGTAAATCATAAAATCAAACTATTTAAGCTCCGTTTTGTGACTAAAGACATTGAGTATTGTTGTATTCATTTATTTATGTCATCATGCGTTTTTGTGTCAGACATTCATATTCCCGGAATACCCTTTAAATACTGTAGGCAAAGGTGCCTGTAGCATTGAAATCTATGCAGTGCAAGCATGCCGGCACCAGCATACCGGGGGCATGGGGCGCCACAATATTGGGGAGGATTGTCACTCTCTAATGAAGACATCATTGTTAGGATCAGTGGATCCTCTGGACCACTGCGGGAGATGTAACTAGCCAACACCCGGAACCGGAGCCCAGCGGCACCTGGTATTCACCAGAGCCCGCCGCAAAGCGGGTTGGACTTGCTGCGGCAGGATACCACTAGGTCGTTCCCAGGTGTGACTAGCCCACGGTGGCAGCCGAGGTCGAGGTACCTTAGCGGAAGACAATCTCGTAGACAGGTCCAGGCACAGGGTCAGGGCAGGCGGCAGAGATGCAACGTCAGGTCCAAGTCCGGGGTCAGCAACAGGAGGTCCAGGCAGGTGGGAACGGGAACACAGGCACACGGAACACAGCAACACGGAGGAACTCGGGTAACACAGGACACAGGAGCGGGAACACACAGGAATACACGGGAACGCAGGAATACACAGGAACGCAGGAATAATCGCTTGTAAGCTTTCTCTAAGGCTATGAGGCACAAAGATCCGGCAAGGGTAACAGGAAGAGGCAGGCTTATGAAGAATTGGGCAATATGGCCAGCTCCAATTAATGGCGCGCTAGCCCTTTAAATTTGGAGAAGGTGCCGCGCGCGCTCCCTAGCAGTCGGGGACGCGCGCGCACAGCGGAGGGGAGCGAGCCAGGAGCCGGGATGGGTGAGATGCGCTGGCGGCGCGCTGGCGGGGGCAGGGCGGCACGGGTGAGCCCGCGACCCGCGATGTGGGTCGCGGGACCACCCGTGACAATCATTAGAGACAATTCCCCCCAAAATGGCTGTGTGCAGCCCAGTGGCATATCAGTGCTGGTGTAGCACACTTGTCCTGTATAGATTTAAATTCCATTGGCACCTCTGTCAACAGGGAATTGGATTTGGGTTCAGTACCTGAACACATTTTTTAAAAATCAGGCCAAAACTGAATTTTAATGGGTCTGCCCATCACTAATCATGTCATCTTTGATTCCCTTTCTGTTCATCTCAGGTCCACCCAGTTTGCAGAGACTCTACATGTAATTTGAGTGAAATCTAGATTTAAAACCTGCATGTAATACACATATTGGGGCACATTTACTTACAAGGCCACTCGAGTTCACTAAAAGTGCAATATCCATCTACAGTATAATTCTGCATTCGCGATTCAGTAAGATTGTGTGCCTGAAATCAGGAATCTATCACTTCCCCGTTCAGGTCCGACAGAGTTCACCATCTTTTTAGTGGTGCACCTTTAACATAGGGTGTGCAACACAATGTGAATTTTAAATACGGTGCTTAGTCCAAATCAGTTGGACTGTCTGACAGCACACCCCCTAAAAGGGGGACTGTCTGAGCCACAAAAGGGTAGCATGCGACACAATCCCAGCGCAGACACTTCTTAAATACCTGTGCAAGCCGCTTTAGCCATGAAGAACGTGCGTGTTCCGTGCAGCCCTATTATATTGCAGGTCTTCATAGTATCATAGTATCATAGTATATAAGGCTATAAAAAGACGCAAGTCCATCAAGTCCAACCTTTAAGAATTAAATAAATGTTTTATCCCCATAACCCGTGATATTCTGTCTCTCCAGAAAGGCATCCAGGTCTCTCTTGAACATGTACATAGAGTCCGCCATAACAACCTCCTGCGGCAGAGAGTTCCATAGTCTCACTGCTCTTACAGTAAAGAACCTTTGTCTATGTTGATGGTAAAATCGCCTCTCCTCTAGGCGTAGAGGATGACCCTTGTCCTGGTCACAGGCCTAGGTATAAAAAGATCTGTGGAGAGATCCTTGTACTGTACATTCAGTTATTTGTACATTGTAATGAGGTCTCCTCTCAGTCGTCTTTTTTCTAAACTGAATAATCCCAGATTTTGTAATCTGTCATTGTATTCTAATCCCCCCATTCCCCTAATAATCCTGGTTGCTCTCCTCTGAACCCGTTCCAGCTCTACTATATCCTTTTTATACACTGGTGCCCAAAACTGTACACAATATTCCATGTGTGGCCTGACCAGGGATTTGTATAAGGGCAAAACTATGTCTTTATCATGAGAATCTATTCCTCTCTTGATACATCCCATAATTTTATTTGCTTTAGCAGCAGCCGCCTGGCTCTGGTCACTAAAATTAAGTTTACCATCCACCAATACCCCCAAGTCCTTTTCAGCTCCAGTTTTACCAAGTAATTGACATAATTGTACTTTTTGTTTTCATGGCCCAAGTGCATAACTTTACATTTATCTACATTAAACCTCATCAACCATTTCTCTGCTCACTCCTCAAGCTTCTACACATCCCTCTGTAATGCTAAACTATCGACCTCAGTATTTATTACTTTACACAGCTTAGTATCATCTACAAATATTGAAATATTGACTGTGTAAACCCACTACAAGGTCATTAATAAAAATATTAAAAAGAAGTGGCCCCAATACT
Organism: Engystomops pustulosus; assembly: GCF_040894005.1. Classification (NCBI taxonomy): domain Eukaryota; kingdom Metazoa; phylum Chordata; class Amphibia; order Anura; family Leptodactylidae; genus Engystomops; species Engystomops pustulosus. The sequence continues at coordinate 68,549,011 of NC_092414.1, forward strand.
GACCCCTGTGGCACTCCACTGGTAACCTCAACCCAATCTGAGAATGTGCCATTAATGACCACCCTCTGTTTTCTATCACTAAGCCAATTACTTACCCAAATACACAGATTTTCTCCTATTCCCAGCAGTCTCATTTTATATACCAACCTTTTATGTGTCACGGTGTCAAATGCCTTTGAAAAGTCCAGATATACAACATCCACAGCGTTCCCCAGATCCAGTCTTGAACTTACCTCCTCGTAGAAACCAATCAGATTAGTCTGACTGGACCGATCTCTCATAAACCCATGCTGATGCTGGGTTATAAGGTTATGCACAGTGAGTTACTCGAGGACAGCATCTCTAACAAACCCCTCAAATATTTTCCCCACCACAGAAGTTAGACTCACGGGTCTGTAGTTTCCAGCATCGCTATTTGATCCTTTTTTGTATATTGGTACCACATTTGCTATACGCCAGTCCTGTGGAACATAACCAGTCCTCAGTGAATCTTCAAATATTAAAAATAACTGTCTTGCTGCAGATTCCCCGAGAACTTCTCTCATATTAAAATGCAGAAAATTTACATACTGTGGATTAGGAAATTGCAATTTCTATGCAGAAGAACTCCCCAATTTAAACACACTGGCGACCATTTATTATTTTTGGTGCTAGGTGTCACTTTTTGATGCTCGATTTTAGTTTTGGCACACGGCCATAATCCAGGCAACCACTTTGTTTTATATTTGACTACATACAACTATTCAATGTCCTCCTCCATATTTTCCTCATAAAGGAGCTAATAAGAATTAATTGAATATCTTTAGGATATGTATCACCATATATACGACAGCTTTTCTGCCAGCGTAATAATAAGAAATAGTCATAATTGAATGTTAAGGTAACTCTAGTGCTGTGTGAATGTAAATTATGGTAGAAATAACTGAGCTTTGAATAACTTACGAGAAACATGTCCTGATGATGCAGTAGATATACCAGATAGCTCAGTACTTAAATCACAGTTTGGCAAGTTAAAAGAGATTGACGTTACAAATTGCTGGACAGTAAGCTCTCCTCCTTAGGGAAGATATCTGGTACATACTGTAACTACAGCCAACAGAAGTGTTTATAATGCAGACACCGCTCCTTCAAGGTTATGACCTGTTTTAAAGGTCTTTGGCTCCCAATAAAGTCACCTAGTCAAAGTGTCATTTGCAAAAATGACACCAAAAATCCAAACAAAAAGGGATTTGGGTTGAGAAAAAAATGTGGCGGAAATAGTCCAAATAAAGCTGTTCATGATTTGTGTCATCAATATTGTATTTCCATAAAAGTTTTTGACCCCTTAAGGACCCAGCCATTTTGTAGCTTAAGGCTCAGCCCCATTTTTTGGATTCTGACCTGCGTCTCTTTATAGGGTTATAACTAGAGATGAGCGAACACTAAAATGCTCGGGTACTCGTTATTCGAGACGAACTTTTCCCGATGCTCGAGTGCTCGTCTCGAATAACGAACCCCATTGAAGTCAATGGGAGACTCGAGCATTTTTCAAGGGGACCAAGGCTCTGCACAGGGAAGCTTGGCCAAACACCTGGGAACCTCAGAAAAGGATGGAAACACCACGGAAATGGACAGGAAACAGCAGGGGCAGCATGCATGGATGCCTCTGAGGCTGCCTAATCGCACCATTATGCCAAAATTATGGGCAACAGCATGGCCATGACAGAGTGACAGAATGAAGCTAGATAGCATCTAAAACATCCAATAATTGACCCTGACACTATAGGGGACGGCATGCAGAGGCAGCGGCAGCAGCGGAAGGCTAGAGAGTGGCATGGCGACATACCCTAAATGGACTCAGGCTTCAAACCAATGGGTGGCAGAGAGGAACCAAAGGAGGTGAGCAAGAAGCGCTCAAATAATATCGGTACATGATAAAAGTTTGCCAGTATATTTTGTGGATTACACAGCAGGGTGGCGACAAAGTTAACATGGAAGCCATGAAAACAACCCAAAATTCTGCCTGACACAGCTCGTTTGATAAGGGGACCATGTATGGAGGCAGTGAACTAGTAGTAGATTAAAGGTGCTGCAGTTAAAACTATGTTAGTTGGATCTTGGCATGGAGCTGGCGCTCCGCTGCCAGGCGAGCTTTCGCCAATCCAAGCCCCTGTCTATAGGCTACTCCCCAAACAGCACTTCTAAGAACCTTTTGTATAAGATCAAGTGTAGTAGCGTTCTTATAAGTTTAGGATATGGCGGGTGAGGGGAATGTAAACAGATGCGCAAGAAGCGCTGAAATAATATCCCTAAATGGTAAAAGTTTGCAAGTATATTTTGTGGATTACACAGCAGGGTGGCGACAAAGTTAACAACTTTGATGTGGAATGCCCTGTAATAGCTCTTGGGCGGTGTGCCTTTTATCGCCTAGGCTCAGCAGTTTCAGCACCGCCTGCTGTCGCTTAGCGACGACACTGCTGCTGTGCCTAGAGCTACCGACTGATGGCGCCATGCCCACGGATGGTAATTCGGAGGAGGAGGAGGTGGAGGAGGGGTGGGAGGAGGTATAGTAGGCCTTTGAGACCTGGACCGAGGTAGGCCCCGCAATTCTCTGCGTCGGCAGTATATGACCAGCCCCAGGGTCAGACTCGGTCCCAGCCTGCACCAAGTTAAGTGTAGTAGCGTTCTTATAAGTTTGGGATATGGCGGGTGAGGGGAATGTAAACAGATGCGCAAGAAGCGCATGATGCGCATGGAGCTGGCGTTCCGCTGCCAGGCGAGCTTTCGCCAATCCAAGCCCCTGTCTCTAGGCTACTCCCCAAACAGCACTTCTAAGAACCTTTTGTATAAGATCAAGTGTAGTAGCGTTCTTATAAGTTTAGGATATGCCGGGTGAGGGGAATGTAAACAGATGCGCAAGAAGCGCTGAAATAATATCCCTAAATGGTAAAAGTTTGCCAGTATATTTTGTGGATAACACAGCAGGGTGGCGACAAAGTTAACAACTTTGATGTGGAATCCATGAAAACAACCCAAATTTCTGCCTGACACACCTCGTTTGATAAAGGGACGATGTATGGAGGCAGCTATATGGACGACTTTTGGAGGTAGCAATGGAGACAACGTGTGGAGGCTGCTATGGAGACAATTTAATTTGGATAGTGCCTGTATGTGGCAGTCCCAAACATTTTTCAAACCAGAGGAGCAGGTAGGTGGCCCTCCAGTAAAATGGGATAGATTGAGTGCCTGTATGTGGCAGTCCCAAAAATGTTTCAAACCAGAGGAGCAGGTAGGTGGCCCTCCAGTAAAATGGAATAGATTGAGTGCCTGTATGTGGCAGTCCCAAAAATTCTTCAAACCAGAGGAGCAGGTAGGTGGCCCTCCAGTAAAATGGAATAGATTGAGTGCCTGTATGTGGCAGTCCCAAAAATTGTTCAAACCAGAGGAGCAGGTAGGTGGCCCTGCAGTAAAATGGAATAGATTGAGTGCCTGTATGTGGCAGTCCCAAAAATTGTTCAAACCAGAGGAGCAGGTAGGTGGCCCTGCAGTAAAATGGAATAGATTGAGTGCCTGTATGTGGCAGTCCCAAAAATGTTTCAAACCAGAGGAGCAGGTAGGTGGCCCTCCAGTAAAATGGGATAGATTGAGTGCCTGTATGTGGCAGTCCCAAAAATGTTTCAAACCAGAGGAGCAGGTAGGTGGCCCTCCAGTAAAATGGAATAGATTGAGTGCCTGTATGTGGCAGTCCCAAAAATTCTTCAAACCAGAGGAGCAGGTAGGTGGCCCTCCAGTAAAATGGAATAGATTGAGTGCCTGTATGTGGCAGTCCCAAAAATTGTTCAAACCAGAGGAGCAGGTAGGTGGCCCTGCAGTAAAATGGAATAGATTGAGTGCCTGTATGTGGCAGTCCCAAAAATGTTTCAAACCAGAGGAGCAGGTAGGTGGCCCTCCAGTAAAATGGGATAGATTGAGTGCCTGTATGTGCCAGTCCCAAAAATGTTTCAAACCAGAGGAGCAGGTAGGTGGCCCTCCAGTAAAATGGAATAGATTGAGTGCCTGTATGTGGCAGTCCCAAAAATGTTTCAAACCAGAGGAGCAGGTAGGTGGCCCTCCAGTAAAATGGAATAGATTGAGTGCCTGTATGTGGCAGTCCCAAAAATTCTTCAAACCAGAGGAGCAGGTAGGTGGCCCTCCAGTAAAATGGAATAGATTGAGTGCCTGTATGTGGCAGTCCCAAAAATTGTTCAAACCAGAGGAGCAGGTAGGTGGCCCTGCAGTAAAATGGAATAGATTGAGTGCCTGTATGTGGCAGTCCCAAAAATTTTTTAAAACAGAGGACCGGGTAGGTGGCCCTCCAGAAAAATGGAATAGATTGAGTGCCTGTATGTGGCACTCACAAAAATTGTTTCAAACAGAGGACCGGGTAGGTGGCCCTCCAGAAAAATTAAATGCATGAAGTACTATAGCAAGAGCCAGTGGGCCCTGTCAAAAAATAGCCATTTTCCTCTGCTTTACTGTACAAAGAGGAGGAGAAGGAGGAAAATGAGGAGGAGGAGGAGGAGTGGATCAATTATTCAGGTTGAGCTTCCTTCACCTGGTGGAGATTGGAAATTCTGAGAAATCCAGCCTTTATTCATTTTAATAAGCGTCAGCCTGTCAGCGCTGTCAGTCGACAGGCGTGTACGCTTATCGGTGATGATGCCACCAGCTGCACTGAAAACCCGCTCGGACAAGACGCTAGCGGCAGGGCAGGCAAGAACCTCCAAGGCGTACAGCGCCAGTTCGTGCCACATGTCCAGCTTTGAAACCCAGTAGTTGTAGGGAGCTGTGTGATCATTTAGGACGATGGTATGGTCAGCTACGTACTCCCTCACCATCTTTCTGTAAAGATCAGCCCTACTCTGCCGAGACTGGGGACAGGTGACAGTGTCTTGCTGGGGTGACATAAAGCTGGCAAAAGCCTTGTAAAGCGTACCCTTGCCAGTGCTGGACAAGCTGCCTGCTCGCCTACTCTCCCTCGCTACTTGTCCCGCAGAACTACGCACTCTGCCGCTAGCGCTGTCAGAAGGGAAATACTGTTTCAGCTTGTGCACCAGGGCCTGCTGGTATTCATGCATTCTCACACTCCTTTCCTCTCCAGGGATGAGAGTGGGAAGATTTTGCTTGTACCGTGGGTCCAGGAGAGTGAACACCCAGTAATCGGTGCTGGAATAAATTCTTTGAACGCGAGGGTCACGGGATAGGCAGCCTAGCATGAAATCTGCCATATGCGCCAGAGTACCAACGCGTAAGAATTCACTCCCCTCACTGGCCTGACTGTCCATTTCCTCCTCCTCCAACTCCTCCAACTCCTCTTCTTCTGCCCATACACGCTGAACAGTGAAGGACTCAACAATGGTCCCCTCTTGTGTCTCGCCAACATTCTCCTCCTCTTCCTCCTCATCCTCCTCCACCTCCACCTCCTCCGATATGCGCTGAGAAACAGACCTCAGGGTGCTTTGGCTATCAACAAGGGAATATTCTTCCCCCGTCTCTTGTGACGAGCGCAAAGCTTCCGACTTCATGCTGACCAGAGAGTTTTTCAACAGGCCAAGCAGCGGGATGGTGAGGCTGATGATGGCGGCATCGCCACTGACCATCTGTGTTGACTCCTCAAAGTTACTCAGCACCTGACAGATATCAGACATCCACGTCCACTCCTCATTGTAGACTTGAGGAAGCTGACTGACCTGACTACCAGTTCTGGTGGAAGTTGACATCTGGCAGTCTACAATCGCTCTGCGCTGCTGGTAAACTCTGGATAACATGGTCAGTGTTGAATTCCACCTCGTGGGCACGTCGCACAACAGTCGGTGAGCGGGCAGTTGGAGGCGGCGCTGCGCTGCCCTGAGAGTGGCAGCATCTGGGCTGGACTTCCTGAAATGCGCACAGATGCGGCGCACCTTCGTGAGCAAATCAGACAGATTGGGGTATGTCTTGAGGAAACGCTGCACTATCAGATTTAACACATGGGCCAGGCATGGCACATGTGTCAGTCTGCCGAGTTGCAGAGCCGCCACCAGGTTACGGCCGTTGTCACACACAACCATTCCCGGCTTGAGGTTCAGCGGTGCCAGCCACAGATCAGTCTGCGCCGTGATGCCCTGTAATAGCTCTTGGGCGGTGTGCCTTTTGTCGCCTAGGCTCAGCAGTTTGAGCACCGCCTGCTGTCGCTTAGCGACGGCACTGCTGCTGTGCCTAGAGCTACCGACTGATGGCGCCGTGCCCACGGATGGTAGTTCGGAGGAGGAGGTGGAGGAGGGGTGGGAGGAGGAGGAGGCATAGTAGGCCTGAAACACCTGGACCGAGGTAGGCCCCGCAATCCTCGGCGTCGGCAGTATATGAGCAGCCCCAGGGTCAGACTCGGTCCCAGCCTCCACCAAGTTAACCCAATGTGCCGTCAGCGATATATAGTGGCCCTGCCCGGCAGCACTCGTCCACGTGTCCGTGGTCAGGTGGACCTTGTCAGAAACGGCGTTGGTCAGGGCACGGATGATGTTGTCTGACACGTGCTGGTGCAGGGCTGGGACGGCACATCGGGAAAAGTAGTGGCGGCTGGGGACCGAATACCGAGGGGCGGCCGCCGCCATGAGGTTGCGAAAGGCCTCGGTCTCTACTAGCCTATAGGGCAGCATCTCCAGGCTAAGCAATCTGGAGATGTGCACATTAAGGGCTTGGGCGTGCGGGTGGGTTGCACTATATTTGCGTTTCCGCTCCAGCGTCTGGGGTATGGAGAGCTGAACGCTGGTGGATGCTGTGGAGGATCGTGGAGGCGACGATGGGGTTTTTGTGCCAGGGTCCTGGGCAGGGGGCTGACTAGCAGCTGACACAGGGGAAGGAGCAGTGGTGTGCACGGCCGGAGGTGAACGGGCTTGTTGCCACTGAGTGGGGTGCTTAGCATTCATATGCCTGCGCATACTGGTGGTAGTTAAGCTAGTAGTGGTGGAACCCCTGCTGAGCCTGGTTTGGCAAATGTTGCACACCACAGTCCGTCGGTCATCCGGTGTTTCCTTAAAGAACCTCCACACTTCTGAAGATCTACCCCTCGCCGCAAGAGCCCTCACCACGGGAGCTTCACTAGTTGACAGTGGCGCTGATGCACCAGCTCTGGCCCTGCCTCTCCGTCTGGCCCCACCACTGCCTCTTCCAACCTGTTCAGGTCGAGGACTCTCCTCCGTCTCAGAAGCACTGTGTTCACCCGGCCTCTCAACCCAGCTTGGGTCTGTCACCTCATCATCCTCCGATCCCTCAGTCTGCTCCCCCCTCGGACTTCCTGCCCTGACAACAACTTCCCCACTGTCTGACAACCGTGTCTCCTCATCGTCGGACACCTCTTTACACACTTCCACTACGTCAAGAAGGTCATCATCACCCACAGACTGTGACTGGTGGAAAACCTGGGCATCGGAAAATTGCTCAGCAGCAACCGGACAAGTGGTTTGTGACTGTGGGAAGGGTCCAGAAAACAGTTCCTCAGAGTATGCCGGTTCAAATGCCAAATTTTCCTGGGAGGGGGCAGACTGGGGGGGGAGGAGGCTGAGGTGCAGGAGCTGGAGGAGTGGGGATTTCGGTGACATGGGTGGACTGCGTGGAAGACTGACTGGTGGTGGACAAATTGCTCGAAGCATTGTCAGCAATCCACGACATCACCTGTTCGCACTGTTCTGGCCTCAACAGTGCTCTACCACGAGTCCCAGTAACTTCAGACATGAACCTAGGGAGTGTAGCTCTGCGGCGTTCCCCTGCTCCCTCATCAGCAGGTGGTGTCTCACCCCGCCCAGGACCACGGCCTCTGACCCCTGCAGTAGTTGGACGCCCACGTCCCCGCCCTCGTCCTCTACCCCTAGCCCTCGGGTTAAACATTTTTAAAATGAGAGTTATAACTTTTTTTTTTTTTTTTACTTCTTTTTGTTTTTTTTTGTGTTTTTTTGTGTTTTTTGTTTTTTTTTGAGTTTTTAAAACCAAACAATCCTATCCTATTGCTATGGCTATTTTCTAGCCAAGTATCAAAGGAAGCACACTACTATGCCAGATGAGATGACACTGAGTTATTGCCTAATAGAAATCCAACCCCTACTGAATTTTGCCACTTCGGCCTTTGCTATGGATATGTGCGCCACTAAGCGCAGAACACAGCGGTCGCAAGTCTCACTACAAATTGCTCAGAATTGGCAAGTACATGCACTGCAGAAACTACAGCCACCAGCAGATCAACCAGAAATCAAATATATAGAACGCTACTGTAGGCTTCAAGAAGCTGTTTGTATTCTCCTATGGCTATTTTCTAGCCAAGTATCAAAGGAAGCACACTACTATGCCAGATGAGATGACACCGAGTTATTGCCTAATAGAAATCCAACCCCTACTGAATTTTGCCACTTCGGCCTTTGCTATGGATATGTGCGTCACTAAGCGCAGAACACAGCGGTCGCAAGTCTCACTACAAATTGCTCAGAATTGGCAAGTACATGCACTGCAGAAACTACAGCCACCAGCAGATCAACCAGAAATCAAATATATAGAGCGCTACTGTAGGCTTCAAGAAGCTGTTTGTATTCTCCTATGGCTATTTTCTAGCCAAGTATCAAAGGAAGCACACTACTATGCCAGATGAGATGACACTGAGTTATTGCCTAATAGAAATCCAACCCCTACTGAATTTTGCCACTTCGGTCTTTGCTATGGATATGTGTGCCACTAAGAGCTAAACACAACGGTAGCAAGTCCCCCTGCTAATTCCTCACAAAATGGTAAAAGATGCAAATTAAAATAAAAAAAGTAGAACGTTATTGTAGCCCTAAGAAGGGCTGTTGGGTTCTTTGAGAATCACTCCTGCCTAACAGTAAGCTAATAGAACACCCTAACGCTTTCCCTGACCAGCAGCAGCTCTCTCCCTAGCGGCATCCAGAGACAGAATGATCCGAGCAGCGCGGCCAGCGGCTAGTCTATCCCAGGGTCACCTGATCTGGCCAGCCAACCACTGCTATCGACGTGTAAGGGTACCACGTCATGCTGGGTGGAGTGCAGAGTCTCCTGGCTTGTGATTGGCTCTGTTTCTGGCCGCCAAAAAGCAAAACGGCGGGAGCTGCCATTTTCTCGAGCGGGCGAAGTATTCGTCCGAGTAACGAGCAGTTTCGAGTACCCTAATGCTCGACCGAGCATCAAGCTCGGACGAGCATGTTCGCTCATCTCTAGTTATAACTTTTGAACACTGTTACTTATCAAAATGATTCTGAGATTGTTTTTTCCCCACACGTTGTACTTCATTTTAGTGGTAAATTGTGGCTAAGTTTTATTTACAAAAAAAAGAAAAAATGATGAATTTTTTGCCATCTTCGAAATTTGAAATCATTGCGTTTTCAGGCAGATAGATTTGCCATCTAAATAAATTGCTGAATAACATTTCCCATATGTCTACTTTGCATTTTCATAATTTTTTAAATGTCTGGATAATTTATTTTGACGTCACGCGGCTTACAAATCGAATATCGCTTTTCCGGATTTTCAGAATTGACTATTTTGGGGATAAATACAGTTTTGAATGAAATTTTACATATTTAGCATGAAAAAAACCCCCGAATATAACCAACCCATTTTCAAATCTGCACCCCTCAAGCTATCAGAAACATCTTTTAGGAAGATTGTTAACCCCTTGAGATCTCCATAGTAATTGAATCAAAATGGAGATGAAATTTAGAATGGTCAAATTTTGTTGGTTATATGTTCATTTAGCCCAAAAATTTACACATTTCCAAAAGATAAAAAGAGAAAACCCACCATACAATTTGTTCTACAATTCTCCTGAGTACAAGTATGTGGCCAATACTTGTTTTATGGTCGCACGGCAAGGCGCAGAAGGGAAGGAGGGACCTGCAGCTGCCAGGATTTTAGTTTCCTCATTGGCCCCTTTTGTAGGCTGTAAAATTTTCGCTTTTTTGTTACTGGGGCCATGTGATGGCATTTTTTTTGCGGGATGAGATGCTTTTTCCAGTATTACCATTTTGGGTTTGGTATCCCCTATTGCTGGATTTTTTACTCTTTTTTTTTTGGTGTTCACCGTTTAGCCTAATAATCATGTTATCTTTATTCTATGGGTCGACACGATTACGGGGATACAAGACATGAATATTTTTTCTTATGTTTTACTAAATTTGTCAAATAAAACCCTAATGTGGGAAAAATCTATAATTTTTGTATTGTCGTCTTCCAAGTGGCATAACATTTTTACTTTTTTGGCTACGGAGCTGGTTGATGGCTTGTTTTTTGAGCATGGGACATGAACAAGCAATCATCTGATTGCAGGGTATTAGCAGTGTCAGCCTATGCACATGCATAGTCTAACACTGTGCCTGTAAGATGACGTCACTGACACCATCTTACAGGTAGTTCTTACACGAACTCCTATAGCAACGATCGGTGCCCCCCAAAAACGGCTCGTGGGGGGGGGCGATCGTGGGGAAAAGACCCCCCAAAGCCAAGTTAAATGCCACAGTCGCATTGACCGTGGCACTTAACGGGTTAAACACCTGTTCACTCCAATCAGTCATAGCCAGCACCCCGTGTTTTCCGATGCCGGTTCGGCTCAGATCTTGAGCCGAACCGGCATCGGCTCTGCGTCTGATATATTGGACGCTGAGCGCTAAGTCACTGCACTTAGCTTCCGATATATCGGGCACAGAGTGGGAAGGGGTTAAGGACATAGCAAACTAACTCCTCATTCCATTATAAGACGGCTCTGTTGCAAAAAAATGGCAAAGTTACTGTACATGAATTACTTATCATGTTATGTTATACCCCCATACGAAGGCTGTTCCATCAGCCGAAACGCGCGTCGGGGTTGCTGCTATCCTGGGCAACGATCACAATATGGGTAAGCTCGTCACAAGGATTCATATGTATTGATTTTAGGTTACCAATTCTTTATTTTCCACGCTTCCCATTATGATTGATTTTACATCCCCATTTGGCCACTGTTGCCCTTACATATTATTCATCTAGGTGTTATGATCGGTTGCCTGCAATGCAACTCTTGCTTGTGTCCCCTCCCATAGTGGGTTCACTTTTAAACCACTTTTGTTGTCATTTGACCCAATAAAATTTATACTTTGTACTATCAATAACGTTGTTCGGCTGTTTATGTTGGTCTTTTTCACCCCTCTTTGTTTGGGGGTTGAAAGATAGGTTCTGATTAATGTTTTCCAACAAGCCCCATGAGTAGTATTACAGGGAAGGCTAATTACATTATCGTGGATTCTGCGCACTGGCAATCTTCATCACCCCTTTTTCCTCCCCTTCCCTATAGTGTGTGTTCAATTTCAGTTAACAATGTTATGTTATAAGCAAGCCTCACAGTCAATTGCTTTTCTGGGGCCCCAATAATGCATAGCTCTGCCACAAAAAATAGAACAAATGGTCTATTTCTCTCTGCTCAGCCATGGCTTCTTCTATAGAGATATTAAAACAGCTGGGTCAGCATTCCACTTCTCAACAGGTCCCCAAAATGCCGGGGGGGGGGGGGGGGGGGAGCGGCTACATCCTCCCACTATGTGGATCCTCTTTATCCCCTGGGGCTCATGCAAATGCATGGGATCAGTTGTGGGAAAATCCACCCTGCTCACAGAAATGTCCTTTGTCCCACGGAGTTATTCCCCTGATCACAGCATTTACTCAAAGGGGAGACTCCCTCCACTTTGTATGCTGTCTATATCCCTGATGTTCCTACCGCAAGCTCAATACTGTGCATTGGAGACGGACAATCTTTCGGTGAACTCCGTTGACGGAGTAAGTAAATGTTCCCCATTATGTGCAGAGTCTCAACATAATGGGGCACATTTACTAAGGGTCCACGGAGGTAATAGCGATGGGACGGGTAAGTAAATCTGCCCCAATGTGTAAATAAAACAATCCTTCATGGCTCTACTATAAAAATGTCTAATATTAGTGTGTATGTTTTTTTCTACATCCCAGATTCTCACCCTGTAGTATGTGTATCCTACGGGTTACATGTCATGCCCCAAGGGTGTATTCACATTAGGCTCATGCAGCAAAGTGTTTGATCATGTCTTTGGTTCACTTTGATGTCATTTGTTTGAGTTAGGGGTATTTGGCTTAGAAACAGTATCCTCATGTAATGCTTGGCCAGGCCATTCACAATATTGATTACAGCCTATGACCAGGTCACAAATCATGGATCAATTCTTCTATTACAATGTGCATTAACATTCTGTTTGCGTTTTTATTCACTGAATGAATAACCAAGAATAAGAATATATTATTGTCTTTGTCCATATCCTTTCTACAGGTCATCTCTAAAATGCATATCAATTTTATTCACTACAAATTGACCACCTGGTGAATACATTTTTATTCATATTACTGTGCTATTTTGTTTTTTTTTGTCGTTTAAAATATATCAAAGGAACTAAATTGACCTGTTGTGTGGGATCATTTACCTAAGGGTTTCAACAAATGCACATAATACACACATGGAGGTACTTTACTGAAAAAGATTTCTTGTTCATTTTAAAACCATTGCATACAATCCAGCAATGATCAAACAGTAAAAGACATATCACCCACAGTGCAAACAATAAAGGCACTTACCAACACACCCTACAGTATAGCACAAAGTAACAGATGCTTAGTTTCCTTCATAGAGAATCTACATTCTGGACTATATCTGTACCTTTCCATGAACTTTGGATAAGCCCTTATAGACTGACCTGTCTATCTATACTGTGTGTGATGTGTCTATGTTTCACCCACCTGTTCAGATTTAATAAAATTCAATTTCACTAAGGCCCCTTTCACACTTGTGTTTATCACGCGCGTTTTCTGCGCGTGCTTTTGACGCGCAGAACTTGCATTGCACTCTGACACATTGTAATCAATGGGTATTTTCAGACTTGCATTTTTTTTAACGCGCATTTAAATCTCGACATGCTCTACTTGCGTGAAAAACATACCATACAGTCTATGGAGATGCATCAAAAACGCATTGCACTCTGAGACACTTGCAAGTGCAATGCGTTTTTCACACAGCAATTGCCATAGAAAAGATAGAGCTCAGTCCTGAGTCCATTTCACGCGCATGAGAAACGCATTGAAATTGCATTGAAAACACGTGAAAAAGTGAGACACTGAACAAACTCTGACTGAAAACTGATTGAACTCTGATGCAAAATGTCAGTTTTTCACTGACCAAACCCTGATCGCACCCTGAGCAAACTCTGACGTGATCTGCAACGCCAGTGTGGAAGGGGCCTAAAAGGCAACATCTATCAAATGCTACTACACCAGCCTCACCCAAACAGAAACATGTAATTCAACCACCACACATAGTGAAGTTACTAGTAAAGAAATATATAAATAAAAAAAAAACCTGTTACTCATAGAAACCAAGCATTTTGCATCCTGACTATTTTCTAGATATCTCCTCTGCTACTTGGCCTGTAGAGAAGTTTTCTCCCATGCAGGTATCCGCCACAAGTAAGATGAAAAGTAACTTGTTCTATGCTGCCATCTTGTGGTGCTGCAGGAAAATCACAGCACCTCATGAATTAAAGCTCAAAGAATGGTCTTATTACCAATAGCCTGTAATTGCAGCTCGACCTGTCCGAAGAATTTAGAACTCTTAAGTCTATTATTTTCAAATTATTCTATTCTACAGCCAGACATATTTCATTCATTGTTGTTTATGGATACTCTCTATAAGAGAGGATGTATTTTATCCTGCCTCAATGAGTGTTACTACCAGCTTCTGTTGGTATATAGAGGATAGCAATGATGCAGCATCGAAACCTGCGACCTGACTACCCAGCTGTAGTACTGCTGTACTGTCGCTGTGATGTCACTGCCGGCCTCTATATAAGAACAGGGACCTGCAGTAACGGCCATTACCGCAGGAGACAGGGAGAGTATACAGAGGTAAGAATAAGATGTTTATTATTTTAATCCATCCCCCGACCATATTTTTTTTTCTGATCCCAGACAATAAATCTGGCCCAACTTGTGTAATATAATGTACCACACATTTATTCTGCCTCTGGGCTTCTCCCAGTGCTTCTACCAGTGGAGGATGGTGGAGAAATGCTGGAACTAATTGGCCAGATGTATCATCTTATTTTTGAGACTTTTTGGTATGTTTTTTGCAACTTTTTGGGCTCAAGCATGTATTTGTAGCATATTGTGCCTTTTTTTTAGACTTTTTTGAGACATTTCAAAAGTAAGCCACGCATGAATTTTAGACACTTACGCCTTATTTAACTTAGGAATCCAGATGTATTTCCTAATTTATGATATGCGACTTTTTTTAAAAATGCCTCAAAAAAGTCTCAAAAGTGCTCCTCTACAGAGCAGGTGCAGATAACCAAAAACAACAATCACATTTTATAAATCAACTTTCTTCTTTTTTTGGTTTTAAAATATAGGTTAAAAAACTGCCTGTGTGTTTGGCTCATGCACATGTTGTAGATTGTCATACACAAAATCAGCATTCAATATGTACTTGCATTTATTATATGCGGTTTAAATGCAGATTTCCCCCAAGTGTTTTTTTCCTCTTTTTTCCCATCCCTTTTGACTGAGAATTCTGCATGGAAACTGCACATTGATGCAGATTTTCACTCTCCCATAGACTTCAATGAAGGGGGGGACTTTTTTTTTTATGTTTGTAACTTCATGTTTATTTGTATTCTTTTAAACAGAAAACAATGATGATAGCTTAACAATATAAACCATCATAATATGGGGCTGTTCACATTCACCCCCTCCCCCTCCATCCCGACTGAACACATATCAGGTCCCCAGTGATTTCAATCCACATATATGGGAACTGACCTCATTGGAAACTGGAAAATACAATGGCAACAGCCAATCACTATCTTTTGCCAAGGTTGACTCCTCCCCTGCATTTAGGGAGAAGGATCAGGCAGAGTATCGCCCTCTATATACACACAGTGATACGTTAGTGATATACATAGTAAGGACATGTTGCTGTGCCCCACAAGTTCTGCTTATAACGTATTTGATAAAGGAGTGGTGACTGCAGCCGCACCATTTACAGGACTTACAGGGGGTCATTTACTAAGGACCCGAATTGCGTTTTTCCAACGTGTTTCCCAAATATTACCGTTTTTGCCCCGGGTTTTTGGCGCATGCGATCGGATTGTGGCGCATCGGCGCCAGGATGCACGCGTCGGAAATCGGGGGCGTGGCCATCGGAAAACCCGACGGATTTGGAAAAATTGACATATTTTTTTTTTTAAATGTGTCGCTTGACACCCACTTACCTGCACCCAGCCTAGCTTGGTGAACTCCGCCGGACCTCGGCGGACTTCAGCGCAGCAGTGACACCTGGTGGACATCGGGCGCACTACCTTAGTGAGTCGCCGGAAGACACAAATCAGCGTTGGAGAACCCGCCGCTGGATCCCGAATGGACCGGGTAAGTAAATCTGCCCCACAGTGATACAGTAAGACAACTGTATATACAAAGTTGAAACTGTATTTTTACAATTAAAACCAGCCATTTTTGATTTTTATATTTTGTCAGCTGAAGCTGATTTATAGAACTTTTTCTCATTGAGACTTTTTACAAAAAGTCACAAATATATGAAAAAGTCTCAAAAACAAATACATGATCACATGTATTTAAGCAAATTTTGACATTAGACAAATATGGTGCAAAATAGAGAAATTTTAGGTGCAAAAAACAGAAAAACCTGATAATAGATAAATCTGCCCCAATGTCTAAAAATAGTTGATGTCTGATACCAAAATATGTTGTGTATTGTTTTCAAGGCCCCAGAATTTTAAATGTTCCATGTCTCCGTCATGTCTCAGGAGTACATGTTTTTCCAGGGATGTGTCCTTTTCTGACTATACTCAGATGCATCGAAATTCTCCTCCTAAACTCTTTAATGGTTTTCCCAGCTAGAAGCTGAGCAGCTACATTGGGCTACATACGAGGGCGTCTCAATAAGTACTTGTGTTAGAAATGAAGACACCAGATGAAGTTGTCTTGGGGACGACTGCCTCGTTTGAGCAAAATTTTTTCCTGCAAGCCATTTCTTCATGTTAGGAAACAAGAAAAAGTCGCAGGGAGCCAGATCTGGTGAATACGGGGGCTGTGGCAGCAATTCATAACGCAATTCATGCAGTTTGGCGGTGACAACTCCGGATGAATGTGCTGGTGCGTTATCGTGTTGAAACAGCACTTTCCTTGCGACCGCGGCCGCGTCTCCTTCAATTTTTGGTTGAAGCAGTCCAGTAACGTTCTTCCTTTTTCTAAAAAATCCATTAGGATGACGCTGTTCGCATCCCAAAAAAACGTCGCCATGACCTTTCCGGCCACTGGGACCGTCTTCGCCTTCTTTGGAGCAGATTTACTGGGAGAAATCCATTGTTTTGATTGTTGCTTAGTTTCTGGTGTGTAATGATGAATCCAGGTTTCATCAACGGTGACAACTTGATGCAAAAACTCCTGCGGATCTAGGTTAAATTTCTCCAAACACTGCTTCGAAGTTAATAGCTGCATCCGCTTGTTCTCCACCGTGAGCAATTGCAGCACCCATTGGGCTGACAATTTTTTCATTGGCAACTTATCATGTCAAATATTAATTGCCATTCCCGGGCGTGCACCTAGCCATTCTGCTGCCTGAGGCGAGCTATAAAAAAACGCCCCCCCCCCCCCGACTCCATATATGTAATAAATCATGGAGTGTCAGGACCAGACCCAATCATATTGATTTAATGTGAAAATAAAGAAATGCAAAATACATAGAGCATCCCTCCATGTACTATATAATAAACACAGGGAGCTACCATAAAGAACAAAATACATACAACAATCCGCCATATAATATAAAATTAATACAGCATGCCGCCATATTCCATATCATATATACAGCGTGCCGCCATATGCAATATAATACATACAGCGTGCCGCCATATACCATATAATACATACAGTGTGCCCCCATATACCATATAATACATACAGTGTGCCCCCATATACCATATAATACATACAGAGTGCCGCCATATACCATATAATACATACAGAGTGCCGCCATATACCATATAATACATACAGAATGCCGCCATATGCAATATAATACATACAGCGTGCCGCCATATACCATATAATACATACAGAGTGCCGCCATATACCATACAATACATACAGAATGCCGCCATATGCAATATAATACATACAGCGTGCCGCCATATACCATATAATACATACAGTGTGCCCCCATATACCATATAATACATACAGCGTGCCGCCATATACCATATTATACATACAGCATGCCGCCATATACCATATAATACATACAGCATGCCGCCATATACCATATAATACATACAGTGTGCCCCCATATACCATATAATACATACAGCGTGCCGCCATATACCATATAATACATACAGCGTGCCGCCACATACCATATAATACATACAGCGTGCTGCCATATACCATATAATACATACAGCGTGCCACTATATACCATATAGTACATACAGCATGCCGCCATATAGTATATTTTACATGGTGGTACGCTGAATGTACACACATACTGAGTATACATACAGCAAATACACATATATAAACAGTATGTACATCAAATATACACACATTTACCATATACAGAATATACATATATACAAATATATACAAACACACATCTATACATACATTCATACAGACATATATATATATATATATACTTACATATACAAAAACATATATAGAAGTTACCTTACCTTTTTTCTTCTTTCATCATCGGCCTTGTCCTCCAGGGAGTGGAGGGAGGGGGTTGCCGGGGAGGTGGGAATCGGTCCGGGGGGAGGGGTGAATCAGAGCCTGTGGGGGAAACCAGCGTGGACTTTGGGCTGGGGTAGATACCTGTGCCGGCGGGCATCGGAAAGTGTCGGCAGGTGTATGTGAAGGGCGGGCGTGTTGGGGGCAGGCCGCGGGGGAAGTGCCGGCATGCGGGGAGATGTGATGGGCAGGCCGCGAGGGGGAAGTGCCGGCATGCGGGGAGATGTGATGGGCGGGCCGCGAGGGGAAGTGCCGGCATGCAGGGAGATATGATGGGCGGGCCGCGAGGGGAAGTGCCGGCATGCGGGGAGATGTGATGGGCGGGCCGCGAGGGGAAGTGCCGGCATGCGAGGAGATGTGATGGGCGGGCCGCGAGGGGAAGTGCCGGCATGCGGGGAGATGTGATGGGCGGGCTGCGGGGGGGAAGTGCCGGCATGCTGGGAGATGTGATGGGCGGGCCGCGAGGGGAAGTTCCGGCATGCGGGGAGATGTGATGGGCGGGCTGCAGGGGAGAAGTGCCGGCATGCGGGGAGATGTGATGGGTGGTCCGCTGGGGGGAAGTGCCAGCATGCTGGTAATTGTGATGGACGGGCCGCGGGGCGATTTGCGGGCGGGTGGATGAGATGGGCGCGAAAGTGTGCCGGCCAGCGGGCGGTTCGCTGCTACTATGGGCAGGTCCATGTGTCGGCCGGAGGACATGCCGGCAGACGGGAGCCCGACGCCGCCCCCTCATCTAGCAGGAGGCGTGCCGCCTGAGGCGAGAATCTCAACTCGCCTCATGGCAGGTGCGCCCCTGCCCGGGCGACACACCTACGGCCTCTGCTACTTCACGCACTTTCGTTAGTCGATGAGCGAGTATTATGTCGTGGACTTTTTGAATGATTTCCTCGGTAACAACGTCTGCCAGGCATCCTTGTCGCTCCTATTCAAAAACGGATGTTTGCCCATGTTTGAATTTGTTGAACCAATATATAACTGTGGTCATAGATGGCGAAGTATCCCCATAAACAGCATCCAACTTTGCTTTTATCTCCTTGCATTTTTTCCCATCCAAAAACAAAAAGCGAAAAACCGAACGATACTGCTCTTTTTCCATCTTTGCAAAAATCACGAAACACTTCTTACTTATTGAACCGCCTTTACATTTGTGGTTTTACAGATTACATACATCCTTATTTCATAAGATTTTTTTATCAGGAGAATAATAAAGGGAATTAACTCTTCAGAGTGCTTTGGTGCCATAAGCTACCACTTGATACCTTATTAATGTACCAATAGGTCTTGGAATTTCTTCCCCTTACTATAGGTAATACTAGGGGTTGTGGGTAATACTGGTTGTAACTCTTTGTTAATACTCGATAGAAGCCATAACGATCTTAGTATCCCTTCCACTTCCTCCGAATAGGAATCATACCCAACAACCCAATTTATTGGGTTTTCATTGGGTAACCTCTTTCAATAAACCAACTGTACAGGTCCATACATTCTTTCTCAGTCTTAGTAGAGAAATTCCGCCTGGCCCTTAGGTATTGGCCAGCCATTCCAATCTAAAAGATTGTTCATTTAAGTTCATTTTCTTTTTCTTTTTCATTGTCTAAAGCCTTTCCCCAGTACAAAATGTGTTTAGTGTAATGGTGCAAACAAAGTGCAACCGCAACACAAAAGTGGCACAATACATGTGCAAGCTCATAAAGTCCTTCTTTTTAGAGCAAAAATAGACAAAAAAAACGTCACAAACACAATAATATACCTGGGCCAATGTGTAATACTTATTGTGACTCTCCGTTATTTTTTATTATAACTAATAAACCTTTTATGAATAAATAGCAAATCTGAGGAGGTAAGTGTTATAAATGTTGTAGGATGATTCACAATTTAAAGTAAACCTTTTATTACATTTCTACCAGACACTCCGCATAACCAAAGTGCATAACCAAAAACAGCCCCATCCTTGATGTGTAAGAAGCTAGACCTTCAAACTCTTATTTTATTCTAATAGATATCATTATTAAGAGATGTCATATCATTTATATGGAATGATGTAAAGAGTTTAGATGATTTAGGAATTAAAATACTGTTGTTTGTATTTGCAGGTATTGCTCAGTTTTGTAATACTACTTTATACCCACCAGAGGTCACTCTCAGACAGAACAGATTCTTCTCTGTTAACATAGTCATGCTGCCTAAACAATGAAAAATCACAAAAAATCACATTTATGTCTTTTTAATAACTCTATTGGGTCTACTTTTATCACAAGGATCTGACAGTGACCCTTATAAGAACCCAGTATGCGTGTCTCAAAGGTAGTTAATTTGGAAAGAAACAATGGACCCCAGTACCCCAGGGGGTCAATAATTTTTATTTTATTAATATAGACAGAAATACATTTAGACACATTCAGCCAAGAGTTACACCAGACTATTGGGTGTGGAGAGACAGATACCAGTACAGCCAGAATTAATACTATAATACGATACAGACTATAATATGATATTTCATTAAAAAAACATGACTTGCTGAACTTTTAGATTTAGGAATTTATTTAGGTGAACCTACCACACATTTCTAAAAGAAGAAAGATCAGTCTCAATTTATGATTGTTCATTTTTTTTTTATTGCAGTCAACAAATGATCACTTATCACACTGAATTCACACATTATTAATTTTTTTTAAACTGTTTCCTTTTACTTTAAGCTAAAGTACCCACATAGCATTGACAGTCACAGAACCCCAGGAACAATGACAGGCAGGGCCGCCACTTGTAATTAATGGGCCCGACAATCAGCACACATTAGTTTACCATCGTATGTTTGTGATTTGGTGTAGTAGTATAAGTTTAAGACTATTTTGGGCCGGGGCTATAAAGAGATTGTGCATAGATCCCAACTGTCCTGGATTTGGCTGGACAGGCTTGTTTTTGGGCGCTGTCCCACAATGTACTATGCTGTCCCACAATGTCCCACCTCCTGATCTCCTCCCCGACAGAGCTGAGACCAGAAGGCGGGACCAGTTCCTTCTGCCTCCTCTGTGTTTCAACACAAAAAAAACCTTCTCACATTTCCATCGTTCCCACGTAGTCCTGGGAGGAAGCAGAGGAAGGAACCAGAGGGGAGGGGGAATGGGGCATTGTACAGGGGGAGAATATATTCTGTAAGAACCATTATTCTAGGTATTATACTGTGTGGGCATACTCAGGGGTCGGATAAGGGGAGGGACAAGGGGTGTGGTTTCAAGCAAAAAAATTAGCGGCACAATACATGTGACTCTCTTTTTCTACCTCTTTCTTCAACCCAGAGGTTGGGAGGCATGAGATTGTAGCCCCCTTAATACAGTTTTTAGATCATCTGGCTATGCTTAAACAGTACTTTTATACATTACCAGAACCAAGATTACTAATTAGAAATGGTACCAGAACCAAAATTACTATATTGATACTGTGATACATTGCTAGAACCAAGATTACAACATAAAAACGGCACCACAACCAAGCTTGTAACATAGATATGTCACCAGAACCAAGACAACTATATAGATGCGGTAACAGAAACACCATTAAAACATTGATATGTTACCAGAACCAAGCAAGCTTGCTACATAGATACATCGCCAAAACCCAGATTAGTACATAGATAGATATTTTTCTGATATGCAAATTAGCTTTCCTGACTCATGTCTGCTGGCTTCGACTCTTCCCTCTCTCTCCCAGGCTGCCAGTGAACCATGCCCCATTATTGTGACTGGCAGCTCTGTGGCTCTTCAAATCACTGCCCTGCCTCCTTGTACTGAGGGACTGTCTGCTAATATTCAACTACGGACCTATTCTATTTCCTTATAGGAAATATTGTTTCAATTTTTTGACACAGTGCCTTGTGCTAGATTCATGTCATGTGACCAGAGTGGCATCATCACTAGTCCTTAAGCCTTCTAACAATAGCAAGTTGTACACCATGCGCAACATCCACCACTGGGGCCTAGCCTTTCTTGTGACCTAGATGAAGCCGGGGCCTGGAATACCAGTGTGGCTGGCTTTAGCGGCCTGGGGCATGCTATCGTCACAGTACTTGACATATGGGAGAGGAGGCCTTGTCCATAGCCTGGCAGGTCTCCAGCAGGTGGTGTGTGCAAGAAGATGGAGGGAGAGGCTGATAGAATAGGTTTCTACCTGGGGCAACCCTGATTTGTAGATAGCGATCCCTGATGATGGAGAATGGGGAGTCCGTGTTGTGAACAGTCTAATCCAGGGATCAATCAGAGGCACGTTGGTGCTAAATAACTTACAGTCCTTTATTGGAACTTCAAATAGCAGGCAACAGCTTTAACATCAGCAGAACTTTAGCTGAAGGAGATAGCTGGACGGATTGCAGGTCCGCAGGAAGATGGTTGCTCTCAGCCTGGATAATGGCTTCAGGCTGGGCTGGTAAAGATGTAACAGAGTCCTGATGGTGGATCTCTGCCTGAGACACCTCTGCTTCCTGGTCTGGAACACTGCAGCACTGAGCTGCACACCGGTTTCTGGCTCAGAAACTCTGAATCTGCACTTCCTGACACAGACAGGACCATAGACTGACCATGTGCTCCCACCCACAAGGGATTTTATTAACTCCCCCTTATGAGGTGACAGGCACTTGTCCAACCAGCACACTCCTTCCTTCACAGCAATTACAGAGCATAAAATTGGACAGTATATTTAACCCATGACCTTCCAGGCAGAGGCTTGAGTTACTAAGGTTTTCATGCTAGAGCACCTGGATGAGTTGTACAGGCTCACCAGACAGCTCCTGACAAGGAGAGAGAAACTTTTGCAACACTTATCTTTTCTATGCATCGGCAGGGGTGTTGCACATGTATGTTCACGTGTATATATGATCACATGAAATCGCAGCAGGCTTCATGGCGGATGAAGAGGAGTAGAAGTTTATAAAGGCTGCTGTGACTTCATGTGGTCAGATACATACATGGGGTATAGTTTGCTATTGTTAAGAGGCTAAAGGACCTGAGATTATGTCACCCTGGTCACATGACATAAACTTTAAATAGTGAGGAAGCATAAGGCATGAGGCTGAGTAGATGGGAGGGGCCAGCCAAGCAGGACACGCCCCCTCTCATGCCAGGTAATATAAGATAAAAGGTGATTTTTGTGGATGTAATGCTGTATGTGTGTATATCGTACTGTATGTATGTGGGTGAATATGTTGTATGTATGTAAAAATGGTGTGTATATACTGTATGTATGTTTATGCAGTATATAAATGTATGTGATTTTAACTCACAAGTGAGTATACAAATATGCATATTTTCTTGAGCGGGCCCTATTCCGAAGTCCGCTATTGGGCCCTGCCTCTCCTAGTTACGCCCATGATGGGTTGCACATATTTTGTATGAACAGCACCCTCAAAGAAGTAACACAAGGGGAAGAGTAACCTCTGGAATGTGGCTATAAATGTAATAGAGGGGAGATTCTGTGGCCAAAGTGGCCTGAAGTTTTTATATCAATAAATGGGTAAGTGGGTTAATGTTAATGGGCAACCCTTTAAACTCCCTACAGTAGCTCTGTAAAGCAGGCACTTTGCTACCATAGCTGGAGAAACCTTGCCAACATCATAACCTCCCACCGAGGAGGAAGAGAAAGCTTGATGGATTGATTGATTAAGTTAAGTATAAACCTTCCGTAAACTGTTCATCTCAGAAATACAAATACATACATATTAATTCAAAGAGTGCCTTTCCTCTTCAAAATCTGAGAATCTGTTATTAGTTGCCAGCCATGCCAAAGTGTATCAGTGTTAGGATAATGTCATACACAATGTATACAGAAAAGCTGCATTAGTCTCAGATATATTTCAGATTAGCCTTGAAGGTCAGATGCTATGGTCTGTACTATGTCACATAGGGGAAATGAATTGGAATTGTTTATTATTATACTGCTGAATTAGGTGATGTCATAAAGGATGACATGCGACAAATGGCTAGACACACGATTATGTATGTGAAGTTCAATGCTTTCTCCTTCACATGAAATATATCAGTATTATTCATTTAATTGTGCATTTCCTCTGCCGGTATTAACATGTGTGTTATCATATAAGTCAGACTAGAAGGTCAGATAAAGTGCTCTGTTCAGCTCTTTTCAATTATGTTTTGTCAACTGTAAAGTGGTTCTAGCATTTACTCTTCATCAAAAACAAAGTTGCATTAGAGGCAGAACGGAAGGGAACATTCATAGAGCACATTCATTCCTAAAAGGCAACTCAGTCAAGAATCGTTTTATACATAGGTCAAAAACCTCTGTCCACAATAGTTATCTTTGTTACCAGATTTTGATTCCTCTGTTATCCCTCCTAATATTTGATATGTATGTTGAAATCTGAGTGTTACCTGTTGTGTCCGTGTACCTGTACACTTTCCTATAAGTATAATAGACAATGCCAGATTAAAGGGATTGTCCACTTTACCCCATGTTTTTAATAATGTGTATGTATGTGTGGGGTGCAGGATATTAGGTAGAAGGAAACAGAAGGAAAACAGCCAGAAACCGGAAGGACAAGATTATCCTGAAAATAAAATTTTTAAATCTGAGGACAGGGTGGGAGCGAGACTTTCCTCTAAAGTCTTGGTGGCCGCACAGGAGGGAGGGGTCCAATCGCCAGGAGCGTGGCAGCAGGAAGGCATCACTGTATAAAACCCCATAAGGTTAGTAGCTTCATAACTATTGATCCAGATCTGTTAAACAAGGGTACTGCACCATAGAAGCCCACCTGTCTCTGTTATATTTCCTATCTAATCACCTAAAAGGCATCTTTTAAATTTGGCACCAAAATCCCCCGCAGTCCCCAGCCCCTTCTCTATGCGATTTGGGGCCAAAGATGAAGGATGCAATCATGTAATAAAGCAGACATATAATAAATTGTGACATGCTGTCTTCGGGGAAAGATTGTATAAAAGCAAAGGCATGTTTCTCAAAGGTTTTATTTAAGGGTATGCCTGCTTTGTTCAGTTCTTTGCCTAATCATTATGTTCATACTTGGTAGAAAATAGTATGTTCTGTAAGGACCACCCCAGTGAGTCAACATCAGCTATTGTAAGTTAGGCCACCTGCCCTGCACAAAAACATTTTTTTTACATGTGTCCTAGCCATTGTTTCAACAGCTAGCACACGTCCCTGCATATTTCTATGGGCTCATACACACAGCCATTGTGTAAAAGCCAAAAAGACCTATCCCTCCAGTACCTCTGTATACATCAGAAGGCTTCAGCACACAGTTCTCTAGGCCCTGCTTCAGTCATGAAAGTTTGCAGGCCACAGCGAGTGTACAGGAACAGGGCAGCAACGCACAGTTCTGGCCCACTCCACCGGCAGTTGCACCAACCTCCCACCCCTCCATGCCCTCTTGGCATAGAGATGGCATGAAGAAAGAATAATTGTGATGACTGCCAGATAACACAGTGTGTGAGGTGACTGCCCAAGTGACAGATCTCGGAGCATGCCCCATTCTTACCCGAGTTTCACCTCAGGCAGCTTTGGCTCAGGCAGTGTTTTATACTACAGCAGTCTGTGAGGATACTTCATTAGTTTATTTCACACAGGCTGCAAACATACAACCTCATAATCATTGTTTGTGGCCTGTGAAAGGCACACATTCATGTGCAGGAGGCCTACAGGAAACACAGACAATAGCCCTGTCATTAGCTGCCAGAGCAGGAGAAATCTAACTACCCCAGGTACTACTACTACTACCAAGACCAAGCTGAAAAATGAAAAAGAAAGGGACTGACAAACCTCTTGAACCTCCACAATGTGAAAAACAAAGCACCCAAACTTTGGCACACTGTCCACAGGAGCAGCCAGGCAAAAACAAGGGAAGTTTTCTAGCCCCTTAAGGACGCAGCCTGTTTGCAGGTTAAGGCTCGCAACTTTTTTTTGAAATTTGACCAGTGTCTCTTCCTGTGGTAATAACTTTTGAACACTGTTACTTATCAAAGCGATTCTGAGATTGTTTTTTCCCCACATGTTGTACTTCATTTTAGTGGTAAATTTTGGCTGATAAGTTTTGCGTTTATTTACAAAAAAAAAGAAAAAAATGATGAATTTTTAGAAAAATTTGCCATTTTCGAAATTCAAAAGGCAGATAGATTTACCACCTAAATAACTTGCAGAATAACATTTCCCATTTGTCTACTTTACATTTTCATAATTTTTGAAATGTTTGGATAATTTATTTTGACGTCACGCGGCCTACAAATCGAATATCGATTTTCCGTATTTTCGGAATTGACTATTTTGGGGATAAATACTGTTTGAAATCAAATTTTGCATATTTAGCAACAAAACCCCCTATATAACCAACCCATTTTCAAATCTGCACCCCTCAAACTATCAGAAACAGCATTTACAAAGATTGTTAACCCCTTGAGATCTTCATAGTAATTGAATCAAAATGGCGGTAAAATTTAGAATGGTCAAATTTTGTCGGTTATACGTTCATTTAGCCCTAAAATTTACACATTTCCAAAAGATAAAAAGAGAAAACTCACCATAAAATTTGTTCTACAATTTCTCCTGAGTGCAGCGACCCCCCACATGTGGACATTACTTGTGTTATGGGGGCACAGCGAGGCGCAGAAGGGAAGGAGCACCCTGCAGCTGCCAGGATTTTAGTTTTCTCGTTGCCCCCTTTTGAAGGCTATAAAATTTTCGCTTTTCCGTTATTTGGGCCATGTGATGGCATTTTTTTTGCGGGACGAGATGCTTTTTCCAGTGTTACCATTTTGGGGTTGGTATCACCTATTGTTGAAAATTTTGGAACTTTTTTTGAGGTCATGAGTAGAAAAGCATCAATTTTGTACTGGATTTTTTACTTTTTTTTTTTTTCGTGTTCACCGTATAGCCTAATAATCCTGTTATCTTTATTCTATGGGTCGATCCGATTACGGGGATACCAGACATGAATATTTTTTCTTATGTTTTACTAAATTTGCCAAATAAAACCCTAATGTGGGGAAAAATCTATCATTTTTGCATCGCCGTCTTCCAAGTGGCATAACATTGTTACGTTTTTGGCTACAGAGCTGGTTGATGGCTTGTTTTTTGCGGGACATGTTGTTCTTTGCAACATTATCATTCTGGAGTACATATGTTTTGTTGATCACTTTTTATTGCATTTTTAGTGGGATATAATAGGTAAAAATCATAATTTTTGGCAGGTTTTTGGCGTTTTTTTTTTTACAGCGTTCATCATATGGGTTCAATAGTTATTTAGTTTTATTCTATGGATTGTTACGGACGCTGTGATACTATATATGTGGGGTTTGTGTTATGATTTAGACTTTTTTGAGCGTTATATGTCTCTTTATATGTTTTGGGGCTTATGGGCATTTTTAGTGATTTATAAAGTAATTTTTTATTGAAAAACATTATTTTGCACATTTTTTACATGATCCACCATGGGATATGAACAAGCAATCATCTGATTGCTTGTTCTTGATAATACTCTGCAATACTAATGTATTGCAGGGTATTATCAGTGCCAGCCTATGCAGATGCATAGGCTGACACTTTGCCTTTAAGATGACGTCACAGACGCCATCTTAAAGGTAAACCCTCCAGGCTTCTCTGGGGTCCCGATCGGACCCCAGAGGAGCCAAAACAGCGATCGCCCCCCCGAAAACGGTGCGGGGGGGCCGATCGTGGGGAAAAGACCCCCAGAAGGCATGTTAAATGCCGCGGTCGCGTTGACCGCGGCATTTAACGGGTTAAACACCCGCGATCGGAGCCCACTCCGACCGCGGGTGTTAGCCGGGGATGTCAGCGGTAAATTACCGCTGAAATCCCACGGCTAACGATGCCGGTTCGGCTGCTATACAGCGCTGAACCGGCATCGGCTCTGCGCAGTAGCTGTACTGCGCTGAGCGCTAATCGCGGGACTCAGCGCAGTACAGCTACGGCGCAGAGAGCTAAGGGGCTAGGGAATCTAGGGAGTTGTTCATTGGAAACCTCACAAGAACACTAAGCAATGCAATGTGAACATCTTTTGGTATTTTTGCTTGTATTTATAGAAGCAATTGTTATGTTATAATGTGACTCACAAAACAGCTATTGTTTTTTTTCTTTCAGGTTACATTTTTGAGATTTTTTTGCCGAGATTATAACATTCTTTTGGATGGATCCAGCTGTAACCTATGGGATTTATTTGGACTCATCAATGGAAATATGCCCTGTTTTTTATTTTTCTTTAACAGTGGAAAAAAAGTAATTGAAAAGGACAAGCCAAAGTACAAGCACACTCTGAACTCTTTGGAATAAGTAAAATAAATCATGGCATAAGGGATACAAACTAAAACATCAGATGAGCATTCACTAAACCTCTAGAAAAAATACCCATTTAAAAATTAAATTAAAAAAGAGAATAGAGGTCAGGGCAGTTTTTTAAACAGACAAATCTTAAATGGTTGTCCAATCGAAATGCACTAATTATATACTTTGCCCCATCCCCACTTGATTTTAATATACTACTCCAGACCTGACAATAGGCAGGTAGGAAGGAGTAGGCGTACTCCTCACCCACATCTCTCCTCCCGCCTCTCAGCTCTTATCACTAACTACCTCTATAGGTCTTTCACAATTCTCTGATTCTTCCACTCATAATGACAAAAACATCCTCATCTTCTCCCAACTCTCTTCACTATCTAATTTTACTAATTCTTCCTTTCTTTTACTGTCAATGATTCATCGCCTAACCAAAATCCATCAAACCCATCGTATATACCAGAACCCACCTACCATTGAAACTCACCAACTCACAGAAACCTTGCAGTCTTCACTGTTCCCCATCTCCTCCTTTACCTGTTCCAACCTGCCTACCAACAATTAAAACCATATTGTCAAAAGTGCCCTGGATGAGATGGCACCACTATCTATCCACAATTTTCGATACACATTCAGGCAACCTTGGCACATGGACCATACCTGTTTCCTTCAGAACTGTCGGGGAGTGCCAAGCGTCTGTGGAGAAAATCGCGCACATCTGCAGACTTTCTGCACTTCAAATTTATGCTCAGAACCTATAACTCGGCCCTTCACCTTACTAAACAGGTTTATTATACCAATCTATTCTCTTCTTTCTCAAATAATCCTAAAAGACTCTTTGATATTCTTCATTCCTTACTAATACCAAAAGTGCAGCCACCTGTCACAGGACTCAGGGCTGAAGGTCAAAATTGACTGTATCCAACATAAAATTTCCAAATCCACTAGCTCCATGGCTCGCATTTCCTCCTGTACCTCACTCTGTTTAATCTCTTCCTTTGAGCCAGTAACAGTCTATGAAGGGTCCAGGTCTCTTTCCTCTGCTTTCCCACTACCTGCATCAGTGACCCCATCCCCGCAGATCTTATACAGTCACTCTCCCCAGCAATTACTTCTTACCTCACAAAAATTTGTAATATCTCTCTTTCTTCTGGTGACTTTTCCTCCTCTTTCAAACATGCTGTTGTAACCCATTTTTCAAATAAACCCTTCCCTGGACCCATCCAGTGCTGTTAACTACCAACCGGTCTGTAATCTCCAAACTCCTGGAACTCCTGGTCTATTCTCGACTGACCCGTTATCTTTCTGCTAACTCCTTCCTTGAAAAACCTACAATCTGGTTTCCACACTATGCACTCCACTTCCACACTGAAACTGCTCTTTCTGAAGTCTCCAATGATCTCCTCACTGCAAAATCCAAAGGTAACTCTTCTCTCCTCTGTATTTCTCCGCAGCATTTGATACTGTGGACCACTCCTCCTCCTTAGGTTTCTTCATTTAATTGGACTGAAGGACACTGTGCTCTCTTAGGATTAGGCTCAATCCTAGGCCCTTTACTCTTTTCCCTCTATACTGCCCCCATTGGACATACCATCAGCAGATTTGGTTTTCAGTACCATCTTTATGCAGATGATACCCAATTATATACTTGTGCACATAATATCACCCCTACTTTACTGCAGAACACCAGATATTGGGGCACATTTACTTACCTGTCCAAGTCGCGATCCCCAACGTGCGTTCCCTGGCGATCCTGCACTGTGCCGAGATCCACGCAGATCCTGCACTTCTTGCCTTTCCACCATCTACTAATCAACCTAACCCTGACATCTCCATTTCTATAGGGGGTATCACCAGCAGGCCCCCCGTCTGACCTTTCATTTGTGCATTACATACAATGACATGCACACTCCAGTCCCTTACACGTCAAAAACATTTCTTGAAATCGTCCATTCTTAACCACAGACAGATGATTTCTCTGCAGACAGATGCATCCTGGTTTATTTAAATACTGATAGCTTTCTGTGACTGGCTGATTCAGCATTATTTATCAGTCTATTTATTTAAATATTTAATCCCTTAACTGCTTATGGGAGGTGTGACGTACTAGTAGAAGTGAAGAATCTTGGAAAAACCTAAAATATTAAACATATTCTAGTTTGTTTGCTTATTGTTATATGTGTACCTAAGTGATAAAGGAAATAGTTTGTAAATGCCTTAATACATTTTGTTTAAAGGGTGCACAAAAAGGACAGATATATTGGGGAATATTTTCACATTTTCGCAGTGCGATACATCAAGAGGCTTCCATCTCTTGATGTATCGGGTAAGGGGCTGAGCAGTGTTTATTCCACGTCAGGCAGGACCTGGTGTAGAAATAAACATAGCCGACGTCTTTTCACATGCTTGGCCATTCGCGCCATCTCTCTACTAGGCTATTGTCGGGTCAGTAAAGAGTAAGGGAAGGATCAGCAGAGCAGTCTTTTACACTGAAGACTATTTTCTTTGGTGTGTGCTATGTCTCCTCCTTTCTCAGGACTCCCCTTCCCCCACTGTCTTGGGAAGAGGGGAGAATGATAGCATCTGATACATCCATCTTAGCAGGTAGTGTGTACAGTAATCATAAGGTTTTAATAGCATGGGAGAGGCTGGTGACATCACGTGAGAGGTGTTAATTCACAGCTCTTGTGTGATATCACCTCCCTCTCCCACAATGGGAGAGGAAGGGGGCAAAGGCATGCATAAATAGCAGCCCGCAGCTCTGGACATCTAGTCCGCATGCTCCGGCCTTCTAGTTAAAAATCTTTTTTCTAGGTGACCAACATTAAAGAAGAGTAGAGTAGTACGTACTGGTAAGTATGTGTAGTGTTTTTTTTACTTTTGGATAATGGTAGATTTCCTTTAAGTTAGCTAGGCTTCTTAAACAGGGAGTAAGTATCAGTTTAAGGCACTTCAATCCTTTTAAAGAGCATAATCAGGTTAATCCTGTTGAGGACTGACTCATAGGAGAGCATACATGTTTTCCATGTGGCTAAGGCTATAAATTGGATTAGGCAATGTGCTTTATCATGGATTCCAGGGGGTTTATCTCCAAATAATTTCGGAGTGTAGGACCGAATTCAGTAAATATAAGGGCCTTCTGTACTATTGTGTCTTTTTGTGCTTGAAGTTTCATTGCACCATTTGGGGTCCAGACCTCAATGACAAATTAGTAGCCACATGGTTGAGATTGACCAATCACTTGCAAAAAAATTACAGAAAACAAGCCAAACACAGTGATACATCCCATTGTGTACAGTTTTGGGCACCAGTGAATACATGGGCAGACTAGAATACATTGATGGATTACAAATCTTGAGGTTATTTATCATAAAAAAGATGGGGAGACCTCAATTCTATGTACAAATAGCTGAATGGGCAGTACAGAAATCTTTCAAATGACCTGTTTATATCTAGGGCTATTACCAGGACATGGAGACATCCTCTATGACTAGAGGAGAGGCGGTTCTACCATCGCTCTAAAAAAGGGATCCTTTACTGTAAAAGCAGTGATACTGTGGAACTCTCTGCCACAAGATGTTGTAACGGCTACAAAGTTTAATATGTTCAAGAGAGGCCTGCTTGCCCTTCTGAATATCAAAAACATCAAGTATTATAGGAATAAAATCTTTTTATTAATAATTTCTGTTTATCCATTTACTTACTTTCCATATTACCTATTCTTGAGTATACGCTGACCCAAATATAAGACAAAACACCTAATTTGACCACAAAAAACTTGGATCTACTGACTGTAGTATAAGCCATTGGTGGGAAATGCCCAGCAGCAATCTCCCCTCACTAATGAAATGCCCAGCAGCCTCTCCGACTAATGAAATGCTCAGCAGTCTGCCCTCAATAATGAAATGCTCAGCAGCCTCCCCCACATAGTGAAATGCATAGCAGCCTCCCCTCACTAATAAAGTGCTCAGCAGCCTCGCCTACTAATGAAATGCCCATCAGCTGCCTCCCCCACTAATAAAGTTCCCAGCATTCTCACTTTACTAATAAAATGTTAAGCAGCTTCCTCTCACTGATGAAATGCCCAGCAGAAGCCTCCCCTCACTAATGAAATGCACAGCAGCCTCCTACACTCATGCCCAGCAGCCTCCCCCACTAATAATATATCGAGCAGCCTCCCCCAACTCAGCTCTCCCTGAATGTTCCGTTGCAGGAACCAACAATAAACTCATGTTATACTTGTGTATATACATTATTATTTTTTGTAAAGGGGTTCTCCGATCACTATAGCTAATTGCTTATAGTGTTTTTTTTATCTTGGATATAACCCTTATTACATCAACTTTGATCAGCTGATTTAGCTTACTTGGTCTGATCCGCTTCTGCTTCTATTAAAGATGGAAGCCCCGCTTTGTTGAAATACTACAATTCCTGCCATGCATTTCTTCTTTCATGTCGGTAGTGCTCGTTCACATGTGGTCAAGTGTTCTATCGCTTCTATGAGCAGAAAGGAGCCGCACTCACCAATCTCTGCTGTGAACACAACGTGCAAGGGAGTTCTCAGAGAGCAGAGAGAAACTAGCGGGCACGCATCAAGCTAGGAAGAAGGTGACAACACTGCAGACACACACGACTTTTGACTGGAGATCAAATATAAGCTGTTACAGTGGAAATCAAAGAGTACACAAAGGGAGGTCTATACAAAGGTATAAATTTGATATCTTGAAAGTGGTGTAATACATTTAATAGCAAGCAATTTTTGCTATATATATGAATGCTATATATCGATGAAGTACTGTAAAATCAATCTATGGCAGTGGAGACCCCTTTTAATAGGTTGGACTTCATGGACCAATGTCTTTTTCCAACCTTATTCACTATATTACTAAGGAGAGGTAAGGGTTGGACTCCAATTGAAATGGAATCTCATGGAGCACCAAAGTGGGAGAGAGTGATGAGAGAACAGAGAGACAGAAGGAGACCCGGCAGTAAGATCGTGCCTTAAGATGCGACTCCAGGGATACTCGCTGCGGGGTACCTTTCCCTACAAAAATCATGGCCAGTTGGGTAATTTGCGATGCCATACAAATTGGAGAAAGAAAGACCTCCCATTTATGTACAAACATTGTTTTCAGGGATATGTGGGGTCTTCTGTTGTTCTAAACAAATCTAGAGATCTGTAAGTGTATAAGTTATAAAATTCTCACTGGTATGAGGATAGAGAGGGAAAAAATTGATACACAAAGCATACGCAAAGACATGATTTCTATAGTATGAATTTATCCATCCATTTAAATGGATGTAAAACGAATACCTAAATAGGTAAGATAACGTGGTTGAGATTGAAAACCAAAGTTTGTGACAATTGCATTCATGTCTGGAGTGGGGAGATGAAGAAATAAAGCTTCAGACTCATCCATATTGATATGAAGGCCCAAGATGGAACCAAAAGTGGTAAGTAATAATATGGTCAAATGGGAGAGATGTGTGGGTTTGTGTAATGGAGAAAAGCAACTCATCAGCAAATGAAAGTTTCTTTCATTAAAGTTGCTGAGCCAAAGGGGGATATTTATCATAAGCTGGCGCAGCGTATGATAGCCCCGCCGCTGCAAATTCGTAGCCCGATACATGAAGAGGCTTCTGCCTCTTGATGTATCGGGCTGCCAGCTGCGCAGCGTTTTTCCTACGCCAAAAAAGTCCTACGTGAAAAGTCGCCGGCAGCAGCGAGTGCGCAGGCGCGGGGACAGTAACGCCCCGCGCCAGCCCACTCCCGTTCGGCTGCGCCCCCCCCCCCCTTCACGCCCCTTCACGCCCCACTGGCGTGAAGGTGGCGGATTGGGGAAAATAATCGCAAAAGCTAGCAATAAGCTAGCATTTGCGATTATTTCAGGGCCTCTGCGCCACTGGCGGTGCGCAGAGGTCCTGATAAATATCCCCCAAAGTGCGCAAAAATGGTCAGTGCTTCATCCATATGTCTTCTGTTTTTGCGAAACCGCAATCAAATTTGAAGTTTGGCAAATTATTTCACTACCTTGTCCTAACAATGTCAAATATTTGCGTTATCTAGCCACTGATCCACGAATACGGACTGCACACAGGCGACATCTGTGTGGTATCTGTATTTTTTAAGTTTCAATAGACTTCCAAGCGAGGGCCAACAACTTTAGGTCTTGCGCAAAGGACACACCTTTGTGGATAAACCATTACATAACCAAAAACATGAGTGTAACATGCATGATAGCTTATATAACGTTGTGAATTGAGCTCCAAAATCACTCTAGTTTCCTTGTGGCTCAATTTACAGGCAAAAACAGTAAAATAAGTATTCCAATATGTGAAATTTAAACCAAATTTACCAAGCTGTTTTGACCACTATAATACATATGACAAACAAAATAAAGGAAATGAACTCCAAACATGCTCCAAAAACACTCGATAATCCTTAAATGGAACCAGGCACCTACAACACTCATCCCACTAAACTATCTGCACCCTCATAAAGGGTATAATATAGCCTTTCTAGTATTCCCCTTTTTGGACAATCTCGCCTGTTTACCTCTCATTCTCATCTTTACTCTGATACCAGAACCATGGTACTAAAGGCTGTATACCTGTATGTTTGGCTTCACAGCATTTTGAACCATGATTCTAATAATTATCATAATTATGTATCTCATCTCTCAAATACTATCTGTGAGACACAGCTACAAAACTTGAGACACAAGGAGTCAGCCATGGCCGAGATTGCCCGAGTGGCTGGCTAGTGCGGCCTTGGGCATGCTGTGGTCATGGTGCTTGGTATGGGGACCGGAGGGTTGACCTACACCCTGGCAGGTCTCCAGCAGGTGATGTGTGGAAAAAATATGGAGAGAGAGGCTGTTGCAATAGGTTTCTCTCTGGGGCGACCCCTGAAGTGTTTGTAGGATGAATCCCTGGGTGATGGATGGGGAAGCCCGTGGTGGTAAGCAGCCTGGATCCAGGGATTCGACGGAGGCAATGTTGTGCAAATCAACTGACAGTTCTTTATTCAACAGCAGACGATGGCCAAAAGATTAACATCAACTTTAGCAGCAGAAGTGGCAAGCTGGAAGAGTCGTGGAGAGCTTTTTCCACAGGCTGGCTACCCGCAGCCTGGTAGTAGCTTCAGGCTGGGCTGGTAGAAATGGAGCTGAGTCCGGGTGGTGGATCTCAGCTCTGGGCTTAAGTCTCCGGACTTGCCCTGGGTGCTAGGCAGAGGCCTGAGGCACCCGTAGTTCCTGGTTTTAGGACACTTGCTATCGCAACCAGACCATGAGGTCTGGTTCTCTCTGAAGACTCTAGAAAAGACCCATGAGCTTCCACCTAGCAGAAGTTTATAAACTTCCCTGGTCAGGTGGTAGCACTCCTCCAATCAGCTTCCAGCATGTTTTACAAGAACCTAATTGGACAACAGCATGATGCATTGTTAACTCTTGCTTTACCAGGCAGTGGCTACAGCTACAATCTCTAAGTTCTCCATGCTGTAGCTTCTGGGTGAGTTGCGCAGGTTCACCTGATAGATCCTGACATGGAGAAGGCGCTATGGAGAGGATGAGAAATTTTCTTCTCATTTTCCAATGACTTTGGGAATAAATGGAAACAATTTCTATACCATACCTGAGGGGCTGGTAATTTAGCAGGGTAGCAGGGTGAATTAAAAATCACATAAGGTCAAAAGGGAACCTTCCCCCTATACTCTCACCACTCAAGTGTAGATATAAGAATACATATGCCAGGCATACTTTTATCTAGAGGCTATGGCTGCTCTATCCCTATTATAATTTTTCTGATTAGGAAAACAGAGCATAAATTATCCCACCACAGTTCTTCTACCTTGTCCCCTCCAATGATACCTCTACCTTTAATATCATCACTGCTTCTCCACAGTTCTGCCTAATTAGTATAATTATGCAAACTAAATTCAATAGTGATGGAGCATTCAGATCCAATAACTAAAGGTATACCTGAGATCTGTATTCTTAGTGGGGGGGGGTCAAAAAACTTATGATAGTTTCCTTTTAATAATCTCTTCTGCTGTTCACTTAAAAAATCCAGTTTAAAAACCTACCAGGAAAGAATCCTGAGTAATGTGGGCGCTTTCTCGCATGTTATGAAAGAAATGCTCCTTGCCCCTGTCCCTTTATTTCTAGTGACGGTTCTATTTAAATCTGGCACCAAACATGCGCACTGAATTGTCGTCTACTCCACTGATCATGTTTCTAAAGTGTAAAATGGCGCAATTCTATTGTGGACAGTGGAAGGATCTCAATCTTGGCATTACAT
This sequence comes from Engystomops pustulosus, assembly GCF_040894005.1. Taxonomy (NCBI): domain Eukaryota; kingdom Metazoa; phylum Chordata; class Amphibia; order Anura; family Leptodactylidae; genus Engystomops; species Engystomops pustulosus. The sequence goes on from NC_092414.1 coordinate 68,585,461, forward strand.
CATCCGTAACAATAAATGATAGGTCGTTGCGTGGAAGGAATTTCCGCTGCTGTTAAGGGGAAAAGCCTTTCCTAGTCTGTACCCATTTTCACAGATTTTCATGATGAGGTTCCTTAAAAAGCAAATAACATACGGATGTAACTTTTTGTATGAACAAATGGCTTCATGCATACAGTGGCAGTGGCAAAATTATCTGATTTGCATTAGATTGGCTTCCTTTTTGTATACAACCGTCCGTTTTAAGTGGCAACTATTTGTCTCTTTCGTTTTTTCCATTCAAAAAGGGATGATTTTTATAGTCATTTAATAGTGTATCCTAGCAACCATCCTTTTTTAATGGACAGCACTCAGATAATATCTGAGAGCTGTCCATTTTTTTAAGGACCCATTGGGGCACATTTTCTAAAAATAGTGCAGACTGCAATAGGTGAAGTTTGCCTGTGAAGTGTGCAGAGGGCGCCAGAGTCAGAAATTGCGGCGTCCGTTCTTTCTGAATCTGGAGACCCTTCACTGTTCCAAAAGAGTGCACCAACTTTTTCTGTGTCGCACCGTCCAACTGTGCACTGTTATGCCCATTTCAGTTACGAAATTAGTGTTGCGTGAATAATAGTGCAGCCGCACCACAAAAGGGTCGCATGCAACACATATGAGTGCATACAAACAAAAAACCGGAAAGCGATGTTATAGTGCAGTAAATTTTATGATAGTGTCTTATTTGGTAAAGAATTAGTAAATGCTCACCTTCGTCGGTTGGGAGAAAGTCACAACCTACTAACCTACTACCACTTGGCATGAAAAAACTACAGAATTTTAAAAACAATTAAATTACATGTATAAATCTATGTTTCAAATCTGGTTTAAAATATGAGACACACTTTGATGCCGGGACCAGGCTTGTCATCAGTCCGGTCCGGGCATTGAAGCGCATCTTATATTTTAAACCAGACTATAAATATAGAAATATAGATGTAATTTTATTGTTTTTAAACATAAAATCCTGAAGGCACTTTTGGGAGAAACTGCAGCTCTGGATCTTTTCTTGGACACAGACACTTCTTAAATACACATGTGCCCCATTGACATCTATTGGACAACATCAGTGAAAACGGTCCGTTAACATAACGGATATGTGTATTCTTCAAGGATTGCATTTGATGCAGCCGTGTCATGTGCACAATTTTTTTTTAAATAAGATATGCTAATAAAAATCTTATGATCCATCAGTCATGTTTTAAAAACTTCCAGTAGGCTGTGCAATAAAAAAAGAGAGACAAACTGACTAGCTAGACATATGCCTGAGCTATTATCAGCTCTTATCCTTACTTATGTGTGGGACCCTATCTGCATCCTATTTTAACATGTAAATCTAAGATAAACTGTGCCCTCAGGGGTGACAGGGTCAAGTCCCAAGGAAACCATCTGATTAGATGTGGTCACTATGTTCCTGGGTGACTCTGAGGGGTTTGAAGCACACAAGGGGGGTGGGGCATTTATTATCGTCTTTGAAACTGAAAACTGGCAGAATTTTTTTCCCTTGCTGCACCTCTTGCACCTTTTTTATGAAGTTTCGACAACGCAATATTAGTGCTTTTCCGTCACTCACGACTTTTTCTTTCTTTGGGGCGCAAAATTGTTGTGCCGATTGGGAATCCAACACTTTTCCAGCGCTGCTAATTTTTGACACATTTTGTGGCGCTATTTTTGGCACAAAGTATTATTTCTAAATGTTTTTGTATGTGTGCCAAATCATTCATCCCTTGCATCACAAACTTACATCCCGCACTTTAACCACCCCAGCTGCCAAGCTGTTTCTAAGCTGGGCAGTCACAGTACTTCTACAGTACCACCAAATAGCAGTGCCCAAAATTAAACTTTAACCTTAATGTTGAATAGAGGTTTTAGGGCTTTAGGTATGTTCAAAATAAGGACAAAAAAATGTCATAGCAATATTTTAAAAGGTACTAAAAATTGACAAATGAAATATGGTAAAAACAACTGTTATTTGTCTGAATTTGGTACTGTGGTTAAATTATTTTTAGATTCCTTGCATTATCCTTTAAAGAGTAATTCCAGGAAAAATCGTCTGGTTTCTGATGTGTTTTATGCCGCTATTTTGATACAGGGGACGGAGCTAAACCTTCACATTGCAAAGGTTGATTTCCACACCAGGATCTGCAGGAGATGAATGACATACTGTAAGTCATAAAGCAGATTTTGTCCACAGTGTTTGTGGGAGATGGATGCACTGCTAATGTGTTAGGCCCCTAGCACACAAATGTGTGCTCGCCCAAACCTTAACCCGGGCCAGCATGTGACAGGGGGCAAGAGAGGTGAGCGCTCCTCACTCCTACCCTCTCCAAAGAAAGCTGGAAGCTGCCCACATTAGGGTGAGACACACTGGGGCACATTTACTAAGGGTCCTGCGGCCGCGATTCTGTCGGGTTTTCCTGAATATTTCCGATTCGCGCTGTTTTGTGCTGAATTGCCCCGGGTTTTGGCGCACGCGATCGAATTGTGGCGCATCGGCGCCGCAACAGAAATGGGGGGGCGTGGCCATCGGACAACTCGACGAATTCGGACAAACCGCGGAATTTAAATAAAGAATTGTGTCGAAAGATCAGCACTCACATGCACCAGGAAAAAGAAGGTGAACTCCGGCGGACCTCGGTGCAGCAGCGACACCTGCTGGATGCCGAGCACACGACCTTAGTGAATCCTGGCAGACCCGAATCCTCGTGGAACAACGCGCCGCGGGATCGCGACTGGACCGGTTAACTAAATGTGCCCCATTGGGGGGCATTTTCATCATTGGCTTTCTGACAGTTTTTGGACGATTTTTCTCCCCCTTGCCACACCTTATGCATCCATATTTATGATAAAATATTGCTCCTTTTCCAACACTCACTCCTTTTTTGTCACTCAATTTGATCGCAGCTTAGCAATCCTGACACTTTTCCTTCGCTTTGCGCTTTTTTACACACAGATGATCTAAAAAGTGGTCTACCAAGTTCTTGTTCACCTTTATGAATGTGGAGATAGTTCAGAACCTTTTCAGTCCTGCAATTCATTAATCCCTTTCACTGCTATGTAACATCCCAGTGTAAATTGCTGCATGATTTGTGCGCCAAAAAATGGATCCTGTGCCACAATTGATGAATGCCCCCCAGTGTGCTCCCTGCACCGTGAACAGGTGCTGTAGACCTCTATGGGCGCTGTGATCTGTCCACAATTTACCCCCATAACGGCTGTGTGCATTTTGCAAGCAGAAGACCACCAAAGATCAACCATTGCATTGCAGATCCACAGTAAGTAAATGATAAGTTTATCAATTTATAAGATTTTCATAAATCACATAAAATACATTTCTACTGTATTACACTGTGAATTTTCTGCATAGAAGGTGCACTTCTTGTGCAAGAGGCCTAAAACGTAAAAAAAAAGAAGTTATTTTTTTGTGATGTCTATTTTGCTGGTGATTTTTATTTAATTAATATTTTCGGAGACATCACAGATACAGTTCCAGTTCCCCCCTGCTATTCTGCACAGGGACAGCAGAGGGAGGCAAAGTCCTCTAATCTGCCCCCTGACCACATGCTTACTACAAGAGAATGGAAACGACAATGTGCTGCTGAGACTTTCCTGCTGCCGCTTGTTAACTCCTTCACTCCTAGAAACCACGGCTCAACATTAAAAGACGATGCTTGCCTGGGTAATGTAAGTAGTAATTAATTGTCATGATTATTATTAATATTCTTTGAATGTACAGTGCCATTGAATCTTAACGATGTGATGATTATGAGAAAACTATTTCAAATGCATCACAAGATGTTAGATGTAAAGATAAGCTTTACCTTTTCAAAGTAATGGAGATGCATTAATTAAATTAGAAGAATTTAACTGGTGCTTTAATTTTCATTATTGCATTTTTCGTTAAAATCAATTACATTAATCATTTTAACGATAATAATATTAAGGAATAATTTTAGTAGTATAATTATGGTTTTATTGTTTTATAATAAAAATAATAATAACAATAGTTGCGACTAACTAGTCATCCTTATTATGGTTATTACAGAAATAATTATTAGCAAAAAGAAAAAGATAATAGTCTAATAGATAAAATGAATATGTAGAAAGTATCATCAAGAGCAATCACTGTTCTCCCGGCAGCAGAAAAGTAGATTCCAATGATTGAAGCTCATTAACCATTAGAAATGGATTAGTAAAAATGTGAGGAATAGATAAGGAGTCACGTCTCAAGTACAAACAGCCATTGTGATGTGGGAATAATTATATCTATGCTTTATAATAGATAAATGATAGATATGGATGGATATTAGTTTAGTGTGTAGCTCCCAATACCTGTTCTTATGCGACCAGATCATTGTAAAAGAAAATATATAAGAAGTGACTTATTCAAATAAATTAATAGATTCGATTTATATTTGTGTATTCGTCTCTTTTAGTATTAATACAATAATAATGATAATATATGAATACTTATCATATTAACAATAAAAATTGGGTCATCAATTCCACGAAATTCATTTTTTCACAAGCGTTCGATTGCATTGTGAAAATAATAATATATTATGTTGCAGTTTGAAGTAATAGTGCAGTATTTTTTCGTTGTCCAAATAATATAATTATCCTGCTGTGTAATTAGTAGTGCAGTGTACAGTTGTGATTATTTAATATATATTTTATAGTTTATTATCACCTGTTACACACTATATATAGATAGATAGATAGATAGATAGATAGATAGATAGATAGATAGATAGATAGATAGATAGATAGATAGATAGAGATATAAAACTGCAGTTAATAATCTCGTTATATTTTTGTTACATATTGTAATTATCATTATTTCACTGCAATATAAAAATTACATTTGTTGGTAGTGTACAGAGAAATAGATAGATAGATAGATAGATAGATAGATAGATAGATAGATAGATAGATAGATAGATAGATAGATATACATATATTGTATCTTTTCTAATAATAGATAAGGATTATTTTTATTTTTATGCTTTTTATAAAGGTAAGAGCATAAATTGGTGTCAGTCTTTACAGGAGAAGTCAAGTCAGTTAATAACTCATCTATTCCGCATTTGTATCAGTCTCTATATTTCTGTTTGGAGCTTAGTCCTGGCTATAGTGTTGCAGCTCTGATAGTATTTATATGTATATGTATTAATGTATATGGCATGCACTGTGTATGTAGATAAATACCTAATTTTTTTTTAATATAACTCACTACAGGATAAAAATAACCTTGAGATTTATGCGCATTGCTGTTTCTGGAGGGAAATAATCGACCTGAGATAAGTCTTATTATTCTAATCTTAAAATGTTTGTCCTCTTGTCTTTTCCTTATCTTATCTGCTGGGTCTCTATTGTGCCGAGTCTTCCCCTTCTACTGCTTCTGGTGCATGTACTACTGTACTGAAGCAAGAACTGTACCAAGTGCCATAGCTCTCTCTGGCTGGTGCCAGCCATGTGCCAAGGAAGTTTTGTCTGTCACCAGCCTCTTATTGTAATGAATGCCAACTGCCTGATAGTGGTACCACTACTACCTGGTACTGCCTGGATGTGACCAGGAACCAGATTTGTGGAACAAACAGATGTTTAACCAGAATCTATTTAGTGCCCACATGCACAGGTATTGGTGCAGCTAAAGGTATGTGCCTATTTTCCATGCAGATTCCCCTTGGAATATTATTGGTAAATGGATGAAAAATGTGTACAAGAAATCCTGTTTATTAACCTGTTTCTTTTTTTCCCTTTAGGTGTAGTAGTGACATGCCTAAGACCAGCACTAGATGGATACAGTTTACATATGTGAATCCAGTCTGAAATAAACTTTCAGTTGCTTGCCATTTTCATGACCTCTGCTTGCTGACATTAGATAAAAACAAAGTTTGACATTCAGAGGCTGAGAAAATATAAAGCCCAAGTATCCCTCACAGCTGAGAAATTTTAGGCTGACTGATACATTTAGTGATGTGATACATCCATTGATACATTCAGTAAACACAGTACAGTGTAGCAAACTATTTAAGAGATTTGTGCTGCTGCTGATGGATTTAAATTGAAAAGCATTTGCATGAAATGTCCTGCACTTTTATTTACCACAGATGAATAGAAATGATGAAGGATCTCATTCATGGCAACAAAGATCTTGAAAACAGAAAAGTATTGAAACATAAAGCATGAAAGATGCAAAATGTGACCTCATATGGGATAATGCTTTATTAACATCAAATCAAAAGCCCTTTAAAAATGTTTTTTTTTACTTGTCAGTTTGTGTTTGGAATACTGTAATGCACAAAATATGGTACATACTAACATGCCTATAGATGTGATCCAGGGCAGCTGTTTCCAGTACCTTTGATAGAAAGAGCAGAATCCAGCAGACTTCCTGACCAGTGGTGTCCGTTTTCTAACCGCATATGTCCAGCAGGTATCCCACAATTCTTTAAAAACCATCCAACTTGCATGAAAGGAGTGTTGTACATCATACCCTTATATACAAATCCTATCCACATGCTGCAAAGGTAAAGCAAGACATTTCTGCTGTGGATCAATGGCTATGGAATTCTTGTTTGGCAATATCAAGACTTACAGCCGCTTTAACAACCAGCACTATTAGGCTGCCTTACTGCAGAATGTCTATTTAGAATATGTAGATGTAACGTCACTAGGAAGTCACATAAGCATTGAATGGAATTTTAATGATATATAACTTTTTTTATTCTGCATATTAGTGGATTATTAATTAACATTTGAAAACCCTATTGAAATTTTTTTAAGTTTATATTATTTAGGCAAGCCTTATCCATAGTCAAAAAAGGAAATATCACATGGATTGGTCTTTTTAACCAAAAAGTACAAATTCCACAACAATTTCATTGTATGGTTCTCTAGAAAGATACATGATATAAATTTTAATGAGGGTAATCTGCCTGTGCCCCTTGATCAGCAAGTGACACAGTGGGGGGCATTAATTATTGACTTTCAGACGGAAAACAGGTGTTTTTCCCTTTCTGCGCCTGTTGCAACATATAGCCGACACTTTTCCTGTTTTTTTACACGTTTTTGTCGCAATTTTTCTCACACAAAATTAGAGCTACAAATAAACTGGTTATATTTCACCGTCATAATTGTGGAGACAGTTCTAACCCTTTTCAGTCCGCCGCCAATTCATCAACCCCATGCACCAATAATTTAACCTCCTGGTGAAAATTTTAGCACGATTTGTGCACAAAAAACAAGGACCCTGTGCCAAATTTGATAAATCCCCCACAGTTTGTGGACAGGAAGTTTTTGTATTCATTCAGAAGAGATCTTTGATGTATGTCCCACAGGAACATTCCATTCTGCTGTAGCCACAACATTGTGTCATCTCTCTCTGCAGCAGGTGACATGTAGTTTGACTATGATATCCTGAGACTTTATGAGAGATATACTAAGCAAAGTGCATCTGAAAGCTGATCTTATTGACGCAAAATGTATGCTTTGCCATTATGGTTTTGTGAACCTGCCAGTTGTTATTTCCATCCTGGATGTGAAGCATCTAGCCATGACCTTTCCTATGGTACCCCTTCATAAGCTTCTTCTGCTGCAAAGTTATAAGCATCTGCAAACTTACTTTAAATAGCCAGACGGGCAGAGAGCAGCTTCATCTATCCATGCGGTCATGCGAGCAATATTTGGCTCACCATTTGGAGGGGATCAGGCTGAGCAGCTTGTCAGTCGAACCTAACAGGGAGTGATGTAGCTCATTGTCTCCTTGACAATTAAGCCGGTCCCCGTTCTTTTGAAAAGAGAAGAATTTATGACATATCCACAGTATATGTCAATAATACTGGATAGATGTTGATCTTGCCTCTGGGACCTGCATCAAGAATGGGGATCCAATGACCCCTGTCCTGCGGCCAGGCCAACTGGATAGTTGTGGGCACATGCACAGCAACTCTACATTCAAGTCTATTGGAGCACCATAAATAGAAAAGTAAACAGATGTTGGTATTTTCAAGGCTCTTATAGACATGAATGTAGAGTGGATGTGCATGCACAGGCAATTCTCTATGTGTCCCCCTCCACTGAACCCCTGTTCTTCAGATAGGTTCAAATCACAGAGGTGACATCTTCCTGTAAATATGTCATATGAATGAAACATGCAAATCCATTTACAGAGGTGGAAGAAGGAAAATATAGCCTCCTGATTACATTGTAAGGCAGCCCCCTTTACATCAAGTATGACCTTTAGAAGGTGAAAGTGACGTAGGATAATAGCTGAACCAGTCTATTCCAAAAGAAGCAGGATACCAACTGTGTGGACAGCACTGTTTCATTGTTTTTGCATCTTGTCAGTGCAGTATAGGAAACTAGTTTGACTAGGTGAAAGGCTTCTGAGGTAACTAGAAGTGTTCCTTATCCCACACTGGAAAATGTATTGGCAAATTTAATTCCCAGAATCTCTAGTGGAGCACTCAGGCCTTTATGCCTCCACACATCTTTAATAGCAAATTCTCCTTAAATGACATCTACCACCAGATTTACTGGTGGTAGATTCTCCCCACTATCATGCTCATTACCTTAAGGCATTGATGGCAAACCTTTTGGAGACCAAGTGCCCAATCTACAACCAAAACCCACTTATGTGGGAAAGTGCCAACATGACATTTTAAGCAGTAACTTACTGACCCCTGCTGTATCACAGGTTTTAATTGTATTGGCGTCCTGAGTTCACCAATACAATAGAAAGATGATGGAGAAATTTGGATTGTAGCTTCCCTCCAGGGTCCCCAGAGGAGGAAGAATCAGGGGACCCAGAGCAGGAGCTCCAATGACAATCCATCTCTATCCACACCTTCTTGCTTCTCTTGTAGTCCTGGCACCACTGCCTTAAGGGGTGTTCTGCATTGTTTATTTGTAGGTTAGTTTGTCCAAGAAAATGATTTTTCAGCCGAGCATCTCCTGGCTCCGGTCGCTAATAAATTATGCACGCCCCCGTAATAAAAATTCATATTACGTCCCTCCTGCAAGCGCTGCAGAAAGCCGGTGACGTCACCCTGCTGTTTGCCACATGTGCGGTAGCACTTTTCTTGTTTCCTTGCACAGCTGCACTGGTCTCCAGCCAGCTGCGCAATAAAAATGCTACTGCGCATACGCAAGACTTTCAGACAGCCGGTGGCTGTCTGTTGCGCTTGCAGGGGGCCATTAAATGAATTTTTATTATGGGGGCGTGACTCTTGGCTGACACATACCTGAGCGCCTCTGGCTCATTACCATATTTTTATTAAATCATTTTCTTGGACAAACGGACCTTACAAAGAATCTGAAAACCCCCTAAGGTAACGAGCATGACAGTGGGGACAGTCCACTACCAGTAAATTCGTTGGTAGATGTCTTTAAAGGAAACCTACCACTTGAAGTGGTAGGTATAAGAAGGACATACCGAGCACCAGCTCAGGGTGAGCTGGTGCCGGAGCTTATTTTTGTTAGTGTTTTAAACCGCTGTATCGCGGTTTAAAACACTTTTTAAACTTTATAGCCGAAGCTGCTTCGGCGCATGGAGGTATGCACTCGGCGCACCATGTGCGCGACAGTGCCCGTGGCTCTCATTCACTTCCGCGATACAGCGGTTTAAAACACTAACAAAAATAAGCTCCGGCACCAACTCACCCTGGGTATTCCCATCTTACACCTACCACTTCAAGTGGTAGGTTTCCTTTAAGGAGTTTTGTTTTTTCCCTGACTTTTAAATATGTCATAAAAAGATTTCTTAAAACTACCCCTTTAATGTAAATTATATATACAGAGCTAAGGTTTTAAAAGCTTATGTCTTAAATTTTCAGCAACATAACCTTGGTGAGGGGCACCTTAGTAAATATCATTACTTGATGGTAGGGCCAGTTTATGCTGGAATCGTTGACAGGCTCCCTTTTTTTTTTCCACTCTTTATTTTTATTTTATTAAAGAATATTTATAACAAATAAACATATAGAAATCAGTATGGGTACCTGCCATAGCAGAATACAAAGAAAAAAAAAAAAACAATCGTCACTAATAGCATGAAATACACACAGGAAAAAATATGACAACATCAATAGCAGCTCAATCATATATGAAAACATCAGGAAACCAATCTAGCACTATAGGTGTCCCATTGAGTCCAGGTCTTCTCAAACTTATCACTAGTTTGGTGAAGCATTGCGGTAATATATTCCATGGATCTAAGATCCCTGAGACGAGCGTATAATGCTAGCAAGGATGGAGGAACTGAACGTCTCCAGTTCAAAGCTATCAAACACTTCGCCGCTGTTAAGATATGCAGAAACAACCTGGCACCCGGACCTCTGAGAGAGCTAGGATATAGGTTAAGTACGTATACCTCAGGGTCCAGTGGGACTTGTACTGCGAGAACCCCCTCAACAAGGGATCTAACCTCCAGCCAAAAGTGAAGCAGGGCCGGACAACTCCAAAAAATGTGGAACAGTGAAGCGTCGGGGCCACCACATCTCCAGCATATATTAGGAAACGAAGGGTAGAATTTGTGTAAAAGTTCAGGCGTCCGGTACCAGTTTAATAGAATTTTAAGTTGATTTTCTTTATACAAAGTGCAAATGGATGATTTATGTGCTCTTGCCCACACCATCTGCCATTGTTCCGGAGTGAGGCTCTTACCCAACCATGATTCCCACCTACTCATGTACAGGTGAGATATAGTCGATCGTGTATTAAGAATAGAATATAAGCTGGAGATTAGACCCTTAGAGGAAGGACCCTGCGAGCAAAGCATTTCAAACGGTGTAGGTCTGGGGGGGGTTTCAGTCCTTAGTGTAGAAGATATAAAATGTTTAATTTGATAGTAAGTAAACTCAGCCCCTGCTAAGCAGGGATGCCTTTCTACCAGCTCCTGTAGCGGAAGTAGCCTACGTGTCAATGGGTCTAGAAGGGCCCTAATTTGAAATGTGCCCGCCTGTACCCATGGCCTATAGCAGCTGGTGAGACTATCCGGAAGGTGTGGTGTAAAAAGTATTGGGGTGAGCAATGACTGCATAGAGGCCAACTGAAAACGCACCCTACATTTGTACCAAATGTCCCGGGTAAACTGCATAGGGCCTAGCAACGCCGTTACCGGGCCTATGGGCGGGGGGCCCCATATCAAAGACGCTGGATGCTGCGGGGCCAGCCATAGCTTCTCAATTTCGGTCCATCTGTTGTATGCATTCATTGTAGACCAAGAGGTAATATGACGTAAATGTGTTGCTAAATAGTACAGCTTAAAATCAGGTAGGGCTAGGCCCCCACTAGTAGTCCCCGCTGTCAGCACCGATTTAGAGATCCTATGACTCTTGCCCCCCCATACAAATTTCAGACATATTGACTGCAGTTTACCCAGTACTGCCATCGGTACTTGTACCGGGAGAGTCTCAAAGAGATACAATAATTTGGGTAAAATAGACATCTTAATAGCTGCAATTCGCCCCAGCAGCGATATATGTAGAGGCTGCCATTTATCTAAGAGGTCTTGAATGTCCTTAATCAGCGGTGGGAAATTTGCCGTATACAAGGACTTGTAGGTTTGAGTTATCCGGACTCCTAAGTATTTTAATGAGTCCGTCTGCCATGTATACCTAAAGGAGCTCCTTAGAGCAGTCAGCTCGATCGGGGGGATATTAATGGGGAGGGCCTCAGTCTTATGGCCATTGATTTTATATCCAGAAAATTTGCTATATATGTCAATTAATTTGTGAAGATTCGGGAGACTGACCATGGGGTTTGTGAGTGTGACCAGGACATCGTCGGCAAAAAGTGAGATCTTAAATTGTTTGTCCCTTACTTGTATTCCTGTCACATCTACCGATGATCGTATATACGCCGCCAATGGTTCGATACTCAGTGCATATAGGAGGGGGGAGAGTGGACACCCCTGCCTGGTCCCATTACGAATAGCAAAAAACATGGAGTTGGCGTGGGGGAGCCGAATTGCAGCACTGGGAGTAGAGTAAAGCCCATGTAGAGCCTGCAGAAATGGGCCACACATGCCAAAGCGGTTCAGAGTTGCCATCATAAATCCCCAGTCTAGGCGATCAAACGCCTTTTCTGCGTCCAAACTTAGAAGTAGAGCACTCCCATCCATCCTCCTAACCACCTCCAGCAAGTCGGCAAGCCGTCGAGTGTTATCCCCTGCCTGCCTGTAACGCACAAATCCTACCTGATCTTTATGAATTATCTGCGGCAACCAGTCTCCTAATCTATTGGCCAATATTTTGGTGAAAATTTTCAAATCAGAGTTTAATAAAGATATGGGGCGATAACTAGTGCAATCTAGGGGATCCTTTCCAGGTTTTGGGATTACAGTTATAAAGGACCGCAGCATAGCCTCAGGGATTGGAGTACCAGTCATAAAGGCGTTAAAGAGCTTTACCATATAGGGGGTCAATATATCCTCATATGTTTTAAAGTACATGTACGGCAAACCGTCCGGACCCGGGGATTTCCTATTTGGGAGTTCTTTTATAACCTCGCGTATCTCTTCCTCTGAGATATCCTGGTTCAGAGCGTCTATCGCGGAGGAAGACAATTTAGGAAGACTACATTCGCTAAGATATTGTTCTACAGTCATCCCATGGATCCGCGGAGTCTGAGGAGAGCGTGCAGAGAGGTTGTAGAGGTCGCGATAGTATGTTTCAAAAATTTGTGCTATTTTATCAGGGTTATAATGGGTCGTCCCCGCATTATCCCTGAGGCTATGTGGGTTATTTGCCGTTGTCCTATCTTGGAGTTGATGAGCTAACAATGTGTGTGTTCTATTACCGTACTCGTAAAAACGCTGACGAGAGTAACGTAATAATTTTTCCGCCCCTGCCAGGTCTATTTCCCTCAGTTGGGCCCGAGTGGCTAATACCTTTTGTAGAATCATAAGCGATGGGCGCGCAACCAGTTTACTTTCAAGATCTTTAAGGTCCCGCACGCATTGTAGACGCGCCGCTTTAACCGTTTTTTTTTTATAGGCGGCCTGGGATATGGCATAACCACAGTACACTACTTTATGTGCTTCCCATAGTATGGGTAGTGAGGGGGCCGACGGGGAGTTATCCGAAAAATATTGAAGTAGCGAGGTGCGCAGTGCCTCTTTTGTAATATTGTGGGTTAGCAGAGTTTCATTAAGTCTCCAGTGGAGGGGACGAGGGGGAGGGTTTATAAACGACAACTCGACCATGACTGGGGCATGATCTGACCAGGAGATTAGACCTATGTCAGCACATTTTAAAGTGCGAAGCACTGAGATATCCCCAAAGAAGTAATCTATACGCGTATGTGTCTTGTGAGGAGGGGAATAGAAAGAGTATCCCCGAGCCGTAGGATTGTCGACTCGCCACAGGTCAAAAAGGTCGTGTTTACGTATAAGTTTTCTGAAACCCAATGAAAGTTTAGATTGCTGTTGTGATGGGGAGGTGCCATGGATTGACATGCGATCCCGCGTTTCAGAGAATGCTACATTAAAATCTCCCCCTACCAATAGAGGCGTTGGTCTATGTTTAACAAATCTGGTCAAAACCTTCGACAAGAACCCTAGTTGGCCGGAGTTTGGAGAGTAAACATTGCATAGAACAAGCTGACGGCCTCCAAGAGTCCCCCTCAGGATAAAAAACCTTCCCTCCGGATCCGAATAAGATTCCAGTACCTGGAAAGGGCAGGAGCGGGCTATTAATATCGCTACTCCCGCCTTCTTCGTAGCTGCAGTGGCCAAAAAACTTTGGGGATACCCCCTTCTGACGAATCTAAATGATCCAGACGCCGTAAAGTGCGTTTCTTGAAGAAATGCTATATCTGGCTTAAGACATTTTAACTCCTGCAGCAACAGCTGGCGCTTAGAGTTGGAGTTCAATCCCTTAACATTTAAGGTTAGAAGTCTTACCATTTCTTATTGTGTACGAACTAGACAGGTGCGTTCCTTAGTAATATTTAAGGGTATGATGCAGAGGGTGCCAGGTTGTTTCCTACATTCAGATGACATCATATAAGTATTGTGCACCGCTATAGTGACATCAACAAAATAAACATTTAACAATAGTAGTAACATAAAAACTCTAAACCTACAGAAAACATGATTGAATACTCGCCTCAGGGTCCATGCGGGGTAAAAGACTCCCCGCATCGAATCTAAGGAATGGGTGATACCCCAGGCTGTGTCCAGGCCCTGAATCTGGAACCAACACAACATGAGGTAAACAAACCCAAGTGTGGGTAGCGTGTCGGACATCCGACCTCCGACTCGCTATAGATATAACAATCCAAGGCCGTCCACCTCGGGCAATAGCTTAAACTTATGAAAGGATACTGGAGACATCAAATAACAAGTCCCTCATGTAAAGGCGATCACCCCCACCGGGACCTAAGTAGGCTCCACAGCATGTCATCTTTAACGTCTTGGTCCCTTCGGTGCCAAGCCCAGGTGGGCAGAAGAGGAAGAGGCACTAGGCGGCTCTGAAGACTGTCGTCGTTGTTTCTTAGACGTGTTGCGCTGCCAGGACGGAGAAAGAGGCGGATCTGTTGAAGGTAACTTCCATTCTGGGATATCCGTAATCGGCAAATCTAAGGAGATGCAAAAGTCATGCAGATCTGCTGGAGAGCGTAGAATCACGGTTCTACCCTCCTTGCGGGCCGTCAAACTGAAAGGGAATCCCCATCTATATGGAATGTCAGCTTTACGAAGTGCCTCCAGTAGGGGTCGCAGGATTCTCCGGCGCTGCAAGGTGACCCAAGAAAGATCCTGAAAAAGCTGAACTTGGGCACCCTGAAAATCAATATAAGACCTGTTACGAGCTTTGGCCATAATCTCCTCCTTTAAACAAAAATCAGTAATACAGCAGATAATATCCCTGGGACGTCCTGTAACCAGTTTCGGTCTAAGGGCCCGGTGTGCTCTATCCATGTGAACAGGGTCTTCAGGATTCCTTCCCAATAGACCAGAAAATAACAAATTGAGGACCGCCGGGACATTCTCCACATTCTGGGCTTCCGGAATTCCCCTGATCCTTATGTTGTTCCTCCGACCTCGGTTATCAAGGTCCTCTACATGCGCTTGTAGGTCCTGAAGCTTCTCAGATTGCTCTAGAAAGCGGGAATGGAGGGCATTGATTACTTTCCTGGAGGCTGCGTTATCGTCTTCTAGTTGATCCACCCTATGAGCCACTGCAGTTAGATCCTGGCGCATTTCCGCTATGGCCGACCTGCATGTATCTTTAACTTCCAGTATCAGCGCCTGGAAATCCTGCTTTGTGGGTAACTGATGCACATGAGACCACCAGTCCGCGGGTGGTGGCTGTAATCGGCCAGAGATTGAAGAATGATGCGACTCTGGGGACCAGTCTCCAGGGCCAGAATGGGGGCGCAGAATAGGGGGAGTATTAGCATAGTCCATTTCACCCGGCCCTTTATCTGGACTAGACTGTGGATGGTAATATTGCAGCTCCTGGGAGGGGGATGATACAGAAGTGGATACTGTAGCCTGATGGCTGGGACTAGGCTGCAGGCCTACAGGCCCTGGTGGAATGGCCAGGTCAATCAGGAGAGGTTGCTGGCCTTTGTGACTCCCTTCATGTGAGGGAGAGGAGCCTTGGGTAGGGGGATGTACCTGTTCGGGGCTATGCCCCTGCTGCTCCCCTCTGGCTGCCGATGCTGCTGCTAAGGTCCGTGTCCCCCCCTGATCCTCCAGACGCTGCTGAGCTGCTGCCAGCATTGGGGGCGGGCTCTGCAGTGTGGAGGGCGCCAGAGACTCGGCACTCGGCGCCATCTTGGGTCCGGCGCGTGTCTCCCGGACAACATATTCATCCAGAGTCCGGGAGGCAGAGGCACCGGACCGGTCTGGAGAGGTGCCCAAGGTCCGGGCACGGCGGCGGTTCCCCATCACGGGCCGGTAGGCGCTCAATTAGACGCTCCGCGTCGCTTAAAACAGCCCGGGTGGACGGAGCTGGGTTCTCACGCGTCTGGTGCAGTCAGCATCCGGACACGCCCCCCGACAGGCTCCCTTTAAGAACAAATAGGAATTGTGCAGTTGTATTGGACAGGTAATGTTAATAAGATGGTTGAATTTGCATAACAGAAAAGTAAAGGTGTCCTTCCTAAAAGGTCCTTTACAGGGGTTGCCTCGAGTTACAGTGTTATCCTCTATCCAAAGGCTATCCTATAACTTGCTGATCAGTGGTACTGCAGGAGATTGTTGAGTACCGCACTTGGCTATCTCCATGCATGGATAGACGTGCTACTCGGTTTGTATGGTGGGTATAGGACCCCTTTCTCGCGATGAGTGGGCATCTCAAAAGCCAAATTTTACAGCAATGAAAGGGCTGAATGTTGGAGTAGGAAGTTGATGGCTTCCTGCTTCAACTGTAAATTCAACTCTATCTGCGTTCTGAGGACACAGATAGAATTAAAGTCCATCCAGGACAGAGGGACAGACCACAGAATATGGGAATATTTGGAGGTATTAGTTTGGTTATCCACCAACTAATTTCCAGCGCAACATTCTAATTTTCATGCCCCAGTTTTTACCACTGCCGAAGACTTTTGATTAAACAGCCAGGGAACCTGCTGAACTATTGTCCCATTCCCCCCTCTGAGCCATGGTTACACAATCGAGACGGGAAATTGAGATCCACCATTTTAGAGGTATAATTAATACAGTGGGTAGATGAAAGTGATCAGGTTGGGGTACCTCTTTCATTTAAATAAAACCATATAAGTATAATGGAAATCTTCTTGTCAATAAAATATCTTTATTTTCTAGAAGATGCAGCAAATAGATGTTCAATAATAGCACTTGATAGGGCAGCTGCAGTTGAAGGTGGCCAAGCAAATAGTGCTAAGTGACATGTTCTTCCAGGGACTTGTGTCCTCCCTTACTGACACTGTTTGCTTTGTAGTGATGTGCAGACAACACAAGCACCACAGGAAGGACAGATGAATAGTCTGTTCTTGCATCAAAGGGGTCACAGCTCATTAGGACCTACTGTGTTTGTATATACAGTATGTGTTGCTCCTCTTGTCTGCTTAAAGCCCCAGCCATTAGCTAAATTAACCTTGAGGAAGAGTGATAAAGCTGGTGGGGAGACTGAAGTGGCATTTCTAAGTGAGTGAAACATACAAAAGACGGACAAAGGTTGTAGGACAGCAGCGTGCAATGAATGATTCAGGTAAAGGATGGACAAGCTTGATGTCTCCATCTCAGGCCTGTCCCTCCACTCACTGACAATTACCTGAGTCATCGTCATATCCTTTCTGCATTAGCCCGGTCTCATAGACAGGGGATGAGCTGTAAGACACACCGATAACTACTAGGATATACCTCATGGTATTCCAAACACTCTCATCATTCACACAGCAAAAACGTATGATTGTAGATTGCATGGATTAATATTACGGGGATATTCTTGTGTATTTATTCCACAATTAATGAAGGGTTCGTCATATATTCTTAGTGGATTTATTTTCAGTGTCCACAGTCATTCATTTGAAACTGTGCAGGTTTTTTGAGCAGAATTATAATAATTTGTTCCATGTTTTCCTGGGGCCATTGGGGGGGCGGGCCTTTATTATTGACTTTCTAACTGTTTTTGTCAATGTTTTTTCCCCTAGCTGCGGCGCCAAATATTCCAACACCTTTCCTGTGCTTCTAGTTTCCCGACATTTTTTGGCACAATTTTTGGTGCACACTTCGAGCTATAAAAAGCTGATCTATTTTACCTTCATTAGTATGGAGACAGTTCTAAACCTTTTTGGTCCTGCACCAATGCATTAATCCCTAGCACCACAATCCAACATCCTAGTGCAAATTATAGCATAATTTGTTGGCCATAAACATGGACCCTGCACCACATTTGATAACTGCCCCCATTGAATCTACAGGGAGCAATCCAGGTAGGCTGGTCAGGTATGGGACCAGGAAGACCAGTGGGAATTTTAAGTGGGTTATTGGTGACCTAATGATATTCGCCCAATGAACTGATTCTGGGTTCTTGGGTGCTTGTAACTATTCAGTTTGCACCAGTTCCGCTGCTTGCTGCAGAAGGTGTACCTACAACATAGGGCCACCTTTATCATTTTCTCAAGAGACATTTTGAATTCCCAGTGCACCCAATCTATTAATATGTTAGCTATACACTTTATTACTGCAGCTACATATCATTTACTCATGTTTTTCAGTTTGTTCACAAAATATTTTAGCAGTCCATAATAAGGAGAATGATAAGAAGCCGGTCCCCGGTATCGTTTAGCTATTACCATATATCCAACAGGTTTTAATGGAGGGAATAGTACACTAGTGTGACCTTTGGGACACAAAAAATTGATCAATTCTTCTTAAAATATGTTTTTGTGTAATTTTTTTGCTAAGGTAGTAAAACATAAGAAAACCAGTACAAATTTGGTGTCTCCTTAACCCCTTCACGCTCTGCGATGGATATATCCTCCGCAGAGCTTTGAAGGGTGTATAAAGAGGGCTCGCGGGCTGAGCTCTTTTCATAAAGAGATGGGCTTTGCTGCATATTGCAGAAAAGACCCATCGCTATCACCCGAGGTCGCTGCTTGCACAGATCGCAGGTGTTAACCTCTTCTTTGCCGCCGGCAAAGTCGCCGCTGGCACTTAAAACGTAGCTGTGCATGGCTGCTGCCATGTTACCTCCGATCATCACTCCCCCGAATATCATCAGGGGGCGGCGATCGGTTGCAATAACAGCTTAGGGTCTTTGTCAGATCCGAGGCTGAATGGTTTATGCAGATTCGATACAATGAGCCAGTGGCTCATTGTAACGTATACTGTGCAGAAATGACATATACTGCAATACAGTTGTATTGCAGTATATGGTAGGAACAATCTGACTATCTAGGGTTAATATACCCTAGAGGGTCTAAGAAATTGTGGGAAAAAAAGAAAAAAAAGTTTGAAAAATGTAAACAATTAATAAAATATTAAAAATTCCAATCACCCCCCCCCCTAGAACTTATATAAAACATAATAAACAGTAAAAATCACAGACACATTAGGTATCGCCGCATCCCAAAATATTTGATATATCTATTAAAACATAAAAACAGTTATAACGGGCGGTGACATCTGAAACGGAAAATGGCGCCCAAATATCCGAAATGCGACTTTTCCACCTTTTAACATGACATAAAAAAGAAGAAATTGTAAAAAATAAAAGTCATCAAAATGTCGCACAGTCCTCAAAATGGTAGCAATGAAAACTTTGGCCCATTTCACAAAAAAATGACATATCACACAGCTCCGTACACCAAAGTATGAAAAAGTTATTAGTGTCAGAAGATGGCAATTTTTTTTTTCCTTTTTCGTACACATTTGTTTAATTTTTGAAAATGTATAAATTTGGTATCACCACGATCGTACCGAACCAAAGAATAAAGTAGAGGTGCTATTTGGAGCGCAGTGTGAAAGTCGTAAAAACTGAGCCCACAAGAAACTGACGCACATGCGTTTTTAAAAAAACTTTTCCACATTTGGAAATTTTTTCCTGCTTCCCAGTACATGGCATGGAATAATTAAAGGGGTTGTCCGAGTTCTGAAAAAAACCTCAGGGAGGCCGGGAGGGTGCTGCTTAAAAAAATAAAGTCCTACTTACCTTCCGGTGCCCTCCGGTATCCAATGCTGTGAATAGGGACAGATAGGCGTGCCTGGCCACGGCCGGCCGGAAGCTGAATTCAGCGCTGGATACCGGAGGGCACCGGAAGGAAAGTTGGACTTTATATTTTTAAGCAGCGCCCTCCCAGCCTCCCTGAGTTTTTTTTTCAGAACTCGGACAACCCCTTTAATAAAATGAAAAAGTTATGGATTTTTGAAGGTGGAGAGCGAGAAATGAGGGAAAAAACCCTGTGTCTTTAAAGGAAACCTACCAGTTCAAATGGTAGGGGTAAGCTGTAAATAAAGAGCACCAGCTCAGGGTGAGCTGGTGCCGGAGCTTACTTTCGTTAGTGTTATTAACCGCTGTATTGCGGTTTAAACACTTTTCAAAGTTTGTAGCTGTAGCTGCTTCTGCTATAAACTTTAAAAAGTGTTTAAACCGCGATACAGCGCTTAATAACACTAACGAAAGTAAGGGGTTAATCACAATAATCTACAAAATAATTTTAGTACTTTTTTTGCTGAAAATTAAACATATTAAAAATGTGGTCTAATAGCCATTTTATTCCCTAACCTTGCAGCAAGGTGTTAATAAATTTTAATCATGAGGTTAATTTCACCTTAAAAAGGAAGCCATTGGAAAATAATGTGAGGAAATATGTTTATTTTCGAAAGAAGAGAACTGATGTCAGACTGACTGACAATATCATGCTCATCAGTGAAAAGCACAGCTAATAACATGTTCAATGGCGTCCACATTTAAGTTATATCTGGATCTCTCTACAGATAATTTGCTTCTATTTTGGTCAGATTGTGGTTTGTTAGGAAAACTTGGAATGACAGTGATGCCATTTTCATAGATACTTTGAAAGATGAGCCCTTCAAGGGTTATTTGTGAAATCCAGGATTGACTATATTAATTATGTAGTGTTAAAGAGGTATTCCCATCAGGGCATTCACATTTAATTAAATTCATTTGCCATATGTAAACATTTCATCAATTGGATGTTATTAAAAAAATGTACCTGTGTGAAGATAATTTCTAATAAATGTAGTCATGTTGTCTCTTAGAAACGAAATAGCTTCCTTGGATACGACCACCTCACATTTTGGCAGCGGTGGCAAGATATGCACTATTGAGTCTTGTTTGACCACCTGAACTCAGCGTTCATTACCACAGGACGGCTGTGGGACATGCAGTAACTCTGGGACACTTTATATACAAAAACCTTTTGTGTCTTGGTGCAATCCCTCCAGCAGAGGTGGCCGTAACTAAGGACACAGTATTGTTTCTAAGGGACCATATGACTACATTTATGAGAAATTTTCTGCCCACAGGAACATTTTTTTAATAACATCTAATTGAAGAAATATTTATATGTGGCAGATTAATGAAACTGAATGTGAAAGCCCAGAAGAGAATACCCCTTTAAGTGTAGATTGGGGATATGGAGGATATGTCAGCTTCTTCCCGACAGAACACAAAAAAGCTAGTTTCTTAATTTTATCACCCTCTCCTTTATTTTTTATAGCAATTTAATACTGTTCTATTGTTCCCCTAGAGATCAAAATTATCCCCCTACAGTGATAATAGTCATAACACCTGCCCCCAGTAGCCAGTATTGCCCCTAAGTTATCACATTTTCTTCTCAAAAATCTTCCCAGTTGCAGAGAGAAGCTACTCCATGAGCGATTCGGAGCTCCTGGCCATTAAGCTTGCCTTGGAAGAGTGGCGTTATCTTCTGGAAGGAGCTAGTCATCCGGTCTGTATCCACACGGATCACATGACTCTCCTATCCCTCCAGACCGCTCAGCATCTCAATCTACAACAGGCTCGTTGGTCCCTCTTCTTCTCTCGCTTTAACTTCCTGAGACTTTTCTATTCAGCCGATGCCCTCTCTCATGCCTCCGATGTAATTGGGGAAGAAGCAGCTCCTCAACATATTGGTGCTTCGAAACATCTGGTTGTTGCCGCTCCTGTGGATCTATGGCAGCTTCCTCCTGGCAAGACCTATGTCTGACCTGCCCTGCGGAAGAGGATACTATCTTGGGGACATTGCTCTCGTGTGGCTGGGCACCCTGGGGTGCAGAGATCTTTCGTTTCTACTGGTGGCCAGGGAGTTACTGCACTTCCTGTGCCTGTAATAAGTTGTCATGTCTCAAGTCAGCAGGTCTGCTTGTGCCACTACCTATACCGAGTTGCCCATGGAATTTGTTACGGACCTTCCATCATCTTCCGGTAATAACATCATCTGGGTGATCACAGACCGGTTCTCCGAAATGTCCCACTTCATTCCTCTGCCAGGTCTACCATCATCTGGTCTTGCCAGTTTATTCTTCCTCCACAGGCATGCGCGCCGGCTCTGAAATTTAAAACGCTGATGATTGATGCTGGCTGGCCACTGCCCTAATAGATAGTCAGCCTCTTCCTGTGTCCCCTGCCAGATCTTTGTGCCTCATACCTCTAAGAAAGCTTCACCCTGTGTTTATTGTGATTTTCTGTTGTGAACTCCTGCTCCTGACTTCTGATTCTCTGCTGCTTGTCCTGACCTTCTGCCTTGTCTCTGACTCAGATCCGGTTCTGCCTGTCCTGATCTTCTGCCTGACCATGACTCCAACTCTGTCTTCCGACTTTGTACCTTGTCTTGGCCACCACCGCAAGCAAAGTGGAGGGACCTGGTGGTATCCTACGTTTCTTTTCTAGGTGATCCCGGTATGTCTAGCTTAGCAAAGACAAGCTGCCAGATCAAGATGAAGAGGAGTGCAGGTCTGTAAGCGTAGATGTTTTTTTGTTTTGAAGTGATTGATTTCCTATAATAAAATTACATATATGCGAAATATGAGGAGAAAATAAAGAAAAGAGAACCACGCACCGTGACATTGCAAAGACAATCACATGACCGAAGCGAGGAACTACAGGTAAGTGAGAAAAAATCAAAGAGAAAGGCAATAAGATAAATTTTCTTAAAAAACACGATATACATGTGTATAAATAGGACATTGATTGTAACATATAGATATAACATTAAAAGTAACAAGAGTATGAAAATGTGGCTAAAAAGTTCTAAACAAAAGATATACATCAATATTATCAATACAAAAATGACCAATATACATACAATATATCATTTTAAAGGGAACCTGTCACCAGGGACCTCATTTTCACTTTTGAAACATTTACAGCATAGTCATACTGGCTCTGTTTCTTTGATGAGTATTATATATTTATTGATTATGTTATCGTTAGATAGAAGAAGGGTTGACCACATGAAAAAATTATGCATTAGAGAGGTTAAATAGATTTTACTTTTAGATACACCACATTCATTAAGACTCAACTTAAAAGGGAACCTGTCACCAGGGACCTCAGCTTCACTAAAGACAGTTTGCAGAACACCTGCATTGCAAATATGCCTTTCTACTTTCTCTAAGCATTACAATATAATAGCTTGTTTATCTTAGCTGGCTTACTGAAAAATACTTTGTTTAGTCCCAGGCTTTGGCTTTGGTTTGGATTCATTTTAAAAAACAACACATGACATGTCTGTGCTGCTCACTCATCAGCTCTTAGCCCCCACCTTTATGCTCCTTTACAGGACAGAGCTCACAGCATGGAGAGCTGACATCAGATGGGGAGGGAGGAGCTGTGGGGGCTGAAAAATGAGTAGTGAGCAGCACAAACAAGGCATGTGTTGTTGTTTTTAAACGCATACAAACCAAAGCCAACCCTTGGAACTAAGCAGGGGATTCCGACAGGGTGCAAGGTAAGTTGAATCATGCAATTGTGTTGTAATGCAAATGCTTAGAGAAGGTAAAAGTCCATACTTGAAATGGCAAATGGCAATTATTGGCCATAGTATATTATTCTAAACAATTCGGGATAGAGGCTCAATGGGGACACTGCATAAAAGATTTAATTATAAGGGGAAATACAGTGGGGAAAATAAGTATTTGATCTCAGACCGATTTCACATGTTTCCCCTCCTACAAAAAATGGAGAAGTCTGTAATTTTTTTGTAGATACACTTCTACTGTGAGAATCTAAAAAAAAATCACATTATATGTTTTTTACATGAGAATTAGCATTTTATTGCATGAAATAAGTGTCCCTATATAAGTATCACATAGAAAAACAGGAAGAATATTTGGTACAGAAGCTCCGTCCAAAGATTTCTGAATGGGTTCAGGTCTGGAGATCACTCCATTGTCATACTGGAAGACCAAACCACAACCCATCTCGAATACTCATACTGAGAGAAGGAGTTTTTTGTCCAAAATCTTACTAACTTTGAGAATGTGTTCCCAGCTGGCTTCAGGTCATTGATCAGGTCCTCCAGTGTAGTTCTGGGCTGATTCCTGACCTTTCTCAGAATAATCCTTACCTCTCAAAGTGAGATCTTGCGTAAAGCCCCAGACCTAGAAAGATTGAAGGTCATCTATGGGACTAATACTTCAATATATGGAAATTGCAATATACATAATATGAATGTATAATAAAATGGGAAGGGCAATAAATCCAACAAAAGAAAATTAAAACACAACTCTATAACTTTTCCTATTATCTTGATTACCAGTGTGCAGCAGTTTATTTTCCTCTTCTCTGTTTAGAAATATGGTTTCACAGAAGGGAGTGGCTGCTGCTACCTGTTCACTCTGGTGGTAGGAGTGACATGTGACAGTGCTCTCTGTGTATCTGAGTGTTTTCAGCACTCTGGATGCAGAAGATTTCTACACAGTATAGTTAGGTAAAAGATCTCCCCTCTTCAGTACTCTGATTTAAGGTTTGTATACGCCATATTCCTTTGCTGCTCCTATCTAATCCTTTGTCCCTAACTCCAGTTGTACTATGTGATTCTGACTGTAATTCTGTGTTTTGATTCTTGGCTCTTTTTCCCGACTACTCATTTTTTTTGTGATTTTGTACCTTGTTTGATATCTTGTTGTGACCTAGGATTTGTCAACCTTCCATCCTTGTTTTAAATTTGTTCATCCTTGTTCTCAAACACTATGTTTGAGAACATCTCTATGGTTGCTTGGGTATCACTTAGGACACCGTGCTGCAATAGGCAGGTGACAGTTTGGCGGGTCGGAGATTTAGGATGCTCTCTCCCTGTCTGTTTAGAGCCTTTACAGCTACTTTCAAACCTCATTTTACTTTGAGTTCTTAGATTGGAAACATTTTATATTGATCGATTGACAACTGCAATGGTGAACTTTCCTGAAAAAAATAACAGGTTTAATTATGTGTGGATGGGGTGACCCAGTAAGGGAATTATTTAATGCAAATTCTTGCGGTCCAGACAATTCTATTTCAAAATTTTCTGTCGAGCAAATTGTGAGATGCTTCCAGGAAATGCCACTTATTAGAAATACCTTGTCTACCAAAATCAACAATTTCTGAGGATAAACAGCTTCATGTTGCACTTTATTTTATTGAAGATTCTCATCTCAGTAACTGCAAAGCTTCTCAAGTAAATTACATCACATGACTGTGGACATAATTTTGAATAACATTAGGTTCCACCCTTACATAATTCATCTATTACATGAGTTAAATGAAGATGACTTTTAGATTGGATTACCATTTAGATTTTTGTTCGACAAAATACATGAGACCAATTGATGCCGACTCCACTTTTGGCGCTTACAACACTATACTCACTATATATTCTGTTGAAGGCAATTTTGAACTATCCGGACAGCTCAACAGACATAAATGTAGATTTTGGTCTAATAGCAATCCCCATTGGTTGCTCAAAGGCCATATGCAATATCCTCAAATAGTGAATGTCTGCGCTGAAGGGCTGAACATTAAAATTATTGGTCCATTTGTTAATATGGGCAATTTCAATGCTGCAAAGTATGAAAATTTGCTACAGAATCAAATAATTCTGCCCAACCAAGAGATTGCAGGTAATTACTTTAACAATGTACAGTTTCAGCAAGATGGTACTGGACCACACTTTGCTGTATTAGTTCAACAATTGTTAGATAGACAATTTCTTACATGATGGATTGGAAGAAGAGGAGAAATTGGGTGGCCAGCTCATTCTCGCTATTAGACATTTTTTTCTGGGGTCATCTAAAAAGCCATGTCTACAGAATGAAAACAACCACACTCAAGGATCTTAAATAAAGAACTTATTGATCCTAAAATTATTTAAAAAGCTGTAGACAGAATTTTACCATTTAATGGGATATTCTCATATTCAACTAGGTGCAGAGTTTAAAGGGATATTCCCATGAAGACATATAACTTATTCTCTAATTCACTGTTATTACCAATAACAGTACTACAGCATTTCAAAGATATAATTCCAACCTGTCTCTATCAGTTCTGGTGTATTCAATTTTGGTTGTCCTTGGATACGACTGTAAATCTTCTGACAATTGGCGGGCAGATTCTTCTCATGAATAGATTTTCTTATCTGGACGGCCCTAGTGCTCTCTGCCTCCTGCCACTCCCCCTGCATTACAAGATCAGCTCAGACACAGGCACTTCCTGCCAGCAAGCATTGTACAGAAACATACTCCACTAGCTACAGACTGATTAAGACTCTGGGAGGGAGACATTTAGCGGAGCTAACTCTTGTATGTTACAGGTTAGTAAGCAGAGCTGAGAGAGTCATTGTTGTCATTTTTGTCTATATTTGCCGTTGTTTTGGTGCAGTTGTGGTCCAAATGCTGTTTTGTGACTTTCCATAGGAACATAGGACACTACAAAGTCACTTAAAAATACACCCTGCTAGCACCAAATGCATGATTTGCTCAGACTAGTTATCACAATACTAAATTCATTATTTGTAATTTGGTGCAAATTTTGCTTTAGGTCCATATTTTGGCACAAAATGTTTCCAAAATGCGCCCCTGGAATAGACAAGGTACAAAAGCCAGGCTGCTTCTTCATGTCCTTATGGCTGCTAAGAGTCTGATCTCCTTGTTTTGGAAGAGACCAGCCTCACCCTCTTCCACAGACCTTTATACTCGTATTAAAGATATGAGGTCGATGGAACACTTGATCGACCAACTGAACAATAAATTAGATGTGTTCAAATCCGTCTGGTCTCCACGGGACCTGTATTGTACGACTAATGGTCAAGGCTCTTAGGTCGGTGACACACGTGGCGTTTTGAACCCGTTTTTGGCCCGCTTTTAAGCAGTCCATTAAAAAAAACATGCATTTTTTAAAAACCCATCCGTTTTTTTCTGGTTTTCCCAATTATCTTAATTAAAATCATTCAAAAACACATGCATTTTTTAACGGACTGCTTAAAAAACAGGCCAAAAACAGGTTCAAAACGTCACGTGGGCCAACTGCTCCGGATTTCCATATGTGCTCCTCACTTTATGTAGCCAGTGTGACAGGATTTTTGTTTGTTTTTTATTTTCTTTCTGATTTCATATTGCTTTTTGTACTCATTTTCCGTTGTACACTTCTTTGTACTTGTTAATAGCCCATGTTTGGGCAGATGTTCTCGCTTTGTGATTGTTAAAAAACCAAACAAAAATAAAGAGTTGAAAAAAAAACACTTTGCGACAAACGGAAAAAAAAACTATGAGACCAAAAAAAAAATACAAATACAACAGCATACATAGACTCACTTGATGTATTCAGAAAAAACTAAAATGGAACTGTACATAGACAACCAAGTCAAATAAAAATTGGCTATTGTTTTATATCCATCTCATTGATCTCATCATCTCTCATATCTGATATCTCTTTTTGTATATGTCAGATGCTAGCAGAATTTTCAGAAGCTAAATATAAGTGTAGATAAACATGCACCCTGATGATTTAAGCACATTGTCAGCACACAGCATCTCATAGCACTAGAGGGATCATGAAGTGTCTGCTCAGAGAGTCCCTGCCTACTCTCTGGAATTTTACACTGACCATCACTGAGTGATAGGAGCTAAAACAGCAATAAAACTCAGTAAAATTGTAAGGTAAGGGGTTCAAAATGACCTTTATTGTATAAACATTAATAGGGTATTAACATTTGAAAACTTTCATTTATGGGGAAACTCATTTAATGTAGGGCATTTGATCCAAAGGGGCTAACTTACTAAGGGTCCGCTGATCGCACTTTTCCGGATTTTCAGAAGTTTTCGGGGATTGCACGGCTGTGACAGATATTTAACAGGAGATTGTGGCACACGCGATATGATTTTGGAGCAGCTGCGCCAGCTTTCATGCGACAGAAATCGGGGGGAATGTCGTCGGACGATTCAACTGATTCTGACTGAGTGCGGGATTTAACTTTCAAATTGTGTCGCGAGATCAACAACTTACATGCACCAGGAAGATGAAGGTGAACTCCGGCTGACCTGAGCGGGGAGGCGACACATGATCTGCGCATGATCTTAGTGAATCACTGCACACTGCATTATGGTTGGACAATGCACTTTTGGGGAACACTTTTGTACCCCAATGTGTATTTCTCGAGATATCTCAATTTTTGAACAATTCTTTTATTCATTTTGATTTTCAGCAATTGAATCGTAGATTGAATAAATGTAATTTCTCCTGGGGTATCTGAATCTGCAATAACAAAAGGTGGTTCCCATTTAAGATGTTGCTACCCGCCCCACAATCAGGGGGTAAGGGATAGGTCTCAGGAAGGGTGCTTACTGGAAGACCAATTTGGCATGCTCTGTGCAGCACTGGGTAATTTGTGTGCGCTATATAAATAAAGGAATTATTATTATTGATTATTCAGACATTTCACCCCTAACTGACCATCACACAGCAATTAGGTTTACTTTTTTTTTAAAGTTGCCACACTGTGGTCAGAGTCTTACTGGAGTCAAATAAACTATTAACCTACCTCTTGTCCTAATAGATGCCAGCACCCATGCTGGCAGTTAGCGGCAGGTGCCTTCTGCATAATGCAGCGGATATGGAGTCCTGTATGGAGAGGACTCTGTGAGCCACTCCATACAATCTTAACCTTTTGATAGCGGACCAGCTTCATAAGCTCTATACATCCGGTTCTCTTCTGTGTTTTGTATTGAATTTTGTTCTACAAAATATGGACATTTAACTCACCACTTCGCCACTTCCTACCCAACTGCTCACATGTCTTTTTGTCTGCATTGGAGAATCAATTTAATATCAACAATGAAACCGTAATAAACTCCAGCAGAACATCACTTTTGTAGGCTTATTGATGTTGTAAATCGTACTGAAACGGGGAAACGGGGAATTACTAATATAACATTAAGTTTCTGTGACATTTTTAACTTTTATTAGAACATTTTTCCGGATTTTTATACATTCTATTTGTTAGAATATGTCCCATGCTAATTACCTCCGAAAAGATTTCAGACTTCTGAGCTGTTGAGTGGAGAAAAAGGATTTTGGATGTAACAGAAGAATGTACTAGCTGCAGCGTGAGTCCCTAATGCATGTGGCGTCTCCTCTGTAAAGGGACAGTGCCACAGACAAGAGATAAAATACCAGTGTAGATCTCACCCTGTCACTCTGATAAGTGATAAACCTCCACTAAACAACAGGATAGGGGGAGGGGAGAAGGAAGACATGGATTTAACAAAGCCAAATCTACTCTTCTCTATGCGTGAAATGCTGCAGTGTCAAATACAGCTGTACATGTTACTTTATCTCCCTTACTGCTATTTACTAAGCTTTATTTGGACAGATATTATTATTAGCAGAAACGTGTCGAAAGATTTTCCCTAACCTGGGAAGAAACAGACTTTCCTCTGCCCATGTATTCCCTAAATAAGACTTAAGTCTTTGACCAGTCTGCATTGGGTTTTTTTATCAGTCCGGTCTATAGATGTATTTTAGAAATAGTTCATGCTAAAGCTATAAATAGGAAAAATTGCCATAACTAAATAAATATTAGTGGGTATAAACTAAATCTATTTAGTTTGTATCCATTTATAAAAACATTAAATGTGTGTTATAACCTTTTGGGTTATCTATATGCACATTGACCATTCTGCAAACACCAGGACTGTTATTGTTTAAAAATTCATCAAAGAAGTTTTAATAAAATGGTTAAGGAAACAAAAACAGGGGTTTGATTTGATCTTAGTAAATCACAAGCTTCACATAACACAGAGGAAGGTAAATAGGTACATTCTTATTTGCCCAATGCTTATTTGCCTAGGAAAATCCAGGCAATTATGGGGACAACATAAATATTCAATTGAAGTTGCTGCCTTGATCATGGACATTTGTACTCTGTAATGTAATATTATATTTGTATGTGTCCCCTATGATTTATAAAGCACTATGGAATTTGATGGGGCTATATAAATAAAGATGATCAATATTATTATTATTGACCATGGTCCATATTCTGCACTAAAGTGGAGCTGACTTGTGAGACACTGGGGAATATTTACTTTGTTTTCTTGCAGACAAGACATGTATATAGCCCCATTTCCGAAATTTTGTCAGTTTTCCTCCCAGGACACCAGTTAAATCAATCTTATATTATATAGAATTGGCCAATTCATAAAATAGTATTCCTGCAGGCTAGAAATAGAAAAATACATCTCATGGAGTGGAAGCTCTTGTGAGCAGTGTCCTCATTCCTACTGTGTAGACTGAAAATGTTATCGCTCTGTAATGCCTTATTTGTTTTGTATATGTACCCCATGATCTGTAAAGGGCTGCTGAAAATGTAGGCACTATACAAAGATGTATTATTATTTTATACATCCGGTAATATTTTCATTTGCTGTGAATTACCTAGTTTACATGACTTATGACAATGTGCACTGACTAAAGGTGGTCGTACAGGATAGGTCCTGTAGGTTTGTTCGGAACTGTATACTTTATAATTGTAACCCCAGTCAAAAATGTTTTGGTCTCTATGACAATTGGATTTTAAAAATGTTGAGTTGTCATATAAACCAAGAGTAACAATTAAGCTTCATTGCAAACACCTATGATAACTGTTACAGGTAATCACTGTAGCCTAGGGCTAAAGTACAGTAAATTACCAACATCCAGAGGGCTGTTTGTAACTAGGGGTTGTCCGTAAGTCAGGTGTTCTTAAGTAGGGGACCGTCTGTATACATACGTAGGCTAAATGAAGACCATTACATGGGTTACTTGCACAGATTACCAAACTGTAGGTTAATAGTTGGCTTTGTTGGACGGGTGTATTCATTAGTGTATAAAAGTAAAAGTGTTTGTAAGAATATGCCATATGGATAATATACATTATTATTATATCAAGAGAGGTAGGAAAAATAAGGACAATTTACACTGGATATGTCACAAAGCCAGTATAAAGGCTCTTAATCTTGGAGAGCAGAATAGAGGATGGATGATAGAAACCTTCAAGTATATTAATGGGTGTGACTGGACATTTAACACAGAGAAGTGTTATAACAAGAGGGCCCATGCTGAGGCTGCAGGGTGCTGTGCTACCTAGTGTTCATACGAGAATGTCTTAAGGATCTGCAATGACACTTGTAAGAAGGTCTTCTACATGCAGACTTGACAAGACAAGCTTTATCTAATGTTATATATAGTATGAACATGATGACAGTGATGAAACAAGTTTCCATTGTGTAGACAATAGACTATGCACAAACTCTAGAAATTTTTGAAAGATTCAGATATTGCTTTTTTTCATTACCTTTACACTATGCACAAACTCTAGAAATTTTTGAAGAATTCAGATATTGCTTTTTTTCATTGGATATATTCCTTGGCATATTATACTGACTCCAGGTCGAAAGTCTTTGCTTAATGTAATGGCTTGTGCAATGCAACCATACAGCGAGCCCAGACTCTAGCAGACTACTCACAGGCTCCACTCCTGTCACCTCTCTATACATCCTAATAATGGCCACCCTGCGGCAATGTGACACTGAGCACTGATATCGACTGGAGGCCCAACAAGGGACATTTAAAAGCAGACTTTTTATCTCCCTTGGAAAATGTTGTGTGGACAGACAAGGATCAGACTTGTGCTGCATTTCAGAATCTGAAATCTTTGCATCCACTTTTAAATATGCCACCACAGGCCATGGTCTTATCTGTTCTATTTCAAGTGGAAGTCATCATGGCATTTTCCTCAACTACTTTTCCTTCGTAATTAATTGCTTTTTGTCTTCTTGTAACTGGGAAAACATATTAAACTGCAAGGATTGGGCTTCCCCAAAAATACATTAAAAAAAAAAAAAAAAAAGTTACCATAAATAGCTCGGAAAAATAATGTTATGGGTCACTGACCTTCTAGTAAATCAGGAAATGACTAATTACACATTTCCATCTATCATTTAACAGAGCCATTTACTGGAGAATGGATCTGTGTCTCCTTATATAATATTACAAAGTGAGACACATGGCTTACAGTGATACATCCTCATTAAAAAGTTATACGGTATGTTATAAAAGTTAATTTTTATTTATTTTAGCAGTATTTATGCTAATCACATAACAAATGGAGCAGAAAATGGAAGCAGAAATGTAAAAAAAAAGAAGAAAAATGTCCAAAATACAAGTGAAAATGATTGGTTAAAATAAATAATGCTTTATAATAATACTACTAGAACTGTATTATTACATATGGTAATTGCTATCTTATTTTAGCTTTGCTGTTTTTTATGAATTATTTTCCCTCCAAATATTTTCTTGTCTATATTTAAGTATGGTGATTAATGTCAACATTAATTGAAAACATTTTTCCACATGATTTAATATGTGTGTATGGTAAAAGCTTTGTTGACACAGCATATTTACAGAAAAATAAATTGAGGGTCATTTTTGACGTATTCTATTATTTCTGCTATAAAATACATACTTAAGAGCAAAAAATATTTTTTTTACTATATTCTGGTAAAATATGTGTTATGTCAATTTTTAATTTTCATCTGCATAGAATTATATTACAATCAATCAGAATCTATTTACAGAGGTGTTTGATAGTGTCATAAATATTTAATATAATCATTTTCAGTTTTGTAATATATATTAACATACGCTTAGATATAATCTATAAATTACTCTAATACATTGAGTAAACAGGAATACAATATAGAAATGCTGGCGCTACATATCCAGATTTTCCCCCAAATACTAACAAAACTCACAACACAGACCGAAAATAAGAAAAGACTAAATGTGAATAGTCAACTAAACATATTGGTACTGTGAAATTAATATGAAAGTGTGTAATTCCTAAACTCTAAATGATGAAAACGAACTATGTTCCTGTGAACTAGTCATTTGTCCATAACTAATGTGGTATTTTATCTTAGAAGTAAGGACACACTTTGAGGATTCATACAAGATTGAGCTACAGAGCTAATATATAATTTTGCTTACAGCTGAATTTAAATTAATTCTGTAGTGAAGATGTATTTTTATAAATTCTAAAATGAATCTTGAGATATTATCTATTCCAGCAATAAATTATATACTGTATGTCTATCTCATTTCATGCCAATCTATTTGATCTTACATATTCCCTATTTATTGCCCTTCTATACATACTGCTGTCCTCTCCCCCAACATTTCTTATCTGAGCTTCCAGCTCAGATGTGTGCCGAAGAAGAAGTGCACTGTTATATACATATTATTCAGTATATATAATATGTATATAATGGTGCACATAAATCTGATGACATGAAAATCCCAGCATGTCTGGATGGACTTATACTCCTCTTCATGCCTCCATGCAGGCTGCTGTGATTTCATGTGATCAGATATATGCATGGTGTACAGTTTGCTAATGTTAGTAGGCTAAAGCACTTGAGATGATGTCACCCTGGTCCCATGACATTACTGCTGAATGCTGAGTAAGCATGGGGATGAGTTGCTGGATCGAGTCCGCGGAGCATCCCCTCCCCCCCCCCCCCCCCTTCGACTTGCCACTATGGAACCTGCCACAATGTGGTGACAGATTCCCTATAATATATCTATCACAACTTTTCCACTGGTTAAAATGACAGCACTTTTGCCATGCCAGGGTCATAGATATATGATGTATTTTCCTAGTTTAAGCAATTTTTATAAATTTTAAAGAAGACCTGTCAACTCATTCTTTAAGTGTTATTTTATTATTCCTCCTACACATTTATTATTAGTTTGCCAAATAGCTGTTAACAATTGGGGTATTCACCGACGACAGTACTGGGACTGTTGCACAAATGCAAGTTCAAGGCCTGAAACTCAATCACTATGACAGCTGAATTAATGCCACAAACCCAACTGAACTGAACATAGCCTGTCAGTTGAGTTCAGCTGTGTCATATTCAGACCTGTAAATCCAGCTGTCACACAGAGTGAGATTCATTCTGTGTGCCCCCCCCCCCCCAGATAATATGGGGTTGTCAAGAATTGGCTGCTTTGTGCCAAAAAAACAGTTTTGCACCCGTTGACAACATGTGTGTGATATTGCAGCCCAGGAGGAATCAATGGGGATGAGTTTCAATACTAAAGATAATTTGTATCTGCAAACTAGATGTACTTTAGAAGACTCAGGGGGGCTCAACCCTGATTTCCAGAATGAAAGAAATCTAAATAGAAACAAGCCCAATGACCACAGAATTCTGGCACTGAAACTCTTATACAACATTCTAAGCATATTATCAAAGAACTAAATGGCCCCTCGCTTAGATTTTCGGTAATGGAAATCTCTAAGTGATGCCAAAG
Organism: Engystomops pustulosus; assembly: GCF_040894005.1. Taxonomy (NCBI): domain Eukaryota; kingdom Metazoa; phylum Chordata; class Amphibia; order Anura; family Leptodactylidae; genus Engystomops; species Engystomops pustulosus. Next base: position 68,619,765 of record NC_092414.1, read on the forward strand.
GGATATCTAATTATTCTAAAGTTCTGAATTCTGTAAAAAAAAATATTGTGGTCCTCAAATTTTTCATTTTTGTATTTTTCTGGTGTTTCTATGACATATCAGAAGATTGTTTCCTGAAAGTCCTAAAGACAGAAGAAACTAAGGCAGATGTATAATGCAAATATCTCATAAAATAACATGTTAAGCGATGTGGGGATTAAGATGTTCATCTAATAGAATGAGCTACTACTCTGATAAACCACTTTACCAATATAAGGATGTGACTTGAGTAGATCCTTTGGATTCTTATGTTGTAACTACCGTATGCATATTATCTTTGGGATGAATTTCCCATCACTGAAGAATAAGCTGTTGTGAATCATTAGAAAGGTCTATACATCAGTTTTTATTCTATAGGATTTAGTTAAAATGTAACAAACACAGTAGGTTTCTAGGCAATACACCAGTTGTACTCAGTTGACCCCTGTAATATATATGTTTACAAATGTGAATTTTCCCATTCATTTCATGGACCATATGTGCATCACAAGTATGTCTACTATATTATTTTAGGTGTGGAAGGATTTGGAAAGTGGGGCAATTTGCTCCCCACTAATATATCACTGGAAAAAGATAAGAAGACCATGTACTCAAGATGAGAGACTTGTGAGGTCTTGGAAGGCTCCCTTCCATATTGAGTTTTGTAGACCTCACAAGTCTTCTCCCACAAAGCCATCTCAGAAGCCAAGTATTAACAAGTGTACAGAAAACAGCTGCAATAAATAGCTTGACTGATAGAAGGCACATTGCCCAAAAATCTTCAAAGCTTCTATGATATGGGGCACCTCATGAATTACATATATATGTGAATATATGTTTTAATATTTACCATTAACACTGTATTTGGTATGTTTTAGGTTAAAAAAAATGTGCAATGCACAACTCTATAGCTGAGTTACTATCACTCCCGGACCTATCCAAAAACCGTTCAACTCTTAAATAAAATAAAATCTGACCGGAGCTCTCAGTTTGCCACAAAGATAGTTTCTTATTGGTGTATTTCCATATTATTGCAAATATCCCAACAGTCTTTCTAAGTTACATGATCGAGAAATCTTCTCAAAGAATAAGTCACCGTTCAGACACTGATGCAATTCATCCACTTCAGATGCTATACATTCTCTCCAACTTGCTTTATAGAGGAAGTTCACATAAACTGCATGGCCTGTTTTACAAAACTTCAGTAGCTTTATTATAATAGACTCACAATTAAAAAGTTAAAATTCACATATAAAAATCCACAAGCTTCTTAAGGGGCATGACGGAAGTCCGTCTTCACACGGATATGTCATTTATGATCGCCAGTATAAGCTTAATGTACACTTTCTTAAAAAATTAATTCTTAATAAAATTCACATCTAATACATATATTTTCCACTGAGAACATCATATATTTACTTTGTTTTATCATCGTATATATTTTGTACTTATCCCAGAAATTTTAATGAATCTTTTCCCAATTTTCCATGACCCAGCTCGGACATTTAAAGGTCATGTGATCTTTTTGACACAATCACCCTTTCTTCTATCCAATACCTATGTTCAGAAGACTTTTTGTATACTGTATAGACCTATCCGCTTCCCTTGTAGCCAACACACCTTCACTCCAAACTGATCACGTTATTTCCCTTATCCTTTTTTTTGTATCTTCATCCAGTATCGTAAAGAGATTTCCATGTGAATTCCACACATGTGGCACCGTACCACTCCGTACACAGGAAAAAGATAGGACATGGCATTTCTATGGAGAGGGGAGGGGTCATGGCACTCGTGCGATTGTAGTGTAAATGGTGGCTTATTCTTGGAGAAGATTTCTCACTCGTGTAACACAGTACTGTTTGTAATAATATGGTGATACACCAATAAAAATCTACCTTGGTGTGAAACTGAGAGCGCCGGTCAGAATATTGGGGCAGATATATCAAGCTGTCTGAAAGTCAGAATATTTCTAGTTGCCCATGGCAACCAATCACAGCTCCCCTTTAAAATATTCATGAGCATTGGTAAAATGAAAGCTGATCTGTGATTGGTTGCCATGGGCAACTAGAAATATTCTGACTTTCAGACAGCTTGATAAATATCCCCCATAATATAAATAACTTACTAGATATATCCCCTTTCATTTTCACAAATATTCGGGTAGTAGTTAGGTTCCTGTTCTAGTGATATGAATATACTGCTCTCTAACTATAAAATGATGTTTAGCATAATATGTAATATATAGTTGACCCTATTTAAAATGACTGTTTTGATGAGAGATATAACATCCTTTCAATATTCTCATATATAATTATTAATTTAGATTCAGTGTTGCCAGCATTACAATTGACCAAAAGACATTGGAGGGAATGTATTAATGCACTTTGGCCAGACTTCTGGTGTCATTGGCGTCAAATAAATAACTAAAATACCTTGCAAAATATTTGTCACAGCTTTTAGGCTTCATTTGACCCTTTTCCACCTAGTCTGACTAAGGAGAGTGGACTCCGGAAAGGGGCATGGTCTCCAGAAAAGTTGTCATGGCTGCACTGATAATAGTAGACAATCTAAAGCAGGTCTAAAGTAGGAGCTACTTGTAGTTGACACTGCGCCAGAACCATCATCACAGTGATGAATGTGACTCAGCAAAAGACTAGTTTAGCCTAACTCAGAATTGGCGCACCCTGCGATACATTGGGAATATTCTCCCATTTACATTTGACAATAGGGAATAAGAAACAAGGTGCCACAAATAAAAGTAAGTTGGAAGGATCAAGTATGGAAGTAGAAATATAATTTTTGACTAATGAAATGTATAATAAAAAAGCAATATGAAATAAAAATTTGGTTTGATTCAACGTTGGCTCTGTTAGTGTGTAAAGTATTAGTGATCCACCCTATGAGCCCCATCTCCAGACATCTGCGCAGTGGCATTATAATTGTTTGTGGTAGATTTGGCTGAAGGCTCCTAAAAGGGTAATGACTAGAGATGAGCGAGTATACTCGTCCGAGTATACTGCTCGGTCGAGTATTAGCATACTCGGATCGGCTCGTTACTCGGACGAGTATCTCGCCGGCTCGAGATCGAGCAGTAAATTAATAAAATAAATTGAATAAAAGTATTTTTATTGTAAAAAAAAAAATATTACACATGTTTGCAGATGTTTTACTTGTAAGAACACATTGAAATAACACTATTCTTCACTTTCCAGGTGTTCGCGCGTGTCTCCCGCTAAGTTAGGAGATGTTCAGGACATCTGGAATGTGAAGAATAGTGTTCTTTCAATGTGTTCTGCACTTAAATGGTCCTGTATTCACTGTTTTTAATGTTTTAATTCTATTCTTCACTTTGCAGCTGTGCGCGCGTATCTCCGAACCTATCGGGAGACACGCGCGCACACCTGCAATGTGAAGAATAGAATTAAAACATTAAAAACAGTGAATACAGGACCATTTAAGGGCAGAACACATTTAAATAACACTATTCTTCACTTTGCAGCTGTGCGCGCGTATCTCCGAACCTATTGGGAGATACGCGCGCACACCTGCAATGTGAAGAATAGAATTAAAACATTAAAAACAGTGAATACAAGACCATTTAAGTGCAGAACACATTGAAAGAACACTATTCTTCACATTCCAGATGTTCGTGCACATCTCCTAACTTAGCGGGAGACACGCGCGAACACCTGGAAAGTGAAGAATAGTGTTATTTCAGTGTGTTCTTACAAGTAAAACATCTGCAAACATCTGAAAATTTTTTTTTTTGCACTGTTCTTTTACTGTTCAGTTTTATTAAAAAAATGCTCGGGTCTCCCATTGACTTCAATGGGGCTCGTTATTCGAGACAAGCACTCGAGCATCTGGAAAAGTTCTCTCGAATAACGAGCACCCGAGCATTTTAGTGCTCGCTCATCTCTAGTAATGACAAGTCGTATCCAACCGAAAAATTGTGCCTATGAAAAATTCAACTCATTCCACAAAAAAAGTCCTCAAACAACTACATGCATGCCTCTTACAATATCACAGTTTAAAAACATAGTTTTTTTAAGGATTTTGTTCTTTTTTTTTTGGTTATGTAGTAAAACTATAATTACCTATGTATATTAGGTACTGCCATAATTGTACATATTTATTATGTAATTTATGATTGTTAATGATACATTCCTCTACAGCGGCCATCTTGGACCAAGAGAACCAAACAGAAGTCATTTTGAAAATAAAACGGACATTTTAGCCGGCCTGCTCACAGCTAATGTCATGATTCAAACTTCTTTTTTATGTAACCTGTTGCTTGCTTGTTAATTTCTCCTTGACATGTTAATTTGAAAGTCACTTTTACAACTGATAAGGGCGGTTTAAGCCCTAGATAAAAAAAACTCTATCAATGATCGACAGTTAATTGCACAATATTAACAAAAAAAGAAGAAGTTGCAGCACCAGGATGTGGATGATTAAAATGCAAACAAAATTTACCTGACCTAACACTATCTTCAGCCTTGTATGGTCAAAAGTTCTGGTAGACTCTTTGAAAAGATATAATGGCTGCACGTCTTACTACATTTATCCTGTAGTGGTCACTGATCCTTTTTAAACTTCCAGCAGTTAAACAATTGTTCTGAAATTGCACTGGTCCTGTGGATACTAGACCAGATGTTTATGCACTATTGTTCTTTGACATCCCACTATACTACTGTATGGAAATACACGTGATCATTACTCCTGATCTGGATAGTAACTCACTATTCAGCTTGACTATACCTTTGGTGGGTTTGCTCTATCGCTGTCCTGGCATGTCAAACCTCTAGACTAAATATTGCTAATATGAGCTAATGGACAAGCTTATTGTGTTTACATAAGGTTGACAGCAACTAAAATTCCTGCAATAACAAAAATAGCACTTTTCAAAAAAGACTTTTGTGTTTTTGACACTTAGTGGTTTACTGTCTTCGGGCAATTTTGTTGTAACCTCACTATACATCATTGCTGATACAAATACAGAAGAATATCAAGAAAATAAAAGTAAGAAATCTACACGCTATCATATGTAAATTCATCAAAAGGGAAATAATTGGTTGTCCATGATAATGAAAACAACTGAGGAGAACCCAATCAAAAGTTTATGATCTCAGGCCATCACATATTTCCAGATAGAAAAGACTCTATAGATCAGGACTAACTATAGAAATGACTAAATTGATACGTCCTTGGTCCCCATCACCAACATTTTGTAGGGGTTTGGCTTTGCCTTCTCGGCCAGTCGTTGGCAGATAAGGCATGTCATCATCCATCCCTGCCAGTTTTTCTGCTTTTCCTCCCTGCATTCTACATTTGGTGTGGCAGGGAAGAGAGCAGGGCAGGCAGTGGGCGGGAGGGTGCGTAAATGCCCCATTCCGCCGAATGTACTATACTGCCAAGTCAGACCTGGTTGATCCTGCCAGTAGTATTTGCTTGTTTTAAAGATTAAGCCATGCATGTCTAAGTACTGACTATTCTTTACGGTGAAACTGCGAATGGCTCATTAAATCAGTTATGGTTCCGAATCGAAACGGTTCCGAATCTACTAAGAGGCCAGAGCCTCTTAGTAGATCCAGACAGCCTTGTGACGGCTGGGGAAGAAGATTGAGACTAGCATGCTAAATGCAACTCCAAATGCATTTCTCCCTATGTTGCTGTGTTAAAAGCGCTGACACTCAAACACAGATAACTTCTTTCCTACAATCAGGCTGATGCTTTGTAAACCCATAACGACTAGAGGTCACAAGCGTCCAGCAGTCTAATGGGGGAACGGAGCCTGCTGGGAGGACAGGATCTGTGTCCTCCCAGAAATCCCTTGTAGGTCACTGTTAATGGTAATCTACTGGCCAGTAGGCAGAAGACCATTAGGAAAGCAGTGAGGAGTGCGTCTTCAGGCACAGCCCCCTGTTGGTTGGGGGGGTCGATGCTGTAAAAATTATAAACTTTTATACTTCCATCACTGCAGTCTCGTATTTGTATACAGTTATTCCTCCTGTGGTCATGATGTCACCGCCGGCCCTGTATACAAACAGAGGCCAGTAGTGACGGAGGCACCATGACTGAATGGGGCGTGCAAAGAGTGGTGAGTACAATCAATCTATTATTTTTACGATTCTCTCCCATGTTTGTTTTAAATAATGTATTCCCGACAACCCCTTTAATTTTGTTCACTAGGGATTTTATTTTTCAAAAAAATAACTGAAACAAAATTATACCAGTTCTTTAAAGAAGACCTTTCAACACCTTACACATTTATCTTAACAGATTAACATACCAATATGTTGGGTCCCTTGCACAGATTCTATGGCACTTAGAATTTTCTTTCTAGCCCCCACGGTTAACGAAATATAACATCTCCAGTGTCAGAGAGTATGTGCTGGAGTGGAGGAAGGGGCATGTGCTAGGCTAATCTTATCTAAACTGAAAAATAGGCATTGGCAACAATGTTCAAAGCACATATATAAATATGGAAATCCATAAGTAACGAGCAAACTATTCACCGCAATTGTTGGAGTTCACATTTATTGAGGCTACAAAACAAGCATGCTACAAAGCCCTAGGTTACAAGAATGCCCTACAGTAGTAGCCACGTAGGGAACAAGAATATTCTATAGACGCAGCCACTTAGGCAACTATAGTACATGCAGGTTGCCTAGTTGGCTACTTCTGTAGAAAATGCTAATAGCCTAGTGCAGTGATGGCGAACCTTTTAGAGACCGAGTGCCCAAACTACAACCAAAGTCTGCTTATTTACTGTGAAGTGCCAGCATGGCATTTTAAGCAGTAACTTATTGCTACCTGTTCTTCCACATCTTTCAATTGTATCGGCCGCCAATACAGTTGAAAGAAGGAGGACAAATTCATCCTATCATTGAAGCTTCTCTCCAGAGACTCTCTGTACAGGTAGAACGGTGGGTCCAGCAGGAGGACCTCCAAAGATAATGCACTTCTGTCAAAACCTATCTCACTTTTTCCATATTTCCAAACAGTCAATGAAGTGTCGCTTTAAAATAGCGCTGAGAGCAGCGTCTCTTAACTCCTTAACGACCTGGCCCTTTTTTTTTTTTTTTTATTTCCATTTTTCACTCCCCAGCTTCAAAAATCTATAACTTTTTTATTTTTACACTTGAAGAGCTCTGTGACAGCTTTTATTCTGTGTAACATATTGCACTTCATATTGATGGTATTTAATATTCCATGCCGTGTACTGGGAAGCGGGAAAAAAAATTCCAAATGCAGTGAAAATGGTGAAAAACGCATTTGCGTTGTTTTCTTGTAGGCTTGGATTTTACGTCTTTCTATGTGTGCCCGAAATGACATGTCTACTTTATTCTTTGGGTCGTTACAATCACGGGGATACCAAATTTGTATATGTTTTATAATGTTTTCATACATTTACAAAAATTAAAACCTCCTGTACAAATTCTTTTTTTTATTATGCCATATTATGGCACAAATGTCTTTTTCATATTTCTGTATACGGAGCTGTGGGGGTGTCAACTTTTGTGCAACTTTTGATGATGTTCTCAATACTACCAATTTTAGGACTGTATGACCTTTTGATCACTTTTTATAGATTTTTTTGTATTTTTCAAAATGGCAAAAAAGTGCCATTTTCGTCTTTGGACGCTATTTTCCGTTACAGGGTTAAACACAGTAAAAAAAGTTATTATATTTTGATAGATCGGGCATTTTCGGATGCGATGATACCTAATGTGTTTACGATTTTTACTGTTTATTTATATTTATATCAGTTCTAGGGACAGGGGGTGAATTTTTATGCTTTTTTATTATAATTTTTCTAAAATTTTTGTATTTTTAATTTTACTATTTTTTAGACTTCCAAGTGTACTTTAACCCTAGGTTGTCTGATCGATCCTACCATATACTGCCATACTACAGTATGGCATTATATGGGGATTTTTCACCTCATTCATTAAAATGTGCAAGTCACACATTGTAATGAGTGGGTTAAAACTAGACAGCCTCGGGTCTCAGTGGATTTTGTCCTGTTTAATGAACTCTGTCTTAGGGAAATGGCCTGAGTTCCCACAGAAAGGGCTCTTAGTGCCACCGCTGACATCCGTGCCATAGGTTCGCTTCCACTGGCCTAGTGGCTACAAACATATAACATTTTTGTTTCTTTGGTGACTATTGCTGTAGAACATGCAGATTTATTTGTGTGTTTTTGTCTTTATTATTTCTTTTTGATTATAGTTTTAGAGGTTCCAATACACATGGATGTGATAAAGATGCAAAGAATAAATATCATCTACCATCTATCATCATTTGAAATTAGGACTCTTTCCGATCGGACAATGGACCTGTGATTAGAAAAATAAGATGTATTTTATGGTTGTATGTCCAAAGATATTGGAATTTGTGATCCATACAATGAGATCTCCTAAGCTGTGGCTTTTGTGATTTATTTTATTAATTGGGATGTTTTTATGAGAATTAGTAAACCGAGGATTACCGTATTTTTCAGACTATAAGACACACCGGATTATAAGGCGCACCATCAATAAATGCCTGCTAAAACGTTTAGGTTCATATGTAAGGTGCACCGGATTATAAAGCGCACTGGATTATAAGGATGAATGACCAGCAGGTGGCAGACCTGTGCACAGTTCAAGGCAGCTGTTGTCTGGACTATAAGGCGCACCTTTGATTTCTGAGAAAATCAAAGGTTTTTTTGTGCGCCTTATAGTCAGAAAAATATGGTATGTGATATTTGTCTGTTGATGTTTTTTGTTCAGCACTATGTATATTTTTAATGATTTTTTATTCATTTTTTGTTTCTATTTTAGTTTTTTTACCAATGACGCATCCGGGTTTGCAGGCAGTGACCTGCAAGTAGTTTGCACTAAAAAGAATGTGCAAAGTCCGACAGAAAACTGTCCCTTAGTAAATGTGCCCCATTGGGGCACATCTACTTACCCGTCCGCAGAGTTCACAGAAAGTGCATTGTCCGACAATCATGCCGCTATTCACTAAGATCGTGCGCACATCCTGCATGTGTCACTTCCGCCGCTCAGGTCCGCCGGAGTTCACCTTCTTCTTCCTGGTGCATGTAAGAGCTTGATCTTGCGACACAATTTGAAAGTTAAAGTTAAATCCCACGCTCAGTCCGAATCAGTAAGATCGTCCGATGGCACGCCCCCCCATTTCTGACGCATGAAAGCCAGCACAGCTGCGCCACAATCCGATCGCGTGCGCCACAATCATCTGTGAAATACCTGCCAAGAAATCAAAAACGGCGCGAAGACTGACGAAAGTGCGTCAGCAATACCTTAGTAATAAGCCCCATTGTGTTGATAGTGGTGAAGATTTTTTATTGGTGATACAGACACTGAATCCAGACATTTGCTCGATGGCGTAAAAATTACTATCTCCTCCTCTGTTGATATATTTGTGAGATTTTCTAATTGGTCGGCCCTAATGTTCTCTGTAACAGGATAATGCAGTAGAGCTAATTAATCACACAGTTATCTGTTGGAGTCACACTACTTCCAATGGTTTTTATGTTATCTTTATACGTGGCTTTCAATGAGAATTGATACAATTATATTTCTTTTATAAGGACCTGTGGATCCTCTTTTGTCTATTTTGGGGTTTGTACATGCCTTGTAAGAGAAAGGTCCAGTGATCATACAGGGGAGTTTTGTAACATATTGGTTTTGAGTACATGCAGGTTGTATAGGATGGCTACTGCTATTGAAAATGCTAACAGCCTGGTGGCTACCACTATGTAACATTCTTGTTTCTTAAGCGGCTACTGCTATAGAACATGCAGGTCGCCTATGTGGCTACTGCTTTAGAAAACGCTAGTTTCCAAGGGTTAATTAATGTGTGCCGCAATGATTGCTGTGGATAACTTGCTTGTTGCACAGGGATTTCTATACTTGCGTATCCACAGCTCCTTAGTCCCTTATCGCTGGCATCTATCGCCTGCTCTTCTTCAGTGCTTGCTCCACTCTCCCAAGACCTGTCAGCATCACTAAGCACACAGAGCACAGCTGACCGGCGCTGGGAGTGCAGCAACGGGCGGTGTGCTCATCAGATCAGCATAGAGAGATCACACTGTGCATGCACACTACAACTTCTCTTACACTGTAAGCTGCTGATGGGACAGTGTCAGTTACCCCCTCCTCCGCTGCAGCATCTCCTCTCTGACAGTGGAGAAGATTGCAATGCTATGATACCAGGATTAACATCTCAGCAAGAAAGAGAATTCAAAGTCCCCCTGAATCTGTGTAGTAGCCCCTACAGAATGGAATATTCACCACCACATGTGTAAGGGGGTGAAAGACCCTCTTTAAAGAAAATCTACCATCAAAATCAAGCATGATAAAGCAGGGACACTCATAGATCCAGGGATGCTAATCTTCCTATATTTCTTATGCATAAAATTATGCTAATGAGTCATGAGGCTGTGGGGTGTTACAATGAGCAGAACTTGTCTCACCCAACCCCCTGCATAATTATAAAAGTTGCTTTTAAGGAAGGAGGCCAAGGATAACAAATATAAGAAGATTCTCATAGTCACAGTGCCAGGATCTATGAGTAAGTGTCCTTGGGACGTCTAGGGACGCTAGATATTAATGGTAGATTTCCTTTAAAGAGTGGCTGTTATCATAGACCATTTGATATGTATAAATAATTTTATATATTTATATGTATATCCATAGTATATATAACCCCTATACCCCCATGCTGTCTTTTGCCAGTAACATTTGAATGTCATGTCATGGATGCAATGAATGTTTTTTTAGTTATTCTCCAACTACATGATAGTGGTACAACCTCTGGCAGTCTTGTGTTATTTACTTATTGAAATGCCTATCCTGCCAGCACTAAGAAATTCCTGGACCACAATCATCTCCAGCTGTTTCTCATTTCAAGCCAATTTCCATCAAATTTTCTTCCAGTCAAACTCAGCTTTTCCTTTATTTTCTGGCTCCATTCTCATGTTTTTATTCCATATTTCTATTGCATTCATAGTTTCAGCATCGATCATGTTTCATGTTTCAGCATCAAGCATTTTTGCCTCTTTACTGTTGCAGTTCCTCCCATCTACTCTTCTGGATTTTTGTAGTGTTCTCCCTCTTCTGAAGCCACAACTATTGAATTTATGATTATTATTATTATGTTTTTTTCTCTGTATCATTTGCTTTGATTTACAATTATAGTTTAGTTAAAGTATCTAAAAGAAGATGGAGGTAGTCAGAGATACCTCCTGTCTTATCGTTGGCTCAAGCTGATCATTCCTTTAAAGGGAACCTGTCATCAGAAATGGGTCTAGTGAACCGCTATCAGTATGTTGTCAATGAGCGGAACACCTTCAAGATCATGTTTCTTTTAAGGCCCATTGTGGTGGCATCATACTTTGAAGTGAGATGTTAATTGTATGAAGTTAGGAAGGCGGAGAGTTAACCTTTCACTACATTTGAACAACTCCCATGTGATTGACATCATGCGCCGGACTTCAGAAGACTTCATAATTACACCTAAGAGGTTATTCTAAGGCAGGGAGAGCTTGACTTCAGTGTCAAACTCTCCACCTTCTTCACTACATAAAACCACTTTAGATCTCACTTCAAAGTTGATTTTCTGGATGATGCCACCACACTGGACCATGAAAGAAACATGATCTACAAGCTGTTCAGCTTCATGACAACATACTGGCAGTGGTTTATTAGGCCAATTTCTAATGACAGGTTTCCTTTAAGATTTTGACAAACATGTAATTTTTTGAGTCTCTGAATTGAGGATCATTTTAACAAAACGGTGAAGACTCATGCAAAGAGCAGTGTCCAGTACACGTAGATGGAACAGGAGCAGAGCACATCCACACGGTTTCTATGAACTACTATATAAGATCTAATAGTAAATTCTAAAACATTTGCAAAAAAAGTGATTTTGGCATAGCTTGTGATTGTGATTTTAGCATGGGTTTTTTATGAGTTTAATTGAATAAATTTTTTTGCTTTTGTTAATTATGAAAAAGGCTGCCATGTAGGTGAAATAGGGATGAGTTGTAGCCATTTTTTCAGTGTCTACAACAAGTCTCCATTAACTTCTGTGGGCTCATGCCCGTGGCCGTGGATTTCACAACATGTGTATGAGCCATCTGCCCAAGATCAAAAGATAGAACAGGTCCTATAGAGCAGGTACAGTCTTTTTCAAGTGTCATTGGCGTGTGAGGAGCATTCAGACGCTAATGACAATTGGGTCCATATTCTATTGTTTATGGCCTAATGAACTGCACAGGTCATGTGCAGGAAGGCTAAGGCTGTGATTGACATGTGAGCAACTTGTCTGGGGAGAAGGTGTGTTCCAGGTTTCCCTTGGAGTGATGGATAAACAACCAATCAGCTGCAGAGGCGGTGTCAAGGCACTTCATTTATATTCACCAGTGTCTTCATTCAAGGCCTGTTTTTAACCATTCTCTTGCTTTCTGATTTTGTATCTGATTTTGTACTTTTGCAAAACCCCTGCCGATGTATAGGCAGAGGAGTAGTTGCGAATAAGCCCCTTTGTCTGTGTGTCCCCAGTAGGTGAGTCTGTACAACTCACTTCAGGGTCATATAGTTAGATAGAAGTAATTATGCAGCGGTAGATACTGCCTGGATAGGCAAGGGTTAACCTGATTTACTAATGTTTGTTATCCAATGATGTTCCACCTTTGTAACTGGAGTGTGATTGGAGAGTGAGCACCACCTGACCAGGGATTAAGAAAACCCCTAGACAGGAAGGGGCAAGTACTCTTGGAATCTCATAGCAGAGACATCTCTTTAGGCCAGTTCTTACCACATGAAGAGCTATTTAGGCCCAGCTCCTAACTGAGGAGCATCACCTCAGAGCACATGCTCTTGCTACAGGCCTCCTAGGCCTTAGCTCTCAACATAGAACACACACTGAGAGAAGGAGACACAGAACACCCAGGACAAAGCTGCAGCTTCCATACCTGGACACAACTACCTCCCAGCTTGCACCTACTACCAAGTTGGTGAATCTACTCCTGAGCATCACTCTCCATGACCACTCCAGTAGTCTGGTAATCCGGCATCTGTTCTGAAATCGCTTGGTCCGTTGCCTGCAGTTGTTCCAATAAAGAACCGTGAGTTAGTTTTGCACAACGTTGCCTCCGTCTGGTCCCTAATTACGGCTGTTACATCACGGGCTCCCCCAACTATCACCCAGGGACTTATACTACTGACACTGAGGGGTTGCCCCAGGGAGATTCAGTACATCACCCTCTCCCTCTCATTTAATTTCTTGTACACACCACCTGCTGGAGACCTGCCAGGTTGTAGGACAGCCTTCCGGTCCCCATACCAAGCACCGTGACCACAGAGATCCTAGGCCGCACTAGCCAGCCAGCCACTATGGTATTCTGGGCTCCGGCTGCCTCCAGGCCCCAAGAAAAGGCTAAGCCCCGGTGGGAGATGTTGCACTTTGCTACTTTGCTGCCATTGTGGTTTTGACCTAATTAGTTAAATAATCTGTCTTGTGTTTATATTAACTTCTGTTGCAGTGCATGTACAATTTAGATCAGGAAACCAACAAAAAAGTTCCCCCATGGTGCTTGTGCAAAACCCCTGCCAATGCATAAGCAGGCTGGTAGTTGCGAATAGCGCCCTCCCCAGGTCAGGAGCTGTTATGAACCTCCTAGAAAGTTTCTAGAACTGGCATATTGTGTAACTGCAGCTGTAGTTACAGCTTGAAGGGGTTGTCTACTTTAAGCAAAAAATTGATATGGTTTGTGTAATGAAAAGTTATGCAACAGTTTATTTTTCGAAATGTGTAATTGTCCAATGATGTTTCTGTAACATAAATTAGAAAGTAATTGGAGAGGTGTTACCACCTGACCAGGGGAGTATATAAACCCCTGCTGGGCGGAAGCATGTGGTTCAGTCTGGTCAGAGTGAGAGACTCCATCTTGGAGTCAAGTCTGATCAATTCTACAGAGTCTGCAGACAGCACCAGACATCAAGGTTTGTCTGCCACAGCCAGGATCCTAATCCCGGTAATTCTAGTGCCTCAGGCCTACTGCCTAGCACCCAGGGCAAGTCCGGAGACTTAATCCCAGAAATGCAGCTCCACCACCCGGGATCAGTTCCACCTGCCCCAGCCTAGCCTGCATCTACTGTCAGGCTGCGTGTTCCTCTCTTGTAGACCAGCTCTCCATGACTCTTCCAGCTTAAGAATCTGCTGTTATCAATTTTGCCTATTGACTGCTGTTCAATAAAGAACTGTAAGTTGATTTTCACAACGTTGCCTCCGTCTGATCCCTGGGTATGGCTGCTCACCACCACGGGCTTCCCCGTCCATCACCCTTGGACTCACCCTACAGACACCTTGGTGGTCCCATTGCATCAGCCTCTCCCTCCATATTTCTTGCACACACCACCTGATGGAGAACTGCCAGGATGTAGGTCAGCCCTCTGGTCCCCCTACCAAGCACTGTGACCACAGCCTGTCCAAGGCAGCACTAGCCAGCCACTCCGGTATTCTGGGCCCCGGCTGCCTCCAGGCCCACAAGAAAAGGCTGGGGGATGTTTCACCAATCACATGCTTTTCCCATATATGGGATCAGCCTAAGCCCCAGCCGTTGCATTTGAATTGCATTTCAAAAAGAAGTTTATGCTTAAAGGGAACCTGTCATCAGAAATTTGCCTAAAAACCTAGCAGTATGTTGTCAAGCAGCTGAGCAGCTTTTAAATGGTGTTTCTTTAATGGCTTGGTGTGGTGGCATCATCCAGAAAATCAACTTTGAAGTTAGATATAAATTAGTTTTATGAAAACAAGGAAGCAGAGAGTTTAACACTGAAGTCAAGATTTTCCTGCCTTAGAACACTCCCCTTACTGTAATTCATGGTCCTGTATCCAGGGACATCATTGATCAGATCTAATGAAGTTGGGCGTATAATGTCAATCACATGGTAGGGGTTCAAAGTTGATTTTCTGGATGATGGCACCAAGTTGGGTCTTGAAAAAGACATGATCTAGAACACTTTTAGACACTGAGTGCCCAAACAACATCCAAAACCAAACGTGCAGATGCGACAATTTAAACAGTAACTTATTACTCCTTACTCCGCCACATGTTTAAATTGTATAGGCAACTGAGGACACCAATACAGTAGAAAGAAGGTGAAGAAGTTTGGATTATCATTCCAGGGTCTTGGGCTGCCTTGGACTGCAAGAGGCCTTGCGTCCTGTCTGGCAAACTCTGCGCTGGGGTGATTGCACAGGTGCCCATAGAGAGGGCTCTGAGTGCCACCTCTGGCACCCGTGTCATAGGTTTGCCACCACTAATTTAGAAACTTCAACTGCTTGACAACATACTGGTAGTGAGTTATGTCAGGTTCCCTTTAATAGTCAAAATGATTGTCTATAATATTATGGTAGTCTCAAGTGTGAAGTTGTAGAAGATGGTGAGCCTAAAAGTCAAAAGTTCAAAACTTAGCTACCCCTTTGCAGTCCCCCACCACTCCAAAGTAATTATTTTTCATACACTTTCTCTGATTTATAGTCACCCCCTAATTAATTTATGTACAGTATCTACTATTTTAATTCACATACCACACACAATGAATTTAAATGACAGCACCCACTTATTTCTAAACCAAATTGACACCCTCTAATACATCTGTTGCTTACCTGTTTATTCAGCAAAAAAGTTTCCATAGAGTTGTTCATTTATTTTTTGCACTTTGCACTATACCAAACATATTATACAGTAACGAAAACAGAAACTCATAAACGGTACCCAATTCTTAATTGATCAGTTGGAAAGTGCCAGAGATTGAAAGTGCTGCCAGTGTCAACCACTGAAACTGCCAATAAAAGCGGCAACTACTCAAAACAGTGCAAGCCACAATGTCAACTTAATAACACTAAGGTTTCATGCAAGCACGTGCTTCATGCAGGCCATAGCCTGGGCTGAAGTGTAGGAGGGGGAAGTCAGCGCTCTTCACCACTCCTGAGCCAGAAATCAGTTACAAAACAGGACTAGCACTAACCTTTGCGACGCAGCGGCCCAGCACGGGTGAAATAGACCTCTATGGGGGCTGTGATGGACCACAATGGAATTGTGTGCATGGGGTATAAGCATTGTTTCTTTTACATAGTACATGCTTTTCTTATGTCAAGATCATTACGGACAGTCCAGGCTCTCCTATCCTAGTGACCTTCTCTCCAGTGACATTGATCAGCAGAACACAACTCTACATGTCATTCCAAGATAAAACACAAGTGCAGAATCTTCATTACTTGTTTCCATTTACTTTTAATCCTTAACTAACAATGAAATCCTGCACAATATAGAATATCTGGACTCTTTTGAAAACTTAGACAGAACATAAGTTTCTCCACTTCCTAGTATGTAGGAGGACCTGAAGCTCAGTACACGAACTTTGTAGTCAACAATTTCCAGAAATGAAACCAGCTGACATAGTTCACACATATATAGCATTTTCAGCATCTCAGGAAGTGGGAGGACTTGATAGACCTTTTAAAGATGGTGATAAATGTTAAGTGTTGATATGGGAAGTTTGGGAAGATCCTTTATAAGGACTTTTCAGTAGCATGCAGTGTACATAAATCTCCCCAGCATTTTATTTCTCATCATTCCTTGCAGTGCATTCAGCAACATCTCAAAGATTTCTTTGTAATTCTGCCACTTAGTAAATCTTTCAAATAATGTTATGAAAACAGCAATTTGGAAGAGCAAAAACCACAGGGGGAGATTTATCATTGACATGTTCCCCCTTTTAAAACAGCTAGAGGTTTTGTACCAATCCTCCAAAATACAAAATAAATCAAAAATTGAAGCTCACCGTTTGCGGTACCAGCTCCTTTCCAAATCAATTTTATATTTCCATGAGGAAAGAACACCAAGACCTCATCCAGGAATAGGCTTGACGTTCAGGACCTCAGCTGCCGTGTTTTATTTCCCTCCAAAATTGAAGATGAGCTTTCAACAACATTTACGCTCTAGGGACTGATGCACATTCATAGCGTAGCCTGTACGAGTTAAAAGTTCTTCTTTTAATGGTCAAATACTCACATCTGATACACTCAAAATATACAGCATATCTAAAAATACATCGATGAGTTGGCTAGTAATCCATGCTGCCCAATCCTGGGTTTCGCTAATATGGTTTCTTTCGAGAAGAAGCTGTATTGGTGTATTGGCAAATCCCAGGGTGTTTTAAGATATGATGTATGGTTTTTTATCGAATGTGAGTATTTAACCATTAAAAGAAGAACTTTTAACTTGTACAGGCTACACTATGGGGCTTATTTACTAAGGGTCCGCAGATCGCATTTCCTTCGGACTGTTCATGGTATTTGGAAATTGCGCAGCTGGGACAGGTATTTAGCAGGGGATTGTGTCGCACGCGACAGAAATCGGAGGGTGGGCCGTCAGATGATCCGACTGATTCGGACTGAGCGCAGGATTTAACATTCAAATTTTGTCGCATCCAATGCACTTACATGCACCAGGAAGAAGAAGGTGAACTCTGTCGGACCTGAGCGGGGAAGCAACACATGCAGGATATTGGGCACACGATCTTAGTGAATTGTGGCACATTGCATTCCGGTCGGACAATGCACATCGTGGAACGCACCAGGGACGGGTAAGTAAATGTGTCCCTATGGCACATTTAGAGCATCAAACTTGTTGAAAGCTCATCTACAAGTTGGAGGGAAATAAAACATGGCAGCTGAGGTCTTGGACGTGAAGCCTATTTCTGAAAGAAGTCTTGTTGTGCTTTCCTAGAGGAAATATAAAATTGATTCGGAAAGGAGCTGGTACCGTAAACCTTGAGCTTCAGTTTTTAATTTATTTTGTATTTTGGTTGATTTGAACTAAAGGACCGGTTCGTGACTGTGAGCTCCGTGATTTGAGGATTAAATATGGGTAAGTGCAAACACATAAATGCTGATTTCGATTTTTACCAATCCCTACCAAAAACACAAACTTGCTAAAGAGTGGGATCGATGGGGGTATAGACAGCTCAACATGATGATTCCAATATATGCCAGCTACAGGGTGGTATAGTTTTTTGATAAGTTAAATGATCTTCTGAACCAATTTCCCTAATTCATTACAAGAAATACAGTACTAAACCCTGGTCTTGAGAAATGTCCCACTGGGATTTTTGCTTAAAGTCATCAAGGGGGGGATTTATCATGTTTGCTGGAGTTTGTGCTTTTCACTTTCTAATTATTGGCAAAAAATTCCTATTAGGCAGTTCCTATCTTTGCAGCATGCAGGGAGGTAGGTAGCAGAACCCCTTTTTTTAATTCCCCACCTTCAAAAATCTATAACTTTTTTATTTTTCCATGTAAAGAGCTGTGTTATGGCTTATTTTATGCGTAACAAATTACACTTCATTTACTATTCCTGGGAAGCAGGAAAAAAATTCAAATGCAGTTAAATTTGGTGAAAAGACGCATTTGCGCTGTATTCTTGTGGGCTTGGATTTTACGGATTTCACTGTATGCCCCAAATGACATGTGTACTTTATTCTTTGGATCGGTACAAAAAAACATTTTTGGATTTTGCCATCTTCTGGTACTAATAACTTTTTTATACTTTGGTGTACAGAGCTGTGGGTAGTGCAATTTTGAGACTTTTGATGATGTTTTCAATTTTTGCATTTTTGGGACTGTACGACCTTTTGATCACTTTTTATAGAATTTTTTATATTTTTTTAAATGACAAAAAAGTGCCATTTTCGACTTTGGGCACTATTTTCCATTACAGGGTTAAACGCAGTGAAAAAACATTATTATATTTTGATAGATAGGGCATTTTTTGGATGCGGCGACACCTAATGTGTTTATGATTTTTATATCAGTTCTAGGGAAAGGGGGGTGACTTGAATTTTTATGTTTTTTATTATAATTTTTTTTCAACTTTTTTTTTATTTTTATTTTTCTTATTTTTTTTTTAATCCTAGGTTGTTTGATCGATCCTACCATAAACTGCCATATTAAGTATAGCAGTATATGGGGATTTTCCTCCTCATTCATTTCAATGTGCTGATAGCACATTGTAATGAAGGGGTTAAAACGAGAAAGCCTTAGGTCTTCGGCTGACCCGAGGCTGTCATGGTGACGGATCGCCGCTCCCCGATGAAGTCATGAAGCCGCCGTCGGCGATCTGCGGGAAAACAACCGCGATCGGTGCTAGCACCGATTGCGTGTGTTACTGGTAAGTTTTTGCTGCAATGTGCAGCAAAGACTTACCGGCTATGGAGAGCTCTCAGCCTGTGAGACCTCTCCATGCACCCGCACCCGGCATGTGACGTAATACTACGTCACATGTCGGTAAGAGGTTAAAGGAGTTTAATTATGCAAATCAGGGGCAGATGTATCTTATACTTGCAATTTGTGCCTGCATGTTTTTGTATTTGTTGAGCACTTCTGCTCTTTGATTTCTCTATGCGCAGTATTTCTTTAGTTAAATTGTGTAAAATTATTGCATAATTTCAGTCACCCGGTGGAGAGCTTTTACATATTTTTTCCAACTTTTTAGGCACAAATCATACTCATTATAAGTTGATTTTAGAAGGAAGGAGGCCATGGATAACAAATATAAGAAGATTACCACAGTCATGGTGCTTGGGTCTATGAGTAAGTGCCCCTAGTGTTGTCATGCCTGATTGTGAAGGTATATTTCCTTAAACACTATTAATTAATTAAAAGCAGCATTGTGTGGCCCACTTATTACCCATTCAAGCATACCTTTCCTGGTTCTCAGTGATCCATCACTTTACAGAAAATCCAGTTTTTATCTTTATGCAATTGCACCTTTATGTGTAAGGTTAAGAGGTCTCTTAGAAACTCATTTGCATACAGATAAAAACTGCCATTGTTACTTACATGACAAGACTGATATTACAGGATAGGTATGTCTGGAAAGCTTATTAAGTTCCCTACACAGAGCTGGTTTTACCTGTGAAGCTGCCTTCTAATATTATATTATGGTGCATATCCAAAAGTTCAGCTCCATCATTTTTGAAGGTGAGAGAACAAGGAAAGCATTTTTCTTGCATTATATATATATATATATATATATATATATATATATATATATATATATATATAATATAATATATATACAGGTAGTCCGATTTATAATTGTAGCTCCAGACACCTTAAAGCTGATCATTACATCCTGGGACTATAGTAAAACATCCAAAGATCTTCACCAGAGGTCACAGTGGGCAGAGGGGTCCATCTGTAACTAGGGGTTGTAAGTCGGGTGTCCTTAAGTTGGGGACTGCCTGTATATATATATATACATATATACATATATATGTACATATATACTCGAGTATAAGCCTAGTTTTTCAGCACAAAAAATGTGCTGAAAAGCCCTAACTCGGCTTATACTCGAGTCAAGGAAAAAAAACAAAAAGGGAACTCACCTTCTGACGCTCCCCGGCATCCATCGCGGCTCCGACATCGGGTTCTGGTCCGTCACAGTCTTTGTGACGTCAGCCGCATCGACACACTCTATGATGTCAGCTTGCGGCTGACGTCATGGTGCCTGCAACTGACCGGGAGGGGCAGGCGGCCTATATACTCCAGGGGGCTGGCAGGCTATATACTCCAGGGGGCTGGCAGGCTATATACTCCAGGGGGCTGGCAAACTATACACTTGATGGGGCTGGCAGACTATACACTTGATGGGGCTGGCTGGCTATATACTACAGGGGCTGGCTGGCTATTTACTCCAGGGGGCTGGCAGGCTATATACTGGGGGCCAACCAAAAGAGAACCTCAAAAAAGGGAGGGGTCATCACCCAAATGTACCCACTCGCTCGGCTCAGAGAGCCACTACTGCACACCAAAAGAGAGGGCGAGAGCACAATAATTATGTAAACGAAGTATAAAATTTCTAAATTTTATTCGATACAATAACAAGAAATATAAATGTATGAATTACAAAAACACTTATCATATGGAGAACCGTAAGACTATCACATTGAAAAGATATCTGGCTAAAAAAATGGGTAGATATAGAAGCTACCGCAGCATGTAAGTGCACCTGGCAAGAGACTGAGGCCAGAAAAAGCTATGGGGACAATACCAGTTATAACATGTCCTCATAGATAAAAAAGTGATTGGATAATATTGGCAAGGTAGACAGGGAGAAAAGGTTGTATTCTAGTGCTGCCAGTATTAGTGACAGAAGTAACCACCAGCAGAAATTGAATACAACAGCTTAAGAGCTGAGGATAACACAGGGGAAAAAAATTCTCATGATAAGAGGATGTATCCCATAATCAAGTACATTATTCAGGCCCATATATACCTTGTGTCATCTTGCCTGAGAACACACAGACACGCCGCGGTCCAAGAACCTCGACGTACGTTTCACCCTGCGGCTTCGTCAGGAGGCTGGGGGGGCTGTGACCAATGCATTTCCCACCCTCGGCTTATACTCAAGTCAATAGGTTTTTCCAGTTTTTTTGTGTCAAAATTAGGGGTCTCGGCTTATACTCAGGTCAGCTTATACTCGAGTATACACGGTATTTCTGTCATCCATAATAGGAGCACCTGTATGGTAAACTAGTTCTGATGGTCTGACCTATTCCCCTGGCCAATAAAAATAAATATTGAAAGAAACCGGAATTGAAGGAGCATCCCTGGATTAGGTGAGGAACTCTTGAAATGCAGCTGAAAGGCCTATTTTACTTACTTATTTTACTTAAATGTTTTTAAGTAGAACAATGAAAAAGTTTAAAAACTGTAATGTGCTGTGTGAGTATAATATTTCCAGGAGAGATTACCTGGTGAAGTTTGGGCATTTACAAGGGATATTTGTTGAGATAACAAAAAAAACAGCACAAATCACCAAATCTGTATGGTGTTTTATCCATTCTTTGGAAAGGTTAATTTTTTCTACTTGAGGATGCACTCGGGGAACTTCAGGACCTTTGTGGTTGATGTAGCCTCAGATTTTGCATATTAGAAACTCTACATGGACATATCGTGGCTGGGTTGTATGACTAAGAGCTCCCTAGATTATTACAGTGCTTCAAATATCAAAAATTGTATTTTGTGTAGACCTCGTAATCTGAATGACCTTTGCAAGATGGGTTATTGTAACCCAGAGTATGATTTTCACTTCATTTAAATTTTTGTTCTCACTAGAAAATGCAATGATGCAAGAATCTCTCACTTTTTTCTACCTTCCAACAATAGTTAAATATGGGGATTGTAGTAGTGTGATGTTAAAACTCTTACATATTCTGTTATTTAGCTTTTTTTGCACAGTACACTTCCTTGCTGCATTACATCGCATTACATGAATTACAAACGCACACTTGACCAATTCACGTTTTATCTGTAAGATGGAAGCCAGTAACCCTATTCATTGTATGAGACAACAAGAAATCAATGGGGAATCTGGCTTTTGTGGAAGTTCCTCTTTATGGGCCTTGTAATATCATCTGATAGTTAACCAAAATTGGAAAGCAACTGTTACGGCCTATGGATCTTTAAAGAGGTCATATTTTTTTAGTTCTTATAGGCCCGAACTCTTATTGGCATACAAAAGATCACTGTAACCCCATAGGTAATGAATCATAGAAGAGACTGCATGAAACCAGATTAAAAGCATGTTCTTGACACTTCCGGGGCGGCGCCCGATGGTGATGCACGGCTAGTGCGTGCACGAGAGACTCCCTCCTCTTGACACCGGGGAAAAATGCCGGTTCCTGATACCCCACGCATGAGATGATTACTCCGAAGGGCTTTGGCGCCGAGGCTATGGGGAGCCGGTCTATGGCCTTGTAAAGGGAGACAGCCGAGACACCCACAGCAGAGCTCTGATAAGCTGATCGGCTGTGACCTCCGGAGCCCGGTGAGAGCGGTGCAGGGGAAATCAGCTGTTCAGCGCAGACCTCGGGGGACCGGTGTGAGCAGAGCCGCGAGGACGCAAAGTGTGGTGAAGGTGGAAGTCAACCCCGGTGCCTAGACAAGTCCCGAAGAGAGAAGAGCTGCAGGCATTTTAAACTGAGGGGACATGCTGGCTCGCTGTTTTTTCTTCAACCCCAGAGTCTGGTGAGAGCAGCTCAGGGGGAATCAGCTGTTCAGCGCTGACCTCGGAGCACTGGTGTGAGCAGAGCTGCGGGGGACGCAAGCTGCGGTGAAGGTGGAAGCCAACCCGGCGCCTAGATAGGCCCCGAACAGAGTAGAGCTGTGGGGGCTGCAGACTGAGGAGACACGCTGGCTTCCTCCAACCCCGGAACCTGGTGAGAGCAGTGTTAGCGGAGGGGGACTGTGGAGAAACCGACTGCCAGGCTTGGGAGTCAGCTGTGCAAACGGAGCGCTTTCGAAATTACAAGCAATCCCGTGGATATGTTGCGGCTGGCTTTGGGTGGCAGCTGATCCCTGTGTTACAGCAAGGTGCTGAGGAACCAGAAGAAGGGACATTCGAGTTCCAGAAGTCTGCCACGTGTGAACAGGTCGTATAAGCATATAGTTATACTTGTATATTGACCGCATTGCTGGCCTCTTTGAAAAACCTACTGCCGGGGTAAGGACCTCTCTCTTCCCTCATACCCCATCCTATCTGCAAAAAAATAACTATCTTTGATCCACTAACCAAGTTTCTAACAGGCCTATTATACTTTTCCTTCTCTGGATGGACTAATGGACGCATTAACTCTTTAACATCTTTGTATACAGCTAAAACTTCTTCCTCCCACCTTTGTAATAACGCATAAGAACTATTTATTTGTGTGGGAGTGTGAAATTTATGCTGGGATTGCTGGTTGGGGGGGAAGAAACAGGGACTGGGGGGTAGGAGGAGAGGCATGAGGATAGGGTGTTTGTGCAGGGCTTTTTTTTTTTTTTTTTTTTTTTTTTTTGTTCCCGTTTCTTCCCCTTCTCTCTCGCTCTCTCCCGGCCCTGTGATCACCCGGTAATCAACCATGCCTGGCAAAGGGGGCACGTTAAGTAAGAAGGTGGATACCTCCAGACGTGAATCAGCAAAGATCACCCCGGAGAAAAAAACGGACCCCCCAAAGAAGAACAGTGATGGAGCGCAAAACGAAGAGAATTTCCAGAACATAAATGTTAAAGAACTAGCGGAGGCTGTGGCTAAGGAAATTTTACCAACTCTGTACTCTGCCATCGATTCCGCGGTAAAGAAAACTATGCAAAAGATGAATATGGAGTTGGATCAACACAATGAGAGAATTGAATATTTGGAACATAAATTGTCGACCATGGAAGATGAAGTGGAAAACCTCCACTTTCAACTAAGTGAGATGCATAAAGAAAAAGAACAAATTCGAGAAAAGTTAACAGATCTCGAAAATCGCTCAAGATTGAATAACATCAGGATTGTGGGAATCCCCGAGTCAGTAGCCTCTGAGGAGCTAAAAAAAATTATTGCCAAGGACATTCCGGAACAACTAGGCTTGGGCAGAACCATTAAAGTGGAAAGAGCTCACCAATTGGGTCCAAAAAATGAGGCAAGACAAAGACCGAGAGTCGTGATAGCAAAGATCCTGGACCATAGTGACAAGATGGATGTCTTGAGACTGTATAGACAAAAAAATGAGCTGAAATTAGAAGACTCTAAGATCTTACTGTTTCCTGATTATTCCGCAGACACAAGCTCAAAGAGGAAACTATTCGCTCCTATATGCTCTAAACTGTATAAAAAGGGGATCAAATTTAGACTACAAGTTCCAGCAACATTAAAGATTTTCCAAGAAGGTAATGAAGTAAAATCCTTCGCTAATCATAAAGAAGCAGAGGAATACTGCAAGAAAAACCTTAATATTGAATGAAGGAGAAATAAGGCTGAAGGCCGAGGCGGTGGAGGATGGGGGAGAGCGATGAGAGGGGGAGAGAGGTAATAATATTATTACTCGGCTTGTTTCCTTTTCCCCTTTTTTTTTTTTTTTTTTTTTTTTTTTTTTTTCTTCTTTTCTTTTTCCCCGGTGTTAGGGTGTTCTAGAGGAGGGAGGTTGTATATCCGATGAAGACGATAAAGAGACCATTAGGGAAAAAAGGAAGTCTCTATGGAAGTAGGAGGGTGTTGGGAGGGGAGGGTGGGGGAAGGGTATCTGCTCTGGTGTCGGAAAACCTGCAAATAGGGATTTTTTCAGTAACCTAGCATAATAATGGGCTTGCCAAATCTGAAGGTGACATCATGGAATGTGAGAGGTATAACTACTCCAGCCAAAAGACAAAAAATTTTAAACTATTTAAAAAGATCAGATTCTGATATAGTATTACTCCAGGAAACCTATTTAACTGATAAGGAAATTAAGAAATTAGAAAGTGGATGGGTAGGTAAAGCTATAGGCCAAGGAGTAAGGAAAAGGAAACAAGGTGTGATAGTATTGGTGAACAAATACTTGCGGGCTGAGATTGCCTCTGTAGAATTTGGTATTGAGGGTAGAGCTATGAGAATTTTGCTAAAATATGAGTCGCATGCCATTATGATTTATAATATCTATGCCCCTAACGATAAGAAAATGAATGAAAATTTTATAGGCCAGCTACTTAACTGGATTAATAAAGACGACTCAGAACATAAAATAATAGGAGGGGACTTTAATAGAACCATCAATTTGATGTTGGATAGAACTGAAGGTATTAAAAAAACAAAAAAAAAGGAAAAGTATTTAGAAGATCCTGTAATGTCTAACCTGCTGCAACTTACCGGAGTAATTGACCCATGGAGGTCTAAGAATCCCATAAGAGAGGAATATACTTACTTTTCAGGGGTCCACAATATATGGTCAAGGATTGACTATCTGCTTATTACTCCCTCTCTGGGAAAAGAGATTTTACACACAGAAATATCAGATATTGTAATATCGGACCATGCACCCATACACCTGTCACTGAGACTACCGGGAAGAAATCAGGGATGGATGTTTTGGAAATTCCCTAGGGGGTATAGCTATGATAAAGAATTTAAACAAATGCTGATAAAAGAATGGGAAAACTACGGACAGGAGAATGACGAACAAAAAATATATCCAATTTTATACTGGGAGGCGGCTAAAACAGTGATCAGAGGAAAAATTAGATCATACGTTGTAGCAGTAAGGAATAGAGAGGCAGCAAAGCAAAAAGACCTGGAAAAAAAATATAGAGAAGCAGTGTCAATTTATAGGGCATTTCCCAATAATGTAAACCGTAAGACAATGTATGAAAAAAAAGAGGTACTAGAACATCATATAGATCTGACTCAGAGGAATTTCCAGAGAGCCAGAGAGAAGAACCTGTTTAACAATGGTAATAAAACGGGGAAAATGCTCTCTAATCTAATAAAGAAGGAAAAAGGAAGAGATCATATAGAGGAAATGCGAGACAGTAAGGGAGAATTGACGAGTGATAGGCATAAGATAAACCAGATAATGGCAGAGTATTACAATAAATTATACAAAGAAAGGGGGGAGGATGATCAACAAATGGACACATTTTTAGAAAATGTCGATCTGAATGTACTAACACTCGAGCAACAAGAAAAATTATCACTCCCTATAAAATCAGAAGAAGTCTCCACAGTAATTAGATACCTAGATAAAAACAAAGCGCCAGGGCCAGAAGGGTACTCCTCCGATTTTTATAAAATAATGTCCCCCCAGTTAGTTCCCCTGTTAGTTGAGGTGTATAATAAAATGTTCATGGAGAGGGCAGAATTTAAAACAGGTAATTTGGCCCATATTAAAATAATACCAAAAAACAAAGGCGACCCTAAAGACCCAGGAGCGTACAGACCCATCTCCTTGATAAACATTGACATGAAGATATATACAAGAATTCTGGCAAACAGGCTAGCTGAGGTTATTCCGCAATTAATTCACCCCTGCCAGAATGGCTTTGTGAAGGGACGTCACGGTGTCAAGAACGTGCGTACAGTTATGGCGGTGCTGGATTGGGCCAGGGCAAGGCCAACAGAAAGCAAAAATAAAGCAATAATTGCAATCGATGCTGAAAAGGCATTTGACAGTGTGGCCTTGCCCTGGCTCAAGAAAGTTATGCATAAGATGGGGATAAATGGATATTTTTATGGGGCTATTGAAACAATGTATAGTAAACCTTTGGCACAAGTAATAACACAAGGGGTTATGTCACAACAATTTTCCTTAGGAAGGGGCACACGGCAAGGTTGCCCCCTCTCACCTTTATTATTTAATTTAACTATTGAACCACTTGCTAGGAAGATTCACAATGATAAGAATATAGTGGGGATAAATTTGGGTAGCAAACAAGTCAAAATGACTTTGTTTGCTGATGATTTATTGTTATTTATAGGAAATGTACATGGAGATATACACAAAACATTCAGTTTTTTAAAAAGTTACGAGGAGATTTCAGGGTATAAAATAAATATGCACAAAACAGAAGTGTTATTGTTTGATACGGGGCAGGATCTGTCCTGGAATAGAGATTTGGGGTTAAAAATTGTGAAAGATAACTTTAGGTACTTAGGGGTTAGGTTAGATAGGAATATCACAAAATTGTATGGGCTAAATTATGCAGGTTTGTTTGAAAATATAGCACATGATTTAAGGAGATGGATGGAGCTCCCGCTTTCACTATTTGGTAGGAAAAATCTAATTAAGATGGTTATTTTTCCAAGGTTACTATATACAATGCAAATGCTTCCTTTGTTACTTAAACATAAAGACGTAAATAAGTTAAATGCCATGTTTCAAAAGTTCCTATGGAGAAATAGGAGAAGTAGAGTTTCCATTAAATATCTGCAAAAATCACAAGGCATAGGAGGCGTGTCATTTCCAGATATAAGAACATATAACATAGCTTGTATAATGAGATTTGTGGCACAATGGCTAAATAAACAGAACAAGTTTGTAGACTTGGAGGTGGAAGAGAGCTTGGCTCAACCCTTGACGTTGGGAAGGTTCTTGCATGAGAATACTGCTAACTTGAAGACCTTAGGCAAAACTTCTATTCTTCTAAGAGACACAAGAGCAGTCTGGAAAACGGTGAGGAGGAAGTACCAGTTACCAACTGATATTTCCAGATATCTGTCCCTGGAAGATTTTTCAAATATGGTCAAATGGAAAGGAGAACAGGGATGGCTTGCTGCCTGGGAAAGGAAGGGTATACTTAGATTACATGACCTAGTAGACAATCAGGCAAGAGAACTAAAAACCTTTGAACAAGTCAAAAAAGATTATGGATTAGCAGACTCAGAATTCTTGTATTATATGCAGATTAAGGGGTTGATCAAAGAAGCGGGTCTCCTGGGTAAAATTTGGAAAGGTAATTGGTTACAATTTAGCAAAATTCTCAATGCAAATGATGGCAACCCTTCAATAGCTAGCATTAGAAAGTGTATTTCATCTGAGGAAGAAAGCCCATTTAAGGGGAGAATAGCTAGCAAGTGGGCTAGAGATATAAGGGATAATACTCCAGAAGACGAAGTAGAGTTTAGGATTTTGAAAGGCTGGAGGAATATACAGAATATAACTAGCTCTGAAATATTAAGGGAAATGCAATGGAAAATATCAATAAGGGCATATCGAGCGTTTAATGTTCCTTACGGGAAAAATATTTTGGGCTATAAGAATGAATGCCCTAAATGTGGGGAAATTAATGCAAATGTGATACATTGTTTGTGGCACTGCCCAGCAGCCAGGAATTTATGGAATATGGCGGAGCAGTATGTAGGGTACATATTCAGAGAACCAACTAAATTTGACATATGGCGATGTTTATTCCACTACTATAGATCCAAATACACCAAACACAAAGAAGAATTGATTCATCTGATGATACTAGCAGTAAAGAGAGTCTTAATGATGGAATGGTTGTCAATGCATATACCAACAATGATACAAGTCAAGAGGAAGTGGATGGAGTATTTGTATTTCCAATGGTTGAGTAAAAATAGGAAACAAAAAAAAGAAAATGAAACAAAGTGGAAGCGTAACTGGTTGCCAATTATTAATCGCATATTTTCCCAGGAAGAAAAGGTTGCTTTCTATGATATAACTTGTTAGGAAAGAGAGGAATGAAGGACTTTAGTGGGTTCCGGACACCAGAGCAGAATACGGAAAAGAGGGAGGGGGAGGGTATTAGGAGAGGGAAAAAATTATAGAACAATTATAAGAATCTATTGGACTGTTGTTTTTCTTCATGTAATAACATTGTCAATTTTGCACATTCTTTTTATATAAGTAGACACCCAAGAGGGGTCGAAGTTAATGTATTTGTGAAGAACTTAAAATCTTAATAAAAAAATTAAAAAAAAAAAAAAAAGCATGTTCTTAAAAGGATTTTCTCATGTATTAAATTTTAATCACTCCATCGCATAACACTAGAATTATAAGGCACCATCTAACCACAGATACTTTCACCTCAGAGGCTGGTTACCTGCAGCTATATTATTGTACCATTCCTTCAAACCAGTCTGCAATTTAGATACAATCTGGTATAAACCCCTAGTGGCAGTAAAGGGCATACTGCCTATGCAAGGCCTGACTGGGTATTAGATGAAAAAGGTATTTTAATATCATATCTTCTTTGAGCAACAAAGGGTTAAAGCACAGTAAACCACAAATGTAACAACTAACTTAGTGACCTGTTGGCGCTTTCTGTAATTGGTGGTGTACTTGCCACTATTTCTCCTCTCAGAAACAGTTCTCTTACTTATTTTGCAATAGCAAGGATGTCTACTCAAAATTCCTCAAATCCACCCCACTGATGTCTAAATCAGTGCAGAACTCTCTCCTCTTTGCCAAATATTCTTAGTATCCGTGTCTGTTGGACATGTGGTCCCCTTGTCCTCTTCTTGAACCCTCACCCACAATCCCCTTTTCAGTCCTTTCCTCTGAGGCTAATCTTCTAAAACACTGTAATAGAAAGCGTCTTTACCAACACCACTACCAGACACATACAAATTTTGCCACATTGACATAGAGTATGACCACTGAACAGTAAAGTTTGGGTGTATTATTCTCAGGACCTTAGGAGAATGACCCATTCTTTCATAGGTCAGCATTCGGGACAAGTGGCCATTGCAGAAGTCCCATGCTCTACCCCCAGCTTTTGGCTTATAGGCTCTGGTTCTGTTATGCAAGCCTCAAGACTGGATTATTCTTTTTGTCCACGTCAAGACACTGATCTATACTGTCATGAATGATATGGATCTCCTGCACATCTATAGTATATCACTGGATTCACTATCACTACTTTCAGGGGTGACTACTGGGTTGACCATTTCCTTATGAAAAGGATTTCTCCTAGGAGGTTGTGTGGCTAATTGTTCTCAGTCTTCTTCCATTTGAATATGATGTCACACAATCAAGAAATGTTGATTATGATAGGTCTTCATGATTCCACCTACGTTTTCAGGCTTAACTCTGTGGGCTGGAATGGCAGGGCTGCTTTTCTACCACCACAGAGGGTTCTGGTCTCCAACGATCAACAAGTTTTTTTTTTTCCTGAAGACTTAGTTGACCATATCTCTGGCCTGCATAATAAGTTCTTAAAATGGGCCTTTTCTATTTGGTTTTGGGTCTGTTGAGGCAGGGAGTTTGTGTCTACCTTAGTCAATTAGCAAAACAAAAGTGGTAGAGCATTCATTGAAACCCCTAAAGAATTGAAGTTCAATCTTCCATTGGGCCGGCAACATATGATAGAGCCACCACTCCGGCACATCTCCTGATAAATCCTGTTGGGCAGCTGCACTGAAGCGGCGGGGCACTTCTTTGCCAGGTCTGACTTGGTGTAGAATCACACCCATTCAGGCACAGGTTGTGATCAGTGTGCAGATGTAGGGCAGGAACTTGTACAAGGAATTGCAACTAAATCGCAGCTTGTAAACCGTTTTTTAGGCATAATAGCCATGATAAACCCACCATAGTTCTCCCAGCAGGGGAAACATTATATAGGAGAATATAGCTACTCCTGAGTTAGCTCTTGGGGCATTCACTCATTAGTAAAAACATTCAAAAAACATATACTAAAAAATAAACAATTTAAATTCTATTATTTGTTATTCAATGCTATATTATTTGTTGCTATCAAAATTAGAAAGTAAGTCTTTCGTATGCGCCATGATGCGCCAGTATATGATACAAATTTCATTGCCAGCATTAGTCGGATTTATCAGGTGACATGGGTGTAATTGCCAGGTGCAAACTTAGCAAAAATCCTGGACATCAGCGTGCATAGAGTGTACTAATTTTATGATAATATAGAATATATTCATTATTATTATTATAAGTTATTATTATTCAGTCACTTTTCAATACACGTTACATCAATAATACACGTGAAACATGTAATATCTTATTACAGCACTTTTTTCTCCACATTAGCTTTCATAATAATAATAATAATCCCTTTATTTTTATAGCGCACACAGATTATGCAGCGCTACAGAGAGCTTGCCAAATCAGTCCCTGTCCCAAATGGGGCTCACAATCTAATCAACCAAGTATGTTTTGAAGTGCAAGAGGAAACTGGTGGAACCGGAGGAAATCCATGCAAACACGAAGAGAACATACAAACTCTTTGCTTTTATAAATCTCCCACCATCCTTCCTCATTTTCACTCTGGAATATCTACTGAATTTCATATTACTAGCAGAAGCTTATTGTTGTATCCTGTTACATAGACGCTATATGAAGAGGGGTAATGTTCTCCTTCAAGAAGCTTAGAAAGGACTGAAAATTACAGATACAGACTGGAGAGATGTGAACTGCTGCAAAATGAAGATTAAGTCATGGATCATTCATAAATAAATAGTGCAGATGATAGCAGTAAATTTTTTAATTTACTTTATGGAAGGAATATGTTCTTTCCTATGGCTTTCTTCCTTATTAAAGCAGTTTGTGTAAATCAGCTTTCTGTCCTGTTCTCCAAACAAAGCTGAAATACAAAGAAACCTGAAAATATTTCTAATTACTTATCTCTTTAAAGACAGTCACTGGGGATATGATGTCCAGTGCTCCAGGCTGCTAATTATTCACGCTAAGTCATCTAAAGCACCGGACATCACATCCCCGCGCTCCAGACTGCTTTTTATTAGTCTTTTTTTCAGGAGATCCCGGCATGCCAAGCTTGAAGAAGACCATCAATGGAACAAGATGAGGAGGACGCGAGGTGAGTATGTTTGGCTTTAGTGTATGTTAGTGGTAGATTTCCTTTAAGTTACACTGTGGGTCATGTATTATAGGGGCTTC
This sequence comes from Engystomops pustulosus, assembly GCF_040894005.1. NCBI lineage: Eukaryota > Metazoa > Chordata > Amphibia > Anura > Leptodactylidae > Engystomops > Engystomops pustulosus. The sequence continues at coordinate 68,652,026 of NC_092414.1, forward strand.
AGGAGTATACCCAAATAAACTTCCTTCTGATCCTCCTTGATATAGTTCTACTCCTTCATTGCAGCATACACCTGTGTTTAGACCTCACAGCTCACAGTGCATGTCAGAGCGCATGAGAATCATGAGGTCTAACAAACTGACCAAGGAGCTCAGAGACAGAATTGTGGGAAGGTACAGATCTGTCCGAGGTTACAAAAGAATGTCTGCCTTGGCGACAGAGTTAAAGAAGAACCGAGCTATCACTGTTGTTGAGCTCAAGGAATGCAGTACAGTGATGGGAGAAAGTTCCACAAAGTCAACTATCCTTGCAGCCTTCCACCAGTTGTGGTTTTTATGGGAGAGCATGCCGACAAAAGCCTTTCCTCAGTGCAAAACATATGAAAGCCTGCAAGCAGTTTGAAAAAAAGCACATAAAAGACTCCCAGACCATGAGATATAATATTCTCTGGTCTGATGAGAACCAGGCATTGCTCATCATCTGTCAAATACAATCCCGACAGTGACACATTGGGGTGGTGGCATCATGCAATGGGGGTGTTTTCCAGCTACAGGGACCGGACGACTGGTTGCAATTAAAGGAAAGATTAATGCAGCCAAGTACAGAGATGTCCTGGATGAAAACCTCTGGAGTGCTCTGGACCTCAGACTGGGCTGAAGGTTCACCTTCCAACAAGACAATGACCCTAAGCACACAGCTAAAATAACAGAGCAGTGGCTCTAGAACAACTCTGTGACCATTCTTGACAGAGCCCGGACCTAAACCCAATTGAGCATCTCTGGAGAGACTTGAAAATGGCTTCCACCAACGTTCACCATCCAACCTGAGAGAACTGGGGAGGATCTGCAAGGAAGAATGGCCGAGGATCCCCAAATCCAGGTGTAAAAACCTTGTATCATTCTTTAGAAGACTCATGGCTGTACTAGCTCAAAAGCTGCTCCCACTCAATACTGAGCAAAGGATCTGAATACTTATGACCATGTGATATTTCAGTTTTTCTTGTTTAATAAATTAGGAAAAATATCTACATTTCAGGGTTTTTTCTGTCAAGATGGGGTGCAGAGTGCACATTAGTGAGCGGAAAAAGAACTTTTGTGATCTTACCAATTGGCTGCAATTAAATAAATAGTGAACAATTTAAAGGGGTCTGAAAACTTTCTTTACCTACGCTATACGTAATATATTTCTATATTGACTAAATATTATAGTACATTTTTATTCGTTTTTTGGAGGTTAAATTGTAACAAATTTATCACATGGGGGGGGGTTGCAACTATTTTGCAATTTTTAACAATGTGCTCGCCTTAGACAGTCAAAGGTAAAACAGCATTAAATATATGATGTGTGACTTTTTAAAAGCTTGCAAATTTAGGTCCATAGCCACCTCAGACCCCCCTGGCATAGAAAAAGTGTAAAACTAGTTGCACAAAAATCTTAGACTTTTATCTGACTCTTCCTTAAGTTTTTTACTTTTACTTTTAATACAATTAAGGACAGAATAGATTAAGAAACTTGCATGTTAAAATTCTTGAATAAAAGGTACAATGAGACAGACGCGTTTCAAGAAAAGCTTCCATCACAATCAATTCACTTATAGATCCAGGTACAGTGATTGTGTTAATGTTATATTTGTTATCCATGGCCTCTTTCCTTCAACTTTTACAATTATGTTAATGAGCCTGAGGGTTTGGTGATCTGGCTTTTCAAACTGTTATACTGGGGAGGGTAAGACAGTGTAACAGCCTGTAAAGACACTCAGGCTCATCAAAATAATTTTTAAAGTTGATTTTAGAAGAAAGAGGTCATGGAAAACAATTATAAGAAGGTTACCACAGTCATAGTGTCTGGATCTATGGCTAAGTGCCCCTGGTTTATCATGCTTAATTTTGATGGTAGATTTCCTTTAAGCAAGATCGGTGATAATTTGAGACTTGTAGAATATATTTTGCTTGTTATGTCATCAGCACTCCCTCCCAGAAGTAATGTAGAAATATCATTTTATCTTGTCAATAAAATGTCCTTAACCTGTATGCATGTGTTTTTTCTGCTAGGAAATCATTTATAGTATTGATAATGTAATATTAATTAATTAATCCAATGAGAGGCCAACAAATGCCTGTGCAGAGACAATAGTGTAATATAATAAAGAGATGGTCGCTCCTTTCCTACATGTCAATGCTTCTCCAAACTGCACGCAGAGAAGACAACCCGGAAACTGAGGGTTTTCTTTCTCTGGATCTCACTGTATCATGTCAGGCTGATGGAGAACAGACCCCTCTCTCTTCCCTCACTGTTTGCTTTTTCACCAATTATTGCCCCAGTGCTGCACTTTTGTTGATACAGAAATCCAAAAAAGTGGTAATGTTCATTTGTCAGGGGTCTAAGCCATGGACTCCCACTGCATGAAAAATATATACACAAAGCAAAGGTCTCAGACAAGCCCCTCCATTTGTTTCTAAAATACAGTATTAAAAGTGACGCATTGTTGAAGATAAAACTGAGGATAAAGCTGCCTGTCTCCATTGCACGTCTGTGAAAGCATTAATGACATTCCTAATCACTGTTCAGCTTATCTTTCAATTTATCCCACTACCTGAAAGCACAACCTCATAGATAATCAGATAAATAGTCTGGTTTCTCCTCTGGCCCAGGTCACTTCAGGCTTCAGCCTGGGATATTATTCACATAAATTACCACGCAATTAACAGGCTTAAAATGTTAACCCTCTCACCTCAAGGTCAATCATGTGTACAACAACATGATATTATTATTTGTGTTATTAGTACTATTACTACTGAGGGTAGCATTAAGATTATTAGCATAAGAGATATTAAATTAGGATGAAGACATACAAAGAAGAATAGAATGTATGTCACCTTCTTATATCAAGAATTTGTATCCATATTAAACCATAATCACACATGAAGTTTGACGTTTTTTTTAACCAAAGCCAGAAAGAGATATATTTTCCATTTTATTTTAACCCTGTCTTGGGTTTTGGCTAAAAAAAAATGTGTTATATAATTATATGGATATTGATTCCATTTATCTAAATCTAATCCTGCAAATGGTATATTGATTTGTATAACAAATATATCACTTGTCACAGAAGCTGAAAAGTGCCCCGAAGGAAGGGGGGTACATTGTCACCTTCATGTATTGCTAGTGGGTGCACTTGAAAAGACCAAAGGGGTACTCAATGCTCATAGCTAGATTTTGAATTGGTGTCTTCTGCTCTTAGACCCTGACTTATGAATTTACCATATAAGGGTGTGCAACAACCAGAGTACAAGGCAAAACTGCCCAAAATGTTCCATATTCAACGTGAAAGGCAGCACTCCAAGAACTCAGTTAAAAACCAAGGCAATCTTCACAAAGGTTGGGGAACCACGATTCAGAATTGCTATGTATTCATTTAAGTCATGACAATTTACACTAAAACACACCAGCACAAAATGGTTTCCACTTTGAATATGCAGCAAGTCAGTTGTGGCGGCCCATTCTGGTACACTGAAATCATGGCTAAAAGCTGCATGGGAAATAAGATGTTTAAATTAGTTTTGCCTCAGCTATGTATTCTACAAAATTCTACATTAGACCATGTGTCCACAGTCTATGGAGCCTTTAGCAAATTTTTGGAAAAGGTTTGGGTTATGTTATGATACAGTAAAATTCCTATTTGTCTGAATGGACTGCAGAAACAACCAATTCTTGCAATACCTCAAATACAACTAAAATATCTTTAGCGCACCCACAAACATCCGTATTAGTTGTGGATCCCCCTCATGGCATCTCCATGCAGTAACTCTGCAGCATATTACAGTAGCATAATAGTGTACGAGGTTTGCAAAGCAAAGATTGAGCTCTTCCCCCAAAAGTGGCAATATTGGAGCATAAAGCACATCAAAAACCAGCCAATTGTGGATGGTCTCTGATACCTGCGAAATAGCTGCTGAATTACCACTGGGGAAGATTCTGCAGCCATAACACTACATACGCACATAGGGACATATTTACTAAGGGCTTTGCACCTGTTTTCTGACTGACTTTACACTTTCTTTTAGGTGTAAACTGCCTGCACAGGTATTTAAGAAGTGTCTGCGACACTATTCTGTCGCACGCCCTATGTTAAAGGAAACCTACCACATGAAATAGTAGGTGTAAGCTGTAAATAAAGAGCACCAGCTCAGGGTGAGCTGGTGCAGGAGCTTCTTTTCGTTAGTGTCATAAACCGCTGTGACTCGGTTTAGACACTTTTTAATCTTTATATCTGAAGCAGCTTTGGCGCACCATGCGCATGAAGCAGCTTCAGCTATAAAGATTAAAAAGTGTTTAAACCGCAATACAGTGGTTTAGGACACTAACGAAAGTAAGCTCCTGCACTAGCTCACCCTGCTCACACTGCACTAAACACAGGCAGAGCACTTTTAGTGAAGTTTCCGGCAATCTTAGTAAATGTGCCCCACAGTCTTAGGCCTGGCCTGATTTTAGCCTATAATGCCTATACATTCACACTAGGATTAGCCCTGTTGTTAGAAGGTGAATCTTTCCCTTCTTTCTTTTTTTGTAATAACCAACAGAAATCAGACATGAACTGGGCATTAGGGAACTAAAAAATTCTGAATTCTCAATATTTTATAATGGTCATGTGATACAGATAGAGAAAGAGAGGAAAAAGAGAGCTGAAATGTACTTTGGGTCCTTACCTCCATTAAAAAAGTAATGTAAATTTTATGCCATCGTTATGCTCCATATAGGCAGGGATCCGTTATCCATTTGTTTTGTTTTTTTTTTTATATAAAAAATGATGAGGCTGCAGTACTTTTCCTCCATTTGAAAAATGAAAAAACACATGGATGAGGGAACCATGCCAAACTGACCAAAACAGATGACATAAAATTACATGACATTTACATTGATATCAAGGAGATTTTTATTTGATATTTTAAAGCTCCGGTAGACCTCCGCTCTTTACTTTTTTAACTGTGGTAATGAATGGTAGTGTGAAATGAGACTTGCATAGATAGATAAATGGAAATGGATAGAAATAGATAACAATAAATAGACAGACAGATGATAATATAAATATTATAGATATAGATAGATAGATAGATAGATAGATAGATAGATAGATAGATAGATAGATAGATAGATAGATAGAATAGATACATGATAATAGATTGGGATAGATAAGGATAGAGATAAAAATAGATGGATAGATAGATAGATAGATAGATAGATAGATAGATAGATGATAGATAAATAGATAGATAGATGATAATAGATAGAGATAGATAAGGATAAATAGATAGATAGATAGATAGATAGATAGATAGATAGATAGATAGATAGATAGATAACAATAAATAGACAGACATAAAGATAGATGATAATAGATAGAGATAGATAAGGATAGATAGAGAGATTAAACTAGATAGATAGAAATATTTGTGATCCCCACTAGGTGCAGTGGCTAATGTGAGTGGGACTGTGAGTGAATTTGGGACTGATGTATAGGTTTGTAATATATAAGAGAAAGTGAGTTGAATGTCAGTAACCATTTTTATTCAGTCTAGTGATATACATATGATTCATTTCCATGATGATGTAATGCAGTGGGTTATTTATAGGTGTCTGATAGGATCTATGTAAGCAATGTTGAGGATAGCTGGAGATCTGCAATGATTTATAACAGTCAGATGTGTGAAGAACACATCACAGAAGCAGACTTCTATATTTATACAATACTCATTGCATGGAGGACACCACATTATCATATGCTGAATGAGTATTAGTAGTAAAATTATCCTTTATCCTAAAAAAATTATCCTAAAATTATCCTAAAAATCAGCTCAGTGCTCTTCATTCACTATTATGGAACTAGTATAGTCAATAATACAATGCTCCCCTAGAATAGCTGAGGCTGCTGCACCAGACCAGACCGTTTTCTGCTGTGCCAATCCCCATTTGACTGGTACAGTAGTCTATGATGAAGGTTTCTAGAAGCCATCACATCAGGTCTGTGCTTGGACATTACTAATCAGGTTTAAGGTCAATCGTGTCTATAATACAGTATTGGAAGGATCTTGTGTTTTTCGAATTGCTATGATATGTTGTTATAGAAACTGCGCAAATGTGATAGGAGTATGATACATATCATATGATACATGAGATCTGAAGGATCATGGATGGTGTTGGATGCCTTCACTGAAAAATACAAGATCTGTCATTCACAGTTGTACAAAGATCTAGACTGAATATCCGATATAGTTGCGTTTATTGGAGATTTATTTTCTTAACATAATGCATATTTCTACTGATATAATAAATGCATTATATAAAACAGACTTCATACTTAACAGTATATACGAAATACATAAAAATATATAATACTTCATAATGAATCCCTGCCACTTAATTGTTAATTTGCAACAATGCTATATAGATATATAAAAATACGTGAACACCATAAATTAACCCCACTTTGTATGAAATAGATTTGTGCATACAAAAAGTGTAAATACTATCAAACACATAAGTTATAAAAAAAAATACACAGTGAATAAATATAGAATGATAATATAGTAATAAATGCAAAACACCACATCGTTTTATATACCACATTATAGAACCCTTATATAAATGACATGCAAGGTACAAAATACTACATTATAGATATCGCAGAAAATATAACAAAGACTAAATGCACAGTAGATGATGCTGTAGATATATAACATCGCATAACAAAAGAAGCAGATAGCATAAAGCACAGTAATTCCTAATAGACACATAATAAGTGCACAATATTTGAAAAATAGCCAAAATACATATAATATACAAAAATCATATTACATCATATCTATAAACATAAACTTTACTGTACAATATATGAAGCATTAGACTAATATTCCAGGGAGGTTATGTCTTGTGGCACTGGTAATGCTGAAAGGTGCTATAATGGCTGCATTTGCCCATTAAATAGCCATATTTCAGGCGTCTGTCCACACTCATCTATTAAGGTGTCAGCCTCAGCTATGACAGGGAACCTGATTCACTAACAAATACTACAGGGCATTATCATCCATTTTCCGCAAGAATTTTAATTGAAACGGATGTTACCACTTTACAGGAGGCTCTGGCTGAGATAATAAACCTGACTATAATAGTAGCCACATCACTGGCCAGTAGATGTATCCAGCTGTAATTAACGCTATATAATAGTGCAATTGCTAATGCCAATTATTTCTTATAAAATGATATGTATATTTAGTATAGTATGCAACAGTATAATTATATAACAACATATATATATATATATATATATATATATATATATATGCCACTATCTATTTATCTGACTATACATCTATATCTACATCTATTATCTGTCCTATATCTGCACATACCTATATAATCCACTCCTCAGTTTATAACATGAATTCATTTGAACAATCTCTATTTGTTTCTGAAAGTTACTTCCAGGCACATGCAGAAGTGTAATTTCATTTCTAATGATGTAATATGTCTTGGGTACTAGTACAGCCTATGTTTACTATTACTAGTTCCTATACAGTTCTTGAACTTGGTACTAACCATGTCGCTGCCACATTAAAATAAAAACATGTTATCTTATAATTATTATAACATTGTGTCAAACTTAGGTAATAATATCTTAATAAAATATTCGATTCTTTTCTACCTATTACTATACTAGTGCAGTTATTATAGTATTAAAAGTAGATCTGTGCCAGTTCACTGCAATATAAAGCCGTTGTATAAGTAGCATCCAAACAAAATATTAAAGAATATATAAGTTATATAAAAACAGCTTTCCCTAGATTGTTAAACATTTGTGAATACATAAAATTACATTACAGATTATATTACAGCAAAAAGAAGGGATATACATAAGCCTAAAAGCTAAATGACACAATATTCGTTACAAAGTTAATAGTATATAACTGTAATGTAGTCATCAAATACACAAAAGGATAAATTCCATTGTTATGAATAATAATAAAAATAAGATAATATGGCAGGAATACTGAAAAGGATACAAGATGCACTTCTGTTCTGAAAACTAAACTTTAATGGAGATATATATCAGCCCCTTTAAAAGTATTGGATGTGTTTTGCTGGATGCCTATATTAGGTGAGCTATATGTGAGGGACATGACGTCAGCAGGACAGGTCTGGCCAATGAGAGGCTGCCCCTGGCTGCTGCAGCTAGCCCTCCTCCTCCTCCTGCCTTATGGAGAGTGATGCCCCAGCCTGGCCAGCACTTACTAGGTGAGGACTGCTGCTTGGAATGAGCTGCTTCTAAGAGGATCTTGTTTCGCCCCTCTCTTCTTCTCAGGTCTGGGGAGGGTACATGAGTCTGTATTTGGTGTTGATGTTGGTGCCATGATGTTTGCCAGCCCCATGACTTCTACTCCATTTTCTGTCAAAGACATTCTGAACTTAGAGCAGCATCAGAGTGGCCTCTCTGCCATGGACATCTCCCCCAGGCTGGACACCTCTTCATGTATGCTCTCCAGCTTCAAACAAGAGTCCTATCGAGGGACCCCTTGTCTTTCTGAGCTCACAGAGGACCTATCTCAGAGGGATAGTACTAAGGGGTCCTCTCCTTTCCCTGGATCCTTCTTTGTCAAAAATTACATGGAAATGGATTCCACTAAGGAGCACAAAGAAGACAAGAAAGGTAAGAAGGGGAATGTGATCATGTGTGGTTAGGAGGAGGGTGGGGGCACTGGTGCCACCTGATCGAGGACTGGGCACATAAAACTTTTCTGTAAATGGTCACATAATAGTAAACCAGACTACATAAAATCCCCTCCATAACATCTATTACTTGCATTGTGTTATCGTTTATAATGTGTTAAATCATCACGAAACATAAGAACTATCTGCATTTCACTAACAATCTTTAACTATTTCTGTGCTGTAGTTGTATTTCATGTCATCCACGATGATTTCATTTCACCAACAATGTAGCCCAAATGTTAAGAGCTTTTTTATAGGGGAAGTATTTGTAAAAAACAATATAAAAAAACAATAAAATCTATCAACATTACAGATCTGGAAATATCTAAGCAAACACTACTAAGGTTTCTATTGTATCTTGATGTAGAACACCTTATCTACACTAACGGTAAGGAATTGTATATTTATGTGGTGTATGAGATTATATTTCTACCAAAATGATTAATATTACGACTACTTTAAACTAAGAATTAAAAATAATAATACAAATAAACCTGAAAAACAAATATAATTTTTAAAACCCGATTTTTAAAATTATAGTTCTAATTATTATTATTATTAATTATTATTATTATTATTATTATGCTATTACTACTGCTACTTTTTCTTTTGCTAAATGTTGTGCTCCAAGTATTGTTATTTAATGTAATAGCTGTAATAATAATAAAATAATATTTTAACACGTTGTAATAATCGAGTACAAGTAGTGTTTGCTTCTTTCATTTCTTCATTATTATAAATATTATTATTGAACAGTCGTAAAATAAACAAAAAATAGCAGAATTCTACACAAGTGATACTGCACATTTACTAATGATTATTAGAAATGGATAAATCTTTAAACAAATTTTCACTAAATGTGCATAACTTATTCACTGTCAGTTTTGAAGATATTTTTCTCACTATATTTATTCTAAGTATTATTAGTTAATTATTATTATAAGAACATTATTGTACATTATACTAGCATAACAAAGGTGTGCAAAATAATAGGGAATATATATATATATATATATATATATATATATATATATATATATACTTTTTAAACTTTACTCTTGTTTATTTTATAGTTTGCAACAAATGAATACATTAATAAGTAATTGAACAGATTCTAGATATGTTTATGGATGACAAAAAACATCACTCTGCATCCTCTTAGTTAGGATTTGTTGATTTGTTTTCTTTGTTGTTTTTTGATTTTTTAATATTACGTTATAGAGAGAAAGAGAGAGAGAGAGATTGGATCCAAAAAAAACATTCAGGATTATACACGAGTAATGGAATAGAAATTTGGCTCAGATTCATTATTTTGTATGGAATAAAACCTAATGCTGCATCCAGTAAGGGCAGTTTTTATTAACTCTGTTTATTTTCAGGATTCAAAAAGAACATTGGGTACTCATTTGGTTAAACCATCTGTAAAAAAAAAATAATTAATTAATAAGTACAAAACGCATTGTGAGATTGCTTTAGGGAGAGTTTCAAAATAAATTTCATGTTTATTTTTTTTCTTATCTTGTGTTACATGGTAATATACTAAAGTATGTATTTTTAAGAGGAGTGCTAAAAAGGGAGATATTTGTTTTGTTGAACAAACAGAACTGAAGGTCCATGCAACAAACAACTTAGAATTAGAAATAGATAGATATGGGATGGATAGATAGATAGATAAATAGATAGATAGATAGATAGATAGATAGATAGATAGATAAGATACATATATAGATATGCAATGGAAGATAGATAACCTTCCCTTTTCTTTTTACAGATCTCTGCTCTTTGCAGAAAAATTTGGAAACTGATAAGAGGGACTTGGAAGACCCAGACAGACCAAGACAAAGAAAAAGAAGGAAGCCTAGAGTACTGTTTTCACAAGCCCAGGTCTATGAATTGGAAAGAAGATTTAAACAGCAGAAATATCTGTCAGCCCCTGAGAGAGACCATTTAGCGAATGTTTTGAAGCTCACATCCACACAGGTGAAAATCTGGTTCCAGAACAGAAGGTACAAATGTAAAAGACAAAGACAAGATCAGACTTTGGAAATGGTTGGCCTCCCACCCCCAAGGAGGATAGCGGTACCGGTTCTGGTGAGAGATGGCAAACCCTGTTTGGGAGAGTCGTCTCCTTACAACTCCCCATATAATGTCAGTATTAACCCTTACAGTTACAACACTTATCCTCCCTACTCCAACTACAGTAATCCAGCCTGCAGTGGCAGTTACAATTGCAGTTACTCCTCCATGCCAAGCATGCAACCCACCTCAACTGGTAATAACTTCATGAATTTTAGTGTGGGAGACTTAAACACAGTGCAGACACCCATTCAGCAAGCAAGCAGTGTATCTGCACTCCATGGCATCCGAGCATGGTAGAACTTGGCTAGGAGCCATTCTGAAAGCACTAAACAAAATGGCAGCATGGATTATATAGACTGGAAACTTCACTGAAAAAAAAAAAATCTGTTCTGCAACTTCTTCCAAAGATTGATGTGACTATAACCCTGATGTGACTTGGTGTGAGAATGGAAATTAGGAGTCAATTAACAAAGAACAATTGGACTTGCTGGATAGGACCAGCCAACAGAAGATCCACATCTTTCTATCTTGTGTAGTGTTCAGTTGTTAGCATCACAGATTATTTACAGATTATCCAAGTGTGTCATTTGGTTTATTTAATCCCAGGATTCGTTAGCAATAAACACATTCACCCAGAGGGATGCCCTGACCATAACTGGGACAATTCTAAAAGTCTAAAAATAAAGAAAATGAATTCCTGGCAAATTTTGTCTTTTAGATGTTTGTTCACTGTACGTGATGTTTTATGCTTCAGAGGGTCCCCAATGAGCCTCTAAAATCCAAACAGGATCCAAACATATTTAGGAATTTTCTTAGCTATAAACAATAGATTTAATATAATAAGAACATAACTTAAATGATGTTGGTTATTTTATAAAATAGAAAATGTCAGTATTACAACCACTCAGAGCCAATAATTGGAGTCATGGTAGAACAGCAGGTCTGTTACTGTTAGTACCAGTGGGCCTGGAGCAGGCAGGAAGGTACTTGTATATTAGGTACATTGGTTGTAGGTGCGTAGATACTGATAACGAAAAAAATCATCTGAAAGTTTTTGTAAATAATGTTTTTTGTTATATTAAATTATTTTTCTTTTTTTTTCTTTAATTAACATTAGGCGTTGTTTTCTGTGTACATAACATATTTTATTGGATGTTATATTTTGCATACATTCAGATTGCATTTTTTTTTTAGAATGCTGAGCTAAAAATCTTGGAAAGTTCCCATGAAAAATTTAACTCAATGATCATCACTGAGGTCATTATACATGAGGAATAAACATTTATTTTATGCCACTTGTGTATGGATTTATATTAAGCATATATAGAAATACAACTGCCCAAATTGGATTTTTGCAAAAACATAAAAAATTAAGCAAAGTAATAGAAAATGTTTGGATTAAACAGTGTATGTAAAAGTAATATTTTTTTTCAGGGTCACTTTATTAACATTTAATTTATGGAAATCACAATAAGGTCTAAGAAAAGTTGTACAAAACTAAAATGCTGACTTTGAAGGAATGCATTAATGTGCTACATATTGTTGTATTCTTTAACATGGATATATAATGTAATATGCCAGTTACATGCAAAATTACTTTAAAATTTCCTTTTGTTCACTTAACTGTTTCCTAGATTTCCTTGGCTCTATTTGGAATGCACTATCCATGTAAACTATTGAGGTGGTGCCATTTGTAGATAATTCATATTCATCATATTACTATAAAAATGGCTTTTAAACAATTGAAAGCAGTTTTGACATATTTTGCTGTATTGTGTTCTGCTGTGATTCTCAATATTAAAATTACATTTGCTGTTTAACAAATTGATTGGGAGGCATAAGAAATGAGCTTGGATTCCATATAATCAGAAATTAGCATACATACACACCATACACAGTAATGAAAACATGCATATTAATGGACATGGATCAGAAAAAAAACTTTTGAGTATTTGTATATTTTTCTTTTTTGCAAGCAGAATTTGAATAATTCACATAAAATGTTTGCAGCAATGATTTTTAAAGATATTCGACTTCATACATTTTGTTTCGGTGCTGTTTTGGGTGTCTTTATTTTGGGTCTGTGAACAGGCATTGCTTAACTGAAAAAAAAAAGATTTTTAAACTGCTACATCATTTCACACCCGCCCCTGCCTCAAAAATAAGCAGCTGCCAAATAATATGAACAGTATAGATGGATGGTAGTAAAGCAACTAAAAACTATTTTGCAGCAATTCTTATATTATTCCAAACAGTTTTGAAGACGAAATGTGTAATAGAGTATACAAAATCCAGCAAAAAATGTGCAAAATATAACTTGAGAGAATTGTGCAAATTCTTAATATTTACACATTTGTATGATTATACATGACCTTTTCACTGCTAGAAGGTATATCTAGAAATAAAGCTTAAATCACATCTACAGTAAGAAAAGATCCAAGCAGAACTATCAAAACAGAAAATGGGTAAACAAAAATAAAAAGTGGGTGCACGCCTAAGAGGGCCGGGCATCAGGTCCTTCAATTATATAGACAAAGGAAAAAAAGGCAGCACACCAGGTTGTAGTGAAAATTACCTTAGTGAATTTATTCCATGTGAAAGAGCAGCGTTTCGGCTCCAAACAGTGAGCCTTTCTTAAATCACATCTAGATATAAGGAATAATACTGAACAACTATTTAAATCCTTACTTATATTCAGAGAATAATATGTATAGTAAAAGTCTCTTTAGATCATTGTAAGAGTATCTGCGCACAAATTATGGGATGTCGGATTTAGTAATCCTGCTGCCATTCTGCAAGCATCAGAAACCAGCAGCAATCGGCTTATTTCCGATACGTTGGCTGATTTTTTCTACATTGTGTGTATGGGATTGTTATCAATCCCATATTCCACAATGCAACTGTATTATGCTGCAGATTTGCAGTGCTGCAAATATGCAGGTAATATATAACATGTTGTCCTACGACCCTACCCCTAATATTCTCTGCACATGTGCATCATATGGACTCAAAAATGGATCTGTGAGCCCATGTGTCATGGATGGACTGCAGAAAAGACTGCAGTTGGGTGACAGAGTCATGTAAACCACAGCCGTGTGCATGAGCCCATAGACATGAATTTCTTGAATTAACGGATAGCACATGGACAAGAACAGCATTCATGTGCGTGAGGGCTATGGATGATGTTCCATGTACAATATATTTACTGTGACGTCTACTATCCTTACATGTTTTCGGTAATGGTAGCATTATTCTCTCCTTGCTTACTTGGGATATCAACAAGTGACCTATGACCTGCTTTGGCCTTCAGGGGTCATGAGTGAAGAGCTCACCATGTAACCTGCTATGCAAGTTTTTTTTTTCTTTGAATCTGGTTTTTCTCAAATTGACTTTTGCTGTCACATGAGCCTCTGGTGTTTTGGTGTGTTAATGGCGAGCACTAGACAGATTTTGGATCATGTATTTATATTGTCATTTGTACGGCACTTGTTTCAGTAGTAATGGCCCTGAATTTATCTAGTAAATACACTGACTGCATAATGTACTACATACATTTGCCATATAATGTACAATCAGGGCTTATGAAATGCTGAATGATGTGGTAAAAACTCTCTTGTCTAACTTTGCACCTCCTATTACTTTATAGCAGATTTATAACAGATTTCTGATATGAAAGCATTCAAAATTATAGTAATACACCATAGACCCTTGGGGGTATTCTCTTCCAACTTATAACTTAATGGGGTTATCCCTCCTAGATTATGACATATACACAGGATAAATCAATGATAGATGCAGGTCCAACCTCTAGGATGCTCTCCTTTATTGGGAATGGGTGTCCTCTGACGGACTGGATAGAATGTGGCGCAAAGTACCGGCGGTGCACTTGTCTCTTCCAGAGAGAGCCATAAAAAAAGTTATGTGACTGGGGGGAAGGGCACTGAAAAAAAATAAACATGTACTTCCGTGGTCCACGCCGGTGTCCCACGCCATGTGTCTCTCCACAGGGCACGGAAGCTCCAATCAAACAGCTTCCGTCCGTCCCCTGTCACACAGCTTCATTAGATGCTGGAATATGGAAAATGGGAAGGGGGCATCTTTTTTGCTCCATTTGTGCATAATTGTACAAATTGATTTTTTTTACCTCCCTCAACACTTCCAATGAAAGACGCTTGTCAAGGCAGGGAAAAAGAGGGGGGGGGGGGCATTTAAAAAAAAATATTACGATCTTTCAAGACTTTCAAGACTAGCATGTAATATGGTTAAAACCAACTCCAGCCCCCTGCTGCAATTGATTGTTGCGAGGCCTCATGAGACCATGCTGTCTATTATAATATGAGCCCAGTTCCACATTATAAATTTGACACATGCTGTGCCAGAGCAAAGCACAATATGAACTCAGTTCTTAATATATGCCCCCCAGTGTCTGTAGTGTTCATATTCCATGCATGGTTTTATAGTTCAGCACATTATTAAAGGGGTTGTTCGACTATTAAGAGAAAATTAGCAGAAGGGCTGGGGAGGGCTTTTTGAAAAAAAAAAAGCTTTACTGACCTCCTCTGGTTCGTTACAGGTCAATTTTTTTTTACAGGGGCATGGAAGCTCAACTTCCGGGCACTTGGCATGCCCACCCGTACCTATGGGGTTGCCAGGTTCCCAGAAGCAGTTGAAGAAAAGCTTCCATGCCCCTGTAAACAAAGAGCCAAAGGAGCTGATTAAGGTGGTGCTTAGGGCTTTTTTTTTAAAGCCCTTTACAACCCCTTTAAATTATTTGCATCTTACAGTTGGTTTGTGGGTGATTTTCCTGTTTCTGAATAAAAAAGTTTCCTTCTGGTTTTGTTGAAGTTTTATTTGCTACTATTTTCAATAATGAAATTGATAGGCCCTTGAAAACAGAAGTTCAAGAAGTACAGGATGATCTCTTAAGTATGCCAGCAAGATAGTGCTGACATGACAGAGAGGTGTTAAACGTAGAAGAAATCCTTTATAAGTAGGTCATACAAATAGAACTAGGACAAAGTCTAAATGGGAACATTATGCATAAAAGTTTAGATTGAAGGCTAACATCTAACCAGGTTATGTCTAACCTTCATATATGACAGCAAGCAGGGGTGTAGATGGGGGCACAGTCATATTCAGGTGATGGATCAATAGATTCTTTGCCCAATAAGAAGACACATTAGAGGAACATGGCAGGTAAGGCTCTGCTACAGATTCAGGCCCCCCTGGAAGTCAGCACTTATTGCTTTAACCCTTTAACCTGTCACCAGGAATGTCATTTTTAGCTGGTGACAGGTTTCAGTAGCCTTTGCTATGCTGATTATAAAAATGTCTTCGCCAGAATTCGGAATCAATTCAGGAGTTCATATAAGTTTAATTCACATTACCTGGTTCCCTGCCAGCAGCATGTGGTGAGTCCCTGGGGAGGGGGCAGCTGCAGCCTATGAGTCCCTGAGTCAGTCTCCTCTCCTCCACAGCCATTCAACTCCCTCACCCCTCTCCACTTCCTGTCATGTGCATAGAGCAGGGGAGGGGGATGCAGCTGCCAGCAGGGAGCCAGGCAATGTGAATAAACTTATAAAACTACTGAAATGATTTCAAAGGAATTTTTAAAATCAGCACAGCATAGGCTATTGGCATAGGCATTTTTTTAAGAACACCTGATAGATGGCCATCACTGGAGGTCCTTATGATCCTAAGGATAGGGAGCTTGAGCATGCACACAGCTGGTCCATTCTAAATCTATGAGAAATCTGGAGAGAGCAAACTATAGCTTTATCTTTATCATCATCATCTTATAGTTTAAAAGGAGGTTCAGTGTTCATGTTTAAATTGAGGAATGTGGCAGGTTCCGGACCGCACAAGGAAAGGCACCCTGGACATAAGCCAGAAGTGGTATTTTCCACTTGTGTCTTCCTATATTCTCCATGAATCGCAGTGCAAACAATAGATGCAACAGCATGTGAACTGTCTTTATGCATCCTAGTGATCACATAATGTGATGCACAGCAACCCCAGTTACAGCAGAAAATTAAAATGTAAAAATAAAGTTCCTATTGGTCTATTCTGAAAATTGAGGGACATAAAATAAAAAATATAAATAAAAAAAGAACGAAAATGTGTTTGTCCCTCCAGCCACTATTATTACCTTAATGTTAGGCTACATGCAAACAATGTATGCCCGCGCGGCGGGCATACATCGGGGCCAGGGAGAGAAGCAGGGGATGAGCCCTGCTTACCTCCACCCCTCTCCATAGAAATACACAGCGCACGGTGTCATATTCCGTAGAAAGATAGGACACCTATATTAATACATAGCCAAAATCAGAACACACACTCTGTAGATATTTAACCCTTTATATAAATATTAGATCTTAGACCAGACCCCTACAATAATATAGAAAACCTCAGACCAGACATAATAAACATATTCAAGCCCCCTTTAGTAATAGTGAATCCCAGATCATAACCCTATGATCATTTTAGAACCAAGACCAAATAATATACATCCCCTCCCCGTCTATGAGCCTGTTCAGCCCCAGGCACTGTATTACATTAGCATCCAATGTAATGTTGACCTCAGGTGAACTAAAGAAAGTGATCAGAGTATAGCATATACAGTATGGTTTATTCTCTAAAGAAATAGCACAATCTCACACAAGTTACACAATAAGAATATAGATGCTTTAATCTGACTACAAAATCTTATGCACATTTTAGCAGCAGATATACAGCACCTATAGCAGCACATTAGCAATTAGATTAGGTTATTTACCCATATTACATAGATAACAAAAGATAGTCATTCATTACTGAACATTTCTATTGAGACTAATCCTAGAAGTGTTTTCAGCCATTTCCACATGGTACAATCTAAATGCTACCAAATGTTTGAAGGTCGCGTAATGTTAATGGTAAATTTTACCTTCATTCTGTGCTTTATCATAGATTCATTTTTTTGTCATCTATCCTGTTTATCCAAATATCATATAGTTGGTGTTTGTTGCTGCTCCTGAGAAGGGCCTGCACTTATATACATGTCTTCAACACATAAAAATATCATCAAAACTGGGACATGGTCTTCATTAATCTGGTGTCCTTGCACCGCTCGGGAAGTGTGCACCATTGTATTTTTGGTGCACTTTGTTCATGCTGGGGAATTGTGGCACAGACCGAATTGTGGTGCATGTTTGTAATAAATGCGGTCGCGTCAGTAATAAATTTGGCGTACGGAAGTAATAAATGTGGCATACAGAAGTAATAAATGTGGCGTACAGCACTAATAAATGTGGCGTACAGTGGTAGTAATAAATGTGGCGCACGTCAGTAATAAATGTGGCGCACAGTCCGACTAATGTGTTGTGAAGCTACAGCATCCTGTATGCCTATATCTGACCCGCGGTTGACAAAGAAACTTAAAGGGAACCTGTCACCAGGAGAGCCATTTTTAGCTCTCCCCCAGTCCCCACAGAGCATAGTACATACGCTGCCAAAGTGTTTTTGTATTAAAAATTGGTTATACAGAAAAAAAGATATATTATATTGTACCTTTCATTAGCATCTGCTGTGTGACTAGGAAGTTGCCAAATGGGAGGGACTGGAAAGGAGCAGTTCCCCCCCACCCTTTGGGAACAGCTTCTCCATGTGACCTTTTCTAATATATGAAAACACCCATCACTGGGCTTAGCGACGCCCCCTGCTCCTCTACAGCCAATCCCGAGTGTGGGGAGTTATTCATATATTTGAAAAGGTGACATGTTTCCCAAGGGTGTGGGGGGGGAACTGCTCCTTTCCAGCCCCCCCCCCATTAGGCAACTGCCTAGTCACGCAGCAGATGCTAATGAAAGGTACAATATAACATATCTTTTTTTCTGTAAAACCTATTTCTTATACAAAAACACTTTATGTATGTACTATGCTCTGTGGGGACTGGTGGAGTGCTAAAAATGGGTCTCCTGGTGACAGGTTCCCTTTAAGGGTTGGGTTGTGGTTTCTCCTTATCCCAAAGTAGTGACATCACATCCATTAAGACAACATATACTTATGGCAGGCATCTATGTATATACTTTTATTTATAAGTTGGCAAAATAATCTGGGTGTGAATTTTGATTACATTGTTAAGTCTATATAAAGAAAATAGCTAGATGTATTCAATGTACATATATGTTTGTCCCTTTTATCATGGCTGCTCTTCTTTATGTATAAGTATGGTCATATAAACAAGCACATGTCAATGTTGTATACTTTCTTCACATGTGGCCTGTAGCTATATCCCACGATGACCATTTATATGATTCCAGTGATTCCAGCTACCGCACTAGGGATCAAGGAATGTTTTGCTGCTGTAATTAATGTTCCAGTTGTCCGTTCTTAGGAGGACAATCTGATGATGACATTTATCAACAACTGCACCAGGCCTCCGGGATGGAGAGACAAAAGCCAATTTCAGAGCAGAATTCTTAGCTAATAGTGGACACAACATAAGGTTGTGGGGAAAATATTGATGTAATATGGTTTAAAATGACTTGTATTGATCCTTATATAGGAAATTAGAAAATTTTAAAAAAAAAGTATGTATTTGACATGAAATATGAAATTCTGGACCTTCTTCTCTATAATCTCAGTGTGTACCACCAGCTTTACAAGCTGCCAGTGACAGACTGTGTCAGGACATACTGTAGTAACATCCAGTTGTCAATTTATTCCTTAATGTTTATGAAGTCTTAGAGAATTGGCACAATGTAAAGTTAAAAGAAAATATGCCCCATTTAAAAAATTTTAAAATACACCTCAAAAGATGTGAAACCAAATAAAATATTAGGATAGATTGAAGACTTATGGGGCTTATTAACTACGGGTCTACGATCGCACTTTCGTTGGACTTTTGAGCGTTTTGCACGGCTGTGACAGGTATTTAACAGGTGTCTGCGCTGGGATTGTGTCGCACACGATCGGATTGTGCTGCAGCTGTGCTGGCTTCCATGCGACTGAAATCGGGGAGCGTGCCGTCTGACAATACGACTGATTTGGACTGAGTGCAGGATATAACTTTTAAATTGTGTCGCAAGACAATGCGCTTACATGCCCCAGGAAGAAGAAAGTGAACTCTGTTGGACCTGATCGGGGAAGCGACACATGCAGGATATTGGCGCTCACAATCTTAGTGAACTGAGGAACAGTGCATTGTCGTCGGATAATGCACTTTCTGTGACCTCCAAGGAACGGGTAAGTAAATGTATTTCTGAATTCCTCCTTTAGTGCTTAAAGCGGTTTTCCCATGAAACAAGTTAGGCCTACAGGATAGGGCTTGCTGATCGGTGGGGGGCTCAGTGAAGAACGGGGGATGCGATGTACTGCTGTCGAACCGCTTGTTGCTCCCCAAAATGAGAGGAGCAGGCTGTCGGGTATAGCAGGGTTGCCCCGTTCATCTCTATGGAGCTAATGGAGCTGAGTATGGACCCACATTCTTGTGATCTGTTGGGGTCTCATCACTGAGACTCCCACTAATCAGGACACCACCACAGGATAGGGCCTAACTTGTTTGGTGGGAAAACCTTTTTAAGCTTTCTTATAACTTATTTCGAGCTTCCTTAATAGCAGCCTCCCTTTATGAAGATCTTAATGTCCACCCAGTGCATTCAGCAACTTCTCCATAATACCTGCTACTGTCACTTTCGGAGGTAGGTCTGAGGTACAACAAATCCCCAAAGGCCACTATCTTCAAGGAACCGGAATTCACTTAACATGCTCCGGAGATCACTCAGAGCTATGGTAGCAATAATAAAAATATGATATGTCAAAGGCTCTGAGCAGAAACTGAAATATTTAAGTCAGTAAAAGTAGAGTCATAGGATTCTTATTATAGACTAAGGGATTAAATACCAATGATTACACATTTAACCCCATAATCTCTGCTCTTTAATTATGCCAACCATTGAAAAAGGATACAGATTTGGCCTTCTACACTGGCAATAAAATTATAAAAGTGATCTGTAAGTATGCACACCACTGGTTCTTTTTTCTATCAAACATATTCATGTGATGTCAATTTAAAATATTGCTATACTTTGATAAATAATATAAACAAATTAAGCAACAATGTATCTATACTTTAATAAAAAATCAAACAATCTTTCATGAACGAGCAGAGTAACTAATTTTAAAAAATCCCTTTTTAGAACATCTTTACACCTACAATCCTTGTCATTTTATGCTTTATTTTTTTCAAAAACTAAGATTTGTTCTAATTTTTTTAGCATAGGAAATGTAAGCTTATTCTTATGGGATGATATCTGAGGGATGCTGGCAATTTTATTCAGAGCATTTTATCAGAGCATGATGTGTAACCTCTTGCTGTTTAACCTTTCCAATGGCCCATTTAAAAAAAAGAGGTCTAGATGTAGGGTATTGTGCAGAAAGTGTATGGAGGACTGTGGCGAGGGACTTGTTAAGTAAAAGGAAGTTTCCCAGGAGCTAAGTGAAGAGGACCAGGAGATTCACCTAGGATAAAAAAGGCGCTGACTTTAATTACCCTTAAGTATTACAGTAGTCACTATCAAATGTCAATTATTGGAGTGAGAAACAACAAACATTGTAATTCACATTCAGTCAAAACATCCTCTAAGTGTTTGAGATGTTATCAGTTGTTGATAACGCAATTAGAGAGTCCTGTAGCAGCTCCTTGCCCTACTATCTGCCCCATCAGTAAACAGAGCAGGAGACAGCATGGCTGTGTCCCTGGGACACAGGATGAGAAGCCGTCAGGGAACTGTAGCTTCTTTCCTGTCACTAACACTCACCCAAAGAGCTTGTCTGTAACACCTTCCTTACCATAGATACCGACCGACTCTAGGGACAGTGATGCGAGATAGAACTTTACTGATTCCAAATCAATTCTCCTGCAGACAAGTCCATGCTGCTCCTTTGTTATGCTGGGGAATGTTCCCATTGTGTGGTTTTACAACTTAACCAAAGGTCAAGAAGACATGACTTGACATAGCCAAAGTAAAGTGACATGAGTTTATCGCAGTCACTGACAAAACACTAAACTCATAAATAAGTCATAAAAATCTTGTATATGTGACTTGTACATTTCAAGGGGAAGATTTTCAATGTGTCACTTACTACTATGGTATTATTGTTATTAGTATCAATGTTTTTATTATATTTTCCAGCAATATTATTTTACTACAGGTGCTCAGGTTCCATGAGAAATAAAAGATGATGGGGCCTCCTCCCTTGATCAGGTGCACTACACCATGATCACCCATCTAGGGAAAGGAGGGCGTATCTGACCATACACATCTCTTGACCTAGGAAATATAGTACAAACTTAGGTCATTTTATCCCCTTCATTTTTTAGAGAAGGAAGCCCTGGGGGAAAGGGATACGGCCACCCTGACCTGACCTTACTACTAATAAGAGAGCTCCTAAGGTATGTTGAAATCAGAGACAATCCTTTCCTTTGAATGGAACATTAGGCCTATCAACTTCTATACCAATGCAGAGATTGTGCAAAAAAGAAACCATTGGATGAGGAAGAATAGGCTAATCTGGTCTGGTCTTTCCGGAATTTGGAATCTATTGTAACTACCTCTGCCATCTATTTGCTATACAGTATATACCTTGTATGTGCACTTATTGTTTTATTGCAACTGCCTTTACTTCATAAAGTATTACAGTGTCATATTTAATACATTAGTTGTCTATTATTAATTTTTGTCGATTGTGCCTCATTAACTATCACTGAGAGTGGTATCAGTATATGTGCAGTAAGTGTCCCTTGCTTGGCTAGAAGACATCTTAACTGCCCCTGGTTGTGTGGATCCTGTCAAATAAATTATTTGTTCAAGTGGATATTTCACAAGTCTATCTCTTGTCTCAGTCTATCGCCCAGCCCGTGCTCTTCGATCTGCCAGTGATATTAGATTAATCTCTTGCATAATTTGAACCTCTCATGCACGTCTCCAGGACTTCTCCCGAGCTGCACCAGTATCTCTAGAATGCCCTTCCCCAGATTATCAGACTAATACCCATCCTCCAAAGTTTCAAATGCAAATGCAAATGCAAGCCTATCACACTCACTAACTGCATGAAATGTCACCTCTCCCTGTACTAATCCATCCTATGTCCTATCTCCTGTCTGTTATTTGGCAAACACAAGATATATACCAAGAACTAGGCTCTGAGATCGTGACTGATGGCTGGTTCAAGCAGCAGAATATTTTATTTATTAAATTATTTTATACTGTTCCCTTTTAAATAATGGCTGGACCATTATACAAGCTTTTGTACTTCTTGCGTAACCCCCTTCATCCTCAGTCTGTAAGCTCTTGGGAGCAGGGCCCTCACTCCTATTGTTCCATATGAATGTTTGTAGTTTGTAATGTAATATTATATTTGTATATGTCCCCTATGATTTGTAAGGTGATGCAGAATTTGATGGCGCTATATATATAAAGTTTATTATTATTAAGTCATAGGTTTCCACTACCTTGGATTTAATTCATACATTTCTCTTTGTCGAATGAAAGCCGAAAAGGCAACAGACTAATGTAATATTGAGGGCCAGAACATGCAATAGAGTACAGAGAGCACACTACCGCACAAACCAGCATATACTCTGTTCTAATATACAACTTCTACACTGCTTCAGCTATACACAGTATAGTAAAAAGCAGAAAACATATTTTAATGTAAGACTATAACATTTATATGCACTACAATTCAATATTCTTCTTATGTCATCATCAAAGTATACAACACCAAGTCCTATATTAATTGCAATTCAACATATGTTGTATATTTGATAGCTTTCACTACATGCTGTAAACAGTATGTGGGCTGTACCATTGGCCCGCTTATAGCACGCATAAGGACACATTTATCAGCTGTTAAAAGTACTACATCTCTTAATATGTTGGCAGTATTGAAACATTTTTGAGAGGTACACAAAGGGGGTGTAAGTTTCCTCACGTGGAATGGAATGGAAAAGGTGAAATAGCCAACAAGAGGTGGAAAAAAATGAATGAATCGCAAAACATTTTGGATTTTGAACACTAGACAACCTGATGGCTTGAACGTGACTTCATCCTCTGTTATTATAGATTTATCCTGGTGTTATGTAGAAAATATTAATATTAACTTCAAAATGTTATGTCCTTAGAGCAAAGATGTGTTTGTATATACAGTGGGTACGGAAAGCATGCAGACCCCTTTACATTTTTCACTCTTTATTTCATTGCAGCCAATTGGTAAGATCACAAAAGGTCTTTTTTTATTCATTGTGTACACTCTGCACCCCATCTGAGAGAAATATAGATATTTTTGCTAATTGATTAAACAAGAAAAACTGAATTATCGCATGGTCATATTCTGATAAATAAAAATAAGTATTCAGATCCTCTGCTCAGTATTGAGTAGAAGCACTTTTTGAGCTAGTACAGCCATGAGTCTTCTTGGGAATGATGAAGCAGGTTTTTCACACATGGATTTGGGGATCCTCTGCCATTTTTCCTTGCAGATCCTTTCCAGTTTCCTTAGGTTGGATGGTGAAGGTAAGTGGACAGCCATTTCCAAGTCTCTCCAGAGATGCTCAATTGGCTGTCTCAGATCGTAGGCGCACCCGTGTCCCTGCGTGTGCCCCCGGAGCCTGGCAGAACTTACCTCCCCTGGCTCCAGCCGCGGTCTTTCTGACTCCCGCGGCTCGGCATGCGCGTCCCTGTCTCCTAGGGCACACACGCCGGGCCACAAAGATTTAAAGGGCCAGCACGCCGGCTCACAAAGATTTAAAGGCTCGGAACACCGATAATTGGCACAGGCCTACAATAAGTTTCTGCCCCTTCCTGTGACCCTTGCCAGATTTTCAAGCTGCTATTCCTGTGAAGAGAAAGCCCTCTGTGTCCCTGTGTCTCCAGCATTACCAGTGTTCCTCCGCGTTCCTGTGTCTCCAGCCTTACCTGTGTTCCTCCGTGTTCCTGTGTCTCCACCGTTACCAGTGTTCTTCCGTGTTCCTGTGTCTCCAGCGGTGCTGTGTCACCAGCGGTCCTGTGTCACCAGCGGTCCTGTGTTCCTGTCCCGTGGGCCAGCTCTGGGTTCCTGATATGAGTCCTACTGCCTCCTGCTTCGCTACTTTGGCTACCGCTGCGGGCTAGTCGCACCTGTGGAATGACCTGGTGGTACCCCGCCGCAGCAAGACCATCCCGCTTTGCAGCGAGCTCTGGTGAAGACCAGGTGCCACTTAGACTCTGGTCCCAGGTGTCTGCTAGTACCATCTCCAGTGGTGGTCCAGAGGGTCCACATATGCACAACCCTGACATTGGGTTTAGGTCAGGGCACTGGCCGCACCAGGCAAGAATGGTTACAAAATTAAGAAGCTTCTATGTGCTGTGTGCTTAGGGTCATTGTCTTGTGGGAAGGTGAAACTTCTGCCCAGTCTGAGTCTTCCTGTCCCTGCAGCTGGATAAGAGCATGATGCTGTCACCACCATGTTTCACTGCAGGGATTGTATTTGGCAGATGCATTAAGCATTAAGTATTTCTGAAGTATAAAGACAATGATACCATATATACTGGAGTATAAGCCAAGATTTTCAGCACATTTTTTGTGCTGAAAAAGCCCCACTTGGCTTATACTCGGGTATATTAAAAAAAATAATGTTAGTACTCACTCTCCAGCTCTGACCCTTGGCGTCCACATCTCCCCGCACCACACATCTCCCCTCTTTGGGTTCCCGGCCTGGCAGGGAGATGCATGTCTATGTGATATGTCACCACACAAACTATGACGTGGGAGTGTCACCGCCTGCTGATGTCATAGTTTGTGTGGTGGCAGATTGCATAGATATAGACCAAAGACGTGCTGCGTGGAAAAGAGGACACTTGAGGACAGCGCCGGAGGGTGAGTACTAAGTTTATTTTTTAAAGGGCGCTCTCTGCTAGATATTATATTAATGGGGGCACTCGGCTGAACATTACATTTATGGGGGCACTCTTCTGGATATTTTCTTAATGGTGGCACTCTGCTGTACATTTTTTAATGGGGGCACTCTGATGGACATTATGTTAATGCAGTCACACTGCCAAACATTATATTAATGTGGGCACTTTGCTGGACATTATATTAATGGGGGCACTCTGCTGGACATTATATTAATGGGGTCACTCTGCAGGACATTATATTAATGGGGGCACTCTTCTTGATATTATATTAATGGGGAACTCTGCTGGACATTTTATTAATTGGAGAAGCTGCTGTGAACATTTTATTGATGAGGGGAGACTACTAGACAGTTTATTGATGAGGGGAGACTACTAGACAGTTTATTGATAAGGGGAGACTAC
Organism: Engystomops pustulosus; assembly: GCF_040894005.1. Taxonomy (NCBI): domain Eukaryota; kingdom Metazoa; phylum Chordata; class Amphibia; order Anura; family Leptodactylidae; genus Engystomops; species Engystomops pustulosus. The sequence continues at coordinate 68,678,207 of NC_092414.1, forward strand.
TGGATGTTTTATTTATGAGGAGAGACGTCTGGACATTTTATTGATGAGGGGATACTACTGGACATTTTATCATAGAGAATCTGCTGCTTTTACCACCCTAGGCTCATACATGAGTCAATAAGTTTTCCCAGTTTTTTGTGGTAAAACCAGGTACCTCGGCTTATACTCGGGACTCCTTATTCTCGAGTATATACTGTATGTGCTTTCTAAAAGTAAGCAAATTCTAAAAACTGAACAGTATGGTGTCAAAATGCTTTCAGACCCCTGTACTCTAATAACCCTAAATAAAGCCATTGGTGCACATGTATCAAACTTTTGCCCTGCCTTTTTCTTTCATTTTTGAGACTTTTCTAATTTTCTACACACCTGAATCACAATGTGAAAGTTGCGACTTTTTTAAAGAGTCACAAATTTTGACACAAATTTACAGCTGCCGCTGAACCAGGTGTAGAAATTAACTTGAAAATGATTGCGACTTTTGGAGACTTTTGTTTTAGCCTTTTTTTTTAGACTTATGACTTTAGTCGCACATTCACTAAAGACCAAACGCCCCATGTGTCTATAAGAAAAAAAATGCTAACATACATCTGCGAAAGGGCTCACTGTTGCTCAGGGTCCAGTTTAAAAAAAATATAGCCCAACATATTACGGAGCTGTGCTCAATCCCTCATCCATTAAAGGAAGGAGTATGACACAGCTGTAAGCTTATCAAGACAGGACTGACAAAGAGATCACTAATAGGAGAAGCAGCCAGAGTCTTAGGGTCACAGCACAGGTGGTCTGTCCACAGGACAAGACATGTTCTCCACAAATCTGGTATCCACGAAGTGTCACGAAAAAAAAAGGAAGCCATGATAAGTCATATTTGCAGCTAACAGAAAGCGATGTAGACACAACCAGCAATAGAAGAAGGTGCCCTGTTCAGATGAGACCAAACTTTAACTCTTTTCTTAAATTGCAAATTATGTGTGGGGGAAGCTAAAACCCTGAACACACCCTCCTCACCATGAAGTATGGAGGTGTCAGCATTGCGCTGTTCTCCAGCATGGACTGGGAAGCTAGTCATAGCTGATGAGGTGAAAATATAGGGTAATCCTGGAGGAAGAATTGTTAGACTGCAAAAGATTTGAGACTGAGATATAGGTTTACCTTTCATCAGGACAACGACCCTAAACAATCAAAACTACAACTGAATAAATCAAAATAAATGTATTTGCTAAAATGGTACGGTCAAAGCCAAGACCTAATTCCCATCGGGAATCTGTAGCTTGAATTGAAAATTGGTGTATACAAACTTTTTCCAACCAATTGGACTGAGATCAAGCCATTTTTCAAAGATGAATAGGCAAATATTCCACCACAAATGTGACAGACTTGCAGCTGTCATTGTGGCTGAAGGTAGCTCTACCAAGTAATTATACATATGCATACCACAGCTTTTGAATTTGCAAACATTTATAAAAGCACTTACTATTTGCTGTAAAATGTGTGTTGCCCTATCACATGAATTGAATACATTTAACCCTTAATGACGAGGCCCGAAACGCATTCATGACTGAGTATTTTTAGCAAATTTGCGGATGTAGTGGTTTAAGGGCCATAACTTCATTTTTTTGGTTGTTACCTTAAAATAATTTCAGCGGTTTTTTTATGTCATGTGGGGCTAGTTAAAAATGGACACATATTAAAGGATTTAAAGAGCACCTGTCACCAGGAATGTCATTGGTGGTGTCAAGTTCCAATATTATTGATTTAAAAAATGCCTTTGTGATCATTCAGAATCATTTCAGTAATTTATATTACTGCAACTGCCCCCTCCTTGGGGACTCACCACAACCTATTTTTAGGGAGCCAGATCATTTTATTTATGAAAACTACTGAAATTATTCATAATCCTGACAAAGGGTTTTTAAATTTAGCATAGCATAGGCCATTGGAACATGCCACAAGCTAAAAATGACATTCCTGGTGGCAGGTTCCCTTTAAGTCTTATTTGGGGTTAAAACAAACATGTCACCAGTTAAAAATGAGATTCCTGGTGACAGGTTTGCTTTAACCCCATATAAGACTTCAAGCAAACCCGTCACCATGAATGTCCTTTTTAGCTGGTGACAGGTTCCAATGACCTATGCTATGTTGATTTTAAAAATGCATTTCTCAGCATTCTGAATACTGACACTACTTCATAAAACTTTATTTCACAGTTGCTGCCTCCCAACCAGCAGCATGTGGTGAGCAGGCAGGGAAGAGAGGAAGAATGCACAAGGTATCTGAGACACAGGCACCTAGACTGGCCTCCCCCTCCTGGGACTCACCACATACTGCTGTCAGGGAACCAGGTAATATGAAATAAAGTTTTATAAAGCATTGGCAGTATTCAAAATTCTACCAAAGGTTCACTTTTATTTGTTTATTTTATTTTCAAATTAACATAAAATGACCTTTATAAATGAATTATTTTATGATGGTCATTTAAATATGTAATAAGTATCTCACCCAAAATATGTCTCATCTTTATTATTGCTTTCATTAGGTAAATCCATGTGCCCATATAACAACTGCTCTTATAATTGCTAAAACTTTTATACAAAATAAAGTACTTACCTTAAATGGAGGATTGCCTGAAAGTGGATTTTTTTCATTTAAGCCTGATCCACAGTTTTGTTCGATCTTGAGCATAATATACTGTACCAATCAGCTGACTTTTCTGAAAGTCACCTTTCAGAACCAAAAACAGAGGCAGAACCAGAGGCAGACTAACAAATAAGCTATAGCTAAGAATGTCAGATTTAAAACTGCACCAGGATGAGCCATCCTTGGCACTGTTGTATTGAACTGGAGATTCTGGATATTGGTGATATGTAGTACCCAGAACTGTCATCCTGATGTGATTTTAAAGTTGAGAATATACAGTAGGCGCTATAGATCTAGAGATATGGACATCTAATTTGATTCCCCTCGAGCTGACAGTAGAGAGTTTTTTTTTCAGTATGGTAATAAGAGGATAATGCTTACTCATCTAATCTCTTCTAAGTGATCAATGTACTGCGACTATGACCCAGGTGTTTGCCAGTGTTTGTACAACTTTACTAGCCACACACCACACACTGAGAACGATAACCTGATCTTTAGCATAAAATAGGCTGAAAATGGTCACTGTTTTTAAATGAAATGCAGTGTAAAGGCTGTTCTATAAACATATTCAATTATGTGGTGCACATCACCCTATATAAAAATGTTCAGATATGTACTAAGAACTTTCTGCCTATTATGCCAGTTTAAGCCATAGGGTAAAATTCAATCGACATCAGGTACCCATCATATACAGGTAGCTATGGTCAATTTAACAGGCAGCATGCCAGCTTAGTATCTCACCCCTGTACCAAATCTATTCAACTGTATTGCTAGGTATTCCCTTTTGTTAATGGCATAGACAACAATTGATATTGGCTGATATGGATATTGGCTAAGTAATATTGAGTAACTCAATCTACATGAATCAGAGTGCATTCGCGTCGGACACTACAGATCAGGGAACACGCAGGACCAGGTAAGTAAATGTGCCCCATTGTCTGGTAGTTTTAAATATTCCCCAATGTGGGTGGGGCAGAATTGTATTAACTGTCCATCGACATTTATGTGAAAAGAGGCAATTACAAATGACTGCCTTGAAGATAATCCCTGGATGTTTATTAAGTGATTCAGCAGTCCTGCTACTTACTTTTGTGATGTTTGCAGACTCTCTGTGATTCTTTCTTTACCGCTCTGAGCTGTTCTAAATAGGTGAAGTAGAGTACGACTCTCCCTGTCGCTGTCAGTGTGGACAGACCATGAGGAGATAGAGAGAGAGGGTGATATAACATGGACTTCATGGAGCAGAGACAGAGATGGCAGCTATGTATACAAGTAGAGGGCAACATGCTGAGAATAGGAAAATGCAGCTTTCAAAGGTGGCCAAGACACAGGTACATATACATGCAGAGATATCTTTAATAGAAGAGATTTATTTTACAAAAAGGGCCAACCCCTTTAACATATCAGTGACTTCATTACATGCAATGGAGATGGCAGCCATCTGATTCCATAATTAGAAATTACACAGTATAAGAAATCAACAGACAAAAGAAAGCCTGAAGATTATAAAACCGGGTATGCATACCAGGAGATGGCTGATACTTTTTAGTAGGCGTGTTCTTTCTATATTCTCAAAAACATCTCAGAATTGAATTCAGTGCCTGAAAAGTATTTTGTAGGCCAAAATATCATTGCTAAAAATGTTCAGTAACTTGTAGATTTAGAAGTGAGTTAAAGTATGAAGTCATCCTCATAACCAGGTGCGTTTTATCATTACCGACACCCATATATTGCATTTTGGAAAGCAAATTAGTCCCATAACCCCAACTGATTTTTATATATATATATATATATATATATATATATATATATATATATATATATATATATATATAGTGCAATAAGTTAGTTTTAACAGCAATGACATCCCTACTCCTCTCTATGACATCACTTGTTAAAATGAGCATTTGCGGCAATGCAGATATACAGTATTTGCGATTTTTCTAGACTTTGATTGAAAGGTGTAGCTCAGATCCCTTCAGTCTACTGTACAACTCTCCATAAAGGAGCTGGCATATTTTTTAGGTCAGTGCCCTAGGGCTTGAAGCTCTTTGGGTAGTTACACTGCTCCTTAGAGTTTAAGTGCAAAGGTTGAAAAGATAAGTGCTCCTCAAATTCTATTTAGTTACCTAAACCAAGTGTATCCTAACTATAGTGGTTGGTAGGGAGCCCGTGTCTTTTGAGGCTCTGCTGCCCAGAAACATTGTATATTAAGATGTGTGCCCAAATACACATTTGTATTGTATGTGTGCCCAAGTACACATTTTTTTTTTTGCAATCATAGATGTTCTGGATTGAGAAGTTTTATATAGTAGATATGTCAGTGACGAAACCCTTCTCATTCCACACAAAGCTGTGTCTCCCTATGACGCCTCTTATAAAGAGTCTTTAGTTATGTTTAGCATCCATCCCACAGATAAAGTGTTCCAGTTGCTGCTGGTTTTTCGGAGAGAAGTATGTGGGAGTGCTTTTCTGTTTTGTTCTCCGGCCAAGCAGTCCATTTGTAGGAAGTCCCAGCGCATGTTGTGCTGGTAGTGGCAGTCGGTCAAGAGCGTAATAATTTTGAGGTGTGGTTAGATCTTAACTCTTACACCACTAGAAAGTCACTTACAGGGTTTACATTAGATATACTCAGACTTTTAAAAGAAATTTTGAAGGAGTAAATGGTAAAATGTATAACTACAAATTGATAGAAAGCTTCCGCATTGAAAAGACCATCTTGTAATATATATCAAGAAATGGATAATCCACCATATATTAAGCTTGCAGCCCATTGTCTCTAAGGAGACATTTTGGATGGTCATCTCTAAGAGACTTTATTATACTTAATATAAATTATAAGGATTTTCATATATCACATCAAGCAATTACATTTTTAGGAATATTTCTGTGTGAACAAGACGATATTCAGCTTCAAGGGTACATTGATATCTAGAATGAAAACGTGTACTTGTCTGCTTTAGAAAACTGCATAAAATCATAGCTGTAGGATACGCCAGGCACTTACCTATGGCCAAGGCCATACTTACCTTATGGGTAGTATTTGCAGCCACAGCTCCGGTTAGGACCCTTAATTACAGCACAGTTTTACAGAGTCAGTCAGAACTTAATTGGATTTTGTTCAGTGCGTAAAACAGAATTGCCATACAAATAAAAGTGCATTCTTTTCTCCATTTTTCATCATTTGCAACTCCTTCCATGTGTTTACATCCCCTGGCTGAAGAACAACATTGGAAATGAAGGATCAGGAAAGGTGAGTACATTTCTTATGCCCACTGTATGTTGCACATTAACGCCTTGATGACTTTTTTTTTTTGGTTTTTCCATTTCCATTTTTCACTCTCCAGCTTAAAAAATCTATAGCTTTTTTTCTGTGTAACAGATTGTACCATAGTGATGGTTTATTATTCCAATCTGCATACCAGAAAGCAGGAAAATGATTCCATATGTCAAATTGGGGAAAAAATGCATTTAAATAATTATATAGATAATACGGTTGAAAAAAGACATACGGTATGTCCATCAAGTACAACCAAGGAAAGGAAGAGGATGATGAGGAAGGGATTTAAGGGAAACAATTCTATATTATAACATAACTATGAATGGTATTTAGATGTAAAAAGGCATCTATACCCTTCTTGAAGTTCTCTGCTGTCTCTTCTGTGATGAGTTTATGAGCTCAGCTATTCCATAGATTCACAGTTCTCACAGTAAAGACAGTGGGGGTCATTTACTAAGGGCCCGAATCGCGTTTTTTTTTCCGGCGGGTTACCCGAATTTTTCCGTTTTGCGACGATTTTTCCTGAATTGCCCCGGGATTTGGGCGCACGCATTCGGATTGTGACGCAACAGCGCTGGCATGCACACGACGGCAATCGGGGGGCGTCGTCATAAAACCCGACGGATTCGGAAAAACTGCCAATTTTTTTTTAAAAAAGTGTCGCTTGACACGCGCTTACCTGCACCCAGCGTAGGACGGTGAACTTCAGTGCACTCCGACAGAATTCAGCGCAGCAGCGGCACCTAGTGGACATTGGGGGAACCACCTTAGTGAATCGCCGGAATACCCGAATCCTCCACACAGAACGCGCTGCTGGATCGCGACAGGACCGGGTAAGTAAATCTGCCCCAGTGCCTCCTTGTCTTTTGATTTACATATTTGCACCATTTTTTTGTGGGCTTGGTTTTTAAGGCTTTCACTGACTGTCATCCAAATGACATGTTAGCTTTATACTTTTGGTCGGTACAATCTTTTTAAAAAGTCAAAGCTTCTGTATGAAAAAAAAGTCTTTATTTTGGCATCTTCTGACACTAACTTTTTCATACTATTGGGGCTTATTTACTAAGAGTCCGCAGAGCGCACTTTCGTTGGATTTTTGAAATTTTTGTGATTTGCGATTTTTTGACAGCTACTTAGAAGGGGATTGTGTCACGCGCGATTGGATTTTGGCAGAATAGCACCGGCTTTCCTGCGACAGAAATCAGGGTGTTGGATGACCGACGGATTTGGACTGAGCGCGGGTTTTAACTTTAAAATTGTGTCGCAAGACGTGCACTTACATACACCAGAAAGAAGAAGGTGAACTCCGGGGCACCTGATCGGGAAGCTACACATGCAGGAAATCGGGCACACGATCTAAGTAAATTGCGGCACAATGCATTCCAGTCCGACATTTCGGATTGGCAAACACGCCAGGGACTGGTAAGTAAATATGCCCCATTGAGCTGATGTTTTCACTGGTACGATTTTGGGGACTATATGTCCTGTATGTCCACTTTTTATGACATTGCATGACATTATAACGTGTTGCGAAATGACAAAAAAAATGGCTTTTCAGACATTTGGACGCTATTTTCTGTTACGGGGTTCAACATCAGGAATAACTGTTTTTATATTTGTATAGATGGTGACTTTTGGGACAAGGTGATACCTAAGATGTTTATTTTTATAATAGTTAAAGGGAAAGGGGGTAATTTGAACTCTTAGGTTTTTTCATTTTTTTAAAGACGTTTTTACTGTGTTTAGACCACCTAGGGTACATTAAGCAACAACACGTCCTGGAGTCTTATAAAAACTCCAGGCTGTCACTCGCTATTTACTACCACTCAACAAACTCGAGTGCCAGCACCAGGGGCGCACCTGCCATGAGGCGAGTTGAGATTCTCGCCTCAGGCGGCGCGCTTCCTACTACACCAGGGGGCGGCGTCGGGCTCCCGCCCGCCGGCATGTATTCCGGCCGGTACATCTCCCCGACCCCCCGCACATTCCGCCGCCCATCCATTAACCCGCCCATCACATACACCCGCCCGCAGCCGGCACATGTATCTGCACGCAGGCTGACACTTCCCCCCACAGCCCGCCAATCCAATCAGCACGCGCGCGGCCGGCACATGTACCTGCTCGCCCACAGAAACTTCCCCCTGTGCGCCGCCCTACACTTTCCCCTGCGCGCCCGCTGACACTTCCACCACCTGCAGTCCGTCTATCTCATCCGCCGGCCCGGCACAAGTACCACTCCCCACCCCAGCCCAATGTCCGCCAAAGACAAGGCCAAAGAGAAAAGAAGAAAAGATTGAAGATAACTTCTATGTATGTATATGTGTTGATGTATAGATGTGTTTGTGTGTATTTGTATGTATGTCTGTCTGTATATTTGCTGTATATATATAATTATATATATATATATATATATATATATATATATATATATATATATATATATATATATCAGTATGTATGTGTGTACATTCAGCGTGCCACCATGTAAAATATATATGGAGGTATGCTGTATGTATTATATGGTATATGGCGGCACGCTGTATGTATTATATGGTATATGGCAGCACGCTGTATGTGTTATATGGTATATGGCGGCACGCTGTATGTATTATATGGTATATGGCGGCACGCTATATGTATTATATGGTATATGGCGGCACGCTGTATGTATTATATGGTATATGGCGGCACACTGTATGTATTATATGGTATATGGCAGCACGCTGTATGTGTTATATGGTATATGGCGGCACACTGTATGTATTATATGGTATATGGCGGCACACTGTATGTATTATATGGTATATGGCGGCACACTGTATGTATTATATGGTACATGGGGGCATGCTGTATGTATTATATGGTATATGGCGGCACGCTGTATGTATTATATGGTATATGGCGGCACGCTGTATGTATTATATGGTATATGGGGCACGCTGTATGTGTTATATGGTATATGGCGGCACGCTGTATGTATTATATGGTATATGGCGGCACGCTATATGTATTATATGGTATATGGCGGCACGCTGTATGTATTATATGGTATATGGCGGCACGCTGTATGTATTATATGGTATATGGCAGCGCGCTGTATGTGTTATATGGTATATGGCGGCACGCTGTATGTATTATATGGTATATGGCGGCACACTGTATGTATTATATGGTATATGGCGGCACACTGTATGTATTATATGGTACATGGGGGCATGCTGTATGTATTATATGGTATATGGCGGCACGCTGTATGTATTATATGGTATATGGCGGCACGCTGTATGTATTATATGGTATATGGGGCACACTGTATGTATTATATGGTATATGGGGGCACGCTGTATGTATTATATGGTATATGGCGGCACGCTATATGTATTATATGGTATATGGCGGCACGCTGTATGTATTATATGGTATATGGGGGCACGCTGTATGTATTATATGGTATATGGCGGCACGCTGTATGTATTATATGGTATATGGGGGCACCCTGTATGTATTATATGGTATATGGGGGCACGCTGTATGTATTATATGGTATATGGCGGCACGCTATATGTATTATATGGTATATGGCGGCACGCTGTATGTATTATATGGTATATGGGGGCACGCTGTATGTATTATATGGTATATGGCGGCACGCTGTATGTATTATATGGTATATGGCGGCACACTGTATGTATTATATGGTATATGGGGGCATGCTGTATGCATTATATGGTATATGGCGGCACGCTGTATGTATTATATGGTATATGTCAGCACGTTGTATGTATTATATGGTATATGGCGGCACGCTGTATGTATTATTGTATTATATGGTATATGGTGGCACACTGTATGTATTATATGGTATATGGCGGCACGCTATATGTATTATATGGTATATGGCGGCACGCTGTATGTATTATATGGTATATGGAGGCACGCTGTATGCATTATATGGTATATGGCGGCACACTGTATGTATTATTGTATTATATGGTATATGGTGGCACGCTGTATGTATTATATGGTATATGGCGGCACGCTGTATGTATTATATGGTATATGGCGGCACGCTGTATGTATTATATGGTATATGGCGGCACGCTGTATGTATTATATGGTATATGGTGGCACGCTGTATGCATTATATGGTATATGGCGGCACGCTGTATGTATTATTGTATTATATGGTATATGGTGGCACACTGTATGTATTATATGGTATATGGTGGCATGCTGTATGCATTATATGGTATATGGCGGCACGCTGTATGTATTATTGTATTATATGGTATATGGTGGCACGCTGTATGTATTATATGGTATATGGCGGCACGCTGTATGTATTATATGGTATATGGCGGCACGCTATATGTATTATATGGTATATGGCGGCACGCTGTATGTATTATATGGTATATGGCGGCACGCTGTATGTATTATATGGTATATGGCGGCACGCTGTATGTGTTATATGGTATATGGCGGCATGCTGTATGTATTATATGGTATATGGCGGCACGCTGTATGTATTATATGGTATATGGGGGCACGCTGTATGTATTATATGGTATATGGCGGCACACTGTATGTATTATATGGTATATGGCGGCACGCTGTATGTATTATATGGTATATGGTGGCACGCTGTATGCATTATATGGTATATGGCGGCACGCTGTATGTATTATTGTATTATATGGTATATGGTGGCACACTGTATGTATTATATGGTATATGGTGGCATGCTGTATGCATTATATGGTATATGGCGGCACGCTGTATGTATTATTGTATTATATGGTATATGGTGGCACGCTGTATGTATTATATGGTATATGGCGGCACGCTGTATGTATTATATGGTATATGGCGGCACGCTATATGTATTATATGGTATATGGCGGCACGCTGTATGTATTATATGGTATATGGCGGCACGCTGTATGTATTATATGGTATATGGCGGCACGCTGTATGTGTTATATGGTATATGGCGGCATGCTGTATGTATTATATGGTATATGGCGGCACGCTGTATGTATTATATGGTATATGGGGGCACGCTGTATGTATTATATGGTATATGGCGGCACACTGTATGTATTATATGGTATATGGGGGCACGCTGTATGTATTATATGGTATATGGCGGCACGCTATATGTATTATATGGTATATGGCGGCACGCTGTATGTATTATATGGTATATGGGGGCACGCTGTATGTATTATATGGTATATGGCGGCACGCTGTATGTATTATATGGTATATGGCGGCACACTGTATGTATTATATGGTATATGGGGGCATGCTGTATGCATTATATGGTATATGGCGGCACGCTGTATGTATTATATGGTATATGGCAGCACGCTGTATGTATTATATGGTATATGGGGGCACACTGTATGTAAAATATGGTATATGGGGGCACACTGTATGTATTATATGGTATATGGGGGCACACTGTATGTATTATATGGTATATGGCGGCACACTGTATGTATTATATGGTATATGGCGGCACGCTGTATGTATTATATGGTATATGGGGGCACGCTGTATGTATTATATGGTATATGGCGGCACGCTGTATTGATTTTATATTATATGGCGGATTGTTTTATGTATATTGTTCTTTGTAGTAGCTCGCTGTGTGTATGATATAGTTCATGGAGGGAAGCTTTATGTATTTTGCATTGCTTTATTTTCACATTTTACCAATATGATTGGGTCTGGTCCTGACACTCCTTGATATTTTACATGTATAGACGGGGGGGGGGGGCGTTTTTCTATAGTTCGCCTCAGGCAGCAGAAAGGCTAGGTGCACCCCTGGCCAGCACCAATCGCAGGTGTTATCGGAGGGTGTTTGCTCCAATATGCAGCAAATACCCCACTTGTATGGAGAGAGTTCAACCCTTGAGCACTCTCTATATTCCCTTAACAGACTTGTGACACAAGAATACGTCACAAGTCATTAAGGGGTTAAACATTTTAGAAAGAGAAACTTGAAAACTCATTTAAATATGGAAAAGCATTCGTGAGACAATATTTTATTCGAGGAATGAAAGGTAAAATTATGCAACACAGAAAGTGATGCACAGATATTTGATGGCCCACATTTAAAAAAACAAACTTAATGCAGTCTGCTTGTGTAGTGTGCAGAGGGCGCCAGATTCAGGAATTGTGCCGCACATTCTTCATGAATCTGGTGCTCCCTGCACTGCTCCGACAGAGTGCACCAACCTTTTTGGTGCCCCTTTAAGGTAGAGCGTGCAACACAATTCTGTCGGATATTGCAAGAAAAATGTGGCGCATGGTACGACTGTGCACCAGAACGGCTCTTTCAGTGCAGAAATTTGTATCATGTCAGACATGTGCAAGTAGTTTGCCCTAAAAAGAATGTGCAAAGTCAGACAAAAATGGTGCAGGGGCTTTAATAAATGTGGGGCGAATTCTGAAAATTCTTAAAATTCTTCTTTTAGATGTCCTAGGACCATATTCCAACTGGTAAAGCTTGTGTAATGACCCAGTGGGCACTATTAAATTGTTAATTAATGAGATGTAGTGTATTGATATGTAATGCAATTGGCATGACAAATGTAATGTTATTTTGCCCTAGGGCAGTGGTGGCGAACCTATGGCACGGGTGCCAGAGGTGGCACTCAGAGCCATTTCTGTGGGCACTCAGACCAGGACAGAGTTCATCAAATAGGACCAAATCCTGCAGTCCCAGGCAAGAGATGCGGCTTTCAGCGCTATTTTAAAGCGGTTTGAACTGTATGAAAATTGAGAAGGTGTTGAAAGAACTGCAATATCTCTGGAGGTCCTCCTGCTGGACTCACCATTCTTACTCTACTGAGAGACCCTGCAGAGAAGCTAAAATGAGAGTCTGAATTTTTTCAATTCTATTGGTTTCCTCAGGGGGGCGATACGATTGAAAGATTGGTAGCAATAAGTTACTGCTTAAAATGCCATGTTGGCACTTCACAGTAAATAAGTGGTTTGTTGTTGTAGTTTGGGCACTCTGTCTCCAAGAGGTTCACCAACACTGCCCTAGGGTGTGATGTTTACCCCAGTGGTTGGTTTATTATCACCACAGGCTGAGATCTTGATAGATGGGTACCACATCCTTATTGTTTTGGTCCAGAAAGTAGGAGGAGTTAACAATAGACCAATTGAAAGATGTAGTGTTAGTTCAGTCCTATGTTGAGTTTGGAGTTGGAGTGAGGCGAGGAGCAGTTGAAGAGATGTCCTGTGGTGAGGTAGTGAAGCTGTGAGTGAGAATCTTAGAAGAGTCACAAGGTCATGGTGTAGGAGAACTGCCTGAGAATGCACTTTTATTTCTGTGAGTAGTGGGTTCAGCTTCATGTAAAAGAAAGTCATTTTGGATGCCACGATAAGAATTAGTGCAGGACAGGACTCAGCTGCTGAGGAGAAGCTTCAAAATACCATCACCACCATCATCTCCCTCCAGCTCTCACTCAGCCATCTACCAGCCAGTAACCAAGTATTGTGCCTCCATTTTTGTAAGATTGATACTACCACCACTGTATCTGTGGTCAATCTGTGTCTCTGGTTACCTCGGGGCTACTGTGCTGAACAGGGCAGCCGTGCTAAACACTTCATACCACACAAAAAAAATTTCCACAATGTCTTACATGTCTTTTAAAATAATATAAGAAGTTCGTCCATACAACATTTGGAATAAAATACATTGTTTTAAAATTTAACAATAATGGTGATGTTTTAAGTTGACTAATGAGTCTCAGTGAGGTCAAATAGACCCTTTTTGTAAATAAACCGTTGGTATATGGACCCAGTCAAATATATTTCCACATCCTTGGTGAATATAGTGCACCAGCACATCAGGGGGGATCTCATATACCATCAGACCAGAAACACTACACTCACCCGCCACTTTATTAGATACACCTGTCCAACTGCTCGTTAACACTTAATTTCTAATCAGCCAATCACATGGCGGCAACTCAGTGCATTTAGGCATGTAGACATGGTCAAGACAATCTCCTGCAGTTCAAACCGAGCATCAGTATGGGGAAGAAAGGTGATTTGAGTGCCTTTGAACGTGGCATGGTTGTTGGTGCCAGAAAGGCTGGTCTGAGTATTTCAGAAACTGCTGATCTACTGGGATTTTCACGCACAACCATCTCTAGGGTTTACAGAGAAAGGTCCGAAAAAGAAAAAACATCCAGTGAGCGGCAGTTCTGTGGGCGGAAATGCCTTGTTGATGCCAGAGGTCAGAGGAGAATGGGCAGACTGGTTCGAGCTGATAGAAAGACAACAGTGACTCAAATCGCCACCCGTTACAACCAAGGTAGGCAGAAGAGCATCTCTGAACGCACAGTATGTCGAACTTTGAGGCAGATGGGCTACAGCAGCAGAAGACCACACCGGGTGCCACTCCTTTCAGCTAACAACAGGAAACTGAGGCTACAATTTGCACAAGCTCATCGAAATTGGACAGTAGAAGATTGGAAAAACGTTGCCTGGTCTGCTGAGTCTCGATTTCTGCTGCGACATTCGGATGGTAGGGTCAGAATTTGGCGTCAACAACATGAAAGCATGGATCCATCCTGCCTTGTATCAGCGGCTCAGGCTGGTGGTGGTGGTGTCATGGTGTGGGGAATATTTTCTTGGCACTCTTTTGGCCCCTTGGTACCAATTGAGCATCTTTGCAACGCCACAGCCTACCTGAGTATTGTTGCTGACCATGTCCATCCCTTTATGACCACAATATACCCAACATCTGATGGCTACTTCCAGCAGGATAATGCGCCATGTCATAAAGCTGGAATCATCATCAGAGAGCACCCCAGTGGAACTACTAACACCACCATCATCTAACACCTGTACGCCCCCTCATCACTGGCTGCCTTAGCACCCAGGGAGTTATAGAGGAAAGAGACCCCAGCTAGATACCGGGACATACCAACACTAATCAAAGCTGTGCATCAAAGTAGAGCATTCACAAGGGGGGTGTTTACCAGAGGACAGAGGAGCAAAGTGGTGTTACAACCTGACTCAGCTCAGCTCAGGAACACCCGGCTGACTCAATTCACAGGATTACAGAGTGGGGGGAGGGGGTTTAATGTTATTATTCAAAGGAGATGCTGACTCATTATGCAGAGCAACTCAATACAGAAAATGACTTAGGACCTTGGTTTTGGAGGGATAAATGTGCCTGACAGGTTCCCTCTAATAACCCTTTCTGCACAGTGGGTGTGTCTCTGTAGCCCCCTTAATGCCATCCGTATTGCCTCATTTTTAGTGGTGCCAAAGGATTTCCATACATACTCTAAATTATGTCCAAAGAGCCATAAAAATGGCCATAGTGGTAGCAACTGTCCCCCATGACCCCATAATATCTCTCTGTATCTATAATTCAGATAAGGGCAGAACCAGCAACTTAGTACATTGCCAGAGGTTGTATACAGCATGGCATCAGATTGAATAAAGTGATACCCAAGAGCCATCTCCTCTGCAACAGGGTCACTGGTTACCATATGCTAATATCCTTCCTCATTTAAATAGATATATTCATTTATATGTAAGATTAAAATGACTGTGCATTGGATTCTTCTAAAGGGAAGTGGGTTTCTAGCTAGAAACATAATGAAATAGCCCGTCTGTTCCCTGTACCATCACCTTAAACAGAAATAGCAGCTCTAAGCCTAGAGAACAGGCTGCTCCCTGGCACACAACCTAATGATCACATCATTGCAGTTTTTTACATGGACTTTCCAATTACAGTGCCCACAGCATGAGAACAGATTCCCAGCTGGTATCTCACTGGCATTATAGCAGATTTCTCTGAAGTAACTTTTTTTGCACCAGCAGTCACAAGCGTGCCAGGATTTGCTCACAAGTTGACAGCAGATAAGGACCACTTAGCTTTCTTGGCCCATTTGCCCTATCTATTTTAATGCCATGGATCTTTCTTGGTCTTATGTTTAAT
Organism: Engystomops pustulosus; assembly: GCF_040894005.1. Taxonomy (NCBI): domain Eukaryota; kingdom Metazoa; phylum Chordata; class Amphibia; order Anura; family Leptodactylidae; genus Engystomops; species Engystomops pustulosus. The sequence continues at coordinate 68,694,100 of NC_092414.1, forward strand.
CCTGGGCTTCTGGGGTATGCTGTGACCACCCACATGGCTGAGAATATAGCACACAACTCTTTGACCTGGAACAATGTAAAATTGTCCCAATAACCACAGTAGACTGGCAGGCAGGCAATAATTTGATGAAAATAGCCATTTGCTAGAGAACAGGTTTTTTAGCTTCAGATGACGCCAGATTATTTTTATCTAATTTAAGACATAGTAGAGAACTAAATGTAGACAAGAGTCTTACATCATGTGTACTATTAATAGAGATCACTCAGCTTTAGGCTGCATTCACACTGCCGCAAGGGGGGCTTATATCCGGCCGACATATATACGGCCGATATACGTCCCCCATAGACGGCAATGGGTGCATGGCGCCCTACGGGAGCGGTGCAGTGCAGCACACGTGCGACACCATACTGCTCCGTACCCGGGAAAAAGATAGGACATGTGCTATCTTTTCCCGTATTACGGCGCCGTGCACCATACATCCCTATGGAGAGGGGCGGGGGTGAGCAGCACTGCCATTGCCCGCTGTGCTACGGTACGGCGGGCAACGGCAGTGGGAATGTAGCCTAAATTTTATAAGGCTGGGGCTATGAAGTAACTTTGACTACCATTATCCAACCAAATATTGCTCAGTGGCCCTGTAGCTCCTTCACTATTATGTGGCTGGAGTAACATTATGGCCCAGGAAATGTAACTTCTAGCTGCAAAAAATCAGGAACAAGTAGAAACAAGACAGAAGTCATGGAAGAAACATACTTGGTGTGACAATATGACTCCATTCATTTTGATTAGCAAAGGGGATTAACCCCTTAACGACTTGGCCATTTTGCACCCTACTGACACAGGCCTGTTTTTTAACCCCTTATCACCGACACTAGTTTTCAGCTCAATGACCAGACTCGATTTTTCAAATCTGACATGTCTCACAATAATTGGTTATAACTTCGGAACGCTTTAACATATCCTGGTGATTTTGAGAATGTTTTCTCGTAATACATTGTACTTCATGTTAGTTATAAAATTTAAGTGATAAGTTTTGCGATTCTGAAAAAAAGTGAAAATTTGGCAAAAGTTTGTAAAAATTCTTCATTTTCCAAGTATGAAATGTTCTGCTTTCCAGACAGGAAGTAAAACTACCCAAAAAGCTTGAAAATTAACATTTACGGAATATCTGCTTTATGTTGGGATGATATTTTATGCGTCCTCTCACTTTTCTAGTATGTTATGAGGCGCAGAACTTTAGGTGCGATTTTTCTCATTTTCATGAAAATCCCAAAACTCACATTTTGAGGGAAAACTCAGCTTCCAAGTGACTTTGTAAGGCCTAAATAATAGTAAAACCCCATAAATTACCCCACTATAGAAACTTCACCCCTCAACGTATGTAAAACATCTTCTATTAAGTCCATTAACCCTTTAAGTGTTTCATATGGGTTAAAACAATATGGACCTACGATTTAGAAACTATGGAATTTTTTTGGAAAATACATCCATTTAGGCCAAACTGACAGTTTCAGAATAAATTAAATGATGAAACGCACTGCAACGTTTGATGCCCAATTCCCCCCGAATGTACTGATACCCCATATGTGGTGGTAAACTTCTGTACGGGTGCACGGCCAAGTATAGAATAAATGGAGGCGCCATTCACAGCAGATTTGTATTGTCACATTGTACAACCTATACATTTTTATTTTTTTTTTGGTAATGCAAACATAATTTTTGCGGGATGAGATACAATGTATAGATAATTCATTTTGGGGGTCTATAACTTATTCATGAGATTTTATTATCTATTTCAAGGGGGACACAAACAAAATCATCAATTTTAATTTTGGAATTTTAGCATTTTTTCCCACCGCTCACCGTAACATAAAAATAATATTTTATCTTTATTCTCTGGTTCACTACGATTGCTGTGATACCTCATTTATATAGTTTCTTATCTTTGCTCAATTTTCCTGAGCAAAACCAATATTGGAGAATATTGCATTGTTTTTACTATTGACAACTTTTTAGGGCCATAACTTCTGTATTTTTATGTTGTCAGACCTGGTTGAGGGCTTATTTTTTGTGAAAATAGTTGTTCTTTTCACTCGTAACATATTAGGGAACGTAGCGTTTTTTGATCACTTTTTAGAACATTTTTTGTGATGGTGTTTGATGAAAAATTGTATATTACAGGAAGTTTTTCGTAGTTTTTTTTTTCGTCGTTCACCGAGTGGGTTCAATATTGATTTAGATTTATTGTACAGATTAATACGGACGCAGTGATACCAAATATGTACATTTTTCGTGTGTTTTTGTGTTTTATATACTGTATTTGCATTATATGTGTAACTGGGGAGATTATGGGACTTTATTTTATTTATTTATTTAATTATTATTATAAAATGATTTAATCTTTTTTGTGTCATTTTAAGTGGTCATAACTTTGGAACGCTTTAACATATCCAGTTGATTTTGAGATTGCTTTTTCGTGACACATTGTACTTCATGTTGGTTAAGAAATTTAAGCAATATGTTTAGTATTTATTTATGAAATAAACGGAAATTTCACAAAAATTTCAAAAAAACTATGTTTTCCAAATTCTAAATTTTCTACTTTTTGGAAAGTTGGTCATATCACCAAAATAACTTGATAACTAACATTTCCCATATGTCTGCTTTAACTTGGCATAATTTTCCAAAATCCTTTCCTTTTTTTAGGATGTTAGGAGGCTTATAACTTTAGGTCGGCCAGTTTTGTTAGAAGTGACTTTATAAGCCCTACATGACAGAAAAACCCCACAAATGACATTTTAGAAACTACACCACTCAAAATATTCAAAACAACCTTTGGGAATTTTGCTAACCCTATGAGCGTTTCATGAGGGTGAAAAATAAATGAAAGTGAAATTAGAGAAATGTGATTTTATCTTACAATATATTCATTGAACACAAAAATGTGCACCCTCACAATGGGTTAAAAAGGAAAATGCATTTTACAATGTTTAGTGCAATTCCTCCTGAGTATGCCAATACCCATTTTGTCACTGTACCCTGCTGTTGTTTTGTCTTTGGAGGACAAATATGGCTCAAAAAGTTTTCATGTTGCAGGCTGCATTTAGAGAGCCCTAGTGGTACAAAACAGAGGAAAGCCACAAAGGCTCAAAAGGGAAAGAGGGGCGTTGGCCTTTTAGAAGCCAAATTTGACAGAAATCCTTTATGTGTGTCAGGATGCATTTAGAGAGCCCTAGTGGTATCAAAAAAGAGGAGAACCCCAACAAGTGACACAATTTTGGAAAGTATACCCCTTGGAGAATTAAGCAAGGTGTAATATGTGTATTTGCCCATACAGGTGTTTTATTCAATTATGCCCTAAAAAGGAAAAAGATAAAAATTTTCCCCAAAAAGTCAGTTATACCCCTAATTTTTGCAAGCCACAAGGGATAATGTATGAAACAAACCACAGACATGTGTAAAACTATTACTCACGAGTGTAGAATTACCCTATTTGTGCATATAAAATGTTGTAGGGCTCAAAAGGGAAAGAGGGGCATTGGCCTTTTAGAAGCCGATAACCAATTATCATGATACATGTCAGATTCGAAAATCGAGTCTGGTCATTAAGCTGAAAACTAGTGTCGGTGATAAGGGGTTAATATCTTAATATCGCTCAAATCGATTGCAACAGGAACTCAATAAGGAAGAACCAGGGTATCTCACTAAATGGGAACATGACCCTGATACTGCATTTATACCTCAGGAGCGGCAAAAAATATTTCTATTTACTCTTCTGCCTTTCTTCTGCCTGCTCTGCCCAAAAAAAACTTTAAAATTCTCGTGTGGTGGTACTGAGTTCTTGTCCTGCTGCACTCATGTTACCCTCTGATCTTTGCTGGCGCTGCAGGTCATGGGACTATGCTTCATATTTGGTGGGACTGTACAAGTGCTAAAAATTTCCAGGACCAAGTATGCACTAATAACTCCCATGTATCAAATAACAAGATATCTGCTTCCAAGAAAATACCACTTCTATCTGCTCTCCCGGGTCCCATTGGCAAACAGAAGAGGAGCCTCCTGAGCTGTTTTCTGACTGCAGCCCAATCAGTTATTCCCCATTATTAGCCAATTGCATATAACCTCGCTATTCCCGAGTGGGTGGAAGAGATGAACTTGATTTGTAGAGGGTCAGGTCCATGGATTGATTCTTTGGCAATGCTCGGGTCGGGGACTCATGAACATAGGGCACGTACGCCCGTCTCCTAGGGCGCGCGTGCTGGCTTCTGAAGATTTAAAGAGCCAGCACACCGCTGATTGGTGCTGGCCCTTTTCAGGAAATGGTTAAACGCTGGCCACTCCCAGAATTCCCTGCCGGGTCTTTGTTGAGAAAGCTTGTTTCCTTGCCTTGCACCAGTGTATTGATTTCCCATTGTGAATCTAGACCTGTTCCTGTTTACACTCCTCCGCTGCGAACCCTGACCTTCTGATCTCTTTCTAACGTTGACCCTGTGCCGCCTGTCATGACCTTCTTCCTGTCCCCGACCACGTACCTGCCTTCTGTTTCTGTACCTCGCCTTGGCTGCCACCGCGGACAAAGTCGCACCTGTGGAACGACCTGGTGGTACCAAACCGCAGCAAGTCCAACCCACTTTGCAGTGGTCTCTGGTGTAAACCGGGTGCCACTTAGACTACGGTCCCAGATGTCGGCTTACGTCATCGTCCGGGGTCCTCTTCCTATAGAGAGCTGTTCCAGTAATTTCCTCTTATACGTAGGTTTGGGGTTCTTCTGCTTCCCTTCTGCTTCCCCCTCAGACTCCTCCCCCTGCCCCTCCATCCTTATTTTGTTACATCTAATGCAATGTATTTATTTCATTTGCTTTTGTACTTTCCTGTATGAACCCTAATCCTCTTTTTCAGTTTTTCATTTTCTGTTTTACATTCCATTATTTTAGGTCCTGCACAACCTGCTGTTTGGTGCTTTGTTTTTTACCCATGCTTTTGTTATTATAAGAAAAACGTTAATAAAATAAATAAAATTTACAGCATAAACTTGTATGTAAACCTAGCCTAAAACATGCATATGAAAATATGAAGGTCTTACAAGAAACTCACATGTGAAAAAATGGCTTAAAGTAGCCTTCTTTCCATAACAATCATCGCTAAAATGCCATTAGAAGAGAAAGTTTTCTTAAAAATGTATGAATACGTTTCACTTCCAGATTCATTGTTCTAGATATGTTTGTACTAATCATACATATTTTACTGATTTTCATGTGCTTGAGTTAAAAAGCCTATTCCATTGGCAGACCCATTCATGAATTTCCTATTTATTTGGGAATCCAGTTTGTTAAGGGAAATATCTCAGATCTAATAGGAGTCAAGTGATTTATACCAAGATGTTCCACTTTCCAGTATAGCTCACTTGAAACAATATCTGTGTATAATATGTCTTCCGTCTGAGGTCCCACATCCATTGCATCTCTGCAGAAAGTGTTATATGGAGGTCACCTCTCAGGAAATTACCAAGGACCCAAACACCTGTACATGAGTCTCCTCTTTATGCTGTCAACATATAGCAGTTCTGCCAGTCTGGGAAGTCCGACAGATACAAGTCCTGCTCTTTAACTGTATAGAGCAACAGCTGTGATGAGGAATCTCTTTTTTGTAGACCAAGAGGCCTGGCCATCTGGAACAAAGAAAGAGGGCAGGTGGTATAGAATGACTTCTATATTTGCTTGTCATGTTTATAAACTATGAATGGTCTTTAGAGGATCAGACTCTTTAATGGTGGAAAAGGAAGCATTCTATTAAGGCGTCACTTTGTTCTTGAAAGAAAATAAGGAGGATAACACGTATGTAGTGTCTGAATGTGAGAGTTTGCTTAGTTTGAGAGTTTGCCCGAATGCTTACTGCTACAAGGAAATCATATGGTGTCATTTTATTTGATCATATCCTTCTTTTTTTTGTTAAACTACCGGTATATCTGTATTTGGACAACTGATAAAGAGCATTGTACATATATTTCCTTTTTCTCCGGAGTTTAGAATTTATCTTTATGCAATAATGCCTCCAGTTCTTGAGGAGCTTTAAGGAGCTCATAAGGTGACAAGTACTAGAAATAATTGGATTTTAACTTCGGCCCAGAACCCACCTTCCAATGAACAATTGGAGCAATTTAATTTTCTCAATGGGGGTAAGATTTTTAAAAATATAACAGCCATGTCATAAAATTTTTGACATGTGATAGTAAAGTTTTGACTGGTGGGGGCCCAGGAGCTAAGACCCTGTACAACTGATGAAACAAAGGGGCACAAGCATTCAGTATGGCTACATGCAGACAGCTAGGACATTTTAATGTGTACTAGCTATATAATCTACAGCTAGCACATGTTCTTATTCATTTTATGGTCTCATGCACAAAGCTTGAGCAGCTGCATACATGAGTCGACTGTGCAGAATGCAGAAGATAGGGCAGATTCTGGCACGTGCTGTCTTATATTATTGTTTACCTGCAAACAACAAACTGCGGGACCATTGTTTGCTGCCTGTGAAGCAAACACAAAGTACACCTCGTGTACTCCTATGCCTATAATTGTATTTCCAGATTAGCAGATTCTATTTATGCAAATTTGGCTCATAGAGGATTGCTTTGAATGCTACAATGTATCAAACCTTTAACTGCTAGAAAACTAGATTAGATTAAATTTCACTTTATTTACAATATTGAAATCTATTAGTTCTTAAGATTAATGGGCAGCGGTGTAACCTATCCATACTAGTTGATCTGTCTAATCCGTCAGTAAGTTGATTTAGTTTGAAAACAAATCTTTAGTCATTAAAATAGGAAATGATTTAAGATGCCGAGAACCTTTATCGCTTTGACTCTTGACCTTGGAAAAGGACATTGAATAGTCTGGAGGGAAGGTGTTTTCATATTAGTGGCAAGGACTCTGCCCTCTGTTTAGGCTCAGCAATGGAAAATTTGCAGAGCTTGGACAGGGTGATTAATCTGCTTTTTTTGAAAGGTCAAGTTTATGTTGATCTACAGGTGTCAGGAGCTCATTGATCTCCAGCCGAGGGTCTCTGTAAGGAACAGAGTAGAGGATGTGCAAGGAAATCTAGAGGGAAAAAGAATTAGCAGCAGCTGACTTCAATGCCGTTGAGAAGAAAGTAACCTGATTAGCGTTTTTTCCGAGGATGGTAACAGGTGACACAGCAGGTGGCAGAGGAAAAGCACAATCTGGGAACATCTAGCCTGTGCATCTGGGTGCAGCTAAGGTTCCATGTTATTGCTAAAAATCATATGCTAAACTATAGTCAAATCTGTGCAAAAAGTAAAGTACATTTGGCCTTACACATAATATCACCCAAGCAGTGTATGTGAAGGGAGCGGAGACATCCACCAAGACAATAGACAATTTGACAATTTGTGTATATTTATCATATATAATCAATTGTATATGATTTATTTTACAGTATTTGCTAAATGCATTATGGTTGAAACATCATATTACTTAGAATGTATATGTTCCAATAGAAAACACACCTTCTTGGTATATGGGTTTATATAGGCCTGCCCCGTAGAAGTCTAAATATACCTTGATCCAAATGTATGCGGCCACCTGTTACTTGTTTTTAAACAATTTAACATATAGTTAATCAGATTTTCCCCTAAAAATTTCTGTACAGCATCTAAGCAGCTGCTTTAAAGACAGAAGCCTCCAGGAATATATATTATTCATATCTGAGAATGTGTAGGCACTGATCACAGAATCAGATTAGAAGAGCTTCTCATACCCAGTAAGAGTAGAGATACCCTCTTCAGCTGTGCTAAAAGGGTTTTCATTAAAGTATGGCCCACATAGCAATACCCTTGAAGTCACAATTGATTTCTGCGGTGCTCTTGAAGAGCAGAAGTACACATCTCAGCAAATGAGCCCCTCTCGAATGTCATGTCCAGTATCTAATATCCGCTGATTCAGGAGTATACAGGGGGAGTCTTGAGCTCCAGATCCTACAAGAATCCCACACCCAGCAGCATAACGCTTTTTACATCATTGACTGGGTCATAGTTATAGTGAGTGCAGAAGTAGCAGTCAAAGGCCACATACTAAGACCCCAGTATCAGAAATGGCAGATGGAGGGGCTATTACAGATTTTGTACTAAGGCCCAGTAGCTTCTTTTCAAAATAAGTCCAAAACCACCACTTATTATTAAACTGGTTGGCACCATAATGTCCGATCCTAAGCTCATGACCAGGGTAATGAGTCACATGCCTCAGTGGTGACATTGATCAGGCCAGGGGATGTGTATGGCAGGAACGGCATGAACGTAAACAACGAGTCTTGTTATTATTGGCATAACCCGAATATACCCGAAAATATCTCAAGGCTTTGAACACATTGGTTCACACCTATCAAAAACTGTGCAAACCGCACTAGGAGCAGTTTGTCTGTGGAGTGTGCAGACTGCGGCAGATTCATGAATTGTGGCGTACGGTCTTTATAAATCTGGAGCCCCTTGCACTGCTCTGGGAGTGAGCACCATTTATTTGGGTGCACTTTGTTCATGCTGCAGTATTATGACACAGACAGAATTGTGGAACATGTAATAAATATGGCACAAGTCAGTAATGAATGTGGCGCACGGTCCAACTAAGCACTAACATGCTGCTTTTGGTGCAGATTTTTTCTGTCTTGTTGGACACAGTGCAGCCGAGACACAAAACTGGCACAGACTCTTTATAAATACATGTGCAGTTTGCACATTCTTTCCAGTGCAAAGTCAGACAAAAAACGGGCGCAAAGGCTTTGCATAGTAAAGTAATAGAGCAAGTAACCTTCTCGCAATGTAATCCATTTATGCTGTGGATGGGATTTGTATTTCTATGTTTGGCTGAAGATATACAAGGAGTTTTCATTGCATTTTTTTGTGTAGATTTTTCAAAAGGCTTTGCTGTAGCCAGTATTGAAATTTGAAGAAATTGGAAATATAAAGAAAGGATTTACTGTATGCTGCTTCTTTCTAGTTTTCACGCCAAAACATCCTCAACAACATATGCACCAAAATATGTTGAAAAGTCTTTGTATGTCCCCTTTCTTACTGTCCCAAAAACATATATGTTGAAAAAAGGATTTTTAGGTCTTTTATTGTTTCGTTATAATAGTAACAATAATGTAGATTTTTTTTGTAACATCATACAAAAACTTTTTTTTAGTGGAATTAAAAAGAATGCAGGTAGAGTTTTTCATGACATTTTTACAAGCCCAAAAACATTCCTCAAAAAGACTACTTTTTCATGCATAGTGTATAAACCAAAAAAGCACAGCAGCCAGATGTTAGGAGAAAGCCTACGGCTGGGTTCACATCTTGTTTTTCGCATAATGCTGAAGGACACGTTTTTCACTGAAAAAAACGTATCAAAACAGGCGCTACAGTATATCCATTCATGTCTATTGGGACACAACAAATGCACAGAGTATGTTTGTTGTCCTTTGCGTCTGTATCCTGTTGTCCGTATGTTTTTTTGTTCATGGACGATGTAAGCATAAAGTATGACAGCGTATGCATCAATCCGTTTTTATGCTCAAATATGGGTGTAAAAATTCCCTTCTAAAATATAATGTATATGTTTTCGAATCTGAAAATGGATACGACATAGACTATACAAAAAATTGTATACATATGAAGAAAAACCGATGCGTCTCACAGATGCAACAAATGAGATGTGAACCCCGCGTAACACCTAACAGTGCCTTTTTTTTCTAACTCCTGCTGATTTTTTAGCTAAAGCATTCTATAGGCGATTTACACTTTATCTGTTCTTCCATAGACCCCTGTAGCTGTAGTTTTTTTGTACTTGGTAAAAAAAAATAATGTTATTAAGTAATTTAGTGGAATGTATATATAACATGGCTTTTAAGTCACACAATGTTTAATGTGGAAAAATACGGCTAGAATACATTTAAAAAAAGCAGGTACAAAATTCTCTTGTTTGCAAAAATACAACAATTATATAAAATAAACCTGTTCACATCTGCATTTGGTTTTTATAACCCCCATTAAAAAATAATAAGTCTACTGACAAACTGAAAGTAAAATGACCATTATTTTAACGGATATTTTTACGTTTATTTCAAAGAATTTTAAATAAACAGGAGCGATAATGATAGAAAAGGTAAATGTATATCCGCATCAATCCTTTATACATGGACTTTATTGTAAAAATGTTAGCTGTTTACTCACTTCAATCTACAGTAGCAGAGGAGATCTAAGGAAATGTTGCAAATAAGGCCCTGTCAGTAGTCTATCCACAAATAGACAATAATACTTTTTATAGTGTGTTCTTGATTTCCCCCATTGGCCATTATTAGCCTGATGAGCTATTAAATAAAAAAAATGCTGCGGCCGTGGTCCCACGATCAGTTTTCTGATGAACTTTTTGAAGCCAAAAGCAGATGTGGATCATAATGGGTGAGAACATATGATTGAAAGGAGCTATCACTCCTCTCTTTTTCAATCCACTCATGACTTTGGTATCAAAAACTGCATCCGAAATCTGGAATGGTGCGAGGCAGCTTCAATATAATCATTACACTCAATATTTGATTGTGCTCTCCATGATGGCCAGGGAATTAAAAGCATGCAGAGCAGGTTTTAATGTAGACAAAGTAAGGGCCCTGGGCAAAACTAAAAGTGGGACCCCCAAAATAAAACTATTTTATGAACAGTCACAGTCAGTAAGAGGCTCCTTTAGCCCTGCACAATAATAACACTTTGTAGTTACACACAGTAGTATGGTGAGTATCTGTAATATGGGACTGTAAGAGAATTTTATAGGAGATAGGTGATAGGTAGATTGATGATAGAAGAAAACTATGAAAGAAGATTTAGATTTATAGACACAGAAATATAAGGTAGATGATAGATAGATAGATAGATAGATAGATAGATAGATAGATAGATAGATAGATAGACAGACAGGCAAGTTAAATAAATACAGTAGAAGAGAGATGGAAGATTAATTGATAGATGGATATATAATAGATAGGTAGATAAACAGATAGACAGATAAATAGTTGGACAGATATATAGATATAAAATAGACAAATTATAGGAGATAGATAACTAGACAGATAAATGACGGATATATAGACAGGAGATAGATGTATATATAGATAATAGACAGGAGATAGGCAGATATATAGATCGGAAATAGACAAATTATAGAAGGTAGATAACTGGACAGATAGATGATAAGCTTCTTCACTCGGACAATTAAACCAAGGGATATTAAAGGAGCAATACATCCTATGCCCACTAAAAACCACATGCAGGGGCTCCTTTAGGTTAGGGGGCCCTGGACAAATGCCCAGTTTGCTGTCCCCTAATGCCGCCCCTGAAGGCATGTGAATGAGGCCTAATATCCACAGCAGCGTGTCGATATTTTGAGATCCCAGTAGATATATGAAATCCTAGCGACCCATTTAGAAAAGTTGACTAAGGAGACATTTTCAAGCTACTTGATACGTTTTCAAATGTCAAAGCGACTTTTTCGAGGTGTAATACAAAGTCTAGGTGTACCCTTAGCTTAAAGTGATATAAGTTGTTACATGTGTCTTATATGCTCTTTAGAAATAGTCAATTACATAGTTGAATGACTTCATATTTGAGTTTCTCAATAGACCCATGTGTTTCTTCAACCACAACTTCAATCTTAAGGGCCTTTTTTTCTAATATGTTACGTATCTAAGTATTTGTTCGTGTTTGTTTACTTTTGATTCAATTGCAGTTACTAATGGATCCAATTCACTGATCCATAACCTTGAGGCTAAAGTTCTAGGACTGACAAATAGGTTTGGTTTGCCACCTAGTGTTCACAATGTTAATTACACTGCCATTGTCATAGCAAAAGAAGGGAAATGAGTAAATCCCATCTATTGCATCTGGATCCAATTTTGTGTCAGTGCTAGGCTGCGTGTGTCAGAAATACTCCCATAAAAAAATGTTTCTCTTAGTTTGTAAGATTATGTCATAAAAGTGAAAAGCATTCTGGAGAATTCACAACCTAAATATTAGCTTAGCTGACAGATTAGCTGCATCAATGGGAACAAAATGATTCGGTTATATCCATTGAGTTATTAATATGGTTTTCCATCCAAATATTAATGACCAGTGGTATGGAGATGGGTAGGGATACAAATATTTATAGGGCTTTGTTGCTAGGTTAAATTTGCTTTGTAAGCAGGAATCTTGTTTTTTGTGATAACTAGACTATTTATTATATGTGGTGGGCAGCATGGTGTCTCAGTGGTAATCACTACAGCCTTGCGGTGATGGGGTTCTGGGTTCATGTCCCATCCAGGTCAACATCTGCAAAGTGTTTTTATATTCTCTCTGTGTATGTGTGGGTTTCCTCCGGGTCCTCCGCTTTCCTCCCACGCTCCAAAAACATACTGGTAGGTTGATTAGATTGTGAGCCCCATGGGGACAGGGACCGATTTGGCAAGCACAGTGCAGCGCTGTGTTATCTGTGTGCGCTATATAAATAAAGAATTATTATTATGAGTGAGGGTACCTCTAGAAATGTGCTATATTGAGTCCTGTTTCTATCAGTACGTGAGTACAAGGGGTTAAAGAAAACCTACCATTGCAGATCTACGTAATAAGGTAGATTCGCTGGCAGGTTCATCTAATTTATTGAAGCCCTATTCTTTTTTTTTGCTATTCTTTTAGTGGCCCAGAACATTATACAGGCAGTCCCCGGGTTACATACAAGATAGGGTCTGTAGGTTTGTTCTTAAGTTGAGTTTGTATGTAAGTCGGAACTGTATACTTTATCATTGTAATCCCAGACAGAACTTTTTTGGTCTCTGTGACAAATGGATTTTAAAAATGTTGGGTTGTCATAAGAATCAATATTAACACTAAAGCTTCTTTACAGACACCATTGAGAACTGTTACAGCTGTTTATTGTAGCCTAGGACTAAAGTACAATAAATTACCAATATCTAGAGGTCCGTTTGTAACTAGGGGTCATATGTAAGTCGAGTGTTCTTAAGTAGGGGACCGCCTGTATATCTTTTATATCTGTATGTGACTACTCCACGCCCCAATAGCCTCTTAAGAAAATTTGCATAGATCAGATAAAAGATATATAATGTTCTAGGCCACTAAAGCATTAGCAAAAAAAGGGATAGGGCTTCATTGCATTAGAGGAACCTGGCACCTTATTAGGTAGACCTGTGATGTTAGGTTTACTTTAATACATTGCTCTATGGTATACCTAGAATTTACCTTCCGTTTCTTTTATTCTTAGGAACTATTTCAAGGAAATTACACCATTTACTCTATTATATAACCACCACATTCTTTTATTCTTATTCTATGATTATAATGCATTTTCTTTACTTCCCCTGTTATTCCTTGGGTATAAAACACACTTATTGTAATAATCTAGGTTTTGAACATGCTATTCAAGTGCAATGTTGCAAATCTTTAAAAATTTCAAGAAAAAATAAAGATTAATAAAAAATGACATAGTTGTGAATGTGAGCTACGAAACTCTATTTATATATTAATGACCAGCACACAACATTAATGGGCATCCATCAAATAGTCCATCTAAAATTCCAGATCTATAACGAACTGTCTGCTGGACTTTTCCATCCATAACCTGATATCTTCCACATAACAGGTGGAATAGTGGAATCCATTGGGGCAATCATTTATTCTTTATTAGATTAATCTGTTTTTAAATGAAATCTACCACAAAATCAAGCATCAGGGACACTTAGGGCTCTTTCACATTGGCTTTGTTTTTCACTTCCGTGGTTCAGTGATTTCCACAGATGCCCCACAAAGCCATTGATATCTATGGGTGTTTTCACTTTGGCTTGTCATTTCACTAATCTGTTGTTCATGGAAAACATTATGAAACCTGTCCTATTTTTTTCAGGGATGTGGATCACGAAAGACAATAGAAATCTACGAGTCTGCAAAAAAAATCTGATGAAATGTTCTTTTTTTTCCATTAATGAGCCTAATAAAACAAGGTGTGATGTTTTCAAAGCGATGTTACACCTTGATTTTTTTTTTTGCAGATCTGGAGACTGAAAACTGTAAACTGAAGCAAAATGGAGACACAATGGAGACAAACACAATGGGGCACATTTACTAAGGGTCCGTCGGATGCATTTCCGTCGGGTTTTGCAATTTTTTTCCGATTTGCCCTGAATTGCGCTGGGTTTTTGGCGCACGCGATCAGATTGTGGCGCATCGGCGCTGGCTTGCATACAACACAAATCGGGGGGTGTGGACGTCTGACAACCCGACTGATTCGGACAAACCGTGTAATTTAAAAACCAAATTATGTCGCAAGATCAGCACTCACATGCAGCAGGAAGAAGAAGGTGAACTCCGGCGGACCTCAGCGGGGGAAGCGACACATGCAGGAAATTGGACGCACGATCTTAGTGAATTGTGGTAGCTCCGAATCCTCGTCGGACATTCCGGGTCGGCGGCGTCAACGGGACGGGTAAGTAAATGTCCCCCAATGATGCGCAACGGAAGTTGAGCCCTAATGGCAATGTTAAAGGGAGAAAGTGACATAATAAACCAGTACCAGTATGTTGCCAAGCAGCTGAACATGTTCCAGGTTGTGTTTCATTCATGACCCAGGATGGTGGCATCATCCAGTAAATCTACTTTGAAGTGAGATGTAAATTGGCTGTATAAAGTCAAGAAGGCAGAGATTTTAACACTGAGGTCAGGTTCTTTCTTCATCAGAAAGCCCCCTTCACTTTAATTGATGGCCCTGCATCCAGGGACATCACTAACCAAATCTCCTAAAGTCCGATGCATGATATCAATCACAGAGGAGGAGGCATTCAGAGTTCCTAACCTTGACTTCAGTGTTCAACTCTCCGCCTCCTTGACTCTAAACAACCAATTCACAGCTCTCTTTAAAGTTCATTTTCTGGATGATGTCACCACACTGGGTCATGAAAGAAACAAAAACTAGAAGGTGTTGCACTGTTTGACAACATAAGGTCAATTTCTGATGACCGCTTTCCTTTCCTTAAACTAAATTCTAAAACAGCAGCACATCTGCACATTTGATGTGTGTGGGGTAGATCACCATTTACATATACAGAACTGAGATGCAATACCAGTCGTAATTCGGGCCACTGTCCCTGGAAGAAAGACATATTTTTCTAATCCTGGACAAAACTATTACATTTTATTTAGTGGACGTCTAAATCAGAATAGATGAAGGAGGAAAGTTATGATTCACATATCATATACATTACTGAAAAATTATACCAAAAATGCACAAAGGAAGATTTTTAATAATAAGGTGGATTCAATTCTTACCAAGTAGTTGATGTTGGATTTGTCCTACATACTTTCTATGAAACTGGATTATTGTTGAGAACAAGGTCTGGTAAAAGTGATGAAAACATTTGTACAGCGCTGCTGAATATGTTGGCACTAGAAAGCGTTGTAGTGTTACATATGCAACACCCTCGCCGATGCAAGGCGAGGGAGTGTTTGCGAATACGCCCCACCTGCATGTAACCACATTACACTACATGGTCCTTATAGGACATAGGGGACATTGCAGTGGTTAATCCTGCCTGGCAAGGCAGAAGTTAATCTGTGTATGATGTAAGATTCTATTATCCAATGATCTGTGTTACATCCTGTCCTCTGTAAACTGAGATGTAATTGGAGGAGCAGCCACCACCTGACCAGGGGAGTTACAAGACCCTGTCAGGAAACTTCCAGAACTAGGGCAGTCTCTCCCAGGAGGGAGAAGAGACCAGTTCCAGTCAGACCCTCTGGGTCTGCAGGGCACAAGATCAGAACAGCTAGAGACTAGTTTAGCCTAGCTCAGATGAGAAGAGAAGCAGACTGGGTTACCCCAGTCCAGACTCTATTCAGCCAGCATACCAGATAAGAGCAGGAAGAGTCTAGCCCCTGCCTCTGAAGAGTGGAGCTAATAGATTAGAGTTAGTGAGGAAAGGGGTATCATCCTACCTTCAAGGGTGATACCTGAAGCACTCCAGGATAAGCTGAAGCTTCCTATTAGGACACAGCTACCTCCCAGCCTGCCCTCTGCATCCAGGCTGGCAATCTACCTCCTGAGGCTCCCTCCAAAAGCATCTCAGCACTCCATCACTCTGTTAAAGGCACATTGCTGAAGTTCCTGTCGGTTCCAATAAAGAACTGTAAGTGTTTCTGTTCAACCTCTGCCTCCGTCTGGTCCCTGCTACTCCGGCTGTCACCATCACGGGCACCCTGTCCACCACACAGAGACTCATACTCTAGACACCAAAGGGTTGCCCCAGGGAGATCCGCTATAGCAGCCTCTCCCTCATCATTTCTTGCCAACACCACCCTGCTGGAGACCTGCCAGGCTGTAGGACAGCCCTCCGGTTCCCCATACCAAGCACCGTGACACAAGCGTGCTTAGGCCGCAACCGCCAGCCACTCAGGTACTGCGGGCCCAGGCTGTCTCCAGGCCCCAAGAAAAGGCTAGGCCCCGGTGGGGGGTGTTGCACATACATGTGGCAATACTTTGTTATTACTACTGACTGAAGTTTTTGAGCAGATGAATGCAAATGTTCCCTTGATGCAAGGCTTGTAATATAACAGATCTGCTCTGTGCTGGGGAATACACTAATAAACATTAATAAACCAGTGACTGAGATACAGGATGAAAATCCCATTCATCTACACTCTGCATTTCTCACATGAGAAACCATCTCTCTGCTAAGGTCAAGAGAAATAAAATCGGTGGCAGTGCATGATGCAGCAATATCACACCACTAAAAAAGGAAGACATTCAAACACTTTCCCCTGTGTCACATACATAGAAGATATTCTATCTCCCTCGCCTAGTGTGTGCTGATCCCAACAAAGGCGCCCTTTTCATCCAGCCTGCCCTTCGCCTTTTTATCTGGGGAACAGGGAGACGTATGAAGCATTATCACAGGCTGTGGATCACAGAAGCCAAGTATCACTCAGATGCAGGCTGTCCTGCCGCCAGATTGGTACCTGCCCGGAATAGCACACATGTTACAATCACAGCCACCTCCATGTCATGTACAGACAAGACATTCCACAGCCCGTTCTCTATCTCCATGTAGATACAAGCATTGTAATACATCCAGGACTGCCTTCACACATTGGGGAGGATTTATCAAGCCTGGGGATCAACATGCTAAATAATATAAAGTAAACATATGAACTTCAAGCATTTTTTTCATCTTTTCAGAGATTCCCCGAAAAGAAATCTACCGTCAAAATCATAATAAACCAGGGACACTTACTGATAAATCCAGGCCCCATGACTGTGATAATCTTCATATATTTGTTATCTATGGCATCCTTCCTTCTAAAATCAACTTTTACAATTATGTTAATGAGTCAGAAGGGTTCTGGGGCACTTCCTTTGTGCTGCAGCTTACACTGTCACCCACTGTCACCCACCCCCTTAAAACTTTCTCCCTCCCTCTGCTTAATGTAATCTCATGGCAGTATAGGAAGTTTCAGCAGGCAGTGGAAGTCCTCTGCGCAGTATAACAGCCTGTGAAGCTACAGCACGGAGAGGCTCTGGTATTGCCCTACATAGCCCTTTAGACTCATTAGCATAATTTCAAAGTTGATGTTAGAAGTAAGGAGGCCATGGATAACTAATATAAGAAGATTACTACAGCCACGGTGCCCCTGGTGTATCATGCTCTTATTTGGTGGTAGATTTCCTTTACAACATTTATTTCTCAGGCCAACTCTACATGAACAAGCCTGGTCCATGGGAACAGGACTGTGTGAGGGGTTTATTCCATAAACTGAGCAAAGTACAAAGGAAGGGAGTCCATGCTTCATATGTATATATGCAAATGAGTTGCCCGAAGCAGTGTGGGTTTGGCTAGTCTGGTTCACCCTGTTTAAGGGTGAAGGGGACAGATCCCGTTGTATCAAGATTTTGTGGTTGATAAAACTGGGAAAGAAATTGCACAATTGGTACAAGTAAATACTAATTTGCATATATGTGTTTTGCTGCTTTGGTGGTGCAATGACATTATTGGTCTGCCTGTATCCTTCAATTTTGACCCCCATATTTAATTTTTGTTTATAACATTATTACTTTGGAGGCAAAGTACAGGCAGTCCCCGGGTTATGTACAAGATAGGGTCTGTAGGTTTGTTCTTTAGTTGAATTTGTATGTAAGTCAGAACTGCATATTGTATAATTGGAACTCCAAACAATTTTTTTTTTCAGTCTCTGTGACAATTGGATTTTAAAATTATTGGATTGTCATAAGAACCAGGATTAACAATAAAGCTTCATTACAGACACCTGTGATAACTGTTATAGCTGTTTATTGTAGCCTAAGGTTAAAGCACAGTAAGTTACCAATTACCAGAGGTCCGTTTGTAACTAGGGGTCGTCTGTAAGTCGGGTGTTCTTAAGTAGGGGACCGCCTGTATATATTCTAATTAACCCATTCCTGCTGATGCCCTTTTTCGTGGTTGCGTTTCCATACTTAAACCTTTTTATTTTTCCATGTATGGAGCTTTGAAATTGTACCTCATGGTGGCAGTATTTAATTTTTCTATGCTGTGTACTGGGATAAAAATCTAAATGCTGTAAACATGCCAAAAAAAAATGTTTTGTGCCATTTTCTTGTGGGCTCTGTTTTTACGGTTTTCACTGTATGCTCCAAATGATTACACGGATACCAAATTTACATAGGTTTCATTGGGTTTAAAAAAAAATGTAAATCTTTAAAAAGAAAAAAAAATTATTCATTTTGCCATAATATGACACTAAGAACTTTTTCATACTGTGGATACGGGGCTGTGATCAGGACATGATAACGCTGACATGCAGCGGCTGGCGTGTGTTTCGGGGGTTCTGCCCCGGCTGGCGCGTGTTTTGGGGGGTTCTGCAGCGGCTGGCGCGTGTTTTGGGGATTCTGCCCCGGCTGGCGCGTGTTTTGGGGATTCTGCCCCGGCTGCCGCGTGTTTTGGGGGGTTCTGCAGCGGCTGGCGCGTGTTTTGGGGGGTTCTGCAGCGGTTGGCCTGTGTATTGTGAGGTTCTGCAGCAGCTGGCTCCTGTATTGGGATGTTCTACAGCAGCTGGCGCATGTATTGTGGAGGTTGCAGAACACGCCAGCTGTTGCAGAACCCCCCAATACATGTGGCAGCTGCTGCAGAACCCCCCAAAACACACGCCAGCCGCTGCAGAACCCAACAATACACACGACAGCCGCTGCAGAACTTAACAATACATGCGCCAGCCGCTGCAGAACCCAACAATACACAAGCCAGCCGCTGCAGAACTCCCCAAAACACGCGCCAGATGCTGCAGAACTCCCAACAATACACACGCCAGCTGCAGCAGAACCCCCCAAAACATGCGCCAGCCGGGGCATAACCCCCCAAAACATACGCCAGCTGCTGCAGAACCCAACAATACACACGCCAGCTGTTGCAGAACCCAACAATACACAAACCAGCCGCTGCAGAACTCCCCAAAACACGCGCCAGATGCTGCAGAACTCCCAACAATACACACGCCAGCTGCAGCAAAACCCCCCAAAACACGCACCAGCCAGGGCAGAACCCCCCAAAACACACGCCAGCCGCTGCAGAACCCAACAATAAACACGCCAGCCGCTGGAGAACCCAACAATACACACGCCAGCTGTTGCAGAACCCAACAATACACAAACCAGCCGCTGCAGAACCCCCCAAAACACGCGCCAGATGCTGCAGAACTCCCAACAATACACACGCCAGCTGCAGCAGAACCCCCCAAAACAAGCGCCAGCCGGGGCAGAACCCCCCAAAACACGCGCCAGCCGCTGCAGAACCCAACAGTACACACACCAGCCGCTGCAGAACTCAACAATACATGTGTCAGCCGTTGCAGAACCCAACAATACACAAGCGAGCCGCTGCAGAACCCCCCAAAGCACACACCAGATGCTGCAGAACTCACAACAATACACACACCAGCTGCAGCAGAACCCCCCAAAACACGCGCCAGCCAGGGCAGAACCCCCCAAAACATAAGCCAGCCGCTGGAGAACCCAACAATACACACGCCAGCTGTTGCAGAACCCAACAATACACAAACCAGCCGCTGCAGAACCCCCCAAAACACGCGCCAGATGCTGCAGAGCTCCCAACAATACACACGCCAGCTGCAGCAGAACCCCCCAAAACAAGCGCCAGCCGGGGCAGAACCCCCCAAAACACGCGCCAGCCGCTGCAGAACCCAACAGTACACACACCAGCCGCTGCAGAACTCAACAATACATGTGTCAGCCGTTGCAGAACCCAACAATACACAAGCGAGCCGCTGCAGAACCCCCCAAAGCACACACCAGATGCTGCAGAACTCACAACAATACACACACCAGCTGCAGCAGAACCCCCCAAAACACGCGCCAGCCAGGGCAGAACCCCCCAAAACATAAGCCAGCCGCTGCAGAACTCAACAATAAACACGCCAGCCGCTGCAGAACTAAACAATACACAAGCCAGCCGCTGCAGAACCCCCAAAACACACGCCAGCTGCAGCAGAACCCCCCAATACACGAGCCAGCTGCACCAGAACATTATAATACACAACTGACTGCACCAGTTTTGTGTTGCGTCTGCTCTGTGTCCGACAATACAGAAAAAATGTCACCTAAAGGGGCTGTTACTGCTTAGTCGGACCGTGCGCCACATTTATTACTGGGTCCTGGGTCCTAGATACATATGTCAGCTGCTGCAGAACCTTATATTAATGCAGTGGTGGCGGAAGATATTTGGGGATGATGCAGAGGGGGTCTGTATGTATTTTAGGGACACACAGGAGCTTCATAGCTGCTCCTGCACACAGGACACTAAGGGGTTAGGCAGAGTGTGACAGGAGACACTGGGGGGAGGGAGGACCTATCTCTGGCTGATTCCCTGTACTCTTCAGTTGCTGATGCAACATCCCCCACCGGGGCCTAGCCTTTTTCTTGGGTCCTGGAGACAGCCGGGGCCCAGAAAACCGGAATGGCTGGCGGTTGCGGCCTAGGCACGCTAGTATCACGGTGCTTGGTATGGGGACCGGAGGGCTGTCCTACAGCCTGGCAGGTCTCCAGTGGGTGGTGTGTGCAAGAAATTAGATGAGGGAGAGGCTGATGTACTGGTTCTCCCTGGGGCAACCCCTTAGCGTCTGTAGGATGAGTCCCTGGATGATAGATGGTGACAGCCGTAGCAGGGACCAGACGGAGGCAACGTTGTGCAAAAATAACTTACAGTTCTTTATTCGAACCAACAACAGGCAACGGCCTAAACGATTCTGTACAGAGGCAGATTACTGGGAGTGATCTTGGAGAATGAACCACAGGAGTTTTGTCACCAGCCTGGTTGTAGATGCAGACTGGGATGTAGCTGTGTCCAATGCTGGAAGCTGCAGCTTTAGTCCTGGTTGTTCTGTGTGAGCTCACTAGAGGTGTGAGGCACACGCTGTCTCTGGTCACTCAGTGTAGAGTTGCTCCTGTGTCAGGAGCTGGGCCTAAAGAGATCTCTCTGGTAAGAGAGCTTGCTGGAAAGAGATCTTGTCATTTCCTGTCCAGGGGTTTTCGTTACACCCTGGTCAGGTGGTGGCTCACTCTCCAATCACACTCCAGTTCACAATGAAGCATGTAATTGGACAATAATAGTATGCAATAATATTAACCCTTGCCTATCCAGGCAGTATCTACCGCTGCATATTACCTCTTGGTGTACTGTATGGTACAAGGGGCTTATTCACAACCACTCCTCTGCCATGCGCATTGGCAGGGGTGTTGCATTGACTTCTCCTTCTTCTCTGTTTAAAGCTT
This sequence comes from Engystomops pustulosus, assembly GCF_040894005.1. Lineage (NCBI taxonomy): Eukaryota > Metazoa > Chordata > Amphibia > Anura > Leptodactylidae > Engystomops > Engystomops pustulosus. Next base: position 68,715,963 of record NC_092414.1, read on the forward strand.
CCCGCGCTGCTGACATGCAGAGCGGGGATTGGCTGGAGGCAGGCAGGCGCCTCCTCTCGCTCCTGATAGCCTGCACGGAGCTTGCTACAAAGAGCAAGAGGATGGTGCCCGCCCTTAATTCCAGCCCTGCGTCTCAGTGGTACCGAAACGATGCGCTTCAGAAAACCAAAACAAGAGAAAAGTTGGATGCGTACACAGGATCAATTAATCCAACAAATTTTTATTAATACATCAAAAGACAATATATATCACAGGACAAAAAAAGTTAAAAACACTTAAAAATACACCCTATAGATGTATGAAAGCTACCAAGGGCAGTATTGCCCTGAACTCCCTATCTCAATCAACAGATTGCACATGTATACAAATGGTAATGTCAAAATATCAAAGTCCACATCAAACCATATAGCTGCCTAGATGTTATTAAAGTGACCTGTGCAAAAAAGTGCATGAACTAAAGTGTCCTAAAGCCTACTCATACTATACCCCTAGTAGAACAAATGGTGCCAGGTAGTGGGGGATGAGAAAGGCATGCAAGTCAGGTAGATAGGGAGTGGAGCGAGTCCCATGCGTATCGTCCCCAATCCGGTGACTTCCTCAGGGGTAAGTGCTGTTTAGTCGAAACGCTGTGCTTCCCATTACATAGAGGTGCATAACTACAGCCAGTGGGAACTGCTACATCTGCTACGGCTGTAGTTACGCCCCTGAATAAGCCAAAACCATCCAGTCTGTATGGAGAGGGCTCAGCCCGTTAGCCATCTCAATGTACCCCTTGCAATCTCATTTCCGTTCGCCAACCATTCAGTTATGAGGCAGACTGGCAGCAGAGCAGATAACAATGATGAAATGCCTCTATTAAATTTTCCGACAAGCAGACTATTAGCATCTTCTAAACTGCTGTCTGTATCCTCTGACCCAACACCTTCCTCTTTTAATGACCAGCAAAGCCAAGTTGTGACAAGGGCAGTATTCTCATGTCTGTTAAATCTGATTTATAATGCTGCATACACATTTCCATACATCTTCATTGGTCATAATGGTTCTTCCATTACTGGGAGGCTTGGTCTAAAGATTTCTGGGCACAGCTGCCCAATTTCCTGTGCAGCCCTATATATAATAATATGTCCACCAGGGTAAGGATGATGATGTAGAGCTGTCCTAGTGAACATCAAAAGCTCCTGAAGTTTTAGATGTGAGCAGCAGCTGAAATGCATCTGTCAGATGTTAACAAGCTACAATGCAAGTAAGTCAAGTCTACATAGACCTCCATGTACCAGACCCCATCCTGTATCACACAGAAAGCATATCTAACATAACATATTCAGACATAGTTTTTAGAGTTATCTTACCTTAGAATGCTTTTGATAAATATGAACCTTTCTAAATATATTAAGATTCTGCCAATAGGGTTTTATTGTAATCCTTATTTAAACCAAAATGTTGACTGAACTTTGGGTCTGCTTATCTCTGTACATAACATTACATTGACATTAACTAAATGAATTTCTTTAAGGGTGGTTTCACATTGGTGTTTTTTTTCACATCAGTAATTTTTCACTGAACCCATTTTGGGCTATGGACACAGATTTAGTGATTTGTCACTGATGCCTAAGGCCGACGGCACACGTGATGTTTTGAACCCATTTTTGGGCTGTTTTTAAGCAGGCCCCTGCCCCTTGCCCCAGCCCAACAGCATAGCCTTCCCCAGAGATGGCCCCTGGCAGAGAGTCCGGAATGCCCTGCTCGCCTGACAACATGGACTCCCATACCCCCGCCCGTCAGTGCAGTCCTCCGAACTCCCGCTGGATGCGGCAGCTGCCTGCTTACTGGCACCATCCCCTGCCCGGACAATGAAACAAGCAAGTATTGATATGTATTTATATACATATATATGCATATGCTGTGTATGTGTGTATCTGCTGTAGTACATTGGTAGCCAGCACACTGCAGCCACCCACCAGTATACAGGAATTGAGAACACAGCACCACATAAAAATAATAAAAACAGTTCTCACCTTCCAGCACTCCCCGCGGCTCCTCTTCTCTTCAGCAGTAGCACAGACAGCCAAGTCTGTGCACTATGCCAGCACGCACACTATGATGTGGTGTCTCGTGATGTCATAATGTGCTCTTAAGCAGAGTGCACAGAGCTTGTTGCTTCCACAGGAGATCCGGGGAGAGCTGGAATGAGAGTACTGATTTTTTTCATTTTTTTTTACTAGGGGCAGTGTGTAAATACCAGCGCCTGGTGCTCTGGCATCGATATATAGATGACATCATCTTAATTTGGAATAAAAGTGAAATAGAATTAGACAATTTCATCAAAACAATAAATAATAATAAATTTAACCTACACTTCTCACCTAATGTAAGTAAGGTTAGAGTAAAATTTTTAGACTTACAAATACTGTATACATTAAACAGGGAAAACTTGAATGCAGCACATATAGGAAGCCTACGTCCAAAAACAGCTATATATCTAGACACAGTTGCCACCTTCCCAGATGGCTAGAAAATATACCATACGGCCAATACAGACAACTCAGAAGAAATTGCACAACGATTGAAATATTTGAGGAAGAAGCTGATTTGCTAACACAACAATTCCAAGATAAAGATTTTACCACTTCAATACTAACACCAGCCGTACAAAAAGAAGAGAGGATCTACTAAAAGACAAGACCACATTTCCACATAATACACAAGTTAGTAGTGAGAATCCATTCAACGACACACAAGAGAACAAAAGTAAGATAATTTTACCTTACAATACACAGCACAAACAATTATCACCAAACACTGGGATATCTTGATGAACGTCAAGAACCTCCACACAATATTACCTGAAAGACCCCCAATAGTTTATACCAAAGCTCCAAACTTAGGCTTCAGCGCCAGTCTTTAACATCGTGCTGAGCGCCGCCATTGTTCTCTCCCGGGTGGCGCCTAGTATGACCCGCCGCTGCTGACATCATACTAGGAGAAAAACATGGCGGTGCCCAGCACAATGGTTAAAGAATACAGAAGACGCTGAAGCAAGAAGAGGAGCCGGGAAGCCAGAAGAGGAGCTGCAATGACATCGGGGGAGCAGCGCTGCGCATCGGGGCCACCGGAGGGTGAGTATTAAAGTTTATTATTTTGTAAGTCCATTTTTTCGTATTGACTCGTGTATAAGCCGAGGGGACGTCTTTCAACACATTTTTTGTGCTGAAAAACTCGGCTTATACACGAGTATATACGCTATCCTAACAAATGATCAATATGTTCTCTTATTACAGTATAATCTGCTAGATAAATTCATTTTATGTATGTAAATATATTGTTAAAATCATAATTTACTCCACCCCAGAGTTTCAGCTCTCCAAGTGAACTGATCCAGGTCAGGTATTCACACTATCCAAAATGGGTATAAAATAAAGAAAAATTGAAAGGAGGCTTAACAAAAGCTACTGAGGAAGAAGCATTCCGTTTCGAAACGCGTAAAGCTAAAAAAGTCTGAACAGCACTGTTACACTATTGAACTCAGTTCACAGAAAAAACGCAACTGCGATTTCTGTTCATCTGGAAATCAATTTTAGCAAAGAAAAACCTTCTGGATAAGAAGACTACAGACATAATTTATACATAAAACATAAAACTACAGAAAAGGACCTAAATAAACCCACCATTCCCTGTAGATATACATCGTATTGTACCACATGTGCGCCACAAGGTAACAGAGATCGGAGCCTTTTAGTCTGGATTGCATGGAAAGAAAACCCTCCAGCAGAACACGAGCATCCCAGACGGCGTTCTCAAATGTCATTACAAAACGTGCTGTTGTAGGACTATTGGAGAAAATCACGAACGCTTCATACGACGCCCCAGCTTTCTCGGGCACAACAAAAGAATAGACATGGAAGAAAACCACAGCAGGACTAAGCTGTGGTTCCCAACTTTAACTAACTAACCGTGAGTTCATGGTTGCATTATAACATATATTGGGTTCCATAAGACTGTTCATGAACTGTTTTTCAAAAAAAAAAAAAAAAAAAAAAAAAAAAATAATAAATATAAATATAAATATAAATATATATATATATATATATATATATATATATATATATATATATATATATATGCAGGTGTAGGGCCCTATATCCTGAAAGGGAGAGGGAAAGACAGCAATCCTAGGTAATTACGATTTGAGTGGTGCTCGCAGCTGGGGATCCGGTGCTCAGAGTCCCATAATCAGCATAAGGAATGGCGAGAGCCACAGCACCCGGTACGATTCAGTTCCAAAAAGTCTTTATTGTAACATCATCCAAGCATAAAAATTGCGACGTTATGCTTGAGAAAGATTCAACTGGAATCGAAACGTTGCAATTTTTATGTTTGAATGATGTTACAATAAAGACTTTTTGGAACTGAATCGTACCGGGTGCTGTGGCTCTCTCCATTCCTTGGGCCCTATATCCTGTCAGTAAAAAGCCTCCTGGATATCAATTCACCTTCATACATTTATTTTTATACATTTTGTACATACCCTATATTTATTATACGAACTTTGATAATTTTTTTATTTTTCTATTTTTTGCTTCACATTTTACATGTATGCATTTCTGGAAAGGATCATATTATTAAAAAGAGGATTAACACCCGAAAATACTAAATGAAAAAGATTTTGTGATTTTTATATGTAGATTGAGATCTGTATAGGAACATTGTATTCTATATTTATTGATATATTATTCTTGTTTATACATATTTTAGAGATTGTAAGATTAAAAGTATTGTTTATAGGGTCAAAAAGTCAGAAACCGATCCTTGACAGTGCCCACATTTACAAATACCAGCACCCGCTTGATACCTCTACAGGGTGGCGCCTGGGGCATGTCTCCCACCCCACCCAGTGGAAGGAACGGGCCTGGTTCTGAAAGATCTTGGAAAGGAAAGTGGAGGAAAAACTACAAAGCTTGCAGGTCAGCTAAAAAGGATAGCCCAGGCTAATGTTCCCTTAATTCTGTATGGGTAAATATGGACTGCCCTCCCCCATTACGCCCTCCCCCATTACGACAACTTCTAAACACTCCGATAGCCTGCTCCCTTCAAATGCAGACTTCTGACAGAAAGTAGGGTTTAAGGAGAATTGGGGATTGAATCCTTTATGTTTATGTAAATATATGGGGTTTTTTTTACGAGATAGACATAAACTAGCTATGGCCCCCATATATATATTTAGATGCATATGTATATACAAATATATAAATCACGAGGACACTGCATATGTCTTAAAGGACATCTTCCACCAGGATCAAAGATCCTGTTTATAGTTTAGCTTCTTATACTCTGTTTTTTTACAAAAATAAGGCTTTTAAAATTATGGAAACAAGTCTGAAGGGCTCCGGGCTCCATAGCTGTTAATGAAGCTCATTTGCATAACTTTTAAAGCCTTCTTTCTTGAAAACAAGGGCATAGGCAGATAAAAGAAGAGCAGACCTGCCAGAGGGGATACACACCAGTAATGTTCTTCTTTATTTAGTAAACTTAAATGAACAAGTTAGTACATCACAAATGGAAGGGAGGACTCACAGAACATCACAAAATAGCAATGCCTGTTTCGCGTCACAATGCTTCTTCTGGCTTTGTGGGCCGGCCCAGGACAGGAAAGCACTCGCTGTAACCTACGAGCGTTCAAGCATGAACAGTCACTGGTAATAGGCAATTCTATGATAGACAGAAATTAGTGTAGAATTGTCTGCCAGCACAGCCGGCCACCAAATACATACATGTATTTGGAGGTGCTGGAGGGACTAGGTTTTCTGTCATAGACCCAGGGCCGGATTAAGGTTGGTGGGGGCCCCTGGGCGCAAAATCTGGTGGGGGCCCCCCATTAAATGTAGTCCAGACAGGGAACAGAAATCGCTATACAAAGGCCCCCCGCAATAACTATATACAGCCCCCTATAACTATATATATCTCCCAGTAATCACTATATACAGCCCCCCAGTAATCACGATATACAGCTCCCCAGCAATCACTGTATACAGCCACCCAACAATCACTAAATACAGTTCCCCAGCAATCACTATATACAGCTTCCCCAGCAACCACTATATACAGCTCCCCAGCAATCACTAAATACAGTTCCCCAGCAATCACTATATACAGCTCCCCAGCAATCACTATATACAGCTCCCCCAGCAATCACTATATACAGCTCCCCCAGCAATCACTGTATACAGCTCCCTCAGCAACCACTATATACAACCCCCTAACAATCACTATATACAGCTCCCCCAGCAATCACTATATACAAACCCCCTAACAATAACTATACACAGCCCCTAGTAATCACTATATGCACCCCCAGCTATATATTAACTATATAAAGTCCCCCTATAAAAACTATATACAGACCCCATAATAACTATAAACACCTCCTATAATAACTAACTATATACAGTTCCCTATTATAACTATATACCCCCCATAATAACTATATGCACCCCCTATAATAACTAACTATATACAGTTCCCCTATTATAACTATATATACCACTCTATAATAACTAACTATATACAGTTCCCCTATTATAACTATATACACAACACCTCCTATAACAATATACCCCATGATAACTATATGCACCCCCTATAATAACTATATACCCCGTATAATAACTATATGCACCCCCCTAAAATAACTATATACACAACACCTCCTATAATAACTAACTATATATAGTTCCCCTATTATAACTATATACACAACACCTCCTATAACTAACTATATACCCCCATAATAATTATATGCACCCCCTTATAATAACTATATGCACCCCTTATAATAACTATATACACCACCCTATAATAACTATATACAGTTCCCCTATTATAACTATATACACAACACCTCCTATAATAACTAACTATATACCCCCATAACTATATGCACCCCTATAATAACTATATACACAACACCTCCTATAATAACTATCTACTCCCTATAATAACTATATACACCACCCTATAATAACTATATACACCACCCTATAATAACTATAAACACCACCCTATAATAACTAACTATATACAGTTCCCCTATTATAACTATATACACCACACCTCCTATAATAACTATCTACTCCCTATAATAACTATATACACCACCCTATAATAACTATATACACCACCCTATAATAACTAACTATATACAGTTCCCCTATTATAACTATATACACAACACCTCCTATAATAACTAACTATATACCCCCATAACTATATGCACCCCTATAATAACTATATACAAAACACCTCCTATAATAACTAACTATATATAGTTCCCCTATTATAACTATATACACAACACCTCCTATAACTAACTATATACCCCCATAATAATTATATGCACCCCCTTATAATAACTATATGCACCCCTTATAATAACTATATACACCACCCTATAATAACTAACTATATACAGTTCCCCTATTATAACTATATACACAACACCTCCTATAATAACTAACTATATACCCCCATAACTATATGCACCCCTATAATAACTATATACACAACACCTCCTATAATAACTATCTACTCCCTATAATAACTATATACACCACCCTATAATAACTATATACACCACCCTATAATAACTATAAACACCACCCTATAATAACTAACTATATACAGTTCCCCTATTATAACTATATACACCACACCTCCTATAATAACTATCTACTCCCTATAATAACTATATACACCACCCTATAATAACTATATACACCACCCTATAATAACTAACTATATACAGTTCCCCTATTATAACTATATACACAACACCTCCTATAATAACTAACTATATACCCCCATAACTATATGCACCCCTATAATAACTATATACAAAACACCTCCTATAATAACTAACTATATATAGTTCCCCTATTATAACTATATACACAACACCTCCTATAACTAACTATATACCCCCATAATAATTATATGCACCCCCTTATAATAACTATATGCACCCCTTATAATAACTATATACACCACCCTATAATAACTAACTATATACAGTTCCCCTATTATAACTATATACACAACACCTCCTATAATAACTAACTATATACCCCCATAACTATATGCACCCCTATAATAACTATATACACAACACCTCCTATAATAACTATCTACTCCCTATAATAACTATATACACCACCCTATAATAACTATATACACCACCCTATAATAACTATAAACACCACCCTATAATAACTAACTATATACAGTTCCCCTATTATAACTATATACACCACACCTCCTATAATAACTATCTACTCCCTATAATAACTATATACACCACCCTATAATAACTATATACACCACCCTATAATAACTAACTATATACAGTTCCTCTATTATAACTATATACACAACACCTCCTATAATAACTAACTATATACCCCCATAACTATATGCACCCCTATAATAACTATATACAAAACACCTCCTATAATAACTATCTACTCCCTATAATAACTATATACCCCCTATAATAACTATATACACCACCCTATAATACCTATATACACCACCCTATAATAACTATATGCACCACCCTATAATAACTATATGCACCACCCTATAATAACTATATGCACCACCCTATAATACCTATATACACCACCCTATAATACCTATATACACCACCCTATAACTATATGCACCCCCCTATAATAACTATATACACCACCCTATAATAACTATATGCACCCCCCCCCTATAGTAACTATATACACCACCCTATAATAACTAACTATATACAGTTCCCCTATTATAACTATATACACAACACCTCCTATAATAACTAACTATATACCCCCATAACTATATGCACCCCTATAATAACTATATACAAAACACCTCCTATAATAACTATATACCCCCTATAATAACTATATACACCACCCTATAATAACTATATACACCACCCTATAATACCTATATACACCACCCTATAATAACTATAAACACCACCCTATAATAACTAACTATATACAGTTCCCCTATTATAACTATATACACCACACCTCCTATAATAACTATCTACTCCCTATAATAACTATATACACCACCCTATAATAACTATATACACCACCCTATAATAACTAACTATATACAGTTCCTCTATTATAACTATATACACAACACCTCCTATAATAACTAACTATATACCCCCATAACTATATGCACCCCTATAATAACTATATACAAAACACCTCCTATAATAACTATCTACTCCCTATAATAACTATATACCCCCTATAATAACTATATACACCACCCTATAATACCTATATACACCACCCTATAATAACTATATGCACCACCCTATAATAACTATATGCACCACCCTATAATACCTATATACACCACCCTATAATACCTATATACACCACCCTATAACTATATGCACCCCCCTATAATAACTATATACACCACCCTTTAATAACTATATGCACCCCCCCTATAACAACTATATACACCACCCTATAATAACTATATACACCACCCTATAATAACTAACAATATACAGTTCCCCTATTATAACTATATACACAACACCTCCTATAATAACTATCTACCCCCTATAACTATATACACCACCCTATAATAACTATATACACCTCCTATAACTATATACACCACCCTATAACTATATACACCTCCTATAATAACTAACTATATTCCCCCCAATAATAACTATATACATAACACCTTTTATAATAACTAACTATATACCCCACCAATGATAACTATATACAGTTATATACAGTTTATTTTATAAATAAAATTGTACATCACCTTCCTCCGTTCCCCCGATGCGCGCCGTCCTCGTCTTCTTCCCTCGCGGTTATCTTCGGAGGTGTACCAAGATGGCGGCGCCCTGCTAGCAGCCGGCGCAGTGACATCACACACGGCGTCGGCGCCGTGACGTCACACACGGTGTCGCCGCCGTGAACACAGGGCGCCGCCATCTTGATTTTACACGGATCGTCAAATGGCAGAGCAGGGAACTTATTGTTCCCTGGCTCTGCCATAGCATTAAGTGTTAGTATGCCCCGGTAGTGCGGTAGTAAGCCCGGACCCAAATACACAGTGGGCGAATCGGGCGGTCATTTGACCGTTCGAATCGCCCACATTTGGTGGAGGCCCCTTTAAGAGCAAAGTGGTGGGGGCCCCGGGGCTCGCGCCCCGTGCGCCCCCCCTATGATCCGGCCCTGCATAGAGCGGTGTATGTTCCTGAACACATTGGGGGAAACTTATCAGAAGTGAGAGCAAAACTGTTCTAGTTGAACATGGCAACCAATCAGAACTGAGCTTTCATTTTCCCACAGCTTTTTATAAAATAGGTGGGCTCTGATTGGTTGCGATGGGCAACTAGAACAGTTATGCTCTCAGACACTTCTGATAAATTATATAAAATATCTGTATGTCTATGGTCAATTGATAAGGGATGTATTATCCTATGTGAGATTTCTATTTCAGATGAGGACATCATCAGCAAAAGCTTGTAGTCTGTCAACCAGCAAATCTTTTCTATAAATACCTCCAATGTTTTAGGATCAGCAGACTGGGAATGAGAGATTTTTCCGGGGTTGCTGTGAAGATAACTTGTCTGTCTCTAGGACACAATATAACATGTCATATGTGTGATGGATCAGTCCCCAGAGGACGCTTTGTCTTCAGAATGCCAGACTATTTTGTCAGAGTTTCGCCTTATCCATCTCATGGCTCCTGTGATTAAGAATGACCTACTGTGAAATGTTTTCATGTGGTCAGGAGTCTCTAATTGAAGAGCTAATTGCAATTAATCCTTTGCCTCAAATACTTAAAATCTGGACACTGCAGCTGTTCCTTTACCATCAAAGTCATCTGTACATTACAGAAATTCTCATAGATGTCTGCTGCAGGAACCAGTGCAATGAAATGTGAGTGACCTGTTGAAAGAACTTTCCGAAATCCATAGACTGGGAATGCATACATAATACAGGCAGCTGGATGGAATTGGTGTGTGAATATTGCCATCAGAACATGATCGTGGACCTTTTGTTATTTCACCTTTAATTTCCACGTGACACAAAAGATGATCTTATATCAGTACCAAATTATAATATGTCCTTTTTGGGTAGCAATGGCCACAACAGTTATATTCATCCAAAGTATTCATATAGTTTAGTATATTTTTACTCATATTACCTGCTCTGTAACTGAATAATATTGCAATAATATAATAATTAATATTATTTTTGTTCAAAGAGATATCCGCTTTAGACCTATGAAAAATAGACATTTGTTCCAGGATTGTGGTGCACTTGGGGGCATGTCTTTACACAGCTGTGTTCTTGGGGTTAAACTGTTCCGCAGAACCTCCCCTCTGTTCTTTTTAAAATATTCAAGCAGAGCACAGCAGTGTGAGCACATTGTGCACTTCAGAAGCTACAATCCTGGAATATACAGTGGGCCCAAAAAGTATTCATGTCAGGAACCAGAGGAAGTGGGCCCACTGAACCACCGCGGGCGATGACGTAAGCCGACACCTGGGACCGGAGTCTAAGTGGTAACCGGTTTTCACAAGAGCCCGCCGCAAGGCAGGCAGGCCATCAGGTCGTTCCACAGGTGCGACTTTCGCTGCGGTGGCGGCCAAGGCGTAGTACAGAATCGTCAGGCAAACTTGTTATCTAGGACAGGCAGGAGGTTGAGACAGGCAGCACAGGATCAGAGTCGGGAACGTAGCGGTAGGTCAGGACAGGCAGCACGGGATCAGAGTAAGGAACGGAATCGAGGTCACAGCGGGAAATCAGGATAATCGCAAAGGGCATGGAACAAAGCTTTTCCTTGGGCATAGAAGCACAAATATCCGGCAGGGGACACAAAAAGGGGCTGGGAATTTTTGAGGAAAGGCACCAGGCCAGCGCCAATTATCAGCAATGAGGTCCTTTAAATTTTTGTGAGCCGGTGCGCACAAGCCCTAGGAGACTGGGGCGTGTGTGCCAGACTGCGGGAGCTGCGGAGACCGCTGCTGGAGCCAGGAGAGGTGAGTTTTCCTGCATGCAGGCTCTGGGCGCACCGGAAGGCACACGGGTGCGCCTGTGACCCGGGATATGGGTCGCAGTGGCACTCGTGACAATTCAGACCACTTTTTTTTCACTTTTTGTTTCATTGGAGCTAATTGGTAAGATCAAAATATTTTTTTTTGCTCATTAATATACACTCTGCATTCCTTGACACAAAAAACAGAGATAAATATTTTTGCTTATTTAACAAGAGAAACACAGATGTATCACATGATCATAAGTTTCAGCCCCTTTGCTCAGTATTAAGAAGAAGCACCTTTTGAGCTAGTACAGCCATGAGTTGTGTAGCAGAATATGCACACCTGATGTATACTTGTATAGTAGCAATAAACAATGGGGTGATGATCCCTCGAAGGTCCAGTATATGTCGTTGGTAGTGAAAGCAGCTCCCAAGCACTCCAAAACCGGTATCCAATGGAACCTTAAGAAATGTAGAATAGAAGACAAAATGGGGCTCAACAGGTGCGCTAATAACCAACTCGTAGGACAGACTGATAATGCACGGAAATTGATTAACTGAAATTTATTTAATAGAAAACAAAAGACATCCAATTGGTAACGTGTTTCAGGTAAGGTACCCTTCCTCAGACCACACTAAAAAATGATAATTATAATAAAAGCATAATTAGGTAGAAATTTAATTATAGTGAGAAATAAAATAGATATATGAGATGGTTGGAAGAATATATAAGTAGTCATAATGATGATACAGTAGGAGTAAATAAGGTCAAGAGAAAAAATAGCATATAACGCATTGGACCCATAAAAAATAAATTAATAAATAAATGAATGCATAAATCAATTACATAGATCAAATACATATGGCAGGTAAAAGTTAAAATACCAGATATTAAATAAATTGATATATAAATAAATTAATTGCTTGTGTGCCAACTAGTGGTGTTATATGTAAATAAATAAGTAATTGGATAAATAAATAATAAAATAAGTGCTATTGGTTTGCTAATATTTACATATACATGTCTCAGATATGGGAAATGAGAGGACTTAATTTCAGGATGAGGTGAGCACAAGTACAGCCGGTGCGGTGGATGCTGCTGTCATGCTTGTGCCCAGCAAGCCAGCTGTACATATTGCCGTGGACGCCGGCGCCTGCGCAGTAGGCGGTCTGTGCCGATGTCCGAAATGCTGATTAGAGACAGAAGCCGTGTATAGCAGAACAGCAGTTTCGGAAACTAATTGACCGCTCTTCATAGAAAAACATTGGGTACGTAGGATGTCCTATCTTTTCCCCGTGTATGTTGATATATGATTACTCTATGCAAATTATGCTCTTGCGCTCATCATGTTGTTAGTTCTGCCCCTGTTTACACAACCTCAGGTTCTCTAATTACTAACAAAATTCACAGAGTGAGCTCAAAGAAATCACACCAAGACAAAGTATGGTATAATATCTCAATCTCTGTGGAGCACTGATACCGAGCAAGGCAAGGCAGATGTGAGATACTTTATTCGCGTCACAAAGGTTTATACAGAAACTTTTAGTGGGGCAGGACCAGGGCTTGGTTAGTTAAGGATAAAAAAAAGTAATGTCCATAGTTCATTGGTTAGTAAATTATCACATGGGCATCAGAGAAACAAAAGATGTCTCTTTCCCTGGAATAGGTAGCATCGTAAATCAGCCTAGGGAGCCTCACATTCTTTTGATGCACAGCAGTCTGTTATCACACTGTTATCAACCTTCATCCACAATTGAGCGTCCTCTTAGTTTCAGTATTTGGGAAGCATATAAAAATAAAAGCATTTTCCTAAATTATACAGCAATACTTCACAATGCCATCACACAGACGGCTCAGCGCTCAGCTTTTATCCTAATTATGCACGCCTCCAGAGTGCATGTCAATGCCCAACCCTTTCCCTGTCAACAAGCTCTCGGGAGCTGTAGTGCACACATGATGGCATTTGCTTCAGAGGCTTCCATCAGTTCAGAGGTTTCTGGGTAGTTTGCGCAGCCGCATTGCAAAGCAGCCAGCTGCGTACTACAAGGTGCTAGAGTGCTATAGCACCCGAGAGCTCGGTGACATCCCCAATGTGGAAAAGGATGGCGGGCCTGGCAATGAAATGCACGCTGGAGGTGTGCATAATTAGGATAATAACAGACCACTGAGGGTGCGTTCACACGTTGCAGTTAAAACTGCATCACAATCAACTTTGAGGTGGTTTTAGGTGCAGTTTTGTCAATTGAACAGGTGAAAGACATGAACTGAATGAATGAATGACATTTGTGGAGCAGGTTTCCCCTTCAAAATCAAAATCACTCGTTCAGTTCATGTCTTTCACCTGTTCAATTGACAAAACTGCACCTAAAACCACCTCAAAGTTGATTGCGATGCAGTTTTAACTGCAACGTGTGACCGCACCCTGAGCCATCTGTGTGACGGCATGAAAAGCACCAGAGCATTATATGCATAGACTATATGCATCGATTTTTTTTAAAAGAAAACGCTTAGTTACAGTACAAGCCAAGATCAGTCCCTGCATAAGAATAACACATGCTGTTTGAAGGCATGTTTGGTTAAAAAAGCCCCATACCAAGTGGTAGATTTCCTTTCAGAATTGCACACAGATGATAGTGATGCTAAGGCATTAGTGGCACTGTCATATTAATATGGTGGCACACAGAATACATGGCGTTGTTATATAAATTAGGCTTAGTACATAGTAAGTAATAGTATTCCAAGAGTGTTCCTACATTAAATTTGGATTGAACCTATGTTGCAAAATTGCACCAATGACACTTGACTCAACTCATTGATTTATTTTGGGGTTTGTGTGGGTTCTATTACTCTGATACGTCATTCCTACAGGGAAATTTATGTAGCTTTGAATGAAGCCACTAAAAGAAGTTATAAGGTGGTCTTAAGAGACAATAAACAAGTGTGGTTGGGTCACTTTGCTCTAGACAATTTGAGGGAATGAAATATCAAGTGATGACAGGTTCAAAAGTGACACTTATAATCTAAGTCTTTGATATTGTGGAAGCTTTTAGTATATCAATATTCCTGTATCAGTGGGCAGTATGGTGACTGCAAATCTTTCATGACCTTTCTTGTACTGAGTCTTGGAACAACGTCAGTCTCATTGTCGCCTCCTTTTATATCTCTTTCATTTGGTCACTCTTTCTTACACCTTGATATCTGATTGAAATGCAAATAGTAACATCAAAACTATGTCCCAAATAGATGTTATATTAGTTTGGTATTGGTAACTGCATTAAAGGGAACCTGTCATGACAAAGTGCATTTATCAATGATGACAGGTGTTAAAAGGGTATGAAGTGCTCAATATATATAATTTTTTGGTTAGTCCTTCTCTGGCTTACAATCCTTTAGTTTATCTTACCTGGCTCCCGGACAGAATCCAGTGCTGAGTCCCAGGTAGGAGGGACTTCTAATTTACTGCTCAGTCGCATCCCTCCTTTCTTCAGCAATGCTCCTTACTCCTCTTCAAACCAAGCCCTCCCATATCCTCTGTCTCGATCTCCGTCCACATGCAGACAACCATTTAGATTTTAAGTGCCCACCCCCCAAATACCCCCCATTACTAATGTAATGTCCACCCCTGATGCCCTCTTGAAAGAAAATGAAAAATCTGTACTCAGCTTCCGGCTACTTCTCCCCGGTCCCGAGGTGTGTCGCGGCCGCTTGACGTCATAGTGTAAGGTCCCACAAAGCGCATACACTGTGACGTCACACGGCCGCGACACCGCTGCGTCAAAGTGGTGCGTCCGGGCTGGAAGAGCAGAAGACGGAGCCGCGGGGCCTGGGAGAAGAAGCCAGAAGGAGTATAGATTTATTTTTTTTGGTGGATCTTCATATAGGGCTCGGTTATACCGATAATGCCTATATGAAGAACCGCCATTGCAGGTTAGATAAACTAAAGGATTGTAAAGACGTTTGTAACCTGTCATTACTGAAAATGCCCTTCCTATGCAATTTCTTTTCAACTTTTATTGTTCACACAATGGTATTTTTGGCATGTTTGCGGTCTATTATTATAATATGATTGATTGAGAGTTAATTTTCTTTCATTATTTCTTATTATTAACTGTTCCTAAAGATGTAAAAACACACTATGTGAATATGGCCTCACATGGGAAATTATACTATAATGACCCAGTTTTAAAGCATATTTTTTACTTTTCTATCCATCTATTTTGTATTGCAGGTTACAATCAGTCTTATGCTAAGTTCAAATTACTGTCTGCTTTTCCATTTATTTATCTTCATTAAAAAGAAAAAACTGATGATAAATAAACTGAAATGAACTTAACATGACTGAAGACATGTCAGTTACCATAACCCCAACCCACCCTTTACCAGGTTCTAATGAACTTTTTTTTGAAACTATTGTCTGAAAAGTTGCACAAAATAGTCAAATGCTCAAGTATCCCCTTGCTTTGGACTGAAGGTTATTTTTCAGACGTCCACATGTTTTTTTATGGTAAATTAAGTGTGAAAGTCTGTGGCGGCAAACTTTGCAAAATGGGTGTAAAATTCACATGTTTAAGGCCCAATTATGAAAAAATAAAAGGCACATAAAATAGAGAAAAAACAAACAAAATATTTTTAGAAACCCCCATGGTGGGATTTTATAACCATAATACTTACATGATGAATATAATACGCTATGCACTATAATACACTAAAGGGTATGACAAAAGTTAGGCAATAAATCTTTTCTTGAAAACCAGGAGATTATTAGTTCCTTTTACCCAGTGGCCTTCCATGGGATTGATGCTTGAAAATTAAATGTAAAGTCGCATATAAAAAACTGCTTTTCCGAATTATAGATAAACTGTTAGTAAAGGGGAAGTGGAAAACAAGATAAGTGTTCCTGCCAAATACGTACAGAGTTTACAATGACCCTGCAATAATGATTTTAGTGATAGTGGCTAGCATCGTATACATTTTGAAGCGTCCTTACAAACAGTCTTGAAGGGGTTGTCCAAGACTAAGAAAAAAATTAGTGGCATGGCTGGGCGGGCTGCATAAATAAACATGTATTTGCCTCCTCGGTTCCGCCTGGTGTCCCACACCGTGCCCCTCTTGCGTTTCCGGTCACCATGTTCCAGCACCTAATACAGCACTGAGAATGAGGGGTGGGTGTGCCGGGCTGTCCGGAATCTGCAAGAATGGAGCTTCCCTGCCCCTATAAACAAACGGTGAGAATGCGGTGCAGGACACAAGGTACTTATTTATTCTTTTTATGCAGTTTAAAACAAGTTGGATCAGCCACTGGATATATTTGCGAAAGCCAGGATGGCACCATATACCATCTAACTAGCACTGCGGGCCCTTAATTTTTCACGCTGTCTTTGGTGCAGGGTATTGCTCATCTTTCACCTATCCAATTAGACCAATTAGATAATTGGATAGGAAACTTAAGGGTGATGACACACGTGGCGTTTTTGAGTAGTCCGTCAAAAAACGCATGCGTTTTTGACCAGCTTGAATTTGATCAAACCTGTCAAAAACGGATGCGTTTTCAAAAAACATAGGCAGTTTTTTTAAAAACACATACGTTAACTGACTGCTTAAAAAAGCCACGTGTGCCATCACCCTTAGGCGTACTGATGTGTCCAACTCGCTTTGTGTGCTTGGTGGAACGTCCGGCCTGAACGCTCAGGAATTGGACATGCTGAGTTCAGCTCCAGTTGCTGAGTGTTCGGGCCAGATGTTCCACAAAGCCTAAGGCCTCTTGCCCATGAACTGTGATGAAAATTGTATGACTTTGCTCAGTGAAAATCATGCGGGTTTGATCAGATTGTGGTCAGATTTTCAGTCATTCTGAGTACAATGCATTTTTCTGTAGCACAAATCATTTTTCACCTCTTGTAAGATTCTCTCTGCTCTGAGCTTCTACCTTGAAACTTGTGAAGTAAAAACCGACTACACTAGCATCCAAGTGCTGTCAGTTTTTTTCCATGCACCCATAGACTTCAAAGGGCATTTGCAGATGAAAAAAATGGCAAATTTCAATCCCCTTGAAATCATTTTAACCCCTTACTTCACAATTTTACTCAGTTTTATTTCTGTTTTAGCTCCTATCACTCAGTCAGACACTCCATGATCCCTCTGAGCCGATAGAGACAGGTTGGACTTATATCTGTGAAATGCTGTATTTTTGTTAATAACAGTGAATTAGAGAATGTGTTATTTTGTTACCCTGAATATATTTAAGAAACTTGTCTTTGTGGGAAACCCCTTTAAGACTCGCATCAAATGAGGACATGCTATACATTTACATGCATTGCAACACACACCACAGCATGTCTGAATAAAACAATATACCAGCTGTGTGTCAAAGTTTAGAGCAGGTCCAATGCAATGATGGACACAAGAAAAACACTTGTGGCCAAGAGGCCTGATGGAGAAACCCCGGAGTTTCTAGTTACATTGCTGTGGCTACTATCTACCACACCAAACAGCTCCTAATCTATAGGACATGACAACTGGAAGCAAATGTATCACAAGAGACACTGGCTGCATAATAACCATTTATTTGGAGTGCATTCACTTTTCAGAGTATCGGTATAACACATTTCTACATTTTTTTGACATTCAATGTCATATGCAAGGCAGATCTCCAACATATGGCAATAGGGGCAGATTACACGCTTCATTCCAGAATCCAGGTACTTCAGCTTACACCATTGGCGAGCAAGTGGCTGAGTTGTTGCTCTAAAGACTGAAGAGCAACTATTGAGACTTTTTGGTCTCAGAGGGAACTTTTTGGTCTCGATGGAGAGCCAGCTTAAATTTACCTCACGATGTTCTAGAATCATACCAAATGACAAGCAGAGTGGTAGGGGTAGTTTTATTAAACCTTTTACTACGTAATAAAGTCATACATAAAGACATTGTGGGACATGGGAATGATACATCTGGAGATTCCAGCCTCCTGATGTATTTGGTAGAGCACCGCGCCAGCATGCTACTTTACGCCAGGTCCTGCCTGCCTATCACTCAGGATGTAGCCAGTGCACAATTGTGTGGCAGTAAAGCGCATAATAATCGCAATGCCTGGTATTTTCCATGAAAACTGGCATATAAGCCCCTATAGAACCCCCTACTAAGTCATAATTTGCTCCATAAATAATCTTAAATTTGTTGTACCACATTTATTAAGGGTTTAAAACAGTTTTTAGTCACTTTTCCAACTAGTAAGTGAGCACGGAAAATGGGGCATGAAAAAAAACGTAAACATAACAAAAATTAAATAAAATTCACAGTATTCTGGCAGTCTAAAAGAAGATGCAAAGTATGACTAGCCAGTCTTAAACTATGTTATATTTAGCTCTGCTCCTGCAGTTGGCATTTAAAAAGAATGTTTATTTTTATGCAAATTAACCTAAGGGGCTATGTGGGGGGGCATGACCCAAGCCCCTTTGTGCTCGCCTAGCTCTGGCTATATCACAACACCCAGAGCCCCGCCAACCTGCTCCTTCACTCGCTTCCTTCCCGATATCTGCCGGAAATCTCAGGGAAGCACACAGTATTAGGGCTTCGGCACACTATTATTATATCCTTTCTTTTTCCGGATTTACAGCGTGGTCGCCCAGGTTCCTGTGGGGCAGGGTGAGGAGTACTCACTCCATCCTGCACCTGGCCGTGTGCTATGCCCATGTACAGCTGGGTGAGCACATGGCCAGGATCAAGGGGCCTTAGCTCTGTGCTGCTGAAATTTCCACTGCAGAGTGGGAGGGGGAGTATGTGCTCACCCTTGCCGTACCTAGGCGTAGGGAAGGGGCTTGTACTCTTCACCTCTCTCCATAAGAAGCTGCTCGACCACTCAGTAAAACCAGGAAAAGATAGGACATGTAAAAAAAAAAAAAAAAGTGCTTGTGTGAGATTCCCAGCAGGCAGCTGGAAGGGGGCGAGTGAAGGAGAATAGATGCGGGGAAGAAGGCCTCTGGATGGTGTGTTATAGCCAGAGTAGCTCTGGTCTCCAGCTCTCCTATTCCACATAAGAAGCTGCTCGACCACTCAGTAAAACCAGGAAAAGATAGGACATGTAAAAAAAAAAAAAAAAGTGCTTGTGTGAGATTCCCAGCAGACAGCTGGAAGTGAGCGAGTGAAGGAGAATAGATGCGGGGAAGAAGGCCTCTGGATGGTGTGTTATAGCCAGAGTAGCTCTGGTCTCCAGCTCTCCTATTCCACAACACACTAGATCTGCTGTGCCTCCACAGATAAAGAACTTATCTGTCTGTAGTTCTCCTCAGGCTTCTGTCGGCAGAAGGGGAGGGCAGTCATCTCGGACAGTGGAACACCCTACTCCATCACCTGGTAAGGACTGACATCCACATTACCCGGGATCACCTAGACTTGTGTCACATTTGCCACATAGGCACTATATCTACCTATCAAACTGTTTATTATGGTATCCTTGGGGGTCTTATCCATTCCATCTCAGTCCCTCCAATTGCAACATATCTGATATGTAAGGTTTCCCCTTATGTTCCGTTAGCTGTCCTGGTGAACGACTGCAATTTTTCTGTGTTCCACCGCTGTGTGTGTCTCGCATTTTGTTTTGTGTACCTAATTGTTCCACATCATGTTTTGTAATATATTTCATCAATAAAGATTCACTCTTTTATTTCATTTACTGTTATAGTCTTTCCTCCCTTCCCTCTTTACGGGGGAGACGTTTTTGACGATTAGACCCCTATGCGTAAACTCTTTAAGGGGTGCCACTGTGGCATTTAGGTGGGGACTCGGTTCCATTATTTTCATGGTGCCTATCTTTCTCCCCCCCCCCCTCTCCCCTTATATTACTGTTCCTTATTGTTTATTTAAATTTTGTCAGCAGGAATACAGTCTGTGTGTCAGTGTGAGCTCCTTCCTGGACTGCAGGGGGCGGTTCTAGAGTGCAGGCAGCAGAGAGAGAGACTCATCTTAATGGCGTCAAACAGAGATCCAAGATAGTGGCCGACCCCAAGTCAGAAATTACAGTGTCGTGGACTGATAGAGACAGGTTGGACTTATATCTGTGAAATGCTGTATTTTTGTTAATAAGTCTGTGATCATGAACGGAGGTGTTGTTGCTGCTGTTGTGACAAATCAATTTCCCCTATGGGGACAATAAAGCATTCTATCTATCTATCTATCTATAACAGTGAATTAGAGAATGTGTTATTTTCATGTGCTGAGTACATTTAAGAAACTTGTCTTTGTGGGAATACCCCTTTAACAGTTGCTCTTACACAAGGGTAACTGGTAGATTTCCTTTAAAATTAAATAAATGTACATAATAAAATGAACAGAAATCTTGCAGAACACAAGTCATCCTACATACAACACAAATGTTGGTAACAGGATGAATGAATAAGATTCAACATTGGGCTACATTCACATAATAACATTTTTTGGACACACTTAGCATGTATGCTGGGAAAGCACCTAGCGTATGTGCTCAACATGTTCATAGGCATATATTGGCAGATGGAGGCCTCCTTTTTGTATTATCAGTACTGATCTGTAATACATCATGTGGTTATGAAAAATCCAACACAATTTAACTCTTACACAAATGCCAGTTATTATCCTGTAAGGAAAAAATGTTCTTGCCCTAAACTACAGATCTCGTGCAGTACTTGTAAATCTGGCTGCCCTATACTTGGTTCATCACGTAACCCCTGACCAACCAAAGACAGAGGTTACCTAGAGGATACAAATGATCATTTTCTTTAGTAGAACCTGTAGAGGTAAGGTGAACCCAGAAATGTTTTTTTGGACATTATTTTGGTTTCTATGTAAGGCAATCCATAAAAGTATTTAAAATAAATTATGTAATGATGAGGAACACTAGACGGAAGTCTTATTGGTGGAGAAAATAACTAATTTACCAACAAATTACTTTAAATTTATATTCAGCATTGTTGTTGTTAGCACAAAAATAAAGATCTGTTGATTGATACCAGATTTCCTGGAAAGTTCTTAGCATAACACATGAGATAGTAGTAGATGTTACCCGCTCTATAGGCATCTTCTGTCCATCACATAATGGCAGCCATCCTGATATAAGGTCCCGGTACACACAGTGCCTGCTAGAAAGGGAACAGTCTTTTCTTTAGGATATAAAGTACAGTCGCCAAAAATAAAGCGAGCGCCAGGAAAATAAGTAACTTGTCCGTCAGTTCGCGTCGATTATACTTGGTGATGAGTTTTCGCCCAAGCTGAATAGTTCCAGACATGGATTTAAACTCTTCATTTGCTTCTTGAATAGTTCGGGATGAGGTCCCTAAGAAGAAAACAATAAGGAATGGATAAGTCTCACCACTGCAGTACAACATAGAGAAAACCCTTTACCTGTTACTTCTCCCTTAGCCTTTTCAATATTGTCATATTGTAATGACCAAATATCCCAATTTCAGTATTAAATGATGCCCTTTGAATATCCCAGTTTGTACATATATTTGTGACATGCAATAAACATGTTACCCAGTAACCAGTATATAATATATAAGAGCGGAGGTGCTTATATTATTTAGTCTTCATAAACATACACATAGGGGGAGATTTATCATTAGACCGGCTCCTTGGGACAGGTCTATGACTGTCTCTGCTGCTCATCAGATTCATTATAGTGGCTTTGGTCACTTTGTAATAAATGTTCTTATGCTCTATATATGTCTGGGAGTTTTCTTTGAAAAAGGTGCAAAAAAGGCACAAATTTCACCTAAATTCTTTTTTGCTACTTTTTTTTTTAATAAAAGGCGCAAGTCATAAATCTGGCTTTGCACAGCATTGCACTAGCAGTAGCTCTATGTTTACGCCAATTTCAACGGCCATATCTCCTGAACGCGGGCATCTAGAAACATAATAATGTATGGATACATAACAGAAACGGAGATATTCACCCTTAAAGTTGTACTAACGAAATGATCTTTACGAACAGTTTTAAATTACCAATTGTAACTTTTGTAATTGATGGTGCAGGTAGATTAATGGGATCAAAACCGATGACTTAAAGGGAACCTACCACCACAAATCTACCTATAAAGGTAGATTGGGTGGTAGGTGGATCAATGGGACGTGAGGATTAGCCCTTTTAAGGGCTAATCCTCACGTCCCCACACTTTTTTGATAACTTTTATTACACATATATTCAAATTTACTTATGCGGCTACTGGGGCGTGGAGTAGCCGCATCTGAGGTTACACGAGGCGGCTACTCCACGCCCCGGTAGCCACTTTACCCCTCCTACTCACCCATCTTCGGCGCACAGCTCCGCGTAGCTCCGCGCCCTCGTCCGACGATCCTGCCGTTTGCGCAGAAGAGCAGGCCCGCGCGGTCACTGCTCCGAAACAGGCGCGGGCCTGCTCTTCTGCGCATGCGCAGATGGCAGGATCGCCGGACGAGGGCGCGCAGCTACGCGGAGCTGTGCGCCGAAGATGGGTGAGTAGGAGGGGTAAAGTGGCTACCGGGCGTGGAGTAGCCGCCTCGTGTAACCTCAGATGCGGCTACTCCACGCCCCAGTAGCCGCATAAGTAAATTTGAATATATGTGTAATAAAAGTTATCAAAAAAGTGTGGGGACGTGAGGATTAGCCCTTAAAAGGGCTAATCCTCACGTCCCATTGATCCACCTACCACCCAATCTACCTTTATAGGTAGATTTGTGGTGGTAGGTGCCCTTTAACTGGTCCCTTATCTATTAGGTCTCATGTACACGAACATATGAACAAACAGTCCTTTGTTTGTGGCCTTTTTCCTCAGGAAATGAGCGGCTGCACCAGGATCTGGGCAGGAACATAACCTGCTCTATAACAGGAGAAGTTACACTAGACACAGTGAGACCGCGTACAATAGATGCCAATGGGGGCTTTGAGCTGTTTGTGCTGCTAGCTTGTATGCAGAGTGGCCAATATAATCTAAGATTACGCTTGCCAACCTAAGATTATATTTAGTTGTCAATGCAATACTGCAGACACAAATCGGCAGCAATACCATCAAAACTGAAACTAGTTGTTACAGGAAGCTTCTGATATAGGAAAAGTGATTTACAACAGTAGTGGGAAGTAAGGGTTCTCCTTACGGAGACTGCCAATCAAGGCTGCCCTGTAAAGACTTCTAACCATGGATGCTCAGCCGTACCTAGCGTATGCATGGTCACTTCACTCTGCTGCACCTGCTGGGACATCATACGACTGATGCTCATCAGGCTCTCTGTGATGCCACTTGCAGACTGAGCCAGGTTTTCTTTTGTTACTTTTCTGGTGGAGAATAAAAAAAATGACAATTCCATTTGTAACACAAAATAGCAATAAGCATATTGTACTGAAAAAAAAATGCCTTAAGAGATATTAAGTTCAAAACGTCTATATCCAGAAAACTCTTCTTAGAGTTGAGTATAAGTTGGGTATTTGCAAATATCTAAATTTTTTAAATATTAGCCTATAATAATAGTTCCTTTAATTATATAGCGCACACTGATTATGCAGGGCTACACAGAGCTTGGCATATCGTTCCCTGTCCCATGGGGCTCATAATCTAATCAACCTACCAGTATGTTTTGGAGCGTGGGAGGAAACCGAAGGAAACCCACGCAGACACGGAGAGAACATACAAACTCTTTGTGGATGGTGACATGGTTGGGACTTGAACTCAGGACCACATTGCTGCAAGGCTGTAGTGCTAACCACTGAGCCGCCGTATTTCTGAGACTTTTATAGTAATGACCCATACCTATGATACACAATCAATATAATATCATCTGGGGTTCGACAGATTTCAGTGTAAGCAATGGTATAAGGCGTCTTGTCGCTGTACCTTTCTGGGCCAGTGGACAATGTTTTTTTATGTCACACGCCGATGCAATACTTTGCATCACCATAATAGCCGGGGTGCCTTCTGTCCTTGCCAAATTTGTATGTCTTATTCATATGTGATGCCATGTATTTCTTCTTAATGTGTTTCACTTCTGGCATTGATTGTAAACTATATACATGCAGAGTCTATTGTGCACTTTATTTGCTTCTTTGTTAAAATTTTACTTGTAAGGAAGGGGGCAGTTTCTCCCCCCTATCTCTCTTCCAGGTCATGTTTCGGGGGTAGGGGGGGATGTAACACCAGTCTCCCCTATGTTCATTATATCATTTGAAGTGTTAACATTTTCTTTCCACTTTTGGAAGGACTATCCTTTTGCACTTTACAATTTAACCCCTTCCTCCTCATAGACTGTAAGCTCTTACGAGCAGGGCCCTCACACTGTTTGTCTCAAATGACTATGTTATTACTCTGTAGTGTCTTATATTATTTCTTTATGTCCCCCATTATCTGCTGGATATCATGGCGCAATATAAGGATAAATTATTATTGCAATGCCCATTTGTAACTATCTTTTATTAAACCTGATTGCCAATGTCGCTTAAATGTGTCAATGCCAAGTAGAGAAGCAATGGCTCAGTCTCTAGAGCCTTCCTCCTGGGCACTCATAAACTTGAGTGGGCAAACATGACAGCTATTTAAAAGGCATCTGCCACTGGAATGAAGGATTGTATGCTAATGAGCCTGAGGGGATCATTTGTGTTAGGTGTTAATGGAGCCTGGAGCCCTTCAGGTTCATTTGCATACAGCCTTTCATCCTGGTGGTAGATAAAAGTTATCTTCAATTGGAATTATTAGAGTGGTAATTGAGGGTGCATTCACACGTGGCGTTCAACGTATGCGTTTCCAAACACGATGCAACAGCTGAAGAGAAATTTGCCTAATTCAATTGCTGCTAATTTGTGTTTTACAAACATTACGTTAACGCATTTGTGTTTCTGCAATGTAAACATATGCGTGACCTGTAGCGTTTTGTAAATGTTAACAGAAAATGAATTACCGTATTTTTCGGCTGATTAGGCGCACCGGAGAATAGGGCGCATTAAGAATAAAGGGCAGCTTAGAAGTGTTGGTGCATACATAAGGCGCACCGGATTATAAGGCGCAGACGGCAGCTTGAGATAGAAGAGGGACCGGGGGCGTGGTTTTGATTGCTGAGCAGAGAGGCATAGAGGTGACTCAGCAGCGCCACAGCAGTGGCAGAATGCCTACGACGAGGGACATGTTGAAGATTGAATGCCCCAGGCCCCCGCAACTCCCGAACTTGGTGCCGATCACGCCAGGAGATAGCAACCAGGAGAAGTGAGCGACCCCCACGAATAGCCGCAGCAAGGACACAGGGAGCAGAGGTAAGCGGGTTAGGCGGCAGATAAAGAAGCGCTGTGGCTATTTGGCCCGGAGCTCTTCCCGATTCATACATTAGGCGCATTGTACCGGAAAATACGGTAGGCAAATCTCTCTTCATCTGTTGCATTGCGCTTTGAAATGCATGCGTTAAACACCATGTGTAAATGCACCCATATGGGTGATGCCAAACATTTAGTTTTTGGTCAGTTTTTAAGCATGCGTTTTCAGTCCGTCTTGAACATGCATGCGATTTTAAAATGCATAGTTTTTTGACCGTCTACCATGCGTTTGGCTGCTTAGAACCTGTTTATCTATTAAGATATTCGGGAAAAACGGCCAAAAACAGATGCGCTTTTAAACGGACTGAAAACGCATGCTTTAAAACTCACCAAAGACGCCATGTGTGGCATCACCCTGTATGTACAGCTGACAACCACAGGCCCATACAATCCATATGCCATATAAATACAGAGCACAAACTCTGCAGAGATGATAAATGATGCAATGCTGTTACATATTGTAATAGATTAGTAAACTTCCTTCACTCTGTAATTACCTCTGCCTTGTAGTGTCGCCTCCATCGAGAAGTTCATCCTTCTCAGCGTTATCTATCGCCAGCTTACAGGAAAGATTTGCTTTTCTCCACACAGTCTGATTGCTGAAAGGAAGATGTTGTATAAGTGATTCAATAGTCTGCATTGCAAACAGGGGTTTGAAAGTTTGGAGGTTTCCAGTGGACATAAATCTGACCATGGTCACACAGGTGCACGCTCTTTTTATCACACAGCTCTGATTACGGTCTAGTGCAGTGATGGCAAACCTTTTAGACACCGAGTGCCCAAACTGCAACCAAAACCCATGTATTTTTCGCAAAGTGCCAATGGGCCAATTTAACTTATTACCCCCTGCTCTTTCGCAGGTTTGAATTGTATAGGCCCCCGAGGACACCAATACAGTAGAAAGAAGGAGAAAAAGTTTGGATTATCATTGTAGCTTCCTTCTAGGGTCCTGGGCTGCCTGGGACTGCAAGAGGCCTTAAGTCCTGTCTGAAGAACACTGCCCTTGGGTGATGGCAAGGGTGCCCATTGAGATGGCACCCGTGCCATAGGTTCGCCACCAATGGTCTATGCTATAACGAGCCGTGCACCTGTGTGACCATGGTCAGATTTCTGTCCACTGGACTACATAGATCATAGAAGCTTTTTACAGGATGACAGCAAGCAGAGATCCAGAGAACAGTGAGGAATTGATACAGAAAGTATATTAGAAAATTGTATGATCTAATTTGCCAAAGTGGGATTACCCCTGTAAAGCTATGGTACTGCTGCCTTGTAGGTTCAAGCCGAATTAACAAGAATAGTTTGTATACAAGATTATTATCAACCTTATAATACACACAGAGTTACATACCTGAGCATCTGCTTCTTGTGACACTCCATCTCCTTCAGCAATGCTTGCTTGTCAGACTCCTTGTCCTGTTCCCTGGCCATCTGATCCAGGTCCTTTCATGGAATACACAAACTGACAGATGTCACATTTTCCCCAGCATCTAGTGGTTTTACATCTGAATGGGTAACCAAATAAGGGTGGTGGCACACATGGCGTTTTGAACCCGTTTTTAGGCCACTTTGAAGCAGACCGTTAAAAAAAACAAAAAGGCATTCATTTTTTTGACTGATGTTGTCAGTCTTCCAGTTATCTTAATTAAGATAATTTGGAAAAGCGGTCAAAAACGGATGCGTTTTCAAAAACGCACTCGGTTTTTAACGGACTGCTTAAAAATGACCTAAAAAAGGGTTCAAGTCTGCCACCACCCTAAATGTGTGTGTTTAACAGATTTCTTTTTATCTCCTGGAGCTGGGGTGGCAGGTTCCATATCCATCGCCTTGCTATTTAAGGAGTTGTAATTCTGTGATACTAAGCCCCACCCCTTTGACTCTATAGTTAAAAAAAACTCATTCTAGACAGAAAATCAGATGACCCCCTATAGAGGTGACAGCTTATAGTGATGAGCTGTGTGTTGCAGATTTGGGATGTAGTTATTTATATTCATTTGTCGCCACTACACTACACAATACACTACTCCTACTCTAATAACCTCAGCAATGATGTCACTGCCACAAACTGGTTACATAGGGATCTTAAAGGGGTGTTCCCATTTCAGCAATTAAATGCTATTGTTTGTATAATGAAAAGTTATAACATTTTCCGATATACTTTCTGTATCAATTCCTCACAGTTTTCTAGATTTCTGCTTGTTGTCCTTCTATAGAGAGCTTCTATGTTTACTTCCAGTGGAATCCATAATCACACACGTGCGCGACTCATTATATCACACGGCTCTGGTTACTCTCTGTGATTTCTGTCCACTGGAAGTAAACATAGAAGCTTCCTCTAAAATGACAGCAAGCAGAGATCTAGAGAAGTGTGAGGAATTGGTACATACATTTTCATCATGACATGACATAAATGACATTAATTTGCCAAAATAAAAATACCCCTTTAAACTGCTGAGGTGTTCTCCTGTCTGAAGTAGTCTGGGAACTACTCCTCTACATCAGGGTTATAGTCCAGTAGTAATTCTCTTAACTTGATAATGCAGGCGTTAACATTGTGTAACAGTAATGTAATAAGGCAAATTACCTCTCCTCAGCTTTTGTAATGCGTTTCAAAACGCAACGTGTGAATGTGGCCTCAGGGTTACACACTTGGAAAGGTACCATCCATTATTTCTCATGCATTTTTTAACGGACTGCTTAAAACGGCCCAAAAACGGGTTCAAAAAGCCACGTGTGCCACCACCCTAAGCCTGACATCTGGTTTTAATGATTCCTAATAGATTTCAGTTTATTACCATACATTTTTTATTTCTTTTTTATGTCACCGCTTATAGTTTTCATGTTAAAAAGGCTGTATGAACACAATTAAAGCATCGTGCGGGAATAATTTTTAGAACAAAAGTTTGGTGGAGAAAATCTATGACCACATATTTCTTTCCTACCTGGATTCTTAACCTCAGCAGTCGGAACTTGTCCTTCACCTGTGCATTGAAATCGTTTAGTGTACTTATCGGACCTGTACATTCCCGGATATCCTATTGTAAAAAAAAAAATTCAACATAGCATAAAAATACATAACAAAAACTGAATTTAAAAATATAAATGCAGTGTCCAACAAAACATCTATCAGGAACATAAAGTGTTAACTAGATGCGCCCTCTGCTGTCTTGTTGGTGCAGCTCCTTGCCAGGCATGCCTTCCAGTCACATGTGGGCGAAGCTGCCAGGGGCTGAGGTAGAGGGAAGAGCTTCATAATCTCCCTAACCTCTTCATACATGTATCTATGCCCGGATAATATTCAAAACCAGTTTACCAGAACCTACATCAGGTCCTATAAAGAGACTAGAGAACTTGCTTGATCATGTAACTCCTCAATACATGTCCTTTAAGAAGAATTGGAATAAAAAAATGGTTGCATTAATAGATCTTCTATAAAGTTCTATAACTAGATAATGTCTGGTTCAGTCCATAATCTGCAATAAATCTGTGTAATTACAAGATGTCTCCTAAAATGAAATTCAGTTTTTAAATCAAATTTCCATTTTAATGTCATTTACACTCAAGTAAGTTAAAACTTGATAAATAATCCACAAACTGGGTTTGTCCCCTTACCGACGCGCGCCGTACTAGTAAGGCGCGCGTCATTTCCCAGTGCATGGAGAGGGCTTGCTAGCACCGCTCGCTGCTGTTTTCCCGCTGATCGCATTGCCGCCACCGGCTTCAAAAAGATGGCGCTGCATGGGCGCCGCCATCTTGCCGAGGATCGTCGCTCCCCGTGACGTCATCTAGAAGCGGCAATCCCTCGGCCATGAAAGCCTCGGGTCTCCAGAAGACCCGAGGCTGACTCATATTAACCCTGAGGAGGAAAATGCCCATTTACTGCCAATACTGTAATATGGCAGTATATGTTAGGATCGATCAGACAACCTAGGGTTAAAGTACCCCAGGGAGTCTGAAAAATAGTAAAAATAAAAAAAAGTTAAAAAAAAAATATATAGTAAAAAAAACTAAAAATTCTAATTATCCCCTAGAACTGATATAAATATTAATAAACAGTAAAAATCATAAACACATTAGGTATCGCGGCGTCCGAAAATGCCAGATCTATCAAAAAAATTTCCGTAATGGAAAATAGCGCCCAAAGTAAAAAATTGCACTTTTGTGCCATTTTAAAAAATATTTTTTAAAAAATCAGAGAGTCAGCTGATCAGTGGGGATCCCTAGTGCTAGACCCCAGTCCAATCTGATATTGAATTTCTATCCTATGAATAATTCATCCATTTCATAAATCTGGAAATCCCCTTTAGGCTGCATTCACACTACCGCAAGGGGGACGTATATACGGCCCATATACGTCCCCCATAGACGGCAATGGGCGCGGCGCCCTACGGTAGTGGTACGGTGCAGCACACGTGCGGCACCGTACCACTCCGTACCCCGTGAAAAAATAGGACATGTCCTATCTTTTCACGACATACGGCGCCGTGCGCCATGTATGCCTATGGAGAGGGGCGGGGTGAGCAGCGCTCTCCTCTCCCCGCACGCTGCCGTGTGCCCGCTGTGCTACGGTACGGCGAGCACCGGTCGTGTGAATCCAGCCTTAATCTGAGAGACAGCTTATGTTGCAGCTAATGTTGCATTTTGGTTACCTGTTGCCCATAGATTGCCCACTTCCACATCCTATATATCAATGATGGCGAACCTTTTAGAGACCGAGTGCCCAGACTACAACCAAAATACGATCATTTATCACAAAGTGCCAATATAAGCTGTAAATTGTTTTTGGTTTTCCTTTCAATCATACCAGCCACCAGAGGACACTGATGTAACTGAAAGCAGGAGGACAAATTCGGACTATCGCTGTAGCTTCTCTCCGGGGTCCTGCTGGGGCATGGGGCCAACAGGAGAACCTTCAAAGATTATCCGGTCATCTCCACACCTTTACGCTTTTCCTTCAGTCCCAAGCAGCCAAGAAATTCTAGGTGCCAGGGATCCAAAGTTATGGCTCCTATATTCCAGGATGTATCTGATACTGTCTTAGCCACTGAGGTGTCTCCTGTGGGGACAAATGAGATATGGCCTTGGCAACTCAAGGGTTAAAATAGCACTGAGATTAGTAAATCTAGACTTGCCTGGGACTGCAATTAGATTCTTTGAGTCCTGCCTGGTAAACTGTGTGCTAGGGAGGTAGCTTGAGTGCCCACAGAGAGCACTCTGAGTGCCACCTCTGGCACCCGTGCCATAGGTTCGCCACCACTGCTATATATGGTATTCCTACCTATGGCATCCATAGATCAGGTACCTACTTTTTCATGGCATCTTACTTCCCATGAATTTAGCACATAATTAGGCAGATCTGAATTATTTATTGAAAAACATCTTTGTGCATCCTAATGACAGCTGGGGTGCTTCACCTTTACCAGAAAAGAGGAAGAGACCTTCTGAGAAACTGAGAACCCTGACCTGAGGATCTGATATATTATGTATATGCATTATATGTATGTATATTTTGTTATAAACTTCCATTCATTCATTCATTTGCAGACCAGGAGAATGTGTAATACAAGTATAACGTATCCTAGAGGTCTAGCAGCCTCCCCCAGTACCTGGATCAGCGCTTTGATCTCCAGATCATACTTGACAATTTCCTGATGACAGATCTCGACGTGGACATCACGGGAAGTCGCCATTGCTGTTGTCTTGCCTGCTACAGAGCGCGACGTGGTACAAATACAAGGGAAAGCGTTCAGGCTTTGCCGCCACCTCTGCTGCTCTGCCGCCACCTAGTGTGTGGATAAGGTGTAGCAATGAGTCTTCTTACCAAGAAATTGTATAAATGTTCCAATAAGATCATCTATTATACTGTGTATAGTAAAAAGGTCACCAAAAGACACAGGACTCACTCTCTCTGCTTCATGGTTTGTGTTCACATCTTCTTCACAATTTCTGTTTTGCTGGTGGAGTGATTGCACAAGGAAACAAATTGTTTATGCATATGAAACGGCCAGGAGTTACTGAATGTCCCCCAGCCGCCCTGTGGTAATGATCACTGCATTCAGATGGTCAGACAGTATCAATAGTACATCCCTGGCCACCGCTGCCAGAGTGCGGGGTGGTCATATCCAAGGACATTTATTTATTTTCTAAGGGACAACATGGCTACAGTTATGGCATATTCTTTTCAGAATGTGAGAATCCAGATATAATGAGAGCTGTGCCTCCAGAACTCCCCCCCCCCCTTCATTTATCTTTCGCCACTTATAAGTCCTTTATTTCTCTTATTCTGAGCTTTGGTATTTGGCTGATGTTATGTATCAAACCAACATATGTGCATTGATACATTTTGTGTACAATTCCACTTAAGGCACATTTCACACAGCTTTGTTAACGTGACTCTGGGAGTGGAACTCTTCTGCATAATGTTTGATTTTTGAAAGGCTGAGTTGATAAATTTATTTAGGAATTCATAGTATCATAGTATATAAGGCCGGAAAAAGACGCAAGTCCATCAAGTCCAACCTTTAAGAATTAAATAAATGTTTTATCCCCATAACCCGTGATATTTTTGCTCTCCAGAAAGTCATCCAGGCCTCTCTTGAACATGTACATAGAGTCCGCCATAACAACCTCCTGCGGCAGAGAGTTCCACAGTCTCACTGCTCTTACAGTAAAGAACCTTTGTCTATGTTGATGGTAGAACCGTCTCTCCTGTAGGCGTAGAAGATGCCCCCTTGTCCTGGTCACAGGCCTAGGTATAAAAAGATCTTTGGAGAGATCCTTGTACTGTCCGTTCAGGTATTTGTACATTGTAATGAGGTCTCCCCTCAGTTGTCTTTTTTCTAAACTGAATAATCCCAACTTTAGTAATCTGTCATTGTATTCTGGTCCCCCCCATTCCCCTAATAATCCTGGTTGCTCTCCTCTGCACCCGTTCCAGCTCTACTATATCCTTTTTATACAGTGGTGCCCAAAAAATTACACAATATTCCATGTGTGGTCTGACCAGGGATTTGTATAAGGGCAAAACTATGTCTTTATCATGAGAATCTATTCCTCTCTTTATACATCCCATAATTTTATTTGTTTTAGCAGCAGCCGCCTGGCTCTGGTCACTAAAATTAAGTTTACCATCCACCAATACCCCCAAGTCCTTTTCAGCTCCAGTTTTACCAAGTAATTGACTGTTTAGACCATAATTATACTTTTTGTTTCCATGGCCCAAGTGCATAACTTTACATTTATCTACATTAAACCTCATCAACCATTTCTCTGCTCTGCTCTCAACCATTTCTACACATCCCTCTGTAATGCTAAACTATCGACCTCAGTATTTATTACTTTACACAGCTTAGTATCATCTGCTATTATTGAAACTTGACTGTGTAAACCCACTACAAGGTCATTAATAAAAATATTAAAAAGAAGTGGCCCCAATACTGACCCCTGTGGCACTCCACTGGTAACGTCAACCCAATCTGAGAATGTGCCATTAATGATGACCCTCTGTTTTCTATTACTAAGCCAATTGCTTACCCAAATACACAGATTTTCCCCTATTCCCAGTCTCATTTTATGTACCAATCTTTTATGCGGCACAGTGTCAAATGCCTTTGAAAAGTCCAGATATACAACATCCACAGCCTCCTCCAGATCCAGCCTGGAACTTACTTCCTCGTAGAAACCAATCAGATTAGTCTGACAGGAACGATATCTCATAAACGCTGGGTTATAAGGTTATGCACAGTGAGTTACTCGAGGATAGCATCTCTAACAAACCCCTCAAATATTTTCCCCACCACAGAAGTTAGACTCACAGGTCTGTAGTTTCAAGGATCACTTTTTGATCCTTTTTTTTGTATATTTGTACCACATTTGCTATGCGCCAGTCCTGTGGAACATAATTAGTCCTCAGCAAATCTTGAAATATTAAAAATAACGATCTGTCTATCACGGTACATAGTTCATGCAGAACCAGGGGGTGCTTGGGGAATAGAAGTGCTTCTCAATCAATTAGAATATAAGCAAAATGTTATTTTTTTCCAGTAATTCAGTTCAAAAATTGAAACTAATTTATTATATATAGTCATTATAAACAGAGTGAACTTTTTGAAGTATTTATTTATGTTGATGATTATGACTTAGGGTAGTTTCACATGACATTGGTACTGTGCATCCATTGCATTTTGTCTACGTTGTGTCTCCATGATATTTCTGTATTTTCTCTGCGTCCGCAAAAAAAAAAATGAACGTATAACATTGCTTTGAAAACATCACACCTGATATCTCAGCCTCATCAGTGACAAAAAAAACTTTTCACAACGTGTCATCAGTTTTTTTTTGTAGACCTATTGACTTCTATTGTTTTCCGTGATCTGCAACGGTGCAAAAAATAGGACAGGTTCCATAATTTTTTCCACTGAAAACGGATCATTAAAAAAAATAAGCCAATGGCTACACTGGGTAAGAGCCCTAACAGCCAAGGAAAACCCAAAAGTCATTATTTTAGAAAAATAGAATAATAAACCCAAAACACCTGCAAAGGCTAGCTAAGTGTTTTTAAAAGGTCCATTCGTCTGTTTAAGTATGTGACAAAATCATGGTGAAGACTGCTGGCAGACTGTATCAAGGCAGTCCTTGACACAGTCAAAAAGGAGGGTAAGCCACAAAAGGTCATTACTAAAGTTGAGTGGAAGGAAAAAGTGTAGTAGAAAAAGGTGCACAATCAACCAAGATAACCGCAGCCTTGACAGGATTGTTAAAAAAGAGCCATTTAAAATTTTGGGGGAGATCCACAAGGAGTGGACTGCTGCTGGAGCTTCAATATTCTAAATTTCTGAGGTAATGACCCTTAGGTTTTCCTTGGATGTAAGCCATAATTATGAATATTAACATGAATAAACACTTGAAAAGGTTCACTCTGTTGTAATATAAGAGTTTCACTTTTTGAATTGAATTACTGAAAAAAACCAAAAACTTTTTGCTGATATTGTAATATATTGAGAAACACTTGTAGGTCTTTTCCTGCCAAACAATGAGTGTTCACTTGATAAATGCTTGGAGCAACAGAACGCACCCCTTCAGGTAGAAGGAACCTGACCACCGTTTATTGCACACGTTGCGGATTGTCATGCAAAAAATTTTCACACAATATGCACAGTTTTTATGTGCATTTATTTATGCAGCTTGATCTATTTTGTGTTTTTGTGCATTTTATATGTGGATTTTCCACATGTATTTTTCCCATCCCTTTAGGCGCATGGAAAACTACACATGAAGATCAATTTCCGCACAGAAAAAATGCATCTTCTACATTACTTTTTTAAAATCACATTCACTTTAATGCTACTGTATTACACTGTGGATTTTCCACACCAAAATCTGCGTGTGAAATCTGCACAGAATCTGCAGCATGTGCAGATAGGCAATAGGAGTATTACTTCAACAACCCTATCTTGGATTCTTCAGTGTCTAGAACAGTGATGGCAAACCTTTTAGAGACCGAGTGCCCAAACTACAATAAAGACCCGCTTATTTATCGCAAAGTGCCAACACAGAAATTTAATTTGTGATTTATACTCCCTTCTCGGTCACAGTTTTCATTGATACCAGCCCCTGAGGCACCAATAAAGCAGAAAATAGTCCCAGGTAGAGCTGTCACTTTAAAATAGCTCTGTGCACAGCAAGTCCTGGGCTGTCTGGGACTGCAGGAAGATACCTGGAGTCATCTCTGGTGATGGCCTGAGTGCCCACAGAAAGGGCTCCGAGTGCCACCTCTGGCACCAGTGCCATAGGTTAGCCATCACTGGTCTAGAACAATGGTTTTGGTATCATATTAAAGAATATGAGCTCAGTGGGTAGAAGCCCTAAATCACAACATGAGAATGGAGGAGATGAGAGTTATGGAGGGTCTAGTGCAGTGGTGGCGAACCTATGGCACGGGTGCCAGAGGCGGCACTCAGAGCCCTTTCTGTGGGCACTCAGGCCATTGCCCCAGGGGCAGAACTTAAAGAATCTTCCTGCAGTTCCAAGCTATTTAAAAGATGCTGCTTTCCGTCATATTTTGATACTTACTTCGCTACTTGGGTCTGTAGAAAGAGGGAGAATTAGACATGGTCAAATTATTTTTGGAGGATCTCCTGCTGGCCCCATGATTCTCTATGCACAGAGGGACACTGGAAAGAAGCTAAAATTATACACATTTCCTATATTTTTACTGTTTTGCTGTCCTCAGGAGGCCAATATGATTGAAAGTTGTTGAACAAGGAGCAATACGTTACTGCTGTAATTTTTGGTTGGCACCTCGCAATAAATGAGCAGGGTTTTGGGTTGCAGTTTGGGCACTCGGCCTCTAAAAGGTTCGCCATCACTGGTCTAGTGGATTCTCAGATCACTAGATTCACCAAGATTTGGTCCTTCTGAATTGATTTACGCAGCTCAACAGAGTTTGCCTCTTGGGCGAGAGGTTGCTGACCTTTACCCTGTCACATGCTTAACTGGGTACGAATTATGAAGTGGCCAGCTTTAAATTTGCTTTCATTTTCTCCCCCCCCCCGTCTTCTTCCCCCTATGTGTTCTTCCCTATAGTTTTTTTATCCCTCTTTCCGACCTTGACTAGTCATATAACTGCGTTTATCTCCAGATTCATAGATCATAGAACCACAGGCCTGATCTGAACTGAAGGATAATGAAATGTATATAGTGGGGAAAAAAGTATTTAGTCAGCCACCAATTGTTCAAGTTCTCCCACTTAAAAAGAGAGGCCTGTAATTGACAACTGTGAAAGACAAAGTGTGAAAACTCCTCTGTCCTCCACTCATTACCTGAAGTTAGGGGTGTCGCTAGGGCAAATGATCCAGGGCCCAGATCTTTAGCCCTAAGGGTGAAGACACACATGGCGTTTTTGGGCCGTTTTTGGGCCGTTTTTACTAAGTGCGTTTTCAGATCGTCAAAAACGCATGCGTTAAAAAACGCATCCGTTTTTTGAAAACGCATGCGTTTTTGTCCGGTTTTCCGAAATTGCGCAATGAAAAACGGACAAAAACGCATGTGTTTTCAAAAAACGCATGCGTTTTTAAAAAACGGATGCGTTTAACGCATGCGTTTTTAACGATCTGAAAACGCACTTAGTAAAAACGGCCCAAAAACGCCATGTGTGTCTTCACCCTAAGCCTCAAATATCCTGCTGTTCAACATCATGTTAATGGGATGATTACCGTATAGCAGCACTACAGAGCCCAAACAGCTGTTTACATCGCGGCCATGAGGTCAGAGTTAAGGTGCGTATTAGAGTTCATTTTTTTTTTAATAGTAAAGTGTGTGTGTATGGGGTCTGGGGCATTCCTAAGGGCGGTTTCCCACGTGCCGTTTTCGTTGCATTTTTAAACTAATCCAAAACGCAAGTGGGAAGGGGTTTGGCCAAAATGCATATGTGTTTCCAATGAAACACAAAGAAACGCATGTGTTTCCTATAAAACGCATATGTGTTTTGGCCAAACCCCCTCCCACTTGCATTTTGGATGCGCCCTAAGGCTATTAATAAATAAGGGGGACTATTAGAAACTATGTGGGGGCTTCTTCTATAAGTGTGTGTTGGGGTTATTGCTATATGTGTATGGAAGCTACTATAAGTTTGTGGGGGGCTATTACTATAAGTGTTTGGGGGCTATTTCTTTATAGATGTTTCATCATGACAATGATCCCAAGCAAACCACCAGCGAAGGAGCGGTTTCATAGGAAGCATTTCAAGGGCCTGGAGTGACCTAGCCAATCTCCAGATCTCAACCCCAGGGACAACCTTTGGAGGGGGAGTTGAAAGTCTGTGTTGCCTAGCGACAGCCCCAAAACATCACTGCTCTAGAGGAGGAATGGGCTAACATACCAGCAGCAGTGTGTGCCAACCTTGTGAAGACTTACAGAAAATGTTTAACCTTTGTCATTGCTACAGTAATGTGTGGTTGATACACTGTCTGTACAGTAAAGGAAAGATTTGTTCACCTACTATGTTTTGTAACTAAACCAAGTTGTAGGTAGTGGGTTTACCAAACTATGGAAACACAAGGCATTTTTTCTTGTTGCCAAGACTTCACCCAATGTATGTCACCAGTAATCATGTGTGTCCTAGTATAAGGGCCATTACAGTAGGGAAGAGGAAATAACCGTTTGAAAAAAAGTAGTATTCTAGAAGTAAGGATTGATGTAGGTAGTAAATGTGTATAAGTGGTATTAGACTCACTCCATCTTGGGAACTTCTGAGCAAATATCCATCTTTACCCGGCATATAATGTAATGCTTTTCATGGAGCCAACTTTGCTGTCCTACTATGGCTCATGCATAAGGCTGGCCACTTAATAGGGTGTAGTCCTGTGTGTTGCATTTGACCTTCTAAATCCGTATATGCCCATTGTCTACCCACTACCTATGAACCACCCTAAAATGTCCTTTTACAGTTTTAGTTTTCATGGGGGCAGTCACTCTTAATTATTTGATAATTTCAATGCCCAGCATTAACCAACTTAGGTTCCGGTTTTAGGTCACTCAAAACATATTCCCTTAGTGTCTAGATATCCTGGTCCATGATGCCAAACTCAGATTGCGTTCATTGTTTCATGGTGTGATGTTACATGCAAGTATCACTACATGTTATTTACTGGACAGCATAGAGTGAACAGCAGATATATAATCTTTTTCCTAGGTTGCAATCCTGATTTTGGCCCAGTCAATGTGGATGTCCGATAATTTATGCCAAATTCACATAATGCCTACATACGTTGGAACAGTCAGGATTCAGCAATATATAGCAGATAACAGTATTTGTGCAGAGGCTGAACATGTGTTTGACTGTGGTATTTTCTGTAGCCACTGAAAGACATCCATCTGCATTGGATCTGGGTCCTTGCATCTTCTGAATTAAGACGACCTGCATTAATACTATTCTTTGTATTGCAGCTACATCCTGTGAATATTCCATAAATTACTGGAATGATCATTTAGCAGATTTTGGAAAGTTGAAGTAATGGGGCTACACTACCAGGAAAGATGGATGGATTATTATGTATGTATTTATATGTATGTATTTATGTATCTTTGTATTGTTAAATTTATCCTATCAATGTGTATGGTGCCTTGTATGTGAGAGTAGGAGTTTCTCTGATGTGCCATCACCTGTTCACAATGAGAACAGGGACAGATCTTTCAGAACAAGATGGCATATCAGTAAGCTCACTTTCTCATAAGGTCCTTAATAGGTCTGAAATGCAAGGACCTCAATGGTCTTTTTGTTTTGTTGTGCAAGTTATTGCAAAACACAGATCGCATCATTAAAGCACACACACAATTTTTCTGTGAAGAGACAAACAGCTTTATTAAATAAAAGGCAAACAGAAGATAACAGACTGAAAAAAACTTAAATACCAATATATATTTTTACAGTATCTTAACTTTTTTTTTTTCATTACAAACTCCAGATTCTGTTCCAGCTGCACATCCTCCTCCTGTGTGTTTATTGTCCATGATGTAGAGTCCTACAGTGAGTGGTACAATGATGACATATGCACATCGAAATACAGACCAAGGCAGTCTATATGAATACTTTACCTATTGTGGAATGGAAGGCTGCTCTATCAAGCAAAGAAAAGTGTGCGAAGGCCAAGTACAACAAACCAACCAATGCCTTTCATATAGGACTTTAGAATCGACACTCGCTGGAAGGAGGGGACTGAATTTCTACACAGCTTACAACTATGGACACCATTTAGCAGCCTGTCAATAGCAAGTAGAGCAATATCAATAGAAATGTTTATGGGTCAAACCCAATAGAATGAATTAGCAATAACAAACGTCTAAAATCTTAAAGTGCCATCTGCTAGATCACGTGCAAAAATAACATGGAGACCAAAGAATATGGGGCAAGGTTATCTTGTCATAGGCGTCTTTACAATGACTTGTAGCAGCATCAAGCAGAGCTTCCAGAGTATATCCAGTCCTGGGAAATGACTTGTCAGTGAAAAATTCCACAGTTTAGGAAAAGTTAAAAAAAAAAAAAGTTGAACATGAAGAAAAAAAGTGATGCAGAGGCACTGAAACAAATAGTGCAGAAAGTATAAGAATGTCCAATGACTACACAATAGTTCTCATTAGGATGGAGTTCTTCTTTATAAAACTAGCTCAGTCATATAGCTAATTTATTATTACATTAAGGAACGTCATTATGAGTAATTGCTTAATATACGCAAGAAATATAGATTTAGGTATATTTGATGAAGGTGCCATTTGCAAGCATGGAGCTCTCTCCCGGGGACCTTCTGACCATAGCAATGGCAGAATAAAAGTTGTCCACAACTCTGTGTACTGTAATTGTTTATATTACAGAACTACTGATAGAATTCTCTCAGAATAGATACATTGCGTCGATCAAGTAACTAAACTCACAAGGTAAAAGGGCTGGTATAAATACAACAGTGCTCAGATGGTCACTTGACTTTAGCTAATCCCTCAGTATACAGCCTTCCTTTAACAATACATACCAGTAAATAAGATGTTTGCTGTAACGGAAAAGGTGGGCGAGATTGACAAGAACATGAATGTATATGTCCATAGCACATAAAACGGAACCTGGCATACAATATCTTGTATTCGCCTTATCCCACACACAGAGATTGTTTGAAATCATTGCCCATAACAGGAGAGAGACACTCAAATAAACAATTTGTTTTCTTTGTCCATAACACGCATCATAAAGTTTTTGTCTTCAATGGTCCATGTCAACAAGGGCCTAGGACAAGCCCCATTTCAATTTAGAATGTACAAGTAAGGCACAGTTATAAAAGCCACACCACACGCACGACAGGCAAGGGCAGCAAACATAGGTCTCCTGAATAAGTGCTAAACGTGACCACCCCAAAAAAATGTACACGGTTCTGAGACCTGTTAGGTCTACTGCAGCAAACACTCCAAGGAGTATTTAGAGAAAATACAGTAATACTGGAATATAGTTTGTGCCCAATAACCTTATTTGGATGTTGGCTTCAGAATCAGGTATTCAGAGCACAAAATTTGGACAAAAAAGTGAGAGACCACCATGATAAATGCACCAAATACGGGCAAGTACCACAAGTAAAAAGAGAAATGCATGGCGGTCGCCTCTAAAGTGACAAGTATCTGCAATTCAGCGTTCTCCCCACAAAGGAGAGAGACAACCTAAAAACCCTAGAGAGACATCCCAAGGTGAAAAATCCAGTACGGTGAAATCCCTCAGCCTTGCGTGACGTGTGCATGCTGTGCAAAATGAAACATTGAGTCTCTACATGTTAACAATACACACACAAAGGTGAGTTATACAAGCAGAACCCACACCTATGTCACCTTACATAGCTGGAATCTGGCCATCCCCAAAGTAATGTACACAAAATGCAGAAATCAACACATATATTGTTGTTTTACACTGATTTTTTTCATGACAGCATTAAGTACACTAGAAGATTGACAATATCATATATGTACGGTATATATGTTTTATGACAATAGAGGAAGCAGAATATTACTGGCATCAAAGTACAACCATATCTAGACTGTTTTATTAAATACCACAGAGTCTCCTGGTTAATGTGTAAAGCCGCACAGCTTTCCTACAAAACTGTGTCATTGTGTGGAGGGTGCACGGTGGCTCCTGGTGGTCTGGGCCAGGCAGACAGTCTACTACTTGAAAGCTTTTATTGAATCATATTGGTCCTGGGTTACAACGATTTTGTCATTACCCTATACTAGATTGGCCTGAGAAAAAGGATGCGGGTGTTGATTTGTAAGAGTTTTTTTATATGATCGGATAGTTCCAACAAACATATTGTATTTAATACCTAGGATTTATTGATAAGAGATTTGAGGCAACTCTGCAGAGAGAATATTGAGTAACGTGAATGCTGTTTATGGAAAGAATCATAAAAAGTCCCTTATTGTACCCTCCTCATAAAGCATATATTTACCTTTGTTCCACATATATTTACATAAAAAGGTTAAATAACTTGGTAAATACATTATATTAGGATATATTCGCATCACAAGCCTTCTGTGCTATAAATGAAGCCCAAAGAGCCCATTGACTATTAAGGATCCAATTAATCTTCCATCATTTGGTTGGATGGAGACTCTTTACAGAGATTATGATGCAGATGTTAACTCTTAGTCTTAAGGGTCATGCACACTAATGTGTAACCCGTGCAAGTGATCCTTACCCCACCCCAAGCTGTGTGCTCTCAGCACCATGACAGAAGTCTATGCGGGCCTTAGGTTGTCTGCACATGAATGTGCTTGATCAGTAGAAACAGACCCATTTGCAGGTCAGATTCCACAGACTAAGCATATTGCAGTGGATAGGAGTCCTTGTATCATACAGAAATAAAAACAAGGAGGCTGTGTTTGCCAGCTGAACAGCAGTCTTGGCACCGTTACAGTGGTTACAGCATTGACGTTGTTGTTCAGCAGGCAGACAAGGACTCCATGCCTCATAGGTCTCTATGATGCAAAGACACCCTTCCATTGCACAGTGTCCAGGCCGTGTTATCCGACCAGCACACAGGTCTGTTTTCAAAACTCACAAACAGGGGGCCTAGCACCACATGGCCTTTCCAGTTGGCTGGTCAACCAAGCTCTTCCTACTACTCTCCATATACAGTATGCTATAGTGATTTTAACAATACAATTACACTCAATTAGCATTTCGGTAAGTTGTGATCAGATGTTTCCAATAGTCACCAGCAAGAACAATAAAGAGATATATATATTTACAAAAGTTATTCAACATATACTGTGTGTATACAATATATATATTTATTATATACAAAAAATCTGTAAAATATAGTGGAAAAGGTTAACATATGCTTTACGTAATTTGCCATGCAACTTATTCATGACCAACATTCAAAGATTGCACATTATTCTTGAAAAATCTCATGCAAAACAACATAGAAAGGTGTTAATACCACAACAATCAGGACCTGTCTAGAAGTAGTAGGATACAAATTTCGGGACTGTCTGACCATGTCCCTGATGACAAAGTCTAATAGACTACCATGTGATTTCAACCTAACCTGAGGCGTAACGTCCCTCTGTATCTTTACTGCCAGCGTCATTTATCTGTTATCATCAAGTATTGCTGCAGCTTACAGAGCAGTCCAGAGTTAGCAGCAAATGGCAGGAAACTAAATATATATAGGAATATAGATTGTTATGTAAAACAGATTTTTTTTTTCCTTAGAAACAAAGTGCTTTTCTTATATACACATAAATACTTACAAAATAAAGTGTCAGTTGGAAAAAAAAAAACAACCAAAAACTAAACATAAAAACTAAATTATCAAGTCTGCGCTCTAAACAAGCTGGCAATAACACCTCATGGCCAACTAGAGGCAGGAGAAGCAATGTGAAAAATAGCTGGGGTTAACCCTTCTGCGATTGCCTTTATTCATAAAATAATGGGAAGCGTGGCCTTCTTCTAAGATCGACTTCAGTTTTAGTTGCATAGAAAGACATAACTAAATCATGTTACTACTAGAATGCAGTAATTCAGTCTTTCATAAGTTGTGGTTATATCATTCTATGGAACTAAAATCATAGGGTAAATTGAAAGCGCCGGTGTGACCCTGGGCTAAGGGAAACACGTTCTCCACCATCTGTAGCGTTTACAACAAGAAACCAATTTTGCCGCTTTTCATTGCTCATTCAATGCAGATTTCAGGCTCACATGCAACAGATGATGTCCTACAAAG
This sequence comes from Engystomops pustulosus, assembly GCF_040894005.1. NCBI lineage: Eukaryota > Metazoa > Chordata > Amphibia > Anura > Leptodactylidae > Engystomops > Engystomops pustulosus. The sequence continues at coordinate 68,760,103 of NC_092414.1, forward strand.
GTAAATCTGTAGCATAAGTGGCCCATTTACATCATGAACAAAAGGTATTGGGGAACAAAGTATAATATTAGGTTAGCAACCCAGAGAAAATGATAGTTGCATTGTGACTGGTTGTTCAGTGCAACAGATAGCATCGTAGAACGCCCCCATAATTCACCATGTTCAGCCTCATATATCAAAACGGTGTAGCAGCAAAACTAGTTCATAGCGACCAATCAGATCCGTTTTAATTTAATCGAGAAAGCTGGGCTGTGATTGATGGACAACAACACGGCCAGCTTTGTGGTCAGTCTTACTCAATTCTGCTGATGTTTTGCTTGTAGAGAAATAATTTACCCAATTATGGTACATTTTTAGCTCCCAGATTGTGCGGTAACTGAAAAGGGGTTGGCACTTTACCTCATATTTTTGTAGTGTGTGTGTGTAGTAAGTGTGGTGGGCAGGATATTAGGTAATTTACCAATATATATCTATTAATAGTTCTGCTCTGCTTCCTTAATATGTAAAGTGAAGTCTCCTGTCTTTTACCTCATCAGCCGGACATCCCTGACCATAAAATAGCAGGGCAATTGCTCATGGACAGAGATCATATAACCCTCCATCTGCGGCCATTTTCTATTCGGGAATGTCTGGCTGATGAGGTAAAAGACAGGAGGCATCACTTTACATATCAAGAAAGCGGCAGAACTATTAATAGATGTATTGTTAAATTACCTAATATCCTGCCCCAGACACTTACACACACGCATTACAAAAAACATGAGGTAAACTTCACAAAAGGAGGGCCTGAGGGCATTGTGCCAAAATAATAGTAACATTTTAAAGGGGTGTAGAAAGAAAACCTGTGGTTTATTGCTAATAGCAACTACTTGTGGCAAAGCTTTTATTTTTTTTTTATAGTACTCTTGAAAAATGAAAGCTGTGCTGTGATGGGTTGCTGTAGTAAACAAATATTTTTTCATTAAGAGACATTTTTATAAAATCTCAATGGTTCTCAAAAGGAACCAAGTAAAGTTCTAGTTTTTTATATTCAGAATGCACTGAAGAAATGAAGCGAAATTGGTTTCAATGAGAGACAACGCCAGTTTTAACCGATACAGTGTTGATACATGAGACTATGTGGTTAAAATTTTTCTCAACTCGTCTACAGCATACCAAAATACACAGGAAGTAAGTAAATACATTTTCTGCCACTTACTCTTGATGGTTACACTTACAAAACCATCTACGGTACATAGTGTAGGATGAGTACAGCAAAGTATCTCTACAAGGCAACCGCAAATAAAAGCACAGCAATCGCAAGTCATATCAACATCATCTTTGTCATTGATGACAAGGCCTAGCAAAGAGGAACCATAACATCTCATTCCAGTCCAATAGCAATCTAGTATACATGAAATCTCATAGGTTTCTTAAGAAGATCAAGCTCCCTTAAAAGAATATATATAAATGTGAAAAACATCAAACCTAGTAAAAGAGCCCACATTACATTGAATTGTATCAGCGTGTTTCCTGAGTCATTTGTGCTTTTAAAGACATCAGAGCAAGTATACTGGTGTGGACAGAAGCGTAGGTAGCAAGCTGTATCAGCCAGATGGTTGGAGTGTTTCCTGACATAGCCCTGTGTTTGTCATAAAGCAGATGCAAAAATCCAACGGATCGGATCTGTGGAAGTTGTGATGTGTTTTAAAGTACATTTTACTATTGAAATGGCTTGGGATTGTTTTTACAGCAGTAAAGGGCTGAAATATACAGTACATAAAATACCCTCTAGCAGTTACACACGGTAAAGGGTTTTGGCATTATAATTGTGCGCTACTCAGACAGGCACCCGCTGATGGTTGCCAATCTAATGGCCCTCTGTGTCACAAAGGATATGAAAAGTGCCAGCAGAGCACAATTGCGGCTAAAGAGGAATATTAGAGAGAATGTATCCTTACGAAGCCTGTATGTTACCAAGGAAACCTTCTTGTCCTCAAAAGCAGACCTTGAGGAAGCATACAAGGAAGCAATACCAGTTGGTTATAAGGCACTCCAAGATTTCTACCAACTCCAAAACCTAAACCACCAATAAGTTAAAACAGAAATGTCATGAGGAAGGATCTGGCCTTCTATCGGACAACAAAGTGCAAAAGAATAGGAGCACCTCCCAAAACACAGTTGGGCATTAATGTAGCAGCTGCTGAAGAGGAGGTCTTCAGTTTGTGGCCATGAGGCACACACTTATTATAACATAAGAGTAATAGGAGATCTGACAACTTACTGAGACTGTCTGTATTTGCTGCTTACATCAATCAAAATGCAATGCAGTGTCTACGAGATGTAAAGTACTTCATTTCCTTTTTCTATTAAGTACGGTAATCTGTCAATAATAATGGATAGAGATGTCCTTACTCTATTGCACCCAATAGGAGCGGGGGCAGGTTTTCACAAGCCCCGCAGGGGCAGACTGTGCACCCAGTTATCTCTCCATAAAAATAAGAGAAGGGACTAATTCAATGCATGAAAAGTGACTATGCAGACCTGATATAGGGTAAAAACTTACTGGGACGCGTTGTATATACAAGTAGAACAGGATATAGGTCGAGTTACCTATAGGGTTTTTTTATCAGAATATATAGTTGTCTATTAATTGACTTGATATTTTCATGAAAGAATCTCTCCCTTTATCCTGTTCTGCTCTTATCCTCCTATCAAGGAACTGACAGTTCCACTTGCAAGGGAATCTGTCAGCAGTTTTGAGCATAGCAAGAAGACAGTGTTTAATGGCAGTCCTGGTGTATTCATACCTTTGTATGTGTTGCTAGCAGTGGCATGAAAGTCAAGAGTGAAGTTATAATCCAGGTCTGCTGGGCTTTCAATGGCTGCTCCCAAGCCCCTTCCCTATGCTGTATCAGCATTTTGGTTGGATACTTACAACAGAGGGCAGGAGCTTTGGAATAGCTCATTACAAAGAGAAGAAAGCTCTTCAATATGCCAGAACTGTGTGAAGTTTATTATGGTCAAAACAGATGACAGAATCCCTTGAAGAATCCCATACAATGTACGTTTTTTTATCCTAAAGGCCCTCTCATATGAGCTGACCCAGCAGGCAATTATTGGGAATGGATAATTCCTAGGAATGTTCATTCCTCATCATTGTCCACACCAAAGCTGCATTTTAATGCAGAAGATGATCCCTACTATATGGGCATGAATACACCATACCATTTACAGGTGATCATTTTTATTTGACATGAGCCAAATATTGGTAATGACTATACCCAAAAATGTTACTTTCTGACATTGGGTTGATAATAGGGCCATAATACAAGCCTTTTTGTTAAAGTTTTGACTTCAGTTGAACTATCATACGTGGTGTTACTTGTGCACCATAAATCATGCCATCTTTTACAGTCAGCTACTTGTGTTACTACATCAGTAAGAAAAATTATTCTCAATGCCCACTGCCTGCAATGGAACATGATTGATTGCATTGATAATGTGCTGGAAAATAGTTTCAAGAAATATCCGTTTTTTATGATCTTGTCAAACAACCATTTGTACGATTTTATAAAGTACTATATCTATTGTAAGGGTGGAATCAAATCAGAAGCAAAACAAAACTGTGTATGGCCAGCTCTCTCTCTCTCCCTCTCTGTACCAAAACCTCTCATCCTGCATCTGGCTAGCTTGGCGCATTCTCAGGGGTACGGGTCAGAAATCTTCAACAGGTAAATCTAAAAACAACAGGTCCTATTAAATAAAAATATACTTGAAAAGTGCAGTAAGTTTTGGTATCAAGATATTATGCGATTTCGATGCCATGAGCTATTGTGGGAGACACATGACATGGTGCATGATAGAAGGGAATCTTCTTGTATCCTCCCTCACCATCAGAAGGTCATTTTTCCTGCGTTTGCCTATCTATGTGCATGCAGTGCCATGTCTGCAGAGAGTGGACCTCATTTAAAGGCTTTTTACACAGTCATATTTTTGTTTTGTTATTAAAGATTTCAGTTTTGACTTGGGGGGGGGGGGGGGGGGAATGTTGGGGTTTCCATCTCCATCCCCTTGTTTCAGGATTAAAATTCCAAAGAAGAAAAAAATAATTTTAAACGGGATGTAAACAGTACAAAATGACGAACACCGTGTATTTCCACCTCACAGCATCGCAATTTATACTGTGGGTTGAAGACACATTTGGATTCATCATAAATATTCTTAAGGAGAACTTCCGAGGGTGATTTTGGACACTAAACTAAACAGGTCCTTATGGACAACAGTGGCTGGTTTAGTGCCGCACACTGCCCTGGCGGTTTCCCCTTGAGGTGGCATGTAGGTTACATTTGTGTAGGAAATTATAACAATTGCCCTGCCATACACTTGTCTGGACAAGTATTCATGCATACTTGATGGGAAATGAAGAATAGGCCACCACGAGACACTTTCTGTGAGGGTTTATACCCTAGAGAGCATCCTGTACATATTAGTTAGGTTGGTCACCTAAAGTTTATTGCCACTTTTAGTGTATTGAAGGGCATAGCCACATTTCAATACTAAAAAGATCCCAAAGAATAAAACAGCCATGGGCTGACTGTATACGGCTTTGTACGTCAAGATATTGGGCCAAAAAGGGAGAGATTTCACATATGTGGCATGAACAGAACCAAAAACATTGCTGTGTAAAAAGCTTACCCCCAAGCAGGTCAACTGAAACAGACCCGTATACCATACAAACATCTTGTTATGGCCAGCAGTCCAGATATAACTCTACAACTACTAGACTCACCATTTACTAAGCACAAACCAAGATGATGAACTACAACAAACAAGTTGTATGTCCCCTAATACTGAAGGTTAAACCACTGATACCAGTTCTGTCATATCATATACCACGCCTGCATTCTCTATATACCTAGTGTGTACAAGGTATCTAAAATTCAAGGAAACTTGTGATGGATATTTCTGCATCACACATATTATTTTGATCATTTTGTTAAGACCTAAAAAAATAGAATCAACCCCCAAATCTCCAAAATACGTAAGGCACATCTAAGGGAGCCATTTCTCTTTTTGGCATAACATCTACCACAGTACCAAAACACAATATAAAACAAAAAAAAAGGCATAATCCACAACATTTATGCTTTATGGCATATACTTGAAGTCTCTTTTGGAATAAGTGGGGACAGAATGCACCAACACCATGGATACATGGGTGAGAAATGGAAACTCACGCACTGCTGTTTGCTTTACAGGGCAGAGACTGATCCAAACATAGAAAACAAGGGCTAGTGAGCCAACTACAGACTGGTCAGGTCCGAGCCCGAACACACATCCATTTACAATCACCAAGGTTTTTCTTTCTTACAGAGTTTATTAAACCATTCCCCTGCTGCAACTCTCTCTACCAAAAACGGAGTATTACTACACTCCATGCATCTGCAAAACTACTACATGCAGGATAAAACAAATACACATCTGCGAACATCCAAAGAAGCAATTCCTGCAGTACTAATACAAAAATATAAAATCTATTTTTTTTTATTATTATTATTATTTTTTTTAACATCATAAACATTTTACTCTTTTATGTCAGGTCATGCTCTGAATGATCAAGAACATTAAGAAAGGAATATTGGCAAATATTACAATATCTATTTTTCTCTCTCACTTTCGGTCTGAAGATTATTATATTGAGGTGCATGTTACAATAGCAAAAATAGATATTTATTTATTTATATATTTATATATATATCTCTTCTTTTACAATGCCAACGGGCCTACAAGTTTCATACCACCTGGCTAGGATGGGAAATATCAGATTGTGGAAGTTGAACTAGATAAATGAAATGTAGCAGCTCCGCCTATCCTCCAAAAATCTGAAAATTCTATATCTTAAAAAAAAAAAAAGTCTTTGTTTATCTACATAGGGAAATCGGTCTCTTGGATGTAGACAGAAGACTGTGAATGCACCCTCCAAATGTACATATGGATACTCGTAAAATTGGACCACTACTAAAAAAAAAAAAAAAGAAAGAAAATTCACAGTTTATTAAATTCCTTAGCTATCCCAGAATTCCGCTGACCTCAGTTTTATATTTATATATTTATATATATTTTTTTACATTCATTACAGTATCTTATAAGCTGTGCAAATCTTTACTTTGACTGGCAGTCTGCCACCTCAACGTGTTTTTTTCTTTGGTACAAAACAAAAAGAAAACAATCAAAGTAATGTGCAATTTTTGTTTCTCTCTTTCCAAGTAAAAGTACCAAAGAGAAGAAAAAAGAACAAACAAGGAAAAAAAGTGCGGCTTATAGTTCGAGAGCCACCTTTTTCATTTTTTTTTTAAACTTTTTTTTTTTTGCCTTTTAAGCTTTTTTTTGTTTTTTTTTTTAACCTTTTTATGTTTCTATTACAATTCACAGACTCTGTGGCACATATCTACATTTTCAACATGTTCCTATGTACATTCGGAAAAAATAGGAAGTCACAAGGATTTTTTTTTTTTTTTTCTAACATTTAAGCTTAACCCGATAATAATGCACCAAACTATGCATCTTAGGCCACTACACTACAAGGTTTAAAATATCTTAGAACATTTTTCTTTTTAAAGCATACAAAAAAATCCTTAACGGCTTTAAGCTGTAGGAGAGTCTTTTTCACTCAGCATATTACAAGGCACAAAGATAAGTCTTAAGATCATAGTCTCACTTGCGACAAACTATCAGCTATCGCAATGTTATTTTATCAGCATTTACACATTTTAGATAAAGCCACTTTTTATCAATTTGCACTTCTCCTGCATCATTTAGTGCAGTGAACCTGCATCCAAGTTCTGCATTTAGAACAGGAATTGTGCTTTCAATTCCCATTCCATATAGTGGCTTGTTATCACTTGTGTCTGAAGCTTATTCCAGCTAATTTTGGCATTAGCTCAAAACTATGTGAACCTAAAAAGAAACAAAAATCTGTTTCTGACTCTAAGACAAACACTACAAATACATATTTCCTATTTGCTTTTGCACATTTAAGTTGAATATATAAGATCTATGGCAATGATAGAATTGCTGCCAATAGTACTCTATGAACAAATAGCCACTAACAACCAGACATTGTGATAACACAGAGTTCCATGCAATGGGTACTCGCACATGTCAGCATGTTGCTTTGCTTATTCCGCCCAACACACCTGCTAAATATAATCATAACAGATGATGAGAGGATTTACATGCAAAAATTGAATGTTTTTAGTGCAGACTTGGGAGAAGACATGGGATGAAGACGCACTGGCGTCACACCTTTGAAGTGGGAATACGGAGTCCCACTAGGCCACCAGTAGGATCTCCCTCTGAAGTTTTTTCCAAAACCTGATTTACAAATTCAGATGTCTGGCCTGCCACTGACGAACCTGGGAAAAAAAAAAAATAAAATAAAAAAAAATAAATCAAGAACAATACCCAATTCAGTTTTAACATTTTATACACTTATAGTATGAAACTTATCACCAGCGGTCCCACACATAAATATATTTCTTTGTTAGATCACATAACAAATTAAAAAAAAAAAAAATATATGAATTTGGAATAATTTTTAGAAAATGCTCCCACATCTAGTGTTTCACTGATAAAACAAAGATTGTCATTGTTAGTGTGGAGCTGGCCTTAAATGAACTAAAAGTGAATAGTAACAAAAATAAATATACAATATTGAAACACTAATTTTTTACACCATGCTTGTAATCATCCCATCACATCAAGCATTGTACCAAGTAGCAGCATAGTCCCATTCAAGTGAATGAAGCCAAACTGCAATCCCATGGATATCCCTTAAATAATGTACATTGCTTGTCCAAATGCTGTGATCCATGGGGTATAAGGGTGTTAGACTCCCATCAATCTGATATCTATCCTTCAGTCCCATGCAAGATTTTCAAGGGATTTTTCAGTCAATATTTTGAATGGCCTACTCTCAGCATAGGACATCGATAAGGCTTTTTAGGGACAGCCTAACAGTTTTCCTCTACTTGTCAAATGGCCAAATGACATATCTGTAGGCTGCTATGCAGCTATCAGATCAGGTATCAGGCAAATATGGATTATAACTGCCGATTTGGTACAAATTGGCAGAACGCCTTTACAATAGACTATAATGGCCAAGATATAGTGACCAGGACAAGTGTGTGGTTCAGATGATGTTTGTGGCATATCCTGCTGACCATCCACAAGTTATGATGCTGCAGGTATTGGATGTATATCCAAGTTGGTCTTTATAGTACAACCTATGCAATTGCAGGGTAAAATGTAAAGTAAAAAAAAAAACCAAATGTACACATACCAAGGGTATCCTTAATAAGGTTATCCAGTTTCTCTTCCATGCTTGCTGACCATTCCTCCCATGGAATCTGCATACGAGTCATGATCTCTTGCTTGATTGAATTGATCACAAAGAGCAAATTATCTGGAAAATGGAAAGTATAAATATTCATGCAGCCCTAGCCTTATTTTTACTGATCCCCAGAAACAACTATCTCGACACCAGCAAGATATTATACAGAATATTATTGAGAACTCACCGTATTCGGTATTCAGACCCCACAGCTTTACTTTATTAGCTTCGTACTGCGCTTTTTTCTTTAGCCGACAAGCTCTGCATTAGAAAGATAAGCAAAGTCTGTGAAGAAAATTCTCTAGTCTTATCACTAATGAATTCAAGGGATGTCAGAAAGGTCAGCAAGGAATGCTCCACACTGTGAGAACACTGCAGCATAGTGTACATTCTGTGCTTCCTAAACAGGAAGGCCCATGTAGGAAAATATCACCAGAGAAGCTGCAATGAAACTCACTCACCAGTGTAGAGGGCGATCCAGAATATACCTTTGTTTATATCTCTTATGGATTCCATGGATCACTTCTGTATATTACTTCCCTGGTTACTTAAAGCCAGAAAACACATGGTATCACAGCATCGCACAAATATAAAAGTTTAACGCACTAAAAAATACCAAAGCAGGCTTTAATCCTGATTTATCCAGCTAACCTTTAACCTACACAATTGCAGCTTCTAGTTTCAATGGTTAGGCCGCACTTCCCAGAATGCAAGTCATCAAAGAAAGGTGAAAGATTTTGAAGCCTGTAGAAATGTGAAAGCTAGAGACCGAACTTCAGGATCCAAACAAGACAGATAACGCATACTTTAGGTGGAGCACAGCAGTGCGAGAACACAACCCATATAAAAGTTATGTTCTCCAGGCCAGCTATCCATCCTTCACAGTTTTGTACATACAGCTGTATTCAAAGAACAGCATACACTTTAAAGAACATCTACCACCAGGATGAAGGATTGTAAACCAAGCACTGACATGCTGGTGTGTGCCCCTTCTGGCAGGTTCTGCTCTTCCTTTAGCTTCTTGGGACCTTGTTTTTACAGGAAAAAAAAAAAGTTTTAAAACTATGCAAATGAGGCTGAGGGGCGGCAGGCTCCATAGATGTCTATGGAGCCTGGAGCTCCTAAGGCTCATTTGCACAATTTTTAAAACCTTTATTTCTTAAAAAACACGGCATAAGAAGCTTAAAGAAGAGAATATCCTACCAGAGGGGGCACACACCAGTATCAGTGTGCTTGGTTTACAATCCTTCATCCTGGTGGTAGATGTCCTTTAAGAAGTCCCGTGGTTGAGCAGAATTGCATTTTTTCAAGGACCGAAAATACTTTTGCCATTTATAGACCCAAATAAGACAAAATGTTCTTATAATTCCACATAAGCATTTATACTAACCTTGATCATTTTGAAGAAATCTCTTACACCTCTCTTAATTTAGAGCGGTGGTTTAATCATTCACTGTAGAATAAGGGGAAAGTTACCTGGAAGCCAGTTTGTTTTTCTCTTTTCGAGAGCGAGGCCTGGCAGTCACAGGAAGCTCGGATACAGGCGTCAGGTCACTGATCACTTTGTTCAGTTTACGCAACTCTCCTCCAATCTGTAGAAGTTTCTTGGGGTTGGGAGTTAAATCTTCTACATCTGTTCTGCGAGACTTCTTCACAGTGTATTTTCCTGCAGGAGAACACATTCATTGTCACCAGTGATTATACACAAACATCAAATATATATTCATAGATATATAAATGGTCCATACAAAAAAAATATGGTGGAAAGTTGTTCCAGTTTAAATCAAATCAAAAAAGACAAGGGAGCACTGTCTCCGTCTGGAGAAAACAAGGTTTAATCATCAGAAGCGACAGGGCTTTTTAACTATGAGAACTGTCAATCTGTGGAATAGCCTGCCTCAGGTGCTGGTCACAGCAGGGACAGCAGAGAACTTCAAGAAGGGTCTAAATGCCTTTTTACACCTAAATAACTTTGACGGCTATGTTATATAGAATGGTTTCCTCTAAATCCCTTCCTCATCCAATCTGTTCCCTTCCTTGGTTGAACTTGACGGACATGTGTCTTTTTTTTTAAACTATGTAACACAAAAGCGATTAAAGTTAGGAAAAGTTATTAGTAGGCCTTGGTAAGCACACACATATAGAACATAGATGAGCCTACAAAACAGCAAAACCCAGTATATTACAACTAAACTGGTTAAAAGACAAAAATAAAGCATGATAAACCAGGGACCCTTACTCATAGCTCCAGGCACTGACCGTGGTAATTTTCTTATATTTGTTATCCATGGCCTCTACCCTACCAAAATCAACTTTTAAAAATATACTAATGAGCCTGAAGGACTCCTGTGCATTTTACCAGAGTCCCTTCTTGCTTTAGATTGACATGCTGTTAGACGCTGCCCCCTCAGCACTCTGCCCTCCTTCTGTCTGATGTAATCTTACTGCAGCAGAGTAAGTTTCAGTACACAGTGGGAGGGAGGAAGTGCTCCTATGCAGTGTAACAGCCTCAGAAGCTACAGCTTAAAGAAGCTCTGGTAACTCCCCTCCTTCATCTCCAGACACATGAGCATAATTTTAAAAGTTAATGTTAGAAGTAAAGAGGCCATAGTTACCAAATATAAGAAACGATCACAGTGCCGGATCTATGAGTAAGTGTCTCCAGTTTATAATGCTTCATTTTGATGATAGATTTTGTTTAATAACCGCTGAAGAAATACCTACCATGATGGAAACCATTTTTCTGGTACATGTTACTGGGCAGCGTGTCTCTATTCCACTCAGATGGTCTCAGCATTGCTTCTTGTTGAGATGGCATTAGTTGCTCACTGTATTCCCAAAAGTACCGCCGCTTTCCTCGTTTTCTCGATGACACAGCAGTTATCCCTTTTAAGTCATCAACTGAATCATTTTCATAACCTGTTTTAAGTAGAAAATGCGCAAACACAGCAGTCATTGGTGGGTACAGACACAGTCAATATGAAGCACCAGGTTCAACTCATACACCCAGGATGTTAAAGTGTCTACCATGAACTAAACTTATTAATGGGGTTATTGGGCATACAACATACTGTACTGTGCATGGGGTGATGCCCATAGTTATACCATATAACAGCTCATCTGTATATATTTAAACCATTACCTGGTTCAGAGAAGGTGTCACTAATATCATCTTTATCATCTTCAAAGTCTTCTTCCTCTTCTTCTTCCTCCTCCTCCTCTTCCTCTTCATTTTCAGAGAGCTCATGCTCACTACCAAAACCCTCGTCATGATCTTCTTCCTCCAAATCCACCTCCTCATCTTCTTCTTCCTCCTCCGCACGTGGTGCTTCACTAGCAACTGGCTCAGTAAGTCCCTCAGAAACAAAAAGAGAGTAGTTGTGTTCCTCCTTCTTTTGTGAGGGGTCGGACACAGAAGCCAAAAGCGTAACATTCCCGTCAACGGCAGCTACTGTTGCCACATTCTGTGGTGGGCAAAAAAGCTTTTGAGTCTCTCTGAAAGGCAAGATGGCACAGCTTTTGCGCCCAATAGAAGTCTCACCAATTGTCCTTTCCTGCTTTTTGGCCATTGCTCCACAAAAACAAGTGTTCTCTTTAGCTGCATCGAGTGCAACCACTGTGCTTGTTGGACGAGCAGGAAGTACGGAGCTGATCTTTACCTTGGCTTTTTTTACATAGTCCTTGCATTCCACATGGATATTGATCTTCTCCTCACAAGAAATATTAGTCTTAGCTGCCATCTGAGTACTCGCAGCTGCCTTGGCAACTTTTAGTGAGCAATCAGGCGATGGCATATCTGTTGGAGAAGTCTTAGATGTGCTAACTGGTGCAGTTAGTCTTCCAGAGGACACTTTTTTCCCTGGAAGAAATGCAGCTCTGACTCCTAACAAGCCTTCTGGGTAACAAAGGGAGTCCACCACCGACTGAGAATCCTCGCTATTAAGCTGAGCGAGGGTAGGCGTTTTACTGATAACCTCTTCATCCTGATAGGGACTTGAAAAATCATCCAACCCAAGATAATCCACCTCCTTGGTTCCCCAAATATCACAGCTTGTAAGCTTTGTATACTTGGTTAGATCCTCACAATAAGTGTCCCACTGCTCCCAGTGACTAGACAGGGGTGGACTCGTATCAAGGATGTCAGCAAAGGTGTCCAAGGATTCCAAATCTTTGCAGTCTTCAAGCATCAAGTTATCTGTAGGGCTCTGCTGGTAGCCTAACTCTCGATCCTGAGAAGAAAACATGATGATATGTAAGACATTTTGAAGTCATTAGCCCTGTACTTATGAGGCACGATTAGGGTAAAGGAAGCAGTGTAGAAGCTGTGCTCTTTTTTGCATTTTGCACTTATATTAACAACTGAAACAAGTGTGTGACTGTTTCAGTCTAGTAATGAGAAAGTTGGCAAGCAAACTGCTTAAAAACTATGGCTCCCATCTTGCCAACAGATTTGGCACTGCACATCAAGTGCATAGTTGGTTATGCTGGTTAGGATTCAGAACAACAAGAATTGGACCACTGATGTTATCCAAATGAAAACACGTGCATTTAGTAGAGTCCAATCACAGACAAATATGTGGCCTTTATGGCGACTGAAGCTTACCAATTCATACATGAAGTCTGGGTCGGAGGTGCTCGCCAGAAGTTCTGTGCTCATTAGAGACTGCTCTGCAAATGCTGGACTGCGAAAAGCATCTCCAAAAGGAGGATCCATTCCACTGACACTTGGCTATAAGAGGAATAGAAAACAATATTAAAATTGTCAAACATTACAAGGTACCACAATTCTACCAAACCTCTGCCAAGTGTAAACAGCAATAGAAACTCACCTGAGGCATTTCAAAGTCAGGCTCTTCCAGACTAAATCCAAAATGGGAATTCTTATTCTCCAAAGACCTTCTAACCAGCTTCTCCTTTTTTGTATCAAGAAAAGTATACATGCACTGAAGAGAGAGGATTCACAATAGAAGACAAGGGAATCACAGGCACTCGGTCCGGAGCCTGCTTCACGTACAGATCCTAAAAGGGACAGAATAAGCAAAGTAAAGACTTATTACAGAAGGAACTAAAATACCATTAGCTACATATGGGAAAGCTTGTTACTAAAATATTGTAATACTGCGACAAGAATCTCATAACAAGTAACTTATCACATCGAACAGAATGTGATCCTGTCAGGTGAGTATTTTCTACCCTATCTAGGGGAAGTCCATCATGCAGAAAGAAGCTGGGGATATAAAGAAAGCAGAATAAATCCTGACATGGATATTTTAGGGGGAGATTTATTGCGTCCATATAATATAAGCCCTGCCGGATACATCAAGAGGCATAGGGCTCCTGATTTAACTGGCGGGTAGCTGCACCGGCGGCCAAAACTACGCTAGCTGGTGCAGTTTTTCGCAAAAAAAAAAACCTTGCGACTGTTTACTTTGGAAGTTCGCACTTCCACTAGGACTGAAATTGGACCAAAGTTTGATGATTTTCACTGACCAACCACAGCACATACAGGTTTAAACTTTGAGGATCAGCCTTGTATTACACCCCAGAAGTTTCCAGTGCAGGACTACTGTATAACACATCCCACATCTAACATGTATGGAGCTCACAGTCCGCTGAATGCATCCCCCTGTGCATGTATGGCATGTAGTTACATCAGGGTTAATAAACGGCTAGACGTGCAGTATGTTAGTAAGGCTGACAAGCCTCTCTTACATAACCTTTCCTCTAGATTACACAACCCATCAGGATTCTGACAAACACAACATTTAGAAACTATGAATAAAGGATTGGAGGCAAGGCACATTTGTCACTGCCAGTATATGACAAATTTCACCAGTGGAAAATCTCTGCAGATATCAATGACAAGGCATTGCTTGAAGCAGAGAACAAAGACACTATATTTTCGGTGTAACAGCATATTCTTGAAAGTATGGAAAACCAAAAGCAAATCAGATTATGTTTTTCAACTCCTGGGTTCGACTTACAAAATATTATTACATGCAGCTACACAAGAACATTCCAGTCAGCCAGAGAATGGAGCAGTAGCTGAGCATTTGTACCATTATTCCATGTACTTGTGGCACCTGGTAATTGTGAGGACTAGATGCCCCATATTCTTCTCCAAAACTACATAGTCATATGCTCAGCTCCTCCTGCTCTACAATACACCTTAAGGGTGCAGTCAGCCACGGCGATTGCACTGTGTTGTGTTTATAAACGCAATGCAAGTGCACAGGGTGGGCCGAAGCCCAATCACATGTATTTCCATGGAAACACATGCAATCTGTAACCACCACCGTGCATTGTCTAAAGGTTGTATTCTACACACATTGGGGGTCATTTACTAAGGGCCCGATTCGCGTTTTCCCGACGTGTTACCCGAATATTTCCGATTTGCGCCGATTGTACCTGAATTGCCCCGGGATTGTGGCGCACGCGATCGGATTGTGGCGCAACGGAAATCGGGGGGCGTGGCCGAACGAAAACCCAACGTATTCGGAAAAACCGCCACATTTAAAAACCGAAAAAGTGTCGCTTGGGGAGCGCTTACCTTCACCTGGTCCGAGGTGGTGCATTCCGGCGCGATGAGATGACTTTCAGCGCAGCAGCGCCACCTGGTGGACGGCGGAGGAACTACCTTCATAAATCCCGGCCGGACCCGAATCCAGAGCAGAGAACGCGCCGCTGGATCGCGAATGGGCCGGGTAAGTAAATCTGCCCCACTATCTGCAGCAATAAATTGGGGATTGTAACTCTGCAGCAGAAACCCCCAACACTACACTAGCACTAAAGATTTTCTGTGTGCAGCTTTGGTTTCTAAATGCTATAATATAAACGTGGCTAACACAGACAATTTCCCCCCACTAAGAGTTAAAAGGGATATTCCAGGAATCAGAATAATTCACATACAAATGAGTACATAAAATATAAGCTAATATGTAATTTGCTGTTATTTAAAATTTTGCTCCCCTTAGCAGAAAAATGCTGACTATAATGAACAATTAAAATACTACTGGCCCTTTCATCAGTCCATTGATTTCCTCCGTGCGGAGAAGACACAGGACAGAAGATGGCCGCTAGTCACATGTCCACATCACATGTCCTGCACCTGCCTGGGGTGAGACGTCATCTCAGTGATGCAGAGCAGTGATGGCAGTTACACATCATTACTATGGTAACAGAGCAGGACAGTCTGTTAGATCATCACTGGGAGCAGAGCATAAGAGAGAGGAGGAGGAGTTACTGAGAACTAAAGGATCATGGGACTTGTATTTTTCAGTGGCAGCCATCTTGGTGATAACTCCGCATACTTTAGAAAGGCCATACAATTTTGTGAATCATAAAATCAAACTACTGTATTTAAGCTCTGTTTTTCTGACAAACGACATTGGGTTTTATAAAAATTTATATATATCATCAGGAGGTTTTGTATCATATTCGACATTCATATTTCCAGAATAACCCTTTAACATTTATTTTAGTTGCCTTTGAGATGAGCCCCTTAAAAAAGGCATTTGAATAAGCCCATAAAAAACAGCTTAGTCTGAATATAGTGCATAAAACCTATAGTTTCTCCAGATTCATGATACAAGGTTTTACATTGTTTTACATATGGGAACTCTGTTTTTTGTGATCTACTTGGACCCCGACAGATCAGCAAGTTATTCACTTTTCTGTGAAGAGGGGAAACTGTGATATAGTTGAACAATCCCTTTAAGCTGCAGTGACTCTGTTCAGTCACTACAAAAGCTTCTGCTTCCTATTTTTTCCCCACTGTGAGACCTGTGAGGTGCCGGGTGTTGGACCACCTCCAATCTGATATTGATGACCTACAATGTTATACCAGAAATCACATTTGACGCCTCATTCACAGGTTGCATTTAATGCAATTCACAGGTTCACAGGTTGCATTTGCAAGTAGTCCAACGCAACGTATGAATGAGGCCTAAGGCTGGGTTTCCACAAGACGTTTTCATTTTAACCACAGAAGATGGGCTGTTCCTGCAGCCTTAAATGTATGACTCTACACCTTAAAGGGATTGCCAGGAGTAACTATAGACAAAATGTTTGATGGAGTATACTGAAGTGCTGGCCAATCCCTTTAATATGTCATATTATGGCCCATAGCAAGCAATCACAGCACAGCTGTCATTTTACCACAGCAAAACACAACAAGAAAGCTGAGTAGGGGTTGGCTGTGACATATTTCATAAGTTTTATATGTAAACATCAACTATAAACTTGTTTTTTTCCCTCATAGAAGAGAAGTCACTCAGACCTATGGATTTCATATTTTAAGGCAGGCGGTGGCACTACCTGGAATATGGTTGAGGCAATAAGGTTTACATACTGGTCTCAATGTTGCTAATGGAAACCTGTTAAGCTAAGAAAATGAAAGCTAGAATCTGATTGGTTGCTACGGGCAAAACTAACACCATGATTTACATAGGATTCATACTGACTTGTTAGCACCAGTGAGAATTGTGATTTCATTGTATACTCTGCAGTGTGAAAATGAAAACTGAGAACTGATTGGTTGCCATGAGCAACATCAACAGTTTTGTTTTCAAACAATTTTAACAAATCTTCCTCTAAGTTGCACATATCCCTACCCATAAACTGTGTGTGAGATGTACGTATATATATACATATACATATATATATATATATATATACACATATACACCCACACACAGACCTCTTCCAGTACTGTGTATGTATAGTTTACAACCTGGTGTATAATATATATAAATTCAGACAATGTATGCCAGCCATAACGTAGTACGGCAGGCATACATCGGCGCTGCGGAGAGGAGCAGGGGATGAGCGCATCTCACCCCTGCCCCTCTCCATAGGCATATGCAGCGCAGAGCGCCGTATCACGTAGAAAGATAGGACATGTCCTACCTTTCTACGGGCTACGGAGCGGTACGATGCCATGAGCCCGTATAAGTGTATGGGGGACGTATGTTGGCCGTATATATACGTCCCCCATACACGTGTGTGAATGCAGCCTTATATAGTTTATACCCATTCCCATATACAGTGTATGCACAACCCTCACTGTATAATGTGCATTTATATTTTATGCAGTATATAACCCCAATGTACAATTCCCAAGGGTTTGTAGACTTCCTTTAAACACATTCGATTATAAACAAAACAACTTTTCCGTAAGTCCCCCCCATTTATCAGTTTTCCCCCACAAATAAGCAGCTTTTGTCATGTTGGACAACTTTGCCTGTTACTTTAACAATAAGCAGCCGTTCCTTTGCTACCCTCCTCAGGTTAGCCGATCAGAGCAGCACACTGAAAGGAGGATTTATCACAACTGGGAGCTCAATATACTAGGAGGCTCTGGCCAGAAAACTAGCATACAAGCCCTGATACAATTCACCTCCATGTCTTTTTTTAATCACAGTTTGTTTACACATACGAAACTGTACATTAGCCGGCTAGATGGGAGCAACTGCTGCTCGATCTTGGACAGGGTGCGATCTTGGACAGTTCTTGGGGCGTTTTTCTTAAGTGTAAGCAGGAAGTGAAAGCAGTTGTGAAACAGATTCAAACCAGCCAAACAAGTGGTAAACATACATAAATGCATGTGTTTTCAGCGCGTTTAAAAACGCACCAGGAGCAGTCCAATAACACACTGTGTGTCAGCACCCTAAGTCCCTTCATCCCAGTCTGTACACAACTTTCTGTGTTTGTTTCCGTGTATCAGGCTGCACCACAGACTCCTTCAGCTGCAGCTTATGCAGACTATACCGCTTCTTCTGCTGTTAAAGATTTTTTGACACGTAGCCGCAGAACAAAACAATGGAAATAAATAGGTAAGCAACACAATATGAGTATTGTTATGTACATTTTGATAGCTGGAATCCGGTACAACAATTTGTATAAAATAATAATAAAACCAGAGAGATGTTTAAAAGGGAAATACTACATTTTGCATTGATTTATTTAAATATATAAGAAAACATACAATGTTCTAACAAACGTACTGTATATACTAGAGTATAAGCCGAGATCCCAAATTTTAACACAAAAAAACTGGAAAAACCCATGGACTCAAGTATAAGCCGAGGGTGGGAAATGTATTGGTCACTGCCCCCTCCAGTATATAGCCAGCCAGCCCCCTGTGGTATATAGCCTGCCGGACTCCTGCCCAAAATATAATGCCTGTAGGAAAACAAATAAACAGTGTACTCACCTTCTAACACATCCCCGGCAGGTCCGTCTATACAGCGATGCTCTGGCATCAGCTCCATGTTTCTGTGCGGTCCGTCGCTAACATCATAGTGTGTGCTGACGCCGGCGCACGTAGTAGAATGTCAGCGGCTGACGTCACGATCCCAGTGACAGACAGCGCGGGGACACGGAACCGATGCCGGAGCCATGCTGTATAGAAGGACCTGCGTTGGAAGGTGAGTACAGTTTGTACGTTTTCTTGACTCTGGGAATTTATTGTGTGTCTGCGTATGATAGAGGTCACTCAACCCACCCACCCCCTCCCCCATCCCAGCACATCACGAGCAAGACTCCTTATGTATCCATCAGCGGGTGCACTGCCGGGCAAATCTACGTCAGGTCCAATTTGGAGTAGTTTTGTGTAAAAACGAGCAAGCTAATGTTATAAAGTACCGCGTGGATGCGCTTCCACATTACATGTGGCTTAGACAGAAAAAATTATCGCAGAGTGCAAGAAACTTACTTAAAACCTGGCCCTGAGTAAGCAACTTCGTCAAAACATATCTTTATTAAAGCTACATCACAAAGTGTGTATTTTTAGGGCAGACCATCTCTAATTGATGATATCACATTGAAGAAAAAAACCACATCATAGTACAGCAGAAATGCACACAGTTAAATAACTTATATTCTATAAAACTCTTAGCCATCTGTTGGGGGAGAGTTTCACGTTATGGCCCCTACCAACAGACAGCAGATCACTAGTGTATTAATTTACGACTGTTCGTGGACTATCACTTTTGTACTTTATAGGGGTAAAGAAGAGTCTCACTGGGATATCCTCTTCTGCACTAAACGATGTCCCGCATTATGTCATAAAGCTTCCTGAAGGTCATACTTGATGCCAAGTGAGCTGCCTTAGGCCGCGTTCACACGATGCTTATTTTTTTTTTGCTTTTTTTGACACATTCCAAAGGCTTTAGTCTTGATCACATGCGGAAGTTACATTGCGTTTCAACTGCACTTGCTAAAACGCAGTGTAACTTCAGCATGTAATCACGATACAAGCCTTTGGAATGCATCAAAAACACACAAAAAATATATAAAACAACGCAGTGTGAAAGCGGCCTCACAATGTTGCTAGAAGAGGCGTGGTTTTCCTTATCCCATTCTGGAAAACTTTTATATTTTCGCAGAATCCACCTAGGGGAGCATCCACGGCTACAAGTCTCCACACACCTACACGGCGGCCATAATTGGCAGGAGAACTTCCCCTCCCTAGTCATAAGCCTCTTACTCAGCCAAACCAGTTCCCTACGCTGTACTGAGGAGACCCAACCAGGTCAAAGAAACAGTGCTGTCTAGAGTTGGAAAACTGTTCCTTCTGGAGTAGATATACAGGTTTGGTTATAATCCCACATCATAAGGCTTCATATAGGCCATGCTGGATGTCAAGGGAGCTAAAAGTGGCATGGTTTTCCTTATCCCATCCTAGAAAACTTTGCATATTATCCCAGAGTACCACAGGAATAGTATAGTTAACATAACCTACCCTCAGAAGCTCCCACCCAGCAGTTGACTTCTAATAATGTAGCCCACCAATAGGACCTCAATAAAGACAGAATTGGAAATCCACTGACTCTTTCCTCCCACGACTCCATACAGTATATTTGAAAAGAGTATTCAAAGGGAAGCGGTCATCAACAATAAGCCTAATAAACTACTACCAGAGTATTGTCAAGCAGTGTTTTTTGTTTCTTTTATGGTCCAGTGTGGTGACATTGTCCATAATAATGAACTTTGAAATGAGAGGAGTATAAGTTTTATACAGTCAAGGAGGAGGAGAGTTGAACTCTGAAGTCAAGGTGAAGTCACTGAACGCCTCCTTCTCTGGGATTGGAATCATAAATCAGACTTCAGGAGATCAGGTTAGTGATGTTAGGAGGCTTTCTGAGGAAGAGAGCTTGACATCAGTGTTAAAATCTCCACCTTCTTGACTTTATACAACCAATTTACATCTCGCTTCAAAGTAGATTTTAGTAATATGAAAATTAACTGCAGCGGCTATTGGGGTGTGGAGCAGCCTTACCTCCCAGTGCCCGGCCAGGATAGTACAGTAGTCTCTGCAGTTAATTTACATTTTAAGAACTTTTATTTTATTAATAAGTTAGATTATGTTCCAGGATTATTAAATTACAGATCAGGGCAGTGGCAGGCAGGAGGAATCTACCATCAGACATACTTCTGATGGTAGGTTTCTTTTAATGCCAGACTTACTGTAAAGTACTTTTAGATAAATTAACTTTCATGGCCTATCCCCAGGCCCCTCTACCGAGCAGATGTTCAAGCACAAACCAGCAGTACACTGTTTTTGCTGGCTAGAAACTGTAACTGCAGCCACAGCTCCCGTAGAAGTGAATTTGAGCCTCAGCTGCTTACAGTTATTGCTTACAGTCACTATATAGAACAAGGAGTCTGTGCTGAACAGATGATTGTCGTAGGGCTTAAATATCTGTACCCCTCCTACCAGAAGCTGACAGACTATCCCAAGGCTAAGCCTTCAGTGTTAGCGTTTAGAAAAATTGTGAAGTAAAACCCTTCAAACAAATAACTTTGTAATCTGCCAGGTGCATGGAAGATTTTTGAAGCAAGTTGCCCATGCATACTGTTAGGCTAAGTTTCTGCAAAGCAGACCATGCGTTGGCCAGATTTCATTGACTGAGTACAGTGTTGGGGGCAGGAATTGTGGTGATATCTGTAATAGTTTGGCACTGCTGCTTTGTTTCCTTGCATCACACTTCACTATGACATAAAGGGCGCATGTATCAAACTTTTGGCTTGCCGTCTTCTTTCATTTTTGAGACTTTTCATGGCGTTTGTGTTCATTTGCAACTTTTTTTGCGCCTTAAACTGTCTCCCTTCAAAGTTCGCCATTGTCTAGTTTTCTGCAGTGTTCCCTGAGTTATCACCTGAATCCAGATGCGAATTTACAACTTTTTAAAATAGTCGCACATTTTGGTGCAAATCTAAGGCTGCCCCTTACCAGATGTAAAAATTAAATTTCGCAGACTTTGAATTCACTGTAGACCAAACGCCACATGTACCAATAAGGAAAAACCGCTGAGATACATCTGACCAGCATGAAAGCCAAGAAAAGTCTCAAAAAACAGACTAACAAAGCCAAAATTATGATACATGTGCCCCACGGAGTCCCATCCTTTGCACTGTGTTTGGTCCACGATCCAGCCAGCACATAGTCTGGTGTTTCACAGGTCAAGCACAATAGTTTGGTGCTGACATTTTATTGTGGACCAGGTCCATAGCACACCTATGATGTTGGCTTCATATCCCGCGTCTCCTAAGGATTGTAAGCTACCCTAAAATTTCAGTGCTTGACGAAAGCTAAAGTAAAAAAAAATAATAATATAAGCAATAATCAGACTAAATCATTACATTTCAGCATGCAGATAAACATCTTGGATAAACGAAGATGCAACACCCTGGAATTACTCAAAATGACTCTGCTCTGTGGATGGGATGTCTGTAACATTACAGCTCCATTGGTTATTACAGAATTCTTACCGTCCCACAGAGACAGCCCTATAGGGTGACAGTATCACCGCACTGTTACCTTATACATATGTATCTATATTATATATACACAGCTTATTAGCACTATGATGACACTGCATATCCATCATTACCTGCTAAGATAAAAAGTGCAGCTACAGCTGTCCCATGTCCCACAGCACTTTACATAATGTCTTGTGGTGGATGTAATAAACAGCAAACACAAAACATTTCTCCAAAATACAGAGCCTGGAAAGTTCCAATGTCTCAGCCTTGTCTTTACCCTCAGCTGTGCCCACACCCTACAGCTTCAGCACGTAGTACAAGGACAGGTAAAGCAGGTGAGGAGAATGAATGGCATGGAGGTGGCCTGCACCCGGAGACACAGATACAACAAGGAACCTGCATACACACCCCTTTTCTGGTGTACACAGCCAACATGGCCTCAGCTCCAGCTAAGACGCAGCCTAACTTTAACGTCATTCCCCATGCAGCAGCTAATTGGACGACAGGCTTGCCATCAGTGCTGTGATTGGTCAGCTCAGAGTGCCATTCATGCGCACGCTCCCGCCCTCTTCCTTACAATAAAGCTTCTGTGAGCGGACACATAAACAATCTCCTGCTCCATTCAATGTGAGGGGCGGGAGGGAGAGGGGAGAAGGGAGAGCACCACCGCCTCCTCCCCCCACATCATCACAGCTAACAAGGGGCCAGGAACAGGAGCTAGCAACAGCGGAGGATGGTTATGTAAAAGAGCAGGCTCCGCCCCCCGGAGCTCACACCCCCTGGACATGCAGAGCCCTCTACCCAGCAACACACCCCCTGCACAGGCAGCTCTGCAAGTAAACAACAGGCTGGGCACTGAGCTGCACTGCCATGTAGAGAGCGGCGCTGCCACCCGTGTATAGAGGTCACTAGCCTGGGCACCACGCCCCCTGCCGTGCCCGGGCACACTGCTCCTGCCACATGCCCTGCTCCCTGACAAGTGTCCGCTGTGCCCCAAGCAGCTGCCCGGGCTCTCACCCGTCACTCGGGGCGCTCAGGCCGTGCTCGCCGTGTGCTGTCAGCCGCTCATCTGCCGTCGCCGCCGCTCTTCCCCCCGGACGGTCTCCATGCTTTCTGCTTTGTTTTGTTTATTTCCTTCCTGACGGGTTCCCGGAAAGCGCGTGACTCCCCGCCCACGTGACCAGAGGCAGGACCAATAGACGCCGCTTGGTACCCGAGCCTGGCCAATCAGCGGCGCAGCTGTCAGGGGTGGAAATTAAGTGGGGGGGGGGGGGGTAAGTGAAAAGAAGTCCCGAGCAGGAAGAGAGAAGGAGAGAGGGCACAGCAGAGAACTCGTGCCCTGCCCCACAGCCCGCTCCATCACTGCTCCCCATACTACTGGTGCGGGCACAGCGCCCGGGGGAGAGGGGGCGCCCCCTATGTGACGTGCCGCACAATGTGCCCCCGGTGTGTGTGGTGCGGGGAATCCCTCAGTGGGAGGGCTCTCCATTCATTCATCTACATAGCGAGGAGGGGGCGGATGACTTGTGTGACAATGTGATGTGAATGTAGTAAGCGATCAATTGTACACGTTACACATCAACATGGCTGGGAATTATTTGGTTGTAACTCACTGTCCCCCCACCCCCTACATGTAGCTTCTATGTCCTACAACACCTCAGCGAGTCTACATTGGCATCTGTCATTCAGCCCCCCCCAGAAAGTATGATAGCCCTCCCTTACATTAAGTTATGTACCCCTAGTAGCCCGACTTCTTGTGGAGCACTCACTCTGTATATTACCCCCTTCTTGTATAATCCCTCACACACTATATGGATGCCCCCTGATGTGACCCATCAGCTTATAATGCCCCCCTTCCTGTAGACCCATTGTAAAAACCAGGGCCAACCTTAAAAATATGCCTTCCCCCTTCCCAAGGTAGTACAATGTATGCATTGTCCTCCAAATTAATAACAAATTATAACATAAACAATCCCCTCTTTAATTCAGATATGTAGAATGTCCCTCAAATTATGATAATATATTAATAATATTATTATAAAAATGCGTTGCATATGTGAAGTAGCATCAAAAATGAATTGTGGATGAGTTTTTTGACTGGGTCCTCATCAAATGAACTTATTTCACAAATAGGCCATATAGGCCTTTTTTGTGAAATAAGTGCATATGTGAAGTACACAGATAAAGCACCAAGCTCAGTATGTTTATACAGCACCATAACCAAGTGTAGTACAGAAAGATAGCCCCAGAATTGGAACACAACTAAGCACATAGATACAGCACCAGAACCTAGCTCAATTCATAAAATCAGTACCAGAACTGAACTCCAAACACAATTACAGCCTGCATCCAAAGCACATAAAAACAGCACCAGATTTAGGATCCATACTTAAAGGAAACCTACCACTTGAAGTGGCAGGTTTCAGAAGAAAACACAGAGCACCAGCTCAGGCTGAGCTGGTGCCGGTGCTTATTTTTGTTAGTGTTTTAAAACGCGGTATCGCGGTTTAAAACACTTTTTAAACTGTATAGCCGGCGCAGGGAGGTACACGCTCGGCGCTTACCATGCGCGTGACTACATAGGAAGTGAAGGAGAGCCGCGCGCATGGTAAGCGCCGAGCGCGTACCTCCCTGCGCCGGCTATACAGTTTAAAAAGTGTTTTAAACCGCGATGCCGCTGTTTAAAACACTAACAACAATAAGCTCCGGCACCAGCTCACCCTGAGCTGGTGCTCGGTGTTTTCTTCTGAAACCTGCCACTTCAAGTGGTAGGTTTCCTTTAAATACATGATGAGTGGAGGCCACAATAAGAGGTTGAGACAAAAGGGGGCCTACACCAAGAGGGGTAGATGAGAGGGGGCCTCGATAAGAGAGGAGAGAAGAGGGGGCCACAATATAAGGGGACCACAAATGAGAGAAGTGAGAACAGATGGGCCACAAGATAAGGGCCCACAAGATGAGGGGGGGGGAGTACCTTATATACTCGAGTATAAGCCTAGTTTTTCAGCACAAAAAATGTGCTGAAAAACCCAAACTCGGCTTATACTCGAGTCAAAAAAATAAATATATCTAAACCTTTCCAGCGACCCCTGTATATCTTCTGTGTGATCTGTCCGGCAGCGGCGGCAGGCTATATACACTGGGGCAGGGTCTGGCAGGCTATATACACTGGGGCAGGGTCTGGCAGGCTATATACTATGGGGCAGGGTCCGGCAGGCTATATACTATGGGGCAGGGTCCGGCAGGCTATATACTATGGGGCAGGGTCTGGCAGGCTATATACACTGGGGCAGGGTCTGGCAGGCTATATACTATGGGGCAGGGTCTGGCAGGCTATATACACTGGGGCAGGGTCTGGCAGGCTATATACAATGGGGCAGGGTCCGGCAGGCTATATACTGGGGAGGCTGTGACCAATGCATTTCCCACCCTCGGCTTATACTCGAGTCAATAGGTTTTCCCAGTATTTTGTGGTAAAATTAGGGGCCTCGACTTATACTCGGGTCGGCTTATACTCGAGTATATACGGTAAGTAGTTTCCATAAGAGACGGAGATAAGACTGGGTCCACAATAAGAGGTAGAGATGAGAGGGGGACAGCAGGAGCCGAGGCTTGCTTTCAATGTACCTCACTTTTCAGCAATCTTGGGGCTCAGCACTTTCAGCTGGTGGGTGGGATTTTTTTATTTTCTATGTCATACAACACCTCAGTGAGTCTCCATCTGTTTTGCTAGCCAGATGAAATTCAGGAAAAAAATTACATTAAAATTAGATTATGAGGGACGATGATATTTTATTGCATTCACTTGTACCCCTGATTTTAATGTAAATGTCCACTTTTAGCCTTTTCCAAATCGGAGAGCTCATCTGGCCATTTCTCAGTAATTTTCAATGGGGCGGGTACTAGAAAGGGCACCTGCTTTCATAGTTACTTTTAGCCTTAGCCATTGGGTCCTCTTGGCAAGAAATAATCTGCCAAGGTTCCTGCATCTTCCTTACATGTGCCCGCTGCTAGTTCCCAATTAGCCCTTTGGTGTTATACATGGCCTCCTGTGTTCATTTGACTGACAGGGCCCAGAAGATTTAGTGTTTGCTCATTACAGACCATGAAATCCCAAGGAGGTATGTTAGTTCTGAATATGTATTATTATTTTCATCCTTTCAGTTACTGTAGTTTATGCGTCTTGGTGTATTGACCTTGATCTGGGCAATACCGAGGGCCAGTACTTTGGTTGAGTGAGATTCTTACTAATGCATTTTACCACTACAAGTCGCCCAGCTCTCGGCTGCTTCTGATCTGTACCGTGGCTAGCGTATGATCGGCCCAGGCTCTGATACTAATGAATACCGATGTTTACTCCCCAGAAATCCAATTTGGTCAATCCCTGATAATACTGTTTTAAACACCACTTCCTAACTGGGGCCCCCTTTGCTTGTTAGGGGGGCTATTACTAGTTATCTAAAAGGGCAACATACAATTTCTGGGGCTACTTATTTCCATTATCTCCACCTGCCGCTTGCATTTGTGGGCACTATTCCAGTCCCAAAAACACAGAAGTGGAGAACCCTGAACTTGTCAAGCTCCATACACATATATCCTATGAACTTGCAATTAATTTAATGAATGCTTGTCCCCAGCATTTTGCTCTACCCTTCTTCTGCTGACGAGAAGACATTGCTGATCACTTAGTGAAATGGAGAGAGAATTGTCCTTCTTTGACGCCATGGTTAGTGTATGGACTTTAGTCATTCAGTCTAGGTTCCATCATTTTATATATCATACCCTCACAACTTCAAAAAATTGGTTACCTTGCGTTGGACCCCTGCTTCCACTGCCAAACTGATGCAAGGGGTTGTGTGTGTTTTTGCTTTGGCAGTGCAATGGCTGCAATGTTAGGATGACTGCATGGCCCATGTTTGCAGTCCTGATGGAGTGGTTTTTCCATGAAATCTTTCCAGCACACGGCCTGTGATTCCTGGAGAGCCTTATAGTCACATTGGCTTCTTTATAGTTTGGTTATTTAGATCCGCTGCAGTGATGGTTTGTTGGTTGGAATGTATTGTTCTACTCCATGTCTTGGTTTAGCACAAATGCACATGGATAAAAAAAAATAATTAAATATTATATTTAGCTCCAAAATTGTGTGCTTTATATACTTTATACATGTGTACTTGAGCTGCCGGGAACCTTCATGTTTATTTCACTAGAGGTGATTCAACATTCATTTTGGGATTCAATACCACTGAATTGTAATGAAAACCCTCAGCGTGCTATTGCATTGCTGAAATGGAGAATAATTCCATAACATGATTCAAAGTGTGCCGCTATAAATTCTGGAGGTATAGTATAAACTGTAGAAAGCCATGGGTCCTGTATTACAAGAAGAAAACAAAAAAGAACTCCTGCTGCTGCTGCTCCTTTTTTACAGAGGCAGGCGCTTCGATCCAACAACGTCCGGTCACCAACTACAGCGTTGAATCTAATGTGGTGTCTGACACACGGCAGTGGTGGGGTGGACTTGCCCTGCTTATTTATGCAGATACATGGCACGAACAGGAGACGGAGCAGTACAACGGTAGCGCCAGAGAGGGCGAGTATAACTTTTTTTCTGTTTTCTTAGACCCCCAGCAGGTTATACATTTTTGTTTAAACCCGCACAAACCCCTTTAATAAAAAATTTTACACTGTACTTGCCTCCTCCTGCACCCTTGCAGCAGCTCTCCTCTCCTGCTGTGTGTAGTACTGAAGCTGGCAGGCAGGCTGATATCATATCATTGTGCCTACTGGAATCTACACACAACAGCAGCAGAGGAACAGAAATAATGTAGAGAGATGACAGATGTCTGTATTATCACTGTATACAACCCTGTCGTTGTCCTGAGGATGCCCAAAGAGTTTATGTCCTGGGATAGAGCCCGAAATCCATGACAGTTGGGAACTATGAGTGAAGTACTGTGTCTGGTCACTGTTGCCCCTTCATTCAGCAGATTTGGCAGCAGAATAGCAGCTTAACCCCACACGTTACAAATTAATCTTCAATCCTAAGGAATAGCCATGAAAAGTCTGTTTAAAGAAATATTTGTTGACTGCTGGCTCTCACCCAACTTACCGACCAGTACTGTACCAATACTCAAGGGTATAATGCCATGAAGTTATATACAGCAGAGGTTTCTATAATCACCAGCTTTATTGTACATTTAGTCTTCTTAGCTTAATTTTTGGAAATTTGATTAATAATGAATCCAAAAGGAAGATAGCAGCTGCAAGAGTGCATTTGCATTCCCTATGACATTGACTATTCAACTTTAAGAAATAGCTGAGTCACTTGTAAGAGACATGTTTGCTATGGATACAGCTATTCATATTAAATAGTGTTGTCACACTGTCCAACCTTGGCAACTTGCCTTCCCTATAGCCACATTAATTATATATATTTGTTAAGTAGTTATTGATTGGGAGAAATGACTGGAGAGGTCGACTTGAGTGTGTGTAGTGTCTATGTATGATAAGTAGACTTAATTGCATAATGCTTTATGCATTACTAAACCTTTGTTGTGAATATATATTATATATCACACACACGCCATGTTTTGATTCTTTCTTCTCCTGCCGTGAGCAGTGTTTCTGAAAGACTTCTCAAGTGTGCACACAGCAGATAGATAAGGACATAAGGATAAAGATGAATTCTGCACACTTTTTTCCATTATTGAGTATATACATATCACATATATAGGCAAGTGGAGTCTCTGTATACCTTACATACAGCAGGGAACACAGAATTAAAAAGGATAGACAACTATGCTTTTTTTATTCTGCTTGCTGAAAATAAAAGTGAATGTTTAGTGGAGGCTATAAACAGTGTATGGGAGACTGATAATCCCAGCCTCCAGTAAAAGTTTACCTATTTTTGTATTCCCCTTTATATTGACATGTGAAATGACATGTTTGATTGTAAAATGTTAATTTAACAACAAGCAATAAGATAATTTATATATAAAAACATTCAACTTTCAAAAAGAAAATGACGTTTTACACAGGACCTACACCAAGCTCATGTTCCATACAACTATTTTTATTCTATTAAAAACACAAATTCCAAGAGTCTGACTAAAGGCACACAGTGATTGGTGGTGAGGACAAGAACCAGGAACGGCATGTGCTTTGTAGAAATTACGAAGAAATTACATAATTGGGGCACACATATTTGGAGATGATTCAAAACTGAAAAGAAATAGACTCAGAAATGTCCAATAAGTTATAAAAATACATAAAACATAGAAAATCCTTTAGCCACTTAAGTGGTCCGTTTCAGATTTAAGAGATCTAAAATTATTTGGTGATATTAAGTTAAAGCATAAAGGAAACCTACCATCAGGAAAACACCAACTGAGGTGTCCTGATGGTAGATTCCTTTATGGTTACCAAGACCTACACTGCCTTTACCTAATCTTTTCTCATAAGGCACTAAAAACTTTAGCTGTGTTCATGCAAATGAACTTCAGAGGCTACTGGGTTCCGAGGCTCATTTGCATGAAACACAGATATATTTTTTAATTAGGAGAAAAGATTAGGTAAAGGCAGTGTAGGTTTTGGTAGTCAGAAAGGAATCTACCATTAGGAATACCTTAGTTAGTGTTTTCCTGATGGTAGGTTTCCTTTAAGTTATCAAAAACAGAAGTAATTATATCTTTGTGCCCTGCTGATCTTAACCCATGAGAGGAGTAAATCAAATGAAGGCTGTAGTGCTGTAAAGTCCCAGCATTGAGCAACCTTGTCACCAGTTCTATTGATGTGTACATAGTGTTATAACAAATGAGCAACAGTCACATGATGAGTTTTATATACTGTATATAAAAAAGGCCAGAATTGTGGCGAGGAAAAAAAATACTGTAAAAGTTTCCATTTTTCCTTAGGTTTCAAGTTTTCAATATAACCAATATAACCCTTTAACTAATTTCCTTTTAGAGAATTCAGCATCGGTGTTGACCATACAAAAGCTGCAGACAGTGTTGGTTACAGGCCCTAGAGAACCTTGTAATAAGTAACAGCAGGCCTGTGAAAAGTGAACTTTTAATCCTGGTTTGCAACTCCTGAAAAAGTTCTGGCCTGAAAGAGCTTTCTGCTCTTTGTAATGAACAGTTCCACAAAGTCTCCCCTCTGCTTTGATCCAAAATCATGATACAGCTCCTACTCCTAGCCGAGGGGCTGAACAATTTTAATTTCTTTTCACAGTCATGCTGCTACTAGCTACATACAAAGGTATGCTCACACATCTCTACACCTTCTACTCTATATGATCAAAACTGCTGACAAATTCCATTTAAGCTGACCATTCACATGTGATGCATATCAATTAACCTACTAACTTTGGGGGCATCAGCTCACAATGCAATGTGCATGGGGCCTCCTTTCAGTCCCAAAAACATCAAGGGAGTAATCCTTTTGTCCTTGGAGAGATAAGACACCACATCTATGTTTATGGAAGGGTCAGCAGGGGCAACCCAGTCTTAAGATCTCAGATAAAAATTTCATTAAAAAGTCAAAGTGAAATCCAGACGTATAGAATAAAGAGATGAAACGTTGTGTCAAAGTATTAGAAATGCAGGAGCAACTGAGGAATTTCAAGTAATACACATTTTAAGGCATTTAGGTACTGGAAACATTAAGGCAGGTCTTCAGGTCTCTTCCTAAAATAAGAAAAACAAATAGAAAACAGAACCGTTAATAATTATTATGATTATCATCATTATTATTATGAAAGCAATAAGGAAAGAACATATATAATATTCATTGAGTTACTCGCATTGACCTTTATAAAGCAGTATGTCCCTTACAACAATTTGACATGACTGTAGAAACATGGTCCATGTTGCTGGCTGTATCTTCCAAGCCAAAATAGGAACAAGGACTTCCAGCCACATATCAATGATGCTTTTAAGGTAGTCACAGCCTACCCACAGGACTACTACATTGATAAGTAAGCCTGTTTTCAGTATACATATGTCTCTCCAGGAGTCAGCACCTCACAGAATTACAGAGAACAGCGATGCCAGTAGTAGATCTGTAGAATTACACAATTTGCAGATGGGGGCAGAGGTTCATTTCCCTACCATGATCCGCAGAAATAAGAGACATGACACTTATTTGCTGCGGATTACAATTTGGCTTTGTAAACGCATTTCTGGTGCACATTTTGTCCACAATGTAGGCATGGGATTGCCATAAATCACAAACACTACAATACTACTGTACTATGCATGTCTGCATATAATACATAATGTGTGCAGATACCCTTTGGGTGGATTCACATGTGGAACGTTTGTTATAGATATCCGTGTAAAGGAGTCGTGGAAACGGCAAAATACCTGCTGCAGGTGAACATATCCTTACAATGACCAGTTTTGTAGTTTTAGATCTTCAATAACCTGTGTATGTAACTGGGTTTTCCAGGTTACAGATAAACTACCAATAGGTAATATCACCAATAGGGGTCAGATCCACTGACAACTTGATGTTGCACAAATCAGAATGGGGTTTGTAAGAATTACGTGCATAACCCTACATTCTCATTTATGTAACAGAATTTCAGACAAAAACCATTTCTCTACCAGAAGACACAAATGCTCAGCAAAGAAGGAGACAGCCAATGTATAAAACAGTGTGATTGAAAATGACAGGCACAGCCCACCTCTGGCTTCATTACATAGTAGTCACTTTCTATTCTTACCTGGAGAAGGGGATCTGTTTTAAGGCCAATGGTTTTTCAGATAATAGATCACTTCAGAATTTAGCTGAGGTCCAAATAAAGGATTTAACTGGGCCAGTATTGCAATAAGCCAGCTGTATGGGAAAACAGATCACAGATCATGACCAAATATCACATTTCGTATATATTTGCATATCCCTTATCAATGCAATAAAAAAATATGATGCAAATGAGGGGAAAAGGACATGAGAAAATAAAGCTATTTCCGCAAAGGGGAAACAATCAAGCATTGTAGTTATGTAATAAATATGTTGCCCTATAGTAATGTATAAATGCATTATATGAACATGTACCCTTTCAGCTGGAGACACATGGGGCACACACACTTCCCAGTCCACCCAGTGGTAGTTTAAACATGTAGAAAGCTCTCGTCATCCACTATACAAGGGAGCGGTTT
Source organism: Engystomops pustulosus (assembly GCF_040894005.1). NCBI lineage: Eukaryota > Metazoa > Chordata > Amphibia > Anura > Leptodactylidae > Engystomops > Engystomops pustulosus. The sequence continues at coordinate 68,792,407 of NC_092414.1, forward strand.
AACCCGTGTATGCCCAGTATAATAATGCGCTTAATCTATAGAGGGACACACATTCTATAAGAGCTTATTTACACAGGGCTCTGATCAGCTGAATAACTGTTCACATGATTGTTTGCTCCCAACCATCGCTCTGTGCCAATGTTATTGTTTGTATAAAGAGTTAAAAACAGCTGACATGGGATATAGATCACCTACTGGGGGCTAATGGCCCAAACCTCACATAATACAAAACAATGGCTCACTGTACATTGAACAAGCAAGCACTGATGGACTAGCTAGGAACATCAATCTGTGCTCAATATGGGAAGATTACCTGTAAATTAAATCTCCCCCCTACTCTACACTTTTATTAGCAGAAGGAAATCTACCATCAATATCAAGCACAATAAAGCAGGGGAACTTAGGGCAGAGTCAGGCAGGAGGAATCTACCATCAGATCTACTGACCTGATAGTAGAATACTCCTGGTAGGTTTCCTTTAAAGGAAATCTGCCATCATAATCAAGTATGATAAACCGGGGACACTTACTCATAGATCCAGGCACTGTGACTGTGGTAATCTTTTTAAAATTGTTTATCATGGCCTCCTTCCTCAAAAAGCAACTTTTCAAATTATGCCAATGAAAGGTTCTGGGGGGAGTTGCCAGAGCCCTTGTAAGCTTCACAGGTTGTTATACTGTGTCACCCTTCTCCCTCCCTCTGCCTGCTGTAATCTCACAAAGTGGGAGGGGGAAAAGCTCCTGCAGAGTATAACAGCCCCTGAAGCTACAGCATGGAGGGGCTCTGTTAATGCCCCCAGCGCCCTTCAGGCTAATAATCATATTTTAAAAGTTGATTTTAGAAGAAAGGAGGCCATGGATTAGAAATTAAGAAAATTACCCTAGTAACAGTACCTGGATCTATGTGTAAGTGTCCCTGGTTTTTAATGCTCGATTTCCTGTAAAGTGAACCTGTCACAAGGAATTTTTAAATGATGTCAGGTTCCAATAACCTATGCTATGCTGGTTATACAAACGCCGTTGTCAGCAGGAGTGTATATAAGTGTTATAGTAATGTCACATAGAATTATCACTTCTACCGTAGGAATATTAGTGTTACTGAATCCTGTTCTCCACTCTGGTGCACATACGTCAGTACATAAAGCCATGAAAGCAGTATAGAAGAAGCAGTGCGCCATGCTGTGCATTATTCTGTATCTGAACAGTGCACTGCTGCTGTGTGAGAGGAGCATCCTCCGGAGGTTCATACGCCGCACTCTTCAGCTTTGTTTTGTTGCATTGCAGGGTTTAGGGAAAAAAACACAGCAAGCTAGGCAGAGATTGCCGAGCTCCCGGATGGAGAGTGGTTATGTAACGCTGCCCCAGAAATTCCAGCAGCTACTCCAGAAGGATCCCTTGCTTCAGTACACTGCTGGAAAATAACATGAAGTATTGTGATGGCCATAAGAAGAATAACTTCCTTATCGAGAGAGAAACGACTGACCTGCCACAGTGTTACAACCACAAGGACAGCGCACTGTCTCATCAGGAACATATCCTTACATTACAATGTGCCAGCACAACCTTATAGATATAGTAGCATGGTTGCTAGGTTGCACATTGGAGCCGTGTCAACTGCAAACATTTCACAGATCAAAGACTACACTAAGCCATGGTGCTTCTATCCAAAGCGGAATTTTAAAGGGAACCAGTCACCCCATTTTTCACAATTACAACTAGTGACAGGTTGCCACAGAGCCCTGTTAACTAAATCCCACCCTTTTTTTTTTAGCTAAAAATTGTTTTCCTCACATCCCCATAAAATCAACTTTATGTTATCCTACCTGGCATCAGAGTGGGTGTGTCCTGCTTATACAGCCGCTCCCATCTACGCCTCCCCAAGCCATATGCCTACTCACCATTCAACACTTCATGTCATGTAACCAGGGTGTGGTCATCCAAGGTCCTTTACCTCCTAACATTAAAAGAAAATCTACCACAGGATCAAGCATTGAAGACCAAGCACACTGACATACTGGTGTGTGCCCCCTCTAGTAGGATCTTCTCTTCTTTTAGCTTCTTATGCCCTGGTTTTTAAGGGAAAAAAAATGATGCAAATAAGACTGAGGGAGCTTGGAGCCCCTAAGAATTATTTGCATAATTTTGTAAAAGCAAGGGCATAAGAAGTTAAAAGAAGAGCAGATCCTACCAGGGAGGGCACACACCAGTATGTCAGAGTGCTTGGTCTACAATCCTTCATCCTGGTGGTAGATTTCCTTTAACATCTACCTCATGTATGTATCTGATCACATGAAATCACAGCATGCCCCCATGAACTTATAGTTTTTCTTACACCTCCACAGAGGAACGCGATGATTTACATCATCAGATACATACATGGGGTAGATGTTAATGTTACTGTGTAATGGACCTTAAATGACATCACCCTGGTCACATGAGATGAAGTGCTCAATGATGTAACGGAACTCTCTCGACGTTCCAGCAAAGCACAGTGTAAAACATTTGACACAGGTTTTTCTACCCCTGATAATGAGTAAACAGCTGTATATCTCAGAGACTACAAGTTCTTAAAAGCAAGCACTCACTCCTATTGCTCTATATTACTGTTTGTAATGTATTATTTTATTTGTATATGTCCCCTATAATTTGTAAAACTCTACGGATTGCAATGGCGCTATATAAATAAAGATTATTATCATATGTCTGTAGTTGGATATTGGCAAACGGTCCCTAAAGAAAGGAAGCATTTAGGAATAAGGACAATGATTTTTTATTCATAATTTTGTTTATGAAGTATTTATTCTGAGTGGGTTAATTTAAATGACAGGTTTCCTATAATTCATTCCTTATAGATAGGGGTAATGTGCTTGATGGCTAAAGAGTCCAAACCAAATGGTAATGAAATAAATCACTTCAGATCTCCTACAAGCAGCAGACTAGTCCACTATGGTACAGCTGGATAGCCAATCTCCTGAGACTGAGGAAGAGTTTGTGAGCTCGGTCCGATATGAAGTATAGAAAGGCCTACGGCAGAGGCGTCACTCAGTGAAATTCTGAGCAAACATTGTATGAAAATAAACTTTTCCAATGTTTAATCGAGCTGTGCCCAGAATATACCCCCTAGTGCCCTGGAAGGTGCATCTACAGTAATTCATGACAGGGCACAGGCCGCCCTATGAGTCTGTAGTAGGTGACTGGAGTCATCAGCTTTCACGTCAGAGTACATAAATCCACTAGAGGCCGATGACACCATCTATTTCCTGCCCTCCCTTTATGGAAAATGGCAAGAAAGGAGTAAAGCAAAAAAAAAAATCATAATACATGCCCTCAATTGGGTGGTTCAAAGAGTTGGGCAAGGATATAGAGAGAATAGGACTTACATCTTCTGTTCCCTCCTCTACACACTCTGTGCACCATCTTCTTCTGATCTGGTGATAAAACTCAATACCAGATCAGGAAAACTGATTGTGAGAAGCAAATGGAAACCTAGGGTGGACATTTGACTAGCTATCAGATGCCTATATTGCCATATAGGTTTCCTTTAACCCCTTAACGCCACAGCCCTTTTTCATTTTTGCGTTTTCATTTTTTACTCCCCATCTTCAAAAATCTATAACTTTTTTTATTTTTCCATGTACAGAGCTGTGCGATGGCTTATTTTCTGTGTAACAAATCTGTATATACTCGTGTATAAGCCGAGTTTTTCAGCACAAAAAATGTGCTGTGTCCTGAAGACAAGTGGCGCGGAAGCCTGAAGAAAAGCGTCGCGAACATCGGGGGAGCAGCTCTGCACATCGGGGCCACCAGAGGGTGAGTAAATAAGTTTATTATTTTTTAATGATGGGGGCAGGCTGTATTCCACTGGGGGCAGGCTGTATTCCACTGGGGGCAGGCTGGCTATATACTGGGGGGGGGGGGGGTCTGTGACCAATGCATTTCCCACCCTCGGCTTTTACTTGAGTCAATAGTTTTTCCCAGTTTTTGTTGGTAAAATTAGGGGTCTCGGCTTATACTTGGGTCGGCTTATACTCGAGTATATACGGTACACTTCAAAATGATGGTAATTAATATTCCATGCTGTGTACTGGGAAGCAGGAAAAAATTTCCAAATGCAGTGAAAGTGGTAAAAAAAAGCCCATTTGTGCCGTATTCTTGTGGGCTTGGATTTTACAGATTTCACTGTACTCCCCAAATGACATGTCTACTTTATTCTTTGGGTCGGTACGATTATGGGGATACCAAATTTGTATAGGTTTTATAATGTTTTCATACATTTAAAAAAATTAAAGCCTCCTGTACAAAAATTTTTGGGGGGATTTTGCCATCTTCTGGCGCTGATAACTTTTTTATACTTTGGTGTACAGAGCTGTGGGAGGTGTCTCTTTTTTTGCGGATTTTGATTATGTTTACAATGTTATCATTTTTAGGACTGTGCAACCTTTTGATCACTTATGGAATTTTTAATTTTTTTTTAAATGGCAAAAAAGTGGCATTTTCGACTTTGGGAGCGATTTTCCGTTATGGGGTTAAACGCAGTAAAAAACTATCACATTTTGATAGTTCGGGCATTTTCGGACGCGGTGATACCTAATGTGTTTATGATTTTTACTGTTTATTTATATTTATATCAGTTCTAGGGAAAGGGGGATGATTTGAGTTTTTAGGTTTTTTAATTATATTTTTTTAAAAACTTTTTTATTTTTACTATTTTTCAGACTCCCTAGGGTACTTTAACCCTAGGTTGTCTGTATGATCCTACCATATACTGCCATACTACAGTGTGCTGTAGTGCTGAAGTAGCCTAAGGTCTTCGGAAGACCCGAGGCTACCATGACGACGGATCGCCGCTCCCCGATGACGTCACGCCATCAGCCCATGCGCTGCTATCTTTTTGAAGGTGTCGGCAGCTTTGCGATCAGCAATATGCAGCAAAGACTTACCGGCTATGGAGAGGGCTCAGCCCTTGAGCCCTCTCCATGCACCCGGCATGTGACGTAATACTACGTCACATGTCGGTAAGGGGTTAAAAGGGAACCTGTAATCAGGAGCCTTTTTATGGCTTTGACATGTCCCCATAGAGAATAGTGAACACATTGCCAAGGTGATTTTAAAAAAAAGATAAGTTAGAAAAAAGTTTACCCTTCTCTCTGCAGAGCGGTTTTCCTAGTCCCATGGGAGTGGCCAGTGAGGAAATCCCTCTGTCATGAATCGATTTCAAATTGGAAAGAAAAAAAAAACTCCCCTATATTCCCCAACTCAAATGTGTTGTCATTTTCACTGAACGATGTAATTTGTACTTTTAATATGGATAAATAAAATACAAGAAGTTTTAAGAAGTGTTGCTTCTGCACAAAACATTAACAAGCAGGATCTGTTTGCACTTGGGACGCTAGGGAAGGCAAGAGCGGTTTCCTTCATGCATCGATTTCAAATAAAAAAAAAAAAATCCTGTGTATATCTCCCCCCTCAGGACATCATACATGTCTGCCCCACTGTGTGTGAGTAAGATTACCACAGTCACAGTGCTTGCATCTATGATTAAGTGTCCCTGGTTTATCCGTACTTCATTTTGATGGTGTTAACCCGCTGATCGCCACCAACTTAAGGGGCTTTGCTCCCGGTGACCCCAGGCTGTCTCGTTTTAACCCTTTCATTACAATGTGTGTAATGGAAAATAGCACCCAAATTCGAAAATGGCACTTTTTTGCCATTTTTAAAAAAAATATAAAAAATTCTGTAAAAAGTGACCAGTCCTAAAAATTATAGCATTGAAAAAGTAATCAAAAATCGCAAAAAAATTACACCACACACAGCTCTGGGCACCGAAGTATGAAAAAGTTATTAGCGCAAAATAATATTTTTCTTTTGTACAGAAGGTTTAAATTTTTGTAAATGTATAAAAACATTATAAAACCTATAAAAATGTGGTATCCCCGTGATCGCAAAAACCCTAAGAATGAAAAAGACAAGTTATTTGGGGCGCACAGTGAAGGATCAGGTCACACAGCGCTCCCAATAAAGATGAGTCCTATGTAGTATTTATCAGGCACTCGATAGACAAATCCAGAAATAAGCAAGAGTTAATGTGAACCTTCAGAAGGAGCACGTGTCATGGAAACTGGGAGCCGGCCAGGAGTCTGGACTAAATGAATCTCATGACAACCTGCGGGCCTGCTTTCCATCAGGGCAGAGAAGAATTCCACCAGAAGCTGTGAGAGGACGTTATCAGATATATTATATGCCTCCCATTACCATCAACCCCATGGGGAAGCCTCCTGCTAGGCTTCACAGACTGCCACTTCCATAAGAATGGATATCTGTATGTTGTATCAGTATAGATCCCATGATTTGATTGTGATATTCCCATATTCAATATTACTGTGCAAAGTGGACAATATGATTGTCAAGTTGTTCACCATTGAAATATTTATATGATCCACTCTGTAACTTGTCTTATGTATATTATGTACATAACTGTTGATAAAAAAATTCTCTTCTTATACATGTTTCAGTTTGTGGTGGAGGGCTGGTAATTTGACTGAAATATATATATTTTTTTTACTTTGGATGTGTACCTAATATCCAACCACTATTTCCAAGCAGTGGCATGTTTACACCCTATTCACAGGATCGGTGGGGGTCTCAGTGCTGTGCTTGCAATCTCTGTCAGGTCCATAGAGATGATTGGAGCAAAACGGACATGTGCCGTCGTCTGCTCCGCTCATCTCGGGGAGCAACAAGGGTTCCAATAGAGGTAACTCATTGTTCTAGGGGTCTGTGGGGGTCCAATCACTGAGACACCCACAGATCAGTATGTTAGGCCCTATCCTGTGGATAGGGTCTAACTTGTTTCCTGGAAAAACCCCTTTAACAATTGTTTCATAGGTCAATGTCAGCATGTGGGCACGATCAGTGTGCTGAAACAGGAAGAGTCTTGTAGAGAAGGCAGAGTGATGCTAAGAGTGTTTGTTCTTATTAAGAAATAACAGCCACAAGCTGTATTTGGCAATGTCTGATTCCTAACAAAAAAAAAACATGCTTAGGCCCAGTTCACACTTGGGTTGGGGTTTTTCCATAGAATCTCCGCTTAAGGAAAGCATAACAAACTACAAACAGAAGGTGGAAAAGTCTTTAAAGGACTTTCCATTACACATCTGTTTTTAAAGGGAACCTCTCCCCAGATTATCACTAATTAACCTAATGAGAGGTTCCCTTAAAACTTATTCTAACTATTGCCCACAGTTTTTAGCTATAAAATGCATACTTTCTATCCCCAGAAAATCATACCCTGCCAGAAGGAGCTGCGAGTCACAAGGGGAGTGTATTATTCCTGCAAGACAGTGTGTGACCCCATCTCCAATATACAGTCAGGATATTTTGGGTTGCTTGTTCTTTTCAGGATGAGTTGTGTTCTCTAAGGGGGTTGGCCATGTTACATCATGTTTTGTGTAATGTGTGTGTGTTGGGGGCAGGATATTTGGCTATTAAAAGTGAAGCCTCCTGTCTATTACCTCATCAGCCAGACATTCCTGTCCATAAAATGGCCGGGTCATATGATCTTATCTGTCCATGAACAATTGCCCTGCCAGGACCTTGATCTTCTATTTATTAATAATAAATCATAAGGTCCTGGCAGGGTGATTGCTCATGGACAGAGATCACATGACCCTCCATCTGCAGCCATTTTATATTCGGGAATGTCTGGATGATGAGGTAAAAGACAGGAGGCTTCATTTTACATATCAAGAAAGCAGCAGAACTATTAATAGATGTATATTAGTACATGGCAAGATTGTGTGTGGTGAACAGATTATACTGATTAACCTTCTGGGATTTTTGGAAAACAAAAATCCTGCCATAATAGAAAAATGTATTATCTGTGTCAGTACTAGTGCAGGAATAACACATTTATATTAAGAGTTACCATGAAATAGCCCCAGCACCCTGTGATCTGCTGTGGTACAGATGCCATGCAAGGGGACCCCCCCTCTCTAAACCTAATCTAGAAGGATAACCATCCAAATCCAAATCCAGGCACAGCATAAAGCATTGTATATGTACTGTGTCCTCACTGTGTTTGGTAGACAGACAGGGTCATGTTTGTTGGCCAACAAGGTTTGTCAGTAAGATATGCAAGTAGCTGGTAGAAGGGCGTATCAAAGTCACTGCATTGTGACACCAAATATGTCTGTTTATACTCACAACAGGTAGCAGCAGACCGCACACGTCACCAGCATTGTATTGATGACCCTGGAATGGAAGCACAAGCAAGGATTAGAGGTCAGATCTTCAAATCCCCTGTTTAATTAGACATGCTCCTCCATGAAATTTTATGGGGTGATTTATCATTAGACAACTGCTCAAAATCCTGCAGCTTTCCACCAGTCTGATTTATAGTCCGGTGTATGAGTCGTGTTAAATGCCTTCTGATGTGTGTGCTCTATGTGAATAGACTGCACCAGTCCCACGTATGTTTAACATCTGCTCAATTTCTGCCTTTTTGCGATGTTTTTACACAGGAAATTCTCAGATACCTCAAACATAAAAATTGAGCAAAAACTTCCCCTTATAGTAGCAATGGACCCATGTACACCACCTCCTAAGTGGTGTAGTTTTGTGATTAAATTTGCGTTCGTTTTAAAATTCTCAGTTGATTAATGTGGTGTTACACTCTGATGTATTTTTTCCGCCATTACGTGACTTTAGAGATGCGCTTTTTTCTCGCAAAAAAACAACCCAAAAATTTGCGACAATTATACGCCAAGAAGCTACATAGGTCTAATGATAAATCTCCCCCTATGATTCTGTCAAAGATTGTGGGGCACTAAAACACATCTGTACGTAAAGATGAAATTATTAGACTGGCATGCTACATACAAGCCTGAACATATTGGTCCCACGTCAAAATAAAGTTGTTAAAGTTGTATTATATTACAAAAAAAAAAAAATGTACTTTGCTTATGGTATTTATTTCTGCTGCTTTTATTTGGGAAATCCAAACATACAGCACACATTTAATAAATGTGACCAAAAAAAGGATAAAACAAATTAAACTTTATAAATATAACGATAGTGTTTGCGTGGGTTTCCTCCGAGTCCTCCGGTTTCCTCCCACACTACAAAACATAGATTGTTTAGATTGTGAGCCCCATGGGGACTATGTGCACTATACAAATAAAGGAATTAGTATTATGGATTACATTGCCTTAGCCCTATTTATTATGTCGTACAGAAGTGGGTATTTGTACAGCAGAAATGGATCCTACAGAGAACTATAACGGAAAGATGTGTACATTGTCTGTGTTCCACTCCAGGTTTCTGTGTCAATGGGGCTATGCATACAGTATAGGTTCCTTGTAACCTGACCGGTTTCTCTCCCTCCTGGAGACATCTGGGAGTATCTGGTTTTGAGTCTTCAAACACTGAGAACCAGCTGCTTAAACAGGTATAAGCAAATCTAAGTTTACACTATAAACTAGGCACCAAGCAGTGTCAACACAAAAGAAAGGCGTCCTAGCTGATGTAGTGTGTCCCTCGGTTACAAGGTTTGCTATCCTTGGAAGAGCTCTTTATACAGAAATGATATCAGATATCAAGGTGCATAAAGGCTACAAAGATAAATACATTATACATAACATGTAAACAAATGGAATAACTCCAAATAAGAGGAGAGGATATAGATCAGTGGTGGCGAACCTATGGCACGGGTGACAGAGGTGGCACTCAGAGCCCTCTATATGGGCACCCTTGCCATCACTCCAGGGTAGAGTTTGCCAAACAGGACTCAAGGCCTCTTGCTGTCCCAGGCAGCCCTGGACCCTAGAAGGAAGCTACAGTGATATTCCAAACTTCTTCTCCTTCTTTCTGTATTGGTGTCCACAGGGGCCTACACAATTTATGAAAGAGCAGGGAGTAATAAGTTACTGCTTAAATTGTCGCATTGGCACTTTGCGAAAAAAAACTTGGGTTTTAGTTGTAGTTTGGGCACTCGGTGTCTAAAAGCTTTGCCATCACTGATATAGATGATTATTAACCTGCATCCGAGCTCATGTATAATACTCCTCCATAGTACTGGCAAAAGACTATATGTGTATCTCTATTACAGTGCACTTGTTTTATACAATGTCTGTCCCCTTTTCTGAAATGTAATAAAATGTTTGTGATTATATATTTGAGTTATATACAGAATTGCTGTAGGAGTCTGGCTTTTTTCATGTAGGTCATAAATCAGGCATCAAGGAAAAGGAGGTTCTCGAGCAAGTCCATTAAAATACAGGGTAGTGTGCACAGCGTGAAAAGTTGATGCGTTTCGGACAGAACCATGTCCTTAATCGTAATAAAGTACAAAATGGATAAAACACAAGTTTAGACAAAAAGCAGATGATGTGGGAAGGGGAGAGGCCAAAAATCACACAAGATGTGGTGAAAACAATCTGATCAATTACAGAAACGTTACCATAATGTGTTATACCAAATGCACTCTGGTATTCCTTGCATCAGACAGGGGGTAATGAATTATGCAGAGAATACCCCCTTATGTTCTCCTTGGGCATAAACCAGGAGGGCAGTTATTCCAGGAGTTTTACTTCTAAGCTGGCATTCATTACCTGACATGTTTCACATGTCAGAGCTGACCCACATCTAGTAAACATTTAGGATATATTTTGGAATAATATTTGCCATAAATATCAAAGATGTGAATTTATACGAGGCACAAATTTAGTGACTGGTAAATATTGGTAAATGAGCCTTGCTGCTTTCTGGGGATGTCCGGCATCTGTCATCATTTCCTATCAAGTGCACATGAAGGGGACTGAGCTGCCCACCAGCCAGCATTGTGGAATTGCAGAAGACCCCTGCGGACTCAAGATTGATCCCATATTCCGAAGGAGAAGGAAACTACATTTCCCTCAAAGTAAATACATGCTCTACCTCTATTTAAAAAAAAACAAAAAAAAGCTTCTTGTCAAAACCAGATATCTAAAAATGTCAGAATGAATTAACCCTTTCACATCTGCCCATTAGGCTTGCTTACACTGATGCAATGACAACCTATATAGGCTGCTACATAAACATGAAGGGTGCACCACAACGGGGGCAACAATATTACCTCCCTAACTATAATATATATATTTATAGTACAAGGAAGAGAAATTAGGCTCCAAATCCACAACTTTTGCACCTCCTCTAATCTGCAGGAGGGGTCACATGGTAGGAGCCCCTGACTCATACAGAATTTGGAAGCTGGAATATGGGGAAGTTGTGGCTGATCAGAGGAGCAGCTTGTAAGGAGGAGACTACAGCAGTGGTGGGGGGTGGCTGGGTCTCCTTCACCTAGGGAACACTCAGGTCGTCACCCAGTTCTTACGTCTCAATGTTCCGACCACCCTGGCCCTCAGCCCCCGATATAACTGCAGTCATCACAGGATCGTTATGCCAGTGACAGCTCTTCACACTCACCCTCTGTTGGGTCCTTTAGGCACAAACCAGGGCAGCACAGCGCCCACAATGCCCCAGAACACGGTCATGACGATGATAGGAACGAGGAGCCCGGGATACGCCATGTTGTCACCTCACAAGGCACAGACAGAATACAGAACTCCGCAACTACGACTATCAGTCATGTGACTAACCTACTCCCATCACGTGACGAGCAGCACACGCCCCGCCCTCTGGAATGTAACACGAGATGTAGATTAGTTCCAACTCTAGAGGCCAAATTGTTCTGCTGTCGGACATTGTTCCGGAGACTTCGCACATTTTAGATACTTTTCCATTTCTACCCAATGTAATTGCTGCAGTGTAGTAGAAGAAGCGACACTGTATAATAAAGGACATTACCACCATGGCCAAGGATTGGAAACCAAGTTTTCCTTTAGTTTCCTTTAGCTCTTAATTTTACAAACAAAAAGGTTTTAAAATGTATGAAAACGAGTCTGAGGGCGCGCTCACACGAAGCGCTGCGTCACGTTTTTCATGCGTTTTTGATGCAGTCTTAGGCTACATGCACACTGCTGTTGCCCGGCATATCGTAGCACGGCGGGCACACGGCACACTGCAGGTGATCAGTCAGTTGGGATCAATGCAGTGCGCCGTCAATGTGAACAAAGAAGGCCTCTCTTGATAGGCGGAACGGGGAGAGAGGTCCCTATTGTACCCTAAAGAGGGAAGAAGGAAGGGACCTATTGCACCCTGGTGTGACCTAAATTCGGGCCCGCAGCCCTAGGCGACTGCCACCCCGACCGGAACCTAACCCTATTCTCGGTCGCCTAACCCTGCACTTGGAGGGAAGAGGGGGGCGAGAAGGGGAAGGTGTAGGAATGTGGACAGGGGTACTAGGTCAAAGGAAGTCACAGTCAAGTGCACTAGTGTTGTGGCAGATCCTGGGAGCGTGGATCATGTAACAGTGCCAAAGGGTTGGTGCTGACAGAAGATCCGAGTCAAAGAAATGACAGTACCGTATAAGTGTCCAAATGTGGTGTATTAGGTCAAAAAGGAGGAGTATAGTATGCGTGCCAAGTTTATATGTCAAAAATCCCAGGGGAGAAGAATAGACATAAAGCATACTAGTAGCTGCCCATGGAGATACCCTAGTGCAGTATAATTTTCAAAGGGGGGGGGGGGGGTTGCTGTCAAAGGAGGGCATCCAATACATGAGTATGGGTATGGATTCCCTTGTAGGTCAGGATTCCCTGTAGGTCAGGATTCCCTACATGCCATGTTTCACCTTTATATGACAGGCTCTTCAGGGGAAATGAGACCAATATATTCCTGCACCTTGGGTGGACAGAATGGGGTATCTTCAGGTGAAGTGATGCACCTATGGTAGGGCCTGGGTAGATGTGGCTGGGGGAAGGGAGCCCTTCCTAATACCCAGCCAGAGAGGGGAGACGTATACCAGGGATGGTGAACGAGCCGGTACAGTGGTGCTATGGAGACGCGCAAAGTTGATGGGCGTCTGTGCTGAGTAGTCAGTGGAACAAACTCACATGTGTGTGAATGTAGCCTAAAGGCTTCAGCCTTGATCACATGCTGAGGTTACATTGCGTTTCCACTGCATCTGCTAAAACTCAATGTGATCAAGGCTGAAGGTTTTGGAATGCACCAAAACCGCATCAAACAAAACGTGACGCAACGCATCGTGTGCGTCAATTAACAGCTATGGAGTCTGGAGCCCCTCAGACTCATTTGCATAATCATGCTAATAAGAAGATAAAATAAGACAAAAACAAGTATGTTAATGTGCTTGGCTTACAGTACTTGATGCAGCTGGTAGCTTTCCTTTAAGCAGTCTATTTCACTCTGGGATATTTTAACAAACTTGGTAAAAAAGTGAAACTAAAAGTTACAGAAAAAACTTTTTGTTAAAAAAAAAGGAGAATTAATGTTACAGAAAAACATTTCTGAACTATGTGTGACTTAAAAGAAAAAAAAATCATACTGCATACTGATACATCAGGGTCTCTTGGTAGCAATGCCCCGCTAGTATCTCTCATGTAATAGAGTTGTAAAAGGAGTGGAAGACACAACACACATGTACACAGAGCATTGGTGGGTTTTAAGAGAATGATCAGTGGTCCGTTCCCTTACCAATCACTAGAACACCTCCATCCACTTATCAGTAAGGCATCATTATTGATATCTTCAAAATATCTGTTGTAACTGGTGAAGGGTGGGACACTTGGCACCCCACCAGTCAGCCGTGTAGCAGGGTGGTTCAGCATGCATTCCCTTTTGAAGATCCCTGAATGTACAAGTTCCTTTAAAGTCTGTATTTTGCCCAAACAATTTAGCAGTTCTTGTACTGATGAGCTCAGAATGTATGTGTTTCTTTGAGATGTCAGTGATTCATTTTATACTCTGGAAAGTCCTGTTGTGAAAAGCTTAAAATGTTCTTTTAAAGTCAGCCCAGAAGCAGACACATTAGGCGTCGTGGTCAGGTTGAATCGCAGCACCTAACAGGTTAAAGAATATCTACCATTAGAAAGCTACATATTAAGGTAGATCTGCTGGTAGGTTCCTAGTAACATTATAAACACTAATCTATCTTTACCTAAACCTATGATAGGTTCTCAACTAAGCTATTATATTACTATATGCAAATTTTCAGGAGAGGCTACTGGAGCGTGGAATAGGCTCTCCAGGCTTTGGGAGTAAAGGCTAGTACTCGCCTCAGTAGCCTCTGCTGTGCCTTCTAACACTCAGCTAATGCACAGAGTTCCAAAGGAGCTGGAACCACAGAAGGAGTGTTAGAAAGCGTACAGATAGGACGGGCAACAGAGGCTACTAGGGATTGTAGTAGCCCTTGCTCCCACAGCTCGTAGATGCTACTCCACTCCCCAGTAGCTTTTGCCAGAAATAAGCATAATGTTAAATAAAGTTTAGCCTAGAAACTATCATAGGTTTAGGTTAAAGGGAACCTGTCATCAGAAATTGGCCTAATAAACCACACATGGTTCACATGGAACTAGGGGTTTACCTAAAGCGTAATGCCTTGGGGAAATTTGAAAAGCAATGGCGTAAATGGCTGGATTGTCTAGGACTAGGGACGGAGGAATAGCTCAAAAGATGGATGCAAGTGAATCCAAGGAGACTGGCAAAGGCTGGGATAGCGCAGGGGCAGTGTTGTGTTACAGCAAATGAAGTCCAAAGCTTTTGACTAGATGGAACCAGACCGCTGGGATGGGGGTAGTTTCTGGGAGGTTTCTTTTTTTTTCATGGGGGGAGGGGAGTTATTTGTATAATTTTATGGTCACACACTAATTACTGTATTCATAAAAACATCGATGTATATTTTAGAATGGATACTAATGTACATGCCTGAATAAAGGATTTTTTTTTTTTTTTTTTTAAAAAGAGATACGTGTTTAGAAGATAAGGAACCCAGCATCAGATCTACCTTATTAGACTGGAGCAGTTCCCGGCCAGTGTCAGCTGTGGCATTCACCTCACAACCGCCACGTAAGGAGAGGGCTTAGTCCGTGAGCCCTCTCCACACACCCATTCACAACTAGCCAATGTTCCAATTCAACATTGGCTGATAGTGAAAGGGTTAAGGCAATCCTAGAAAATAATGGTCCAGTAGTGCCATAATTAGATTTTTTACTTTTTTTTTTAAACTTTTTTTCAGGCAATGGCAGAAATGGATCCAGTAGGAAAGATAAATAGCAAACAGCTCATTTGGTCATAAAAATGTCAAACTATTACAAAAGAATTTTTAGAAACAGTTCTTTACGTATACAATATTATCACTAATATTAATCCCTCCCCCCATTTCAGCTGAACCCACTAAATAAAAACCGGTCTGCGACTCTTCATCACCCCAGGCACATGATCGGGCACGATCACATACATGCAGCACTCTCTATACGTCTCTTGGATAGGTTCAGGGCATACAGCAGCTAAATCATAGACAAACCAGCAGGCGGTGAAATCCTTTATACATTGCATCCAGCAGTAAACACAGGACAAGGAAGCGCAATAGACTGAGCATTAATGACCTCGGTACAGCAGGATGAAAGCCTATGGGAGGCAGATGCCACTTTACAGAATCCATCCCCTGCCTCCATTGAACATATTATCTGGGGGACCATGTGAACATATGTGGCACGGCAGAGTGGGAATATTTGTCTACTTAGTGCAGATTTGAGATTTACTGCAGACTTTCTACATGGGTTTTTATTAATGCTCGTTTGGTTTTCCCTTTCCAAGCAAAGAATAAAAACACAAAAAAAACAGCATCAAATTCACATCACAGAGCAGATTTTCAGACTTAATGTAAAAAAAAAAAAGCCTTTTCTGCACAAAAATCCACAGTGTGCGCAGATAGCCTAGAAGTTAATTTAAAATTTTTTACAATAGAATACACAGGTGGTCCCCTACTTACAGATTGACCTCTTATGAAACTCTGAATGTTACTTTAGTCCCAGGCAGCAATGGTCATCTGTAAAGTGTCTAATGAAGCTTTATTAATAATCCTCAATGCCATCAAAGCAAAAAAAATGTTGAAAATCTAAATGTCACTGGGGCAATTTTTTTTTCTGGAGCTACAATTATAAAATATACCAGTTCTGAGTTACATACAAATTCAACTTTGCAAACCTAAAGAACCCATGTTGTACGTAACCCGGGAACCGCCTATATTATGCTACTTTAGTGGTTTGACCATCCTTGGATTTTCTTCAGTGACTATTAGACTACATAGGCAGAGGTGGATTCTAATATAGGCGCTAACATTCTCTAACATTTAAGATTTGGACATTTTTTCAATGTTTTATCTTGCATACTAGAGTAGCCACACAATGCATCAAGCAGGCGCTTACCCATCCGCTGGTATCATGCACTGTGAATTTAGGAGACAGCTACCTGTCTTAGGAAAACTACCTACCACACAGATTCACCTGCAGTTGTAAGTGACCCTTAAAGGAAACCTACCGTATGAAATAGTAGGTGTAAGCTGCAAATACCGAGTACCAGCTCGAGCTTATTTTCGTTAATGTCATTAAAAGCTGTATCGCGGTTTAAACTTTTTTTAATCTTTATATCTGAAGCAGCTTCGACGCACCAAGCGCACAACATAGGAAGTGCTGGAGAGCCAGTGACATCACGCACACGGTGCGCCAAAGCTGCTTCAGATATAAAGATAAAAAAAGTGTTTAAACAGCGATACAGCCGTTAATGACATTAACGAAAATAACCTCCAGTACCCTGAGCTGGTACTCTGTATTTGCAGCTTACACCTACTTTTTCATGGGATAGGTTTCCTTTAAGTATTAAGCTGGATGTACCCTTGATTGGTTAAAGGGGTTGTCCGAGTTTAGAAAAAAAAAAAAATATGTGGCCGGGAGCGGGCTGCCTAAAACAAAGCCGTACTTACCTTCCGGTGCCCTCCCGTATCCAGCGCTGCCGTCGCTCCGGTCCGGGCACCATGTAAACAAACATGGCTGCCGGAGCAGCGCTGCATTCAGCTTCCGGCCGGACACGACAACCTTCCGGCCCCCATACACAATGCTGTGTATAGGCGTACCCGGCCACGTCCGACCGGAAGCTGAATGCAGCGCTGCTCCGGCGGCCATGTTTGTTTACATGGTGCCTGGACTGGAGCGACAGCAGCGCTGGATACCGGACGGCACCGGAAGGTAAGTACGTCTTTATTATTTTAGGCAGCCCGCTCCCAGCCACACACATATATATATATTTTTTTTTAAACTCGGACAACCCCTTTAAGGGTGCAGTCACACATGCCATTTACATTGCGCTTAGAAACACAATGCAAGTGGCACATGTGACTGAAATTTGACGAGACTGCATGCATCTGAATCACTATAATAGTTTAAGATCAAAAAAGAGGATTGAATAGAATAAGCCCATTATTACTGGATGAAATTACACAAGAACATAAATTGGAAAAGTCCACTAAAAAGTAACCAATAAAGGGAGCCACACTTTGTAGAAACTGAACAGTTCTTTTATTGATAAAGTTACTCCTGCATTTTCTCAATGCTTTCTTCCTTGTATTTGCCCTTCTCTTTGCCAACCTGGCGAGACTTGGCCTTGCGTTCCAAGATCTTCTTGCGATCTTTGTCGAGCTTTAGTCTGGTGATCACCACCTAAATGAGAGAATGCAACTAGTTAGTATTATAGTTTCACATGAGCATTTTCAGACTGTATATTTTCACACTGTACACTAAGGGCAGCTGTTCTAGCTAAAGGAATTAACGTTTTGCTTGCAGCAGCCATTTATCCCCGACATTGCATGCAGGAAGAGCAGACACTGTTTGGAATTGGCTTCTCATAATCACATACATATTTTACTTTCTGGTATATGAGGACAGATGCCCCTTTCTGAGAATTCACCCCACTGTTAAATGGTATAAATCCCTCAATAAATGTGGCAGAGAATTTCTCATGTAGACAGACCCAGACATCTCGCTCTACATGTGAGGGTGCCCTGTAGCAGAATACAGCCAGACTAGTTCACTCAAAACTAGTTGGTAAACTGCTTGAAAACAGTCTAACTAGCTGATAGTAGGTGCAAAGTATAACTCAGTAGTTCTGAGCAAACCTGGAAATTATGTTTGTGTACTGAACTAGCCTTGGCGGGTGTTAACCTGCTCACTGCATTTTGCCGGCACCGGGGAGCAAAGATCAAACCCTTAATGTCAATAGCTTTGCCGACAACATTTAAGAGCAACTTTATCCCGTGGATAGGGACTTACTTGCTGATCAGTGGGGGTCTCAGTGCTGAGCCCCCTAAAGATCTCAAAAACAAGGGGTCCATCGGACTAATCAGGCAGACGGCCCTGCACGACCGTTCTGCTCCATTAATCTCTATGGAGCTGACGAAAAGCGCCGCCTGACCCCTCAATGAGCACCGAAACCCCCACTTATCAGCAAGTTAGGTCCTAACTTTAGTTTGTGGGAAAACCCCTTTAAAACATCTCCCTCAATGTCTTTGAATTTTAAGACATTTAAGGCTGCATTTTAAAGCACAATGATGTTCTATTAAACCTAATCGGTGAAGGCCCCAATGTGTAGCAATCCTAGTACCCAATAAGTGGATGCTGAAGCAGCAAGATTTTTTTTTTTTTTTTTTTTTACTCCTCTTAGGGAAGATTTGGCAATCTGTTGTCCAAAAGGTATTTAAAAAACCCTTGGGTAGGCAGGTAAAAAACCAAAACATGTACTTTCCTCCTGGCGTCCATCGCTGTGATCTCTTTGGTCATTGTCTGTGCCAAATAGGAACAAGGAAGCTAAGGGGAGAGCAGCATCCATGCCCCTGTTTACAGGGGACACAAACCGGAGAGATTGCAGCGCTAGAGCCTGGGCGGGACCGCGGAGGCAAGTACATTGTTTTTTTAATGCCCTCGGACAACCCCTTTAATGACGGATTTGTAATCTGCACCACTGGTGCACACATTAAACTGCCAAGGGTAGTGGCCACTATCAAGTTAACCCCCTACAACATAGGAAAAAAGGTGAAAAGTCAACCCTTGGTGATCCAGAGAATGTAGTCCACACCTGAATGGAACAATACTCAGCCCTGACATAGCATCCAGATAGTGACCACTTGGCCATCTTCAGCAGTCCCAGAGAACCGTACAACACCACACAACAAGATCATTATTATTAATCCCTAAAGATGAGGAAAATGTTCATAAAAAACAACAACCAAGAAGTTGCCACTAGAGTATTAAGAAAATTCCTAATGCAGTCCAAGCCCATAATCATAAAAACCACCCAAATTAGAGCTTAAATCACAGCACAATGTAAATGAACTATACCCACCTTGCTGGGGTGAATACCAACATGAACAGTGGTGCCGTTGGCCTTCTCACGCTGCACACGTTCAATGTAGATCACATATTTCTTTCTGTATACCTGGACAACTTTACCAATTTGCTGGCCCTTGTAATGTCCACGAACCACCTGCAAAAGTTTGAAAGTGTTAAAATGCAGTTTCAATGCATAAGATCTTTCTGCATTCGTTCAGAATTGCGGTTCAAAATATCCACGTGGCATGGGGAGGGGGCTCAGCCTGATCGCATATGCATTTCAACAGAAACGCATGCGATCAGTACTGAGCATCCGGTGTTTTGCATATAATAGGCATATGTGATCGGGCTGGGCCCTTCCCCGTTCCATCTGGATTGCGTTTCAAATGTGAACACAGCCTGACAAGCATAGAATAGGAAAAACATGAATTAGTGTTCCATCTGTAAATGAAGTGTCTAGTCACTTGACTGACACTGCTCCGCATTAGATGCCTTTCTCTCCCCATAGCAAGCCCTTCATACACAGGTATTAAAGGGAAAGTCTCAGGTGGAGAGAGGGATCAGAACAGTGAGCAGAAATTAAACCAGATAAAATAGACAGTTAAGGACTCTGCAGCATCATAGTAGGAAGTACTAGCCAAATTCTCACATAGTAGGAAGTACTAACCAAATTCTCACATAGTAGGAAGTACTAACCAAATTCTCACATAGCTGTAAAACCATGGTCAACTTTCCTTAAATGGAGAATGTTCCGTCAACTGAGGTCATATAGTACCTTTATATAGGGGGAGGTTGAAATTATATCCTGTACAACTGATGCTGTATAATCCTAATATTCTACTATATTAAAGACATGTTATGCCTGCAAGAGGCGCTGGCTCAAATTGTATTCCACAAGGGGATTTGGCAGAGCTGTATTTGCCTACTCAATTTATGGAAAAGTATTGACACAAGTCAAATGTATCCATCTATAGGAAACCTATGAACAGAATAGCCTCTAGTTTGGCTGTAGCTAATAGGTTTCTATTCACTGACAGCACACAGATTATACTGGATGATATAGTAGAAGTCATTAATGTTAGATCAGTGGGCTGTAACATTCACCAATGAGCTGCCTCCAGACTACATACAGGTCCCAATATAACCCAGAAACACTGATTAGTGAAAACCCATGATACGGTGAAGACCGGACCCACAGTTCCGAACTGGCAACCTAATATAACCCAACAAGCAGCATGTAACAGGTAGTCAGTATGACAGAAGCAGCAAATGAGAGCCACTTACCTGGACTTCATCGTCCTTGCGGATGGGCATAGAGCGGACATTGTACTTCTGCCTCAGCTCCTTGGACAGGGGAGAGGACATGATCTTCCTGCGCACATGAGAGGGGGCATTGAAGTGCCTTTTACGGTTCTTGCTGCGGTCCGAGGTTACAAACGGACTGAACTTCATGGTGACTGTGGAGACAAGAGACACATAGCCTGTCAGAAGCATGGAGAGTCATTGCTATACCTCCTGCACCCTACACGTATACTGGCCTGGTATACATGACGTACAGCCAATGTGCTCCACAGCAGTCAGGCTGAGCCCATGTTATACCACACTATGACTAATACAATCCTATGGACTGCACCACAGCGCAGCTCCATGTAGTGCCCCGCCATCTTTATTCTCTCCCGTCACCCAGCGCTTGTCCGCACAGTACACCCCGGGGAACAAACCATAACGTGCATGGAGAGGTGGAGGCACCACATTTATTACCAAACACGAGCCATGTAACTACACGCACCGGCGGACTAGTCCATTCACCCGAACTCCCCCGTAATACACACAACACCACAAATAACTTCCATCAGAAGGCCCGAGGAGACTCCGCTACACGGGGACACTGTAACGGGGCACAGCAGGCGCGCCGCGGGAGAGGATGACGCCGGATTACAATTCACATCGCTGTGCAGAGCTCTTACCCAGCTGCACAGTCCACTATGGCCGCCGGAAAAGAGAAATAGGAGCAACTTCCTCTCACATTAGTCGACTATCGAAGTCTCGCGAGAAGTGGGAAAGCATCCGCGGAAGAGAGGCCGGGATGTAGCGACCCCTAGCGGCACCAGTGCACAGCGCGCACAGATTTTACAGGGCAGATTACCTATCTCAAGACCTAGATGGAGTTAGTAGAAGTTGGACCACTTCTTTTTGAGGCCACTTATTACATAAACCGAATGTCCAGGTGTTAGAGTGTAACATATTGATAGTATGAAAGAAATAAAAGAATTCAAGTGTTCATATATATTATTATTATTATATATGTTATTAGAAGTTTTATACAGTACCTAAGGAAACTTTGGCAGATTCTGCTCATTGTAACAGTGAAACCCCCCAGAACACCTCAGACTCATTAGCATAATTCTGAACATTTATTTTTGAAGGAAGGAGGCCATGGATAACAAATATAAGACGATTACCAAAGTCACAGTGCTTGGATTTTCTTGAGCAGAATAGGATGAAATACCTCCACCCAGATGTGAGATTCACATTTTTTAACTCTTTTTTTAACAAACAGTGAGAAGTCAGTTGTGTAAGATGGTGAAAGAAATAATTACACCTACTCATAGAGGTCGCAATGATGCTTGTACAGGCAGATTTACTCTTCAAACAAAGTCTGATTCATATAAATCTGCATCGGGCTATTTTCACCACAGCAATAATACATAGTCCAGCTCACCTCCAACCACATCAAAATGTCAGGAAAGGATCGGGCCACCCTGTTCGGGCAGATACAATGCAAAAAATGGTTCCAGGTCCAGCTAAAATGTAGACAATTCCTTCTTTAATGTAACAGTATTTAAAAATCCACAGTGACAATCATGGTCCCTGATGAGCTGCATGCTGCGGTCCATTCACTCCTGCAGCTCAGCTGCTTTGTGAGGCCGCGGTCACACGTACCGCTAGACGTCCGTTCATAACGCGACGCTAGCGCACAGGGGGAGGTCCTCGGCCCGAACGCACATGCGTTTCCAGAGAACCGCATGCGGTCGGCTTAACAATCGCATGCGTTTCCCTGGAAACGCATGTGCGTTCGGGGCGAGGACCTCCCCCTGTGCGCTAGCGTTGCGTTATGACGGATGCTTAGCGGTACGTGTGACCGCGGCCTATAAAACGCTGATCTGTGGTCAAATGACCTTATGCAGTCCCCGAAGGCGCTCAGGGCGCATTCACACGTTGCGTTTTGACCTGTGTTTTCATCGCGTTTGAAACGCATATACAACAGCTGAGGAGAGGTGATTTGCCTAATTATATCACTGTTAACATTTCAATTTACAAAATGCATCGTAAACGCGATGTTAACGCACGTGTTAAGAACGCGTTGACGCATGCGTTTTGTTAACGCATG
The DNA here is from genome assembly GCF_040894005.1 of Engystomops pustulosus. NCBI lineage: Eukaryota > Metazoa > Chordata > Amphibia > Anura > Leptodactylidae > Engystomops > Engystomops pustulosus. The sequence continues at coordinate 68,815,070 of NC_092414.1, forward strand.
CGTTAACATTGCATTAACAAACGTAAACGGTAATGTAATTAGGCAAATTACCTCTCATCAGCTGTTGTAATTCAAACGCAATGAAAACGCGACCAAAACGCAGCGTGTGAACGCGCCCTCAGAGTTGCTTGAGAGCTGCTTGTCCCCATGACAGTGCATGCACCTACAAACAATGCTGTAGGCTGGATTAAGCTGTTAGGGTGATGACACACGTACCCGCACAAAGCCGCACCTACTGGGGGGAGAGGGTGGCGCGGCCCGATCGTATCAGCGTTTCTTTAATGCAAAACACCGGCTCGTTCCAGATCACAGCCGTTTCCATAGAAAAGCTGATGCGATCGGGCCGCGGACCGCCCCGGTGGATGCGGCTTTGTCTGCGTTTGCAAACACAGACAAAGCATCACTTGTGGCACCAGCCTAAGGGTGATGTCACACATGGCGTTTTTGGTCCGTTTTTAAACATCCGTTTTTAGTCCGTTTTTGGCAGTTTACCATGCATTTGGCTGCTTACAACCTGTTTATTAAGATAATTGGGAAAAAACTAACTAAAAACGGACCGAAAACGCCATGTGTGGCATCACCCTTAGGCTACATTCACACAAACGTATGGGGGACGTATATACATCCCCCATACACTTCTATGGCCTCACGGCGCCGTACGGGAGCGGTTCGGTGCAAACTTTTGCAGACATGTCCTATCTTTCGACGGAATACGGCACCATGCGCTGTGTATTCCTATGGAGAGGGGCGGAACGACCCCTAGTTACAGACGGCCCCCCCTGCCTACTGTGACCCCTGGTGAAGCTCTCTGGTGCTTTACAATAGTCCCAGACTGCAATGATCAGCTGTAAGGCGTCTGTAATTAAGATTTATTGATAATCCTTGGTCCAATTACAGCAAAAAATAATGAATCTCCAATTGTCACTGGGGCAAATTTTTTTTTGTCTGGAACTACAATTATAAAATATACAGTTTCGACTTACATAAAAATTCAACTTAAGAACAAACCTATGGACCCTATCTTGTACATAACCCAGGGACTGCCTGTATTATTTCTGGAAAAATGTTAGTGCGACCTCTGTCTACTCTAATACACAGTTACAACATTTAAAATGATCTTTATATACATATAATATTTAAATGAACCTTTTTGGATCTAAAAGGGAGAATATTAAATTTTTTTCAAAATTAAAATATACATCTGCAATATGAATAATTGTACAGCACCGCAATCCACTTCAGTACAAAAAATGCAGCGCTAGAACCAAGCTCAGTGCCGGGCCGCCACCATATCTATATACTGGGGGGCAGGTGCTGGAGACTATCCACTGGGGGGCATGTGCTGGGCTACATAAAAATTCCTAATGCCTTTTGCGCTGTAAGTTATATGAACACACCCTTAATAAATGAATGAGGGGGTGCTGTATGTAATCAGTACAGCGGATGCAGTATATATAATAAATTGGGGGTGCTGTACACGCTATAATTCTCTCCAGGGAACTATATATAGGAGCATGAATTTATGAAGCACCTATATCTGATGTGGCATAATGACCTAGGATGGCAACTGAAGTATGGGGAGGGGGCAAAAATATTGTCAGTCAGGCAAACGTGCTGATTGTTTCCAATAAAAACCAGAGGATCGGTGCTGAAATTTATTATACTTCACATTGCTGTTCAAAGTCGTCATCTTTATTCATATCAACTGTGGGCCATAAGTATCCAAGTGTTGTGAAAACTGCTGAGAGTAAGAGGAGTGGTAACATGGCACCATATTCACTGAAGGTTGTTCTGAGGAGGATACTTTCTGGTTGCCCTGGAACACATTGGGGGTCATTTACTAAGGGCCCGATTCGCATTTTCCCGATGTGTTACCCGAATATTTCCGATTTGCGCCGATTGTACCTGAATTGCCCCGGGATTGTGGCGCACGCGATCGGATTGTGGCGCATAGGCGCCGGCATGCGCGCGACGGAAATCGGGGGGCGTGGCCGAACGAAAACCCGACGTATTTGGAAACACCGCCGCATTTAAAAACCGAAAAAGTGTCGCTTGGGGACCGCTTACCTTCACCTGGTCCGAGGTGGTGCATTCCGGCGCGATGAGATGACTTTCAGCGCAGCAGCGCCACCTGGTGGACGGCGGAAGAACTACCTTCTTAAATCCCGTTCGGACCCGAATCCGGAGCAGAGAACGCGCCGCTGGATCGCGAATGTGCGAGGTAAGTAAATCTGCCCCATTGCTTGTGGGTCCATGGAGAAGGAGAACACAGGACTTTTAAGGATTGTGCTTGCAGATCTGCTATTCTCCTGCTTCAGTTCTCATCCAAGGGCATCAGGCGATCCTTGAAAAGAAGACATCTTTTTATCTGGGTAATAAAGGAAGGTAACATCTGAATTACCTAAACAAAAGAAGATGCAAAGTAGCTATGTTATTTGTTATTTGAGAGATGTGTCACACTCAATGCAATATTACAGGTAATATTAATACTAGATTCTATGTTGTAGAGGCACAGACAGCTTGCCCTTCTTTATGGGTAGAGATGAGCAGACCCAACTTCATGTTTGGATCGGCCGCGCAACCAGGCTACAAGCTAGGGCTGTCAATTTGCCATAATAGCTGATCAGCTGCCAATCCAGCAATATTTCCGGTTATACTGCCAAAACCCCTAACAGGAACATCAGGTCCATCTCTAGCTATGGACTGTTCTAGGTAGGTAACCCCATTATATCCTTGTGTACACAGCAGCACAAGCAGTCCCTATGGTTTTTTAAAATTCACATGTAGGCACAATGTGTCATTGTATGATTGCCTAATGCAGTACAACTTTTTAGAGGTAGCCAGCAAGGACAATTTATAGCAATCAATATATACTGCTCCCCAGCAATAACTATTTACAGCCTCCCCAGTAATCACTATATACAGAGCCCTGCAATCACTGTATACAGCCCCCCAGCAACCACTATATACAGATCCCCCACCAAACTCTATATACAGCTCCCCCAGCAACCACTATATACAGCTATCCCAGCAATCACTATATACAGCCCCCCCAGCAATCACTGTATACAGCCCCCAGCAATCACTTTATACAGCTCCCCAGCAATCACTGTATACAGCCTCTCAGCAATCCCTGTATACAGCCCCCCAGCAATAATTTTATACAGTCCTTCAGAAATTACTATATATAGCCCCCAACAATCACTGCATAAAGCTCCCCCAGCAATCACTGTATACAGCCTCCCATCAATAACTGTATACAGCTCCCCCAGCAATCACTGTATTCAGCCTCCCAGCAATCACTGTATACAGCCCCCCCAGCAATCACTTTATACAGTTCTCCAGAAATCACTATATATAGCCCCCAACAACCACTATATACAGATCCTCCACCAACCTCTAAATACAGCTCCTCCAGCAACCACTATATACAGCTCCCCCAGCAATCACTATATACAGCTCCCCAGCAATCAATGTAAACAGCCCCAGTAATCACTATATACAGCTCCCCCAGCAATCACTATATACAGCTCCACAGCAATCATTGTATACAGCCCCCAGCAATCACTTTATACAGCTCCACAGCAATCACTGTATACAGCTCCCCCAGCAATCACTGTACACAGATCCCCCAGCAATCATTGTATACAGCTTCTCATCAATAACTGTATACAACTCCCCCAGCAATCACTGTATACAGCTCCCCAGCAATCACTGTATACAGCCTCCCATCAATAACTGTATACAGCTCCCCCAGCAATCATTGTATACAGCCTCCCAGCAATCACTGTATACAGCCCCCCAGCAATCACTTTATACAGTCTTCCAGAAATCACTATATATAGCCCCAAACAATCACTATACACAGCTCCCCCAGCAATCACTATATACAGCTCCAATAGCAACCACTATATACAGCTCCCCAGCAATCAATATATACAGCTCCCCAGCAAACACTATATACAGCTCCCCCAACAATCACTATATACAGCTCCCCCAGCAATCACTGTATACAGGTCCCCCAGCAATCACTGTTTACAGCTTCCCCAGAAATCACTATATTCAGCCCCCAGCAATCACTATGTACAGCCCCCAGTAATCACTATAAACTGCCCCCAGCAATCACTTTATACAGCCCCACCATCACTATAAACTGCCCCCAAAAATCACTATATACAACTCCCCCAGCAATCACTATATATAGCCCCCCCCAGCAATCAATGTAAACAGCCCAGTAATTCACTGTATACAGCTCCCCCAGCAATAACTATATACAGCCCCCAGCAATCACTTTATACAGCTCCCAGCAATCACTATATACAGGTCCCCCCGCAATCACTGTATACAGCCTCCCATCAATAACTGTATACAGCTCCCCCAGCAATCACTGTATACAGCCTCCCAGCAATCACTGTATACAGCCCCCCAGCAATCACTTTATTCAGTCCTCCAGAAATCACTACATATAGCCCCCAACAATCACTATATACACTCACCGGCCACTTTATTAGGTACACCTGTCCAACTGCTCGTTAACACTTCATTTCTAATCAGCCAATCACATGGCGGGAACTCAGTGCATTTAGGCATGTAGACATGGTCAAGACAATCTCCTGCAGTTCAAACCGAGCATCAGTATGGAGAAGAAAGGTGATTTGAGTGCCTTTGAACGTGGCATGGTTGTTGGTACCAGAAGGGCTGGTCTGAGTATTTCAGAAACTGCTGATCTACTAGGATTTTCACGCACAACCATCTCTAGGGTTTACAGAGAATGGTCCGAAAAAGAAAAAACATCCAGTGAGCAGCAGTTCTGTGGGCGGAAATGCCTTGTTGATGCCAGAGGTCAGAGGAGAATGGGCAGATTGGTTCGAGCTGATAGAAAGGCAACAGTGACTCAAATCACCACCCGTTACAACCAAGGTAGGCAGAAGAGCATCTCTGAACGCACAGTATGTCGAACTTTGAGGCAGATGGGCTACAGCAGCAGAAGACCACACCGGGTGCCACTCCTTTCAGCTAAGAACAGGAAACTGAGGCTACAATTTGCACAAGCTCATCGAAATTGGACAGTAGAAGATTGGAAAAACGTTGCCTGGTCTGATGAGTCTCGATTTCTGCTGCGACATTCGGATGGTAGGGTCAGAATTTGACGTCAACAACATGAAAGCATGGATCCATCCTGCCTTGTATCAATGGTTCAGGCTGGTGGTGGTGGTGTCATGGTGTGGGGAATATTTTCTTGGCACTCTTTGGGCCCCTTGGTACCAATTGAGCATCGTTGCAACGCCACAGCCTACCTGAGTATTGTTGCTGACCATGTCCATCCCTTTATGAGCACAATGTACCCAACATCTTATGGCTACTTTCAGCAGGATAATGCACCATGTCATAAAGCTGGAATCATCTCAGACCTCTGGCATCAACAAGGCATTTCCACCCACAGAACTGCCGCTCACTGGATGTTTTTTCTTTTTCGGACCATTCTCTGGAAACAGTTTCAGTTTCTGAAATACTCAGACCAGCCCTTCTGGCACCAACAACCACGCCACGTTCAAAGGCACTCAAATCACCTTTCTTCCCCATACTGATGCTCGGTTTGAACTGCAGGAGATTGTCTTGACCATGTCTACATGCCTAAATGCACTGAGTTGCCGCCATGTGATTGGCTGATTAGAAATTAAGTGTTAACGAGCAGTTGGACAGGTGTACCTAATAAAGTGGCCGGTGAGTGTATAATCACTGCCGGATTTTAGCTGAAACCTCTGTCAGGTGCAACCAGGTGGAAATTCATTCTGGCTCACTTTACTAAGTAGCCGGCATACAGCTCTTTAACAGATCAGTGCACACATCCATTTGGTTAAAAAGTATAGCATATCTTAGACTTAAAGGGGTATTCCGGGAATATGAACGTCTGATACAAAGATCCCATAATGCTATAAATAAATGAATGTAACAAAACTTAATGTCATTAGTCACAAAATGGAGCTTAAATAATTAGATTTTATGATTCACAAAATTTTATGGCCTCTCTAAAGTTCTCACCAAGATGGCCGCCACTGGAAACTACAAGTCCCAAGATCCTTTAGTTTTCAGTAACTCCTCCTCCCTCTTATGCTCTGCTCCCAGTGATGATGTAACAGGTTTTCTTGCTCTGTTACCATAGTAATGATGTGTAACTGCCATCACCAAAACACTGGCCATACTGGATGCAGTGCAACCAACCGACTACAGCCAAACATAGTGGTGATCACATGTCCTGTGTATGCTCTGCAACGGACCGCGCAGAGGAAATTAACGGACTGATTAAAGGGCCAGTAGCATTTTAATTCTTCATTACAGTCTATGTCAGCAGCATTTTTCTGCTAACGGGAGCTAAATTTTAAATAACAACTAATTACATATAAGATTATATTTGAAGGACTTATTTGTATATGAATAGGGCTGATTCCTGGAATATCCCTTTTAAACATTTTTCAGGGATCACTCAAAGTCTATAGTTTATGAGGATATATAAAAACAGATGCCAAATGGATGCAAATTACCTGTTAACACTCTCTCTTTTTGGAAGCTAACGGTAAGTGCATGGAAAGTCTTCTGTTCACTTTCTGTAACCCATTGACTTCAGTGTACAGAAAGTCACTTTCCGTTACATTTATGTCATTAATAAAGGAAATAAAGACGCTGGCTGCTGTGAATTTTTTTCAACTATTTAATAATGAAAGAGGCAATGCACATGGCGTAAAAGGGGATGCAACCGGCGAGGAAGTGGAGCAGAGCAGGGCATTCCAGCGTCTGAGCACTTGCTATAGCCTGCGAATGTTCATGACTTTGATGTTTGCAGGGCCTGGATTACAATTTTACATCAGCACAGAGGGTTCATAATATTCTTCTATATTACTATATAGCTACTGTTCACTATTAAGAAAAAAAAGGTTCATTTAATAAAAAAATTAAACTGTATAAAATACATTTTTTACTTAACATAAAGTTTGATTTTACTTGGCTTGGAGCATTTCTTTATTATGATCCATCTTAAATGAGGTATTTGTTTACTTTTCAGTCTCTAAATTTATGTGACTTAAAAAAAACTATTGATAAAATTAAAGCCTGAAAAGTGTAAGCTCGTAAGCACGTCACGGGTCCTCATCATCTTGCGAGTCCTTACACTAACTAGCCAAAAAAAAAAAAAAACAGCTAATCTAAAGAGTCCAGAACCAATCTAATGATTGCAGTGGAAAGCATCCAGCTTTCAAGGTACCACATTCTCTGGGGACACAAATAAGGAGGCATACTACTCACAGATAAACAGAACTGCTGCTAGCACTGGCCATTGTCCATTCTGCAAGTTCTGATGGCAGCTCCACCAACTACAGAGGATCAAATGTCGGGTTGGACATGTGGCAGTAGCTGTGGAACTTTTCGGGATACTGCCAGCGTAGAGATTCCCTAAAATTACTCTTCCTAGGCCACTGGGAGACAAAGGCAAGAACCTAGAACCTCCTAGTCTAGGAGGGGGGCTCTGCAGTTGACATTTCTGTAAAGAGGGTACCTGCTGAAGGAGATTTCATTAATGAGGTGCGGTTGCGGCTGGACATGTTATTAGAGTAGCGACTGCATTTCCTACTCTAGGGCATATACTCCAGTCAATAACATTTCCCAGTTTTTATTTGTGGTAATATTAGGAGCTTCAGCTTTAAACGCAATTATTTACAGTATGAGGGCAGCACCCACATTTCTTACACTGACCGGGAGATCTGGTCTGGACGGTAGTCGGGGTGGAGGGTTTCATGCAGTTAGGGAATGTGATAGGCTTTCCTATATAGATGAGTTATAAGGGCAGGTAGGAAGTTCACCATTAAATTACTTTTATGAATAGTATAAGATTAAGGATATAGAGTATATAGAGTAGCACTTAAGTCCTAACATCCAGGCACATGATGGTTTGGACACTAGGGAGGCTCTAGTCGTGTGAACTGACCGGGGCCCATGGGACACTTAATACGCCACTGGCAATGGTGTCTAACAAAGCTCTCATTGCTACAATAAAATGGAGTCTGACTGACTAGCTACTGACATAATTTGCCAGCCCACTAGTTTACTTAGTGAACCAGGGAAACGGATGACACAGCCCAATTTTGTAACTCTATAGTAGAATTATCGGTAAAACACACATGATCCATAAAACTGAGACACAGGTCAATTCCAAATGGATTTTTTTAAATGGATCTGAGCACTGCAATTGTCTCCACCATAGCTTTCTTGTCCAACACCCCTGTCTGAGATGAGCTTAGGTGCATTTCAAATCTTTTCTTTTCATCCAATTACTGTGAAGGCTTCTCACACGGTGGCTTAGTGGTTATCATTACAGACTTGCAGCACTGGGAATCTTGGTTCAAGTCCCAGGGTCAACATCTGCAAAGTTTGTAAACTCTCTCCGTGTTTGTGTGGGTTTCCTCTAGGTCCTCCGGTTTCCCCCCACACTCCAAAACATACTGGTAGGTTGATTAGATTGTGAGCCCCATTGGGGGCAAGGACTGATTTGGCAAGCTTTGTGTAGCACTACGTAATCTGTGTGCACTATATAAATAAAGGAATTATTATTATTTGCAGTGGTCAATTGTTCATTTGATTGCTCTTTGAATGAATTTGAGTTTGTGATTTGACATCTTAAGGCTGGGAAAAATGATTCCCATTGGAAGAACCACGGGTTAGCCAAGGAGAAAAAAGAAAAGAACAGAACAGCAAATGTTAATCAGCCATCTTGGATTTCCTGCAATTGAGTCCGACAGCCACACTACATCCACTGGATTGAAGGTGTTGCACAGCTTGTCTAGGAGCACCGCTGTGATCAAAGTATGCTGCTGTCATCTTGGCGGGGGACAGCCTGTTCACTAAAGCTGCCTTGCCACCTGGGGGATTCTAAGTAGGAAACTGGAATTCTGGTCCCAACCTTTTAGAGAACCATCTATTTTGGTCGCCATTACCCTATCTTCAGTTGCCCTGGCTCGGGGCAGTCCTGCATTGCCAAGGTCTTCTCCGGTCCACCACTGGTAACTGAGGGAGGATGTAGGCCATCCATCCTCCTAAGAGGCATCTTCATCCGGACCCAGAGGCATAGCTGTGAAAGATGTCTTAGAAAAGTGTGATACCCCGACAGAAGCCACCTACCAGCCTATGCCACCGGGTCTAAAAGTCCGACAGATAGTATTTGTCTTTCTCCTATAAGTGAAGTGAAAAAGCCTGTTGTGGCTTATAAACCATTACCACCAGCAAAAGACATCCCAAGTGCTGCATCGGTTCCAGTGGAGACCTCCCCGGGCTGCTGAGAATCCTGCCGCAGCTGAAGATTCTGTGCGTTCTGTGCCAGCTGCAGAAAAGGAGACTTCTGCACCTGATCCAGCACATGAGAAAGAAGATGGACTTGTTTCTCATACCCTGAAGGGCTGAACTTCCTATATAATGTACTGTTCTGTTGTTCTGCTTTTTCCCAGGTTAGGCTAATTCCTAAGTCCTATATACATAAAAAAATACCTCTGGTTGGTAAGATGTAAACTTTCCTGAAATTCGTGAGAAGAGTCAAGGGTTAGCCATTGAGAGAGCGGAGAACAGCTAGTATAGGAGATCATGATTCAGGTGTAGTGTTTTATACATGAAGGATTAGAAATAAAGTGGTAAGCAGATTAGTCTTTCACCTTGTGATGGATAAAAAAGAGCATTTTATCATTCAGAGCAGGAAGCTGCAAACCTTGTTTGTTTGCAGCAGAAGAACAGTCATCCCAGGAGATGTGTTTAGTCGTAGAACTGGTAGATCGGTTGCAAAGAACATCCAGAGGCGCTGCTTCCATGTAAGGTAAATTTATTGGAGTCAGATGAACAACACTTTTTGTCCATACCCACACTTTCATCAGGTTCATTATGGTACAGACAATTAATTCATTTTATACTAACAAATTTATACTAGTTGGGGAGGGAACAAACCTTCACCTATTTCTTCTGGAATTCTGGGGACATGGGGATAAACAATATGTAATTACGATAATTTCATAATAATAAAATGTTAAATACCAATTTAAAAATACATGGGAAATTCATAAAAAGGCACTAGAAAAATAAAAAAAATACAAATAATGAAGCGTCCATGAGCTTCCAGTAAAAAGGTCAGAATGGTATGTATAAGACAGAAGTTATTACACCTTTCTCAGATAAAATGAAAGACTTATTCACAACACTTTAAAATAAACATTCAATTCACTGGATTTGGTTCTGCCTCTTTGGGCTTTTGACGCTATGGGCTGGTGACTCTCAGGGCTTTTGCCTCTCTGGGCCTATGTCTCTGTGGGCTGGTGCCTCTCTAGGCATATGCCTCTCTGGGCTTGTGCTGATGTGGCCACATATGTCAGTGGGACAGTGTCTCTGTGGGCTGGTGCCTCTCTGGGCTTTTTTGCTTCTGTGGGCCAGTGTTCCTGCGGGCTGTTGCCTCTCTCGGCATATGCCTCTGTTGGCCGGTGTCTCTGTGGGCTGTTGCCACTTTGGGTATATGCTTCTGTGAGTTTTTGCCTCTGTGGGCCAGTGCCTCTGTGGGCTGTTGCCTCTCTGAGCATGTGCCAGTGGGCCAGTGCCTCTCTGCGTTAGCGCCTTTGTGGGCTGGTGCCTCTGTGGGCTTTTGCCTTTGTGAGACAGTGCCTCTGTGGGTTTTTTGCCTCTGTGGGCTTCTGCCTCTTTTTACTTTCTCCCTTATACAGGAATAATGCTTTTTTAAAAAGAACAAAACTTAATACTATATATATATATATCTTCTACAACACCTTCTCCGATAAACAAGAATGTAACTACTATAATACTGCCCTTAAGTAAAATATATTATAATACTGCATCCAATGTAAAAGAATATAATTCCAAAATTCCAATTCCCCTCAGTATATAGCCAGCCAGTCCCCTGTATATAGACAGCCTAACACTCAGTACATAGCCAGCAAACCCCCCAGTACATAGCCAGCAAACCCCCCAGTACATAGCCAGCAAATCCCCCAGTACATAGCCAGCCAGTTCCGCCGTATATAGCCAGCCAGTCCCCCAGTGTATAGCCAGCCAGTCCCACAGTATATAGCCAGCCAGTTCCCCCAGTATAAAACCAGCCAGGCACCCCAGTATTCTGCCATCCAAGTCCCCCAGTACATAGCCAGCCAGTCCCCCAGTATATAGCCAGCCAGTACCCTCAGTATAAAGCCAGCCAGCCCCTGTATATAGCCAGCCAGTCCCCTGTTTATAGCCAGCCAGTCCCCTGTATATAGAGAGCCCCCAGTATATAGCCAGCTAACCCCTGTATATAGCCAGCCAGTCCCCCAGTATATACCCAGCCAGTACCCCCAGTATATAGCCAGTCAGTCCCCCCAGTATATAGCCAGAAAGTCCCCCCAGTATATAGCCAGCCAGTCCCCCCTGTATACAGCCAACCAGCCCCCCCCAGTATACAGCCAGCCAGGCACCCCAGTATACTGCCATTCAGACCCCCTAGTACATAGCCAGCCAGTCCCCCAGTATATAGCCAGCCCGTACCCCCAATATAAAGCCAGCCCCTGTATATAGCCAGTCAGTGCCCTGTATATAGCCAGCCAGTCCCCTGTATATGGACAGACCCATTATATAGCCAGCCAGTCCCCTCAGTTTATAGCCAGCCAGCCCCTGTATATAGCCAGCCAGTTCCCTGTATTTAGACAGCCCTCACTATATAGCCAGCTAGCCCCTGTATATTGCCAGCCAGTATACAGCCAGCCAGATCCTAGTATGCAGACAGCCAGCCCCCCCAGTATATAGCCAGTCCCCCCAGTATATAGCCAGCCAGTCCCCGCCTGTGTATAGCAAACCAGTCCCCCCAGTATACAGCCAGCCAGGCCCCCCCCAGTATACAGACATCCAGGGCCACCAGTACATAGCCAGCCAGTCCCCCAGTATAAAGTCAGCCAGTACCCCCAGTATAAAGCCAGCCAGCCCCTGTATATAACCAGTCAGTGCCCTGTATATAGCCAGCCAGTCCCCTGTATATGGACAGCCCCAAGTATATAGCCAGCCAGTCCCGCCAATATATAGCCTGCCAGCTCATGTATATATCCAGCCAGTCCCCTGTATATAGACAGCCCCCAGTATATAGCCAGCAAGCCCCTGTATATAGCCAGCCAATCCCCCACTATATATAGCCAGGCACTGTGTATAGGTGTTACTGGGGGTGGCGCTGTGTATAAATGTATTGCTGGGGGTCACGCTGTGTAAATATATGTTACTGGGGGTAGTGCTGTGTATATATATGTTACTGGGGGTGGTGCTGTGTATATATATGTTACTGGGGGTGGCACTGTGTACATCTGTTACTGGGGGTGGCACTGTGTATATATGTGTTACTGGGGGTGGTGCTGTGTATATATGTGTTAGTGGGGTTGGCACTGTGTAAATATATGTTACCCGGGGTAGCGCTGTGTATATATGTTACTGGGGGTGGTGCTGTGTATATATGTGTTACTGTGGGTGGCACTTTGTACATGTGTTACTGGGGGTGGCGCTGTGTATATATGTGTTACTGGGGGTGGCACTGTGTATAAATGTGTTACTGGAGGTGGTGCTGTGTATATATGTGTTACTGGGGGTGGTGCTGTGTATATACATGTGTGGAAGCCACATTACATTCGGGTGGCCAGGGGCACATCACCACCTAGATATACCTCTGGGTCGGGCCCCCTGATGCTGTGTGCCCCGCACATCCTTCTATGGCTGCTACTGCTGCCTTTAACACTTCCTGATGATAGCTCCTTCACTCTGAGGAGGTTTATTTTATGTTCCTGCAATGTCCTGCAGTAGGGGAGGGCAAAATCTATGGCATCTCCCATCCATGACAGAAACATGTTTGTCATGTACACAAAATAATGGGGAAAAGTAAACATGATGGATACCACAACCTACCCCACAGAACAAGGTCTTGGAGCAGGGGCGCACCTGCAATGAGGCGAGTTGAGATTCTCGCCTCATACGGCACGCCTCCTGCTGGAGAGGGGTGGTGGGGTGGTAGTGGCACCCGGTGTGGTACTGTGCGTTCAGCCATGCTCTTCTGCCTACCTTGGTTGTAACGGGTGGCGATTTGAGTCACTGTTGCCTTTCTATCAGCTCGAACCAGTCTGCCCATTCTCCTCTGACCTCTGGCATCAACAAGGCATTTCCGCCCACAGAACTGCCGCTCACTGGATGTTTTTTTCTTTTTCGGACCATTCTTTGTAAACCCTAGAGATGGTTGTGCGTGAAAATCCCAGTAGATCAGCAGTTTCTGAAATACTCAGACCAGCCCTTCTGGCACCAACAACCATGCCACGTTCAAAGGCACTCAAATCACCTTTCTTCCCCATACTGATGCTCGGTTTGAACTGCAGGAGATTGTCTTGACCATGTCTGTTGCCGCCATGTGATTGGCTGATTAGAAATTAAGTGTTAACGAGCAGTTGGACAGGTGTACCTAATAAAGTGGCCGGTGAGTGTATATATGTGTATTTGCTGTATGTATACTCAGTATGTGTGTGTATATATTTTTATGCAGTATTGGTGATATTTATCAGGGCTTCTGTGCCATGTCAATTTTAGTTTTATACTACATGTCGGCATGCTGCATGCATTTTTCAGTACATGCTCGTACACTGTATCTCTTTTATACTACATGGCGGCACGCTGTATGCATTTTATACTACATGGAGGCATGCAGTATGAATTTTATACTACATGGCGGCACACTCTATGCATTTTATACTACATGGCAGTACTCTGTATGCATTTTATACTACATGGCGGCACGCTGTATGCATTTTATACTACATGGTGGCACGCTGTATCTATTTTTTACCACATGGCAGTACACTGTATCTGATACATTAAATATATGGGGGGGGGGGGGTGTCTCTCTATGGCTCGCCTCAGGCAGCAGAAAGCCTTGGTTCACCCCTTTCTTGGAGGATGAGCCTGGGATTATTTTTGATCTCCAGCTTGGAGGAATCGCCTGCCCCCGGTCTGGTCTGATCGCTTTCACTCTACAGAATTCTACAGCAATTATGATGTTATCAGCTGGAGGAGGAGGAGCTTGCACTGCCTAACAGTGCCCAGAGCAACCAATCAGAGCTCAGCTTTCATTTTCAAACAGCTATGGAAAATAAAAGCTGAGCTCATGAGTAACAAAAGCATTTTTACTAAGGAAAGTTTTGATAACTGAGCCCATGATATTGAGGGTGGCTTCAATTGTGCTCGCAATAGCTAATTATACATTCCCAAATATTTATGTTTAGACTAAAGTATTTTGAACCCAATATACAGTTACATTTATAGGCATCTGTGAAGGAGAAGAAAATAAATCCCTATATACCCCATGGAGCTTATACATATAACAAATACCTTGTATATCCCACAACTGTGTCCTCTTGTAATATTAAATTATTAATAACCGTCAGCTGATGCTGAGAATGGAATGGTATCGTCCTTAGATGTCTTTCGTGGCAATATTTACATTTATTCAATCCTGTTACAGCAGATTGTTAGCTCCTAAGCCCACAATATACCACAATGTACTATGATGGGGCTGGTGTGAATAGATAACAAGGAATGATTGTGCTTCAAATTACAGTAAATGTTTATTACTGTATTTGTGTGTATGATAGTAAAATATAGTCACCCATCTGTGTTCTGCTAGTCTTCTTGTATCTGGAAATGATGGCTCCACTGGAATTCCCATCACTAGTTGTTATTTATCCTGTTTTATTGTTGTCCTTGTCCAGCAGGTGGCAGCATTGCACAGGAATACTGCAGTCCTCATACTGTCACACGCCAAGGGTGTAAAGCTATGATACTTATCATACATTGGCATTTTTGTCTACTGTAGGGGGTCTGCTGTATTTAGTCAGGTCTGGAGGTTTCAAGTATTATACATCTTCTCTGGGGCCTGTACAGCTTATATTGTGGTTGCTGCAAGATTTACAGGAGGTAACAGGAGGGGGAGCAAGAGAAGGAGCAGTGAGGTGGAGGTGGAGTGCTCCTTGGGGGTAGTCGTAATAGAGGGAGTGCAGAAGGGCTCTGGTAACGCCCCTTGGAGCACTTGTGAGTCATTGATCAACATTTGTAGGATTACCGTAGTATATGTTAGGATCGGAGGTAGCCAACACCTAGGACCGGAATCTAAGTGGCACCCGGTTTTCACCAAAGCAGGTTGAACTTGCTGCGGCGTGGTACCACCAGGTCATTCCACAGGCGTGACTTTTCAGTGGTGGCAGCCAAGGTCGAGGTACAGGAACGGCAGGCAATTTCACAGTCTGGGCCAGGCAGGAGGTCAGGACAGGCAACACGGGATCAGAGTCGGGGGCGTAGCAATAGGTCAAGGCAGGCAGCGAAGGAGCGTCGTCAGGAACGGAACCGGGGTCACAACAGGAAATCACAATAATAGCGCAGGGAATCAGACAAAGCTTTCTCTAAGGCACAAGGCATGAAGATACGGCAGGGTGAGATGGGAGAGGCAGTTTTAAATAGATTTCTTGGAAATGGCCAGCAGCAATTAGCTGTACGCTGGCCCTTTAAATTTCCTGAAGCTAGCGCACACCCTAGGACAGTGGTGGCGAACCTATGGCACGGGTGCCAGAGGCGGCACTCGGAGCCCTTTCTGTGGGCACCCGGGCCATCACCCCAGCGCAACAGACAGGACTCAAAGAATCTTCCTGCAGTTCCAAGCAACTTAAAAGTTGCTGCTTTCAGTCATATTTTGATACTTACTTCGCTACTTGGGACTGTAGGAAGAGGGAGAATGAGTAGACAGGGACGAATTATCTTTTTACTGTGTTGCTGTCCTCAGGAGGCCAGTATGATTGTTGAAGAACAGGGAGCAGTAAGTTACTGCTTTAATTTTTGGTTGGCACTTGGTTGGGTGTCTTTTTGGGCACTCGGCCGCTAAAAGGTTCGCCATCACTTCCCTAGGAGACGGGGATGCACGGGCACGGGCCAAGGGCATGAATCCGGAACAGGGACAGGTAAGCAGCGCAGACAAACAATGTTTCCCATCAGATCCAAATAAATGAAACTTGCTTTTACCACTGAAATGAACAATATACCACTTCTCCTCTGTCCACACAACTTGCTTCTCAGCAGAGGTTAGTGTAGCCTTTTGATTCGATCAGCTAATGAGAGGTTTGGTCAGTACAGGATGGGCTTGCGGTCCAAATGCTCTTAACTGTTATGACACTGTATGATGAAAAACATCCTTAACCTGTTCAGTGCTGAACTGATGAGCAATTCCAGCTGTAGTGTTGAAATTAGTAATTATCTGCATTATCCTGTCCTCTTTTGCATTTGTCTTTCGAGGGTGATCGGCCTTCCTGGGGAACTTGAATGAGTTTGTGATGTTGTAAAGATACAATATTCTAGAGATCACAGAGTTGGAATGACCAATTTCTCTTGCTATGGCTGATAGGGTCATCCCCTTAGACTTCATCTGGACAACCTGCTGCCAGTGGGTTTCAGTTACTTTGGAACAACACACCATTCATTTACAGCAGCAGTATGCACAGTGATTCCTCTGCACTGGAGGAAACTCCTACTTCGGTTGAGTGGGTTCAAGAACTCTGTTTTTTTCAGAGGATGCAGAAGCTGGTGGCGGAAGATTTGACAAACACGAGCAAGACAATGACCTCCTGGACGCCTTGGGTGATTTTCCAGCAATTCTCAGTCAGAGTTTGTTCAGTGTCTCAGTTTTTCACGCGCATTTTCAATGCAATTTCAATGCGCAGATAACGCGCATGAAAAGGACTCAGGACTGAGGTCTACCTTTTCCATGGCAATTGATGCATGAAAAACACATTGCACTTGCATTGGACTTGCAAGTGCGTTTTTCATGCGCGTGATTTGCAAACGTAAAGCGCATGTGCGTGTGAAAAAAAAAAGCAGGTCTGAAAAAGCCCATTGATTACAATGGGTCAAAGTGTAATGCAAGTTCTGCGCGTCAAAAGCACGCGCAGAACACGCGCATGAAAAACGTAAGTGTGGAAGGGGCCTTATTCTTCCACTTCTTTCCTGTTTTATCTTCTTCGTTATTTGTTCCCTGTTCTTCTCACCCTATAGTGGTCATTCATATCTGCTCATGTTCAACGATTTACAGTGGTTACTTCTGTTACGTGTAATTCATTATATACTGCTGTTCAGTTATATTTCACTTTCACTATGTTCAGTTAAATAGATTTGCATATCTGGTCCTGCGCTACCAAATTGTTGCTTCGATTTCATTTAAATGCTGTTTTTTTCTTCTTTTATTAATATACATTGGATTAAACATAATTAATAGGGGAAAGTGATCACAGTCCCAAGTATTAATTCCTGGCTCAACATACATTTATCACCAGTTTTCTGGTACACAATTGCTGGAATAATCACAATTCCTTAAGAACTGCAAGGTTTTGCCATTATTTCCCCCTTTATACCTCCTCCTCGCCAAGTAGGTGTGGAGGGATATGCCCAGTGGCGAAGTAGGCTGGCACGGGGCATTTTCTGTAGCAATGTACGCCAGGCGTCAGATACATAAGGAGGAGGGGTGATGCTTACATCATACTCTGGCACATGAAGCGCGGGTGTATGATAAAAGTTCACCATAGTGTCAGTAAGAGGGCTCAAGAGCTTAGGCTCACTACACATGGCAACACCCGCTGCTAGTCCCTGAGTCTGTCATCAAAGTGTTTGGACTACACAAGTACCCCTGGGGATTGGCAATCACTTTCAAAGTTTTTTTTCCAATCCCTCCATATTTTGAAATTTCTTCCAGCTTTGCCGTATATTGGACTGATAGCTCACCGGACCAGCAGTGGTGCCACTAACTTTTGTCTTGTGGGTTGACATTTGATTTCCAGATGGAAGATGTTTACTGGAACATTTACCTGCAGTATCATCTAGGAATGGCACAAATAGTATGTGAATCATTAAAACTGTTTCTTATATATTACATTGTGGTATTTTCTGACATTTAAATACTTATATCAACTGAATTTTTTGTTTTTTGCAGCACAACACAGAGATGAGATAGTAGCACCATTCGCAGGACATCCTTCTTATTCAAGGGGCTACAGCGCCATCTGCTGTAAGGAAAGCAAGTTGCAGCTCATTAAAATCATGATCTATGAGACGCGTTAGATGGCATCACAGAAGGGAACAGAGACTACTTTGGGTTTATTATTTTGTTAACTTGCTAAACCAGCCCAAAGGTTTTTGTACAGAAAGGTTTCCGATAGGCCTTATTTACACAACGTTTGTTGCACTTCTGTTAAAAACTGATCCATTTGGTTTCTGTTCCTTATCTGTATCCGTTATTCTGTTGTTTTTTTTTTGTGCCACTAATGCATGAAAAATTTGTAAAGAATTTAGTAACCAAAAAAGTAACTAAACCTTTGAAGGAAGTTTTTTTTTCATTTAAAAGATGTGTTTCTATTCTTTCTCCTCTAGTGAGCAGTGAATCAGAAAGCCTTCGGAGCTGACTCCACCTCAGGAGGATAAAGATTAACTCTTTCCATACCTAAAAAAATATTTCCTTTAAAGGACATCTACCACCAGGATGAAAGAGCACCTCAGGCTAATTTGCATACAGTCCTTCATCCTGGTGGCAGATGCACTTTAATAATTCATCTTTCTGAGGAGAATAGACGACCCAGGGACTGTTTGTAAAGAGCTAAGTCATGAGATATATTATCAGGTTCTTTGATCTCTCAGCTATCAGTGGAGAACAGGACAGGAAGTTTATATCAAGGACTTGAATAAAGAAGACATTCAGGGACATATTTCTTTAATAATGTTTATTACAAAGTTTACATTTTTCATCTATTAATAAAATGTATATATGATTTAAAGCGGCCTATTATAAGGATTGCAAGGATAGTAGAATGGCCATTCCATCTGCTAATATTGCACAAAGTGAAACGGCCCAATAATAATTTTGGAGACTTGTTATATAAGTTGCACATTATAGCAAAGAGTGAAGTGATGTGAAGCCGTAGATCTTAATACGGTTGGTGCGATGCTGCTTGGTCAGACCGTCCTAATTCACAGTAGAAATAAATGCATCACACATACTTTACTGTAGCTTCCCAGCTGGGTTACTTCACTAGTGCATGCCAGAAAATGACAAAGGAATCCATATTGTTTAGTCTTGCACATTTTTTTCTTGCTGATCCAAGAGTGAGGAGGATTGGTTTGACAGCCTTTTACACATATATCAGATGTGTAATACAGTAGTTAAGCAGCATAGAAGTAAAGTTGACAATCCAGGATTATAATACGTCACTACATTTCCCCAATCTTCCTTAGAAGGGTGAATAACATGCCAGAACTATTCTTAGCTTCATTCCAGCAAACTGGTGAAAGTGGACTCTTACGATTGAAGAAGTGCCAAAAGTAGGTGAAGCTAAGTGATGAAACTGTGCACATATAGGGGGTCATTTACTAAGGGCCCGATTCGCGGTTTCCCGACGCGTTACCCGAATATTTCCGATTTGCGTCAATTTCCCCTGAATTGCCCCAGGATTTTGGCGCACGCGATCGGATTGTGGCGCATCGGCGCCAGCATTCACGCGACGGAAATTGGGGGACGTGACCGAACGAAAACCCGACGGATTCGGAAAAACCGGCGCATTTAAAAAATAAATAAATAAATCTGTCGCTTTTCAGAGCAGCAGCGCCACCTGGTGGACGCCGGAGGAACTACCTTAATAAATCCCGGCCGGACCCGAATCCAGCGCAGAGAACACGCCGCTGGATCGCGAATGGACCGGGTAAGTAAATCTGCCCCATTGTCTGAGGTTGGATACCCCTCCATACATTATATATGCGGTACATTAAGCCATGAAATAAAGAAGGTCTACCATCTTTTATTTCAATGGTTCCATAAAATAACACCCTCTGGAAAATGCTCCCCGCAGAGAACTATGTATTAGAACAGTGGTCCCCAAACTACGGCCCGTGGGCCACATGCGTTCCGCGGACCATTTTCATCCGGCCCCCGCCACATCCAGCTCTCGGAGCGCCCGCTCCGTCCGGACAGGAAGCTCCTGCCCGTCACTGAATAGTGCTCGATGCGGTCGAATGAAGACGCGGGAGCTGCTGCCAGTATAGTTTTGTTTTTTTTTTACCAGCAGCAAATACATTGTGGCGCCCGGGGGCATCATAGAAAATAATTAATGATGGAGGGGGCATCAAAGAAAATAATTAATGGTGGAGGGGGCATCAAAGAAAATAATTAATGGTGGAGGGGGCATCATAGAAAATAATTAATGATGGAGGGGGCATCAAAGAAAATAATTAATGGTGGAGGGGGCATCATAGAAAATAATTAATGATGTAGGGGGCATCATAGAAAATAATTAATGATGGAGGGGGCATCATAGAAAATAATTAATGATGGAGGGGGCATCATAGAAAATAATTAATGATGGAGGGGGCATCAGAAAATAATTAATGATGGAGGGGCATTATACAAAATAATTAATGATGGAGGGGGCATCATAGAAAATAATTAATTAAGGATGGGCATCAGAAAATAATTAATGGTGGAGGGGCATCAGAAAATAATTAATGATGGAGGGGCAGCGTATGAAATAATTAATGGTGGGGGGCAGCATATGAAATAAATATGAGGGGCAGTCTAGTAATTAATGGGGGGAAGGGGTGGCAGCATTATTCAATAATTAATGGAGAGGGGTCCCCGTATATTTCAAAATTAATTGACCCAATTAATTAATTGATTGGGCCAATATATAAAATAGTTCACAAGGGGTGCAGTATATTAAATAATTAATTGAGGGGGGCCCAATGTATTACGGATGCGGTCACATGTACCGCTATTTATTTTTAAACTTTAGTCCGGCCCTCCGATGGTCTGAGAGGGACAGTGAACGGCCCCCTATGTAAAAAGTTTGGGGACCCCTGTAATAGAATGTCATTGCCACAATTATTTCTTAAAAGGGATGTAAAATACAATGTATTGGTACTATAGAAGAAACAATATTGAAAGCAAATACGAAACAACATGAAACACCATAAGCAGAGCTATACGGAGGTCATCATGATCAAGAAGGAAGGTTTACGAAGAATTCTGGCAGAGTTTGCCCCCCCCCCATGATTCTTTGGCGAATGAAAAGTGGGTGAGTGGAGGCATAAGGAACCCTGTGTATTACAGATCACCATGATACACAGAGTCCTGTCCTCTGCAGCTATGTGCTGCCTGCCTTAGACTACACAGAAGCTTTTGCCATATTTATCAACCAACATACTAGGGGGACTACACCATGGTGGATTACAGGATTATCATATGGCTGTTAAAAAAAAAAACTGTGGTACATGGAACCAGGTAGGGGTGGGATGATGACCCATAACCTCTGCCCTCTTATTGGCGTGATACTGTGCTGCCTAGCGCCACTCTCCTCCTCCTCCTCCTCTTGGTCTAGGTTTGCAGGTCCTGTAATAAAGAACTGTTGAAGTACAGTTACATACAAGAAGTAGCCATAGGCCACATTCTTGACTAGTGGTCGTCCAATTTGGGGATTTCGCATAGAAATTGATCCAAATTTCAACATAAA
This sequence comes from Engystomops pustulosus, assembly GCF_040894005.1. Lineage (NCBI taxonomy): Eukaryota > Metazoa > Chordata > Amphibia > Anura > Leptodactylidae > Engystomops > Engystomops pustulosus. Next base: position 68,836,687 of record NC_092414.1, read on the forward strand.
GCTAAATGCGTGGGATCTCTTTAACTCTCATAGTGTCTAGAGTTTCTTGGATGATGTCACAATAAGCTTGTACAATAAACATAGGAATACAATAGAATAAACACATTAAGATTATGTTAACATTAGGATTCACACGAACAGAAATGGAAGCATGTTTCTCTATTTTGTCTGATACAATACCAGGCTCCTTAACAGCCTGCAAGTCTTACTTTATTCAGTGGGCTCTATCCCTATTCATTATGCAATAGGGCAGGGGTCAGAGCCCACCTGTCTTACCATGTTCTTTTTAATAGTGAAATCTATGATATAGGATAAAATACAATGTGGTCTTCTCATTGAGGCTAGCATTTATCATATGTTTGAATTGCTTGACTCAGTCTCCCTACAATCTCGCCATGACCTGTAAACCATGCACAGATGTTTTGAGGAGGGGATATGATTAACAGTAAAAATGAAGTTGACCCCGTTCTCATGCTGATTTTGGCAAAGGAATGTTCCATCAGATGGGATAACATATGACAGCACAACATGAAACACTGATCAATGAAAAGGCAAGCAACAAATGTTTAAAATATTTTTTATTTCAAGGTTTACAAAAACAGAAACTCTGTAACTCAGAACAAAATTGACCCAAATTGCACAAAGTTCCACTGTCTTCCCCATAGCGTCCTACTTCATCATTCCCTTCATTTACATGTAAAAACAAGAAAAAAGTGTAACATTCTTCCCCCAAAAGAACAAAAAAAAACATTGCATATATGTATCCTGCAAGCAAATGGAAAACCCCATTTTATATCAAAATTGTAACAAGGCTCCCATCTGTATTTATATCAAAGATTCAATATTATTGCAGATTTCACCCATTCTTCTTAAAATTAGAGTTTTATGTAAAAGGACGCCATGTTTAAGGTGCCTAATGTTTCATACATGGGTTGGTTAGTGGTTGTCTAAATGTCCCAGGATTACATCTACAGAAATGCTTTTAAGATGGTTCGATATAAAATCTGGAATTGAGAAAAAAAAAAACAATGGGGGAATTTATCATTATGTCAGTTTTCTGGCGTATAAATGTCCCACAATGGTCACCTGATGAAGCTGCTGGTCACACAGGCAGGGCTCAGGACTTCCTGTAATGTCCTGTGTCCTGCTGCCTTCCAGCGGATGGAGGGGTTTGTGCAGGTACTGTTGTATACACGCCTCCTCCTTCTAACTACTCCCATATCTGTGGTTGGAGGGGAGTGGTTATGAAGGAGGGGGGTGTATACAGGCCTTCCAGCAGATGGAGGGGTTTGTGCAGGTACTGTTGTATACACGCCTCCTCCTTCATAACTACTCCCATATCTATTTTTGGAGGGGAGTGGTTATGAAGGAGGGGGGTGTATACAGGTCCCTTTAATCCGTCAGAAGGACATCACAGGAAGTCCTGTGTACTGCTACCAAGAGCTCACCTGCCAGCTTTACTATATGGGTAACCCCATTTAATGATAAATCACCCCAGCCTTATATTGGAAAAATCCTGTCTTCTGTAGGTGGGAAGGCAATGCACAAGAAAAGATAATCTAAACGGTACACCATCTAAGAGGTAGATAAAAAAAAATAAAACAAAAAAAAAACTATGACAGCACTTACGGAACAAACAAGCTCAGACTTCCTTCATATATACCTAGCCAAAATCAAAAACACTTAAACTTCCAAGTATACCCTCATTTTTACCTAGAAAAGCATATGATTTCACCCAAATAAGGCTAGAGAACCCAATGGGTAACTCTGCCAGTACAAATAACATTTAGTCTTCGACAATCTCCATCTCATGGTCATACTAGGTCAAGTGTCAACAGTGGAAGACTTGAATCTATGTGAATAGTAGGAGATGACTGCAGATGTACAGTGAAGTTAATAATGCCAACCAATAACATGGCATACAATACCATGCCTTGGCACACATATGTAGTAGTGTTACATATGTGATAGAACTCATTAGCCTGCAGGATCATTATTAGATTGATAGATAGTACATATAAACCTGTTCTGTTTAAAGGGGTTCTCTGGGACCGTACCATTCATGCCTTCCCCTTAGGAAGGGCCATCAATATTAGACTGGCAAGTGCTTCCTCACCAATCAGCTTACTAAAAAAGCAGAGTTAATGTCATAGTGTTAAATAAGTTCTTTAGGTTTGTTCTTAAGTTGAATTTGTATGTAAGCCCGAACTGGTATATTACAATTGTATCTCCGGACAAAATTTTCAATGCTTTGCATTCTTCAGGGTATTATGAGGCACCATCTGAGGCATCGGCTCTCACATGTTTGCTCTCAAGGTATCCTTGGTTTTCAGAGCGTGGAATGTTACATGACAGACTAGGATCCAAATGCAGTGATCCGGTTCTGTTGGCACTGGTGTACAGCATGGCTGTGTTTAGTAAATATGAACCCTGTTGTTGAATGACACTTTTAGATATGTAACCAAATACACAACTATAGATAGAACATCTGACATGCACTAAGTTGGTCCCTAATATAGGATACAGCTACTATGAAAATGATCCTGCTCTAATCCTCAGATCTGTGCCAACAGGATGTACTTGGGATGCCTTCTATGGAGAGCCCAAGATTCATCTGTAGACAGATTTATTAAGGTTGGCCCCGGAGCAGAAATGCCAAGATCAATCACGCAAAGCTTGAGGAGTGATGTGATGGGGCTTATGTATACGGACACATATAAAAGTGTTGGTCTATCCTATTGGATTGCACTATTAAAAATGCTATAGGCTACACAGACAAAAACTTTGACATTCTGTAGGAATGTCCCATATCTATTCTTTTAAAGGCAACTAAAAAACACTCCTTAAAAGGGATTAAGTTCCATATAATTTTGCAGATTAGGCCACTTGGATGTGGTCAAAACAGACCCCATTTTAGTCAAATGTTCGGGGGTAACTGGGTGCTGTTGCCTTCTTATTTTCTGATTCGTTATTAGAGGAGTTTGACGCCCAGCACCCTCACAGATGCTCCATTCTCTGTGTAGTGGGGAGAGCAGGTTACTACACATCAGCTCTTTGCAGTGACTTCATTCAGCCATTACACAGAAAACGCCATCTATTTTCTATTTCATTCTTCATCTAAGAACAGCACATATGTAGTGTATTGTACCTCAGACCCCTAGTAATTTGATATTGATGACCTATCCTATGATTAAGTATGCAATATTTTTAGCCCAAAAAAATTCCTTTAAGCAGCATATTAAAGTTTCAAACACTTGCCTGTATTATATGGAAAGTGTCCAGCTCTTTGAATATGTTATGTTGCTATGGTCTGAGAAACGGCTTTAATACAATATTCTGCATAAGAGAATAGGGTTTTTTTGTGATTACAGGTCAAAATACATGATTATTTTTGACTAAAAATGAGATTAAAACGGAGTTGGGAGCATAGAAGTATAGAACATCCATTTTTCATCTGAACTAGCTACCGGGTCAGTACTTATAAATCCAAGTTACCTAGATACTGACAATGGTAGGAAGAGTTTCTTGGCTGGGTAGCAGCTAAAGGTGAATATTTTTCTGCTGGCCACATACACATGATAGATCAAAAGAAGCAAACAAGTTTATGGAAAGATTATAGCAATCTGTAAATAACAGTTTGGATTTCATATAGGTCCCATGGCTGTTTTGGGCAGTGTGCTAGCTGTGGTTTCTACGGGCTCGGCCCAGTGTACGAGCCGACTGCCCAAACCGAAAACTATAGAGCAGGTCCTATTGCTGCCCATCTTTGATGGTCACCAGTTGACAGGGTATGTTACATGCTGGAGATAAGACGATATATGACAGACAACATCAATCGTAGCCAGGACCATGTCAATAAATACAAAAATATGCATAATTGGATGCATCTCATAGAATAAAAACAGTCAATTAAGAATGTGATTTGTCAAAATCTCTAGCTGGCAAAAATATGAGATGATATAAGTCTACTTTGGCACAAAATACTTTCTGTACAGGACTGCACAGTGACTTTATTATAAAGTGCTTTGGGGTCCAGATTACAACTGACCAACCATATAATCTGGAATGTGTACCAATATGTAACTAAATATGTAATAGGAAGCCAATGACTTGTTGTAACCAGGGCAGGCAACCATTTTATAGGATCAACTCCCATGAAGAAGAATCTACTGAAACATAAGTAACCATAGGCCATCTAACTTCTATGAGATTACTAATCACAAAATGGATGCCTCAACGGACACATTAAAAGGGAGTCTTTCCCTTTAGCATTAGAATCAGCTGGCAGCATGTTATACAGAAATGCACTGGGATTTCACCTTTATCAAGGAGAGTTTAATCAATACACTAGCAAGGCAGTTTATGCACCTAGGTCATGTTGACCCACTACCCTCAGATAGGCAAGACATTTGTCTTATGAGAAGCATGGGGGGCACTGGAAAAAGAGGGAAGTGATTTAATCTGAGAACATGACCTTGGTGCACCAACTGCCTCATTAGCATATGGATTCAACTGGTGAGCATCTTGGAAATGTCCCAAAGGACTGAAATAGTAGATGTATGTAGGCAATCACAAATGTATTTCTCTATAACATGCTGCCAGCACATTACTACTCTTGGTGGATGAGATAGACTAACTTTAATGAGAGTATTGATAGAATTTCTAAAACATCCCTGTATACAGATTTACCCAGAAAATAGATCATGAAATTCATGTCTTGTATTAGAACTACAGAATAGGAATTTTTATAGAAGTTTCTGATCCTTCAATGTCTTCCACATACTCTGGAAGGCGATGGTGAAACAGTTTCTAGTGCATTTTTCCCAGCTGTATCTTCTTCCATGCTTCAGATGCAGTAAAAATACATGAATCCAGGATGCCAGCTACAGTGAATGTTCCTCCAATGATGGCACATACCTGCAGAGACAACATATATATATATATTACATACTGTACATACACAAGTTACATTCGAAAATTCAAGGGAAGCAGCCATTACAGAATACTACTCCACACAACTAACTGTAAAGAAGTGGAAGACACAACCCAACACATTACTAACTCAAGTCCTTCAGAATGAGACAACCTAGGCTGGAAAAGAATGTTTATTGTAAACGTAAAGCAAATACAAAATTCGAACAAATTTGGGGCCCTTGGCTGGACTCGCCAGGACTCCCCTCGATATACTTGAGCATCAGCATGTAGAGTGTTTGTACTGTAAAGGTTATGATACTTTGTAGTTGCTAAATGCTATGTATGTATTAGCCATGTATGCATATTGTATTGAATTCCTGTAATGCCATTATTACTATGCAATTGCACCGGAACGGTACGGGCCAGGGGGGAGGGTATCTGTGTCAGAGGGTGGGAGGGGGAATTGGGAATTTGTGGTTCAGTATAAAATGTTTTAAAAAAGCAACAAAAAAAGATTTGATATAAAAAAAAAAAAAAAGAATGAGACAACCTTCATGATTAGCGTACCAAAATAATAGTGCAAGGGTGAATTATTGATAACAAAGGTTACCAATAGATTATACCTTTTTAGCTGAAACAGTACAGCATTTTATCAACTTTGGAAGCTGGTTAAAACCTGAGCAGAGACAGCTCTTAAAAAATGTGCTCCAATTTTCATCAATTAAGGAGTGAATCTAAGAAATATACTAGAGAGCATGTTGGACCGTGTTGAAAATTTCATATATAGAGAAGAAGCCATTTTCCTTAAGTCTTAAAAATCAAGAAGTTCAGCTTTGAGGTGTAGAAAAAATGTTTTGCATCAGTGACCACAAGCCATTTAAAAAACTTCATATAAAAAGCCACAGCCCAACATGTTAATCCACATAGAACACTTTACGAGAAGAAGGCTTACTTGCAAAATAAAAACAGAACAGTTCTAAAAGCGGTTCAGAGACTCTCCAGCTGTTTAACTAGAACTCCCAGCATGCTTTGTTAGTTAGCTGGTTGACCATCCTCTCTGCAGCCATCACAACGTATATTTGGCCTGTTTACAGAAAACATATCTGTTCCCCAGGGCAACAGCTGTTTTACAACCCACGTTCCGACACGTAAAATATGTGACCTGATTAATTTTGGTTGACGAATTCTAATTTAGCAACTGAAATGATCCCTTCCTCACATACATGTCTGTAGAGAAAAGTAGCCATAAATAGACAAAGCTTGTGAATGGAAACCATGTGGTGCCTCAATATTTTAGAGAAGTAAGAAAGATTAGTTATTGGATTTTCAATGTTCGCAACAGAAGTATAAAAATTAAGAACTGTAAAACATGCCCACTGATTTATGCTTTCAGATGTATTTATCTAATGTGTGTATGGAACGATTTGAGGAATACATATAGGGGTGGAGTAATCCCCTTTATGACTTTCCAATCTTCCCTTCTGCTTTGAGGACGACCGCAGAAGATTCTCTATTGCCCACTTTAAAGGTCTTGTCCACTTTCAGCAAATACCGTATTTTCCGGGCCATTAGGCGCACCGGAATATAAGGCACAATAGTCCGATGCGCCTTATATATGTAATAATTCCATATATAAGGCGCATCGGACTATAAGGCGCAGGGTCCGGGGGCATGGCAGAGGTCCGGGGGCGGAGCGGAGACCCGACGGGACGCGACGCCGAGAAGACACGCGGAACGCGGGGAAGGTGAGCGGGGAATAGAATACTTACATAGATCTCCGCTACCGGAGACAGCAGATCGCGGGGTCTGCAGTTCCCGCTGGAGATCTGCTGTCTCCGGTAGCGGGGACCTATGTAAGTCCGCTGCCCTATAGGGGTCCGCTGCCCTCCTATAGGGCGCACCGGACTATAAGGCGCACTTTGGATTTCCAAGGAAATCCAAGGCTTTTAAGTGTGCCTTATAGTCCGGAAAATACGGTAAGTTACATTAGAAAAATTATAAATTTTCATTGCACAAACAAACAACTTTCTGCATTAATCTCTCGTGGTCTTCCGGATCTCTGCTTGTTATAAAACAGGAAGCTTTTCTTCATGTGTAAACAATTCCTCTAGAATGACAGCAAGCAGAGATCTAGAAACACAGTGAGTAATTAAAGTACATTAGGAAATTGTATAACTTTTTATAACACAAACAATATCAACTATTTGCGGAAAGTGGACAACCCCTTAAGCCTATGTCTGATCAAATGCTATCCTTAAGGGAACCTGTAAGCAGAAATTGACCTAATAAACCCCTAGCCGTATGTTGCCAAGCTGCTGAACACCTTCCAGATTGTGTTTCTTTCATGGCCCAGTGTGGTGGTCTCATCCAGAAAATAAACTTTAATTACAGTGATGCGCCTTCCTGACTTTATACAGTTTACATCTCACTTTTAAAGGTCCTGCATCAATAGCGATCACTAACCAGATTTCCTAAAGTCTGATGCATGATGTCAATCACAGAGGAGGAGACGTTCAGAGCTCCCCACCTTGACATCAGTGTTAAACTCTCCTCCTCCTTGACTTATACAACCAAGTTACATCTCGCTTCAAAGTTGAGTTTCTCGATGATGTCAATACGCTGGCCCATAAAAGAAACTAGAAGGTATTATGCTGCTTGACAATATACGGGTGGTGTCTTATTTGGCCCATTGCTGATGACAGCTTCCCTTTAAAACAAATGCACAATATCCTTAGTGTTTGTTGGCTCATGATGTCTACAAATAGAACCCCAAAACATACGGTACATTTGTTTTACTGTGTATTTTACTGGACATACCCAGATAACTGATGTTTTTGGCATGGGAAGTGTTGGTAAAATGTAGCATTGCATGACAGTAATACATGGCTGGCTCTTGTTGTACTATATTTGGGCCATACTGTGGTTGAGATACAGAGGTAGTCCTCAGGTAACAACCCCTTTATTAAATCTATCGTAAAAAATAAAAGGCTAATCATTATACTTTTTATATAGAATTTGACTACACTATAAAAAAACCCCCCACTTTTTGAACAGCCCAACAAAAAGAAAAAGTAAATGTGGAATATTATCTACGGCAAGGTCACTATTGGCTTGTGGGCATGGTGGAAGCTATTAGCATGTGCCCAAGTGACACACTGGTTCCTATACACAGGGTGAGTAGTCACTGTGACGTGGGACCAGAGCTGCCTGTACAGAGCCGGGGAAACATTGACTCTAAGTAAGGGAAACAGTGAGTCAGGATTGAAAATAAAAGGAGAATGTGCTAATACTTAATGTGGGGTGACAGATGGTGGGAAAGGTCTCATCAGCAACCCAAAAAGTGGACCGTTATGATGAAGAGGAAAACATGTCCAGACATGCAGTACAGAATATCCAAGCTGAAAACAGGCACCGTACTCCTAGTTAGAGAAGGACCTTTCTGGCCACTGTAACCTCTGGATGTAGGTACTTTATGCCCAGGATGCGATGGTCAGCTGTAAGAGTCATCAAAAGGTGTCTGAAGGGTTATTGTTAATCTTTGTTAAAAAAAAATCCATTTGTCACAGGGACAAAAATATTTTTCTCTCGGGTTACACTTCCAAAATAAAGCTGTTCTGACTTCCGAGTGTTTCTAAGAGGACTCCAAATTGGAGGAAAGAGTCATCATCAATGAATAGAAACCTGTACTTCTAGAACTCCACTAATGGAAATTGGATCTCCTGTACCATAAACAAAAATACATACGCTATCTCACAGCACCCCTGAGGAAGCCAGACAAACTGGCCAGCCGCGGGGCTATGGTGTTATATGTGTGTTCTCCCCTTATCACTTGGGCCTTTTATATTGATATATCTGTTAGTATATCTACGATAGGAAAATACAAGCAGCACACAAGACGTCTTAAGCAGGTGGGTGCAGGCAACACAGGACTGGGCCTTAAGTCCCCCAAATAGAGATATGAAGAAAATGTGCAGCACTCCGTAACTACGATGCTTAGGGACTGGTAGCCTTTTTCTGAGATATATAACTTCAGCTTGTTGTCTATGCAATGTATTGAGATATCGGATGTACTTATCCTATACCTTTCAACTGCTGGGCATGTGCAGGGGCTACCCATCTACTGCTGGGCATGTGCAGGGGCTACCCATCTACTGTGGGGCATGTGCAGGGGCTACCCATCTACTGTGGGGCATGTGCAGGGGCTACCCATCTACTGTGGGGCATGTGCAGGGGCTACCCATCTACTGTGGGGCATGTGCAGGGGCTACCCATCTACTGCTGGGCATGTGCAGGGGCTACCCATCTACTGCTGGGCATGTGCAGGGGCTACCCATCTACTGCTGGGCATGTGCAGGGGCTACCCATCTACTGCTGGGCATGTGCAGGGGCTACCCATCTACTGTGGGGCATGTGTATTTGTATGGCTCTCACGGAATGACATTTTAAAATGTGTGGCATTCATGGCTCTCTCAGCCAACAAGGTTCAGAACCCCTGCTCTAGAACCTGTTTATAGGGGCACCGCTGGGTCTGGGTTCTTGCTGCTGCAATGACTGGCCCAGGGACCCACTAAAACAAAGTCACAATGAATGGCTTGATGATATTATGCAATTTGATCAAGATGTAACTAAGAATCTTCCAGCAATAGATCATTGTATAATGTGTGGAAGTGTGGTCCAGATCTTTTTTTCTTAATGTTGGAATAGACCATAGAATTACATTTCCATACTCACACAATCCAGTACCTTGAGCTTGGGATATGCTATACTGGTAAACACTGGCATAAAATATTTTAGATGAGCCATAGGATGAACAAGAGTCATTTAAGCAAGGTTTGAGCTGAAAATGATGCAAAGGCCATAACTTCATTTTGGACTGCATTCACACAAATGTATGAGGGACGTATATCCAGCTGCGATATACGCCACCTCATAGCAGTCTATGGCGTCTGGGCACACCGTTCAAAGCCATGGCCGCAAAAAAAGATGAATCATCTTTAGCCGTAAGAACAGCCGTGAGGCTCTATTTTCTATGTAGTAGCACTCTCCTCCCCAATGTGCGGAACGTGTGAATGCAGCCTTAGAAGTAAACAGCTGCCACTGAAATACGGCAGCCCACACAAAATGCCTTAAGGCGCCCCAAACTGGCAGCATGTCAACAGCTTGGAATACAGTTATGACGTTCATAATTGTCCTTAAAAGGGAACCGGTCACCACAGAGCTCTTTTTAAATGGGGACGGCTTGCAACAGACAGTAAACAGAACTTCTGAAACGTTTTTTTAAATATTCTATATATGAATTGGTTACAGAAATATTGTATGGTACCTGGCTCCCTGTCCGCTCACCTACTGTAGTCCCAGTGGTTGTGTTTTGCATAGGATAATGTCCGGCTTCTAGTTTGAATCCAGCACTGGCCCGTCCCCCTGCTCATTATTATTGCTCCCCCCCAAACCTCCCACCCACAACATCCCTCTATTCCAGCTTCCACTCATGACGTAGGGTTAACCCCAACATTCACCAGGAGCAGTGTGGCGGTTCACCGCGCCTCGCAGCTCACTGCGCATGAGTCCATTTACTACAGTGGGAATAATAATGAGCAGGGGGACGGGCCAGTGCTGGATTCAAACTAGAAGCCGGAAATTATCCTTTTGAAAAGTACAATCCCAGGGACTACAGTAGGTGAGCGGCCAGGGAGGTAAACATTACCATACAATAGTTCTGTATCCAATTCATATATTCATTTTATTTAGTTCAATTAATATATAGAATATTTAAAACCAGGTTGCTAAAGTTCTGTTTACTGTCTATTGAAAGCTGTCCCCATTTAAAGATCCCTGTGGTGACAGGTTCCCTTTAAATGAAATAAGCAGAAAACCTATTAGACCTTTTCCTTTCCAATTCTTGGAGAGCTAAAAGGCACAAGTTCATGCTAGTCATGTCATTTGTTTTACAACTATTTTTCACTATACGGCTTTTAATAGTCCACTGACGCAACCAAATTCACCTTCTTCATATTTAAATGAACTTTCCTTAATAGGACTTACTCTACTAAAGAGTTTGAGATCCAAAATTATTTTACTGCCTTTTAGAGATAAAAGCACAAACTACCTACAGTCAGAACTGATAAAAAATACGGATCAGTACATGTAGTGATACATCATCAAGGTAAGCCTGGACAATAAAACTGAAGTTTTGGTTACACAGGTGCAATAGAGGAGATGTCCTAGGAATGCAAATGTATGGGGTTTGTAGTGTGTCCATGTAAACAGCCATAAACCCAGGTACAATATTGAGTCGTTTTGTCAGTAAAACTACCTTGCAAGACAGCCCCCTTAACATCAAGCATGACTTTCAGGAAGCCTAATGACATGATGTAGGAGAAAACCAAACCAGTATTGAACACAAATATTCCCGTTCTGTAGACACATAGGGGGGAGATTTATCATTGGTTTTGTTGGGGTTTTTTGGTGTATAAAAGTAGCAAAAAAGTCACGTAGAGGATTTTTGCAATGCTGTGCAAAGCCAGATTCATGACTTGCAACTTTTTAAAAAAGTGGCAAAGTCACTCCAGCTCATGCTGGTGAACGTTTTTGCGACTTTTGGTGCATTCCGTGCTTTTTAAAAACACAAATCCCAGACACACATGGACCTTTTAATAAGTGTTCTTATGATCTAAGGCACTTTAATGAATCTGATGAGCAGTGGAGCTCCAAAGACAGACATAGGACTGTCCCAAGGAGCCGGTCTAATGATAAATCTCCAACATAGCCCTAGGCCGAGTGAGCACACAAGTGTGTGGTGGAGCCAAGATGGCAAATTAAATACCTTATTAAACTTTATTTTATGTGTTAAAAAGATTTCCATCATCTGTATAAGTAATAACAATGGACTCCATCTTTAAAGGGGTTATCCGACTCTTGCAGGCAGGGTGGGGAGGCAGGTTTAAACAAAAAAAGAAAGTTGTACTTGCTTCAACCGTCGCTACCGGTGTCCCGCACCTCAGTCTCGCTGGTCCGTGCTCCGCTTGTGGCTGGCCAAGCCCATCCACCCCCATGTCTCAGCGCTGGAATAAAGATAGATGGGTGTGGCGGCCACCTCAGATGGTCGGAAGCCGACTGAGCTGAGCTTCTGTGCCCCTGTAAATAAATAGGGGCACGGACCAGCTGGACGGGACACCAGCAGCGACGGAGGAGAAGAGTACAGCTTTCTTTTTTTTTTTTTTCTTAAACTTACCTCCCCAGCCACCTGCAAGATTTTCAAAAGAGTCAGCCAACTCCTTAAAGCCGGTTATCATTGCTGCTGGGGACATTCTTAGTAACTGGTGCACAGCAGATTTAGTATGGCAGTATAAACAGAAGAGATGATGGTATTTACACAGTTACTGCGTGTTTGGAAAATGCACATTTCTTTCTCTCTATGTATTTGGGATGGATTTGTCTACAATCTAAACACTAAACCTAGAAGAGAAGGGGCAAATTTTCCCTTGTTTGGTATGGCACTCAGATCTCTCCAAGTGATTGTGTCGTCTGACTTTTCTTTCTTAAAACAGATCTGCTGGAGCATGGCTCCCATTCAGTCTGGTATTACAGAGCCATTCATTTGGCAAGACAGAATTTCCACTCTGGATTCAGAACACTTTTTGGTGGTGGTTTTTTAGATATTTCTACTACATTGCAGCAGGATCTAGTAATCTTGTATTGCTGTGGTGTTTCTGAGGGCATTTTCCACACATGGACTTCAATTCAACAACCGATACATGTGTGCCATGTGATGCGGATTTTAAAGGTACTTTTGAGCATACAGAGTGAACAGTCCTAAGGGCTTATCCTGACTGTTGTATTATATGTTTTTTACTTCAATGTGCATGCCAATAGCAGGTCTAATGACACAAGTTAGAAGCATCCTAGTCTCCTGGGATATATGGCTAGTAGATACACTTGGGACCAGATTTTTGGCTGTAATAGTGGCTGCAGACCTTTTTACTGGTGTCCGAATACGTCCCAAGGTTGGAATCACTCCAGCCAGTTTTAAAGAGGACCTTTCACTTCCACCTTCCCATAGTCACATTAATGGAGGCAAAAACTGACTATAGCATCGCCCTACCGATTTGACGAAAATTGTGGGAGCTAGAAAGAAATAACAAATATACTTTAACCATCTTTAAAGGTCCACTTTTTTGGCTTTCCTTATAAACTCAAACAGGATCTGAAAAAAGTTTAGCTTGCATTCCCACATGTACATTATAGAAATTACTGAGTGATAGTAGAGTATGAATTACTTCTTAAATTCAGACTTTACCCTTTGCTGACACCAGCACATCTAGAAGCTGGGCCATAGGGCCTTTTTCGTCCTTTTCACCCCATCATTCTGTAGTATATATGCATAAGCAGTGAAATGAAGCATAGTTCTGCTTTATAACCAGTGTCACATTTTCCAAAGATGAAGAGATAAAATAAATTTGGCAATATCAGAAGACATTTCTGCCCTGTACCGGCAGTCAGCTACATCATATGATACAGAGCATCAGAAGCTACAGATCACTGAGCAGGATGGAAAGAGTGGCTCATACAGTACACTGTATTTGACATATGAATCAGGAGGACGCTATATTTAATCCCAATATTTCGTGCCATGTATTAACTAGTTAGATTGTCTGGGTGCTTTAATTTAGCTGTAGCATCTCTGATGAGAAGACTTTTTACATCAAACATCTCAAGTCCATTTGAGTTAGGGATGGCATTATAGCCATTATTGTATGACATACATAACGCAATATGCTGGTAAAACTTGATGACAGAGCTGGGAGAGCTAAAAGAGACTCAAAGAAAAAGAAGAATCAATATCATAATAAAAGTGCTATTCCTTGATATACGGTAGGTCATTAATAGACATTAAGCTTTTGTTTTATTTGTATATGGAATAGACAATAAAAAAGCTAAAGAAAATAGTTGCACCATTTTCTTAAGGGGTTTGTTTTTATGTCTTTCATTGTCAATCCAAATGACACAGGGCATTAAACATTAGTCATCTGATCTCTTGTACCATATATTGCAAAGTCTCCAATCATGAGCCATGGAAACTTTGGGTGCTTGGTCTCTTCAGGCGCTAAGTGGGGAACACAGAACTACACCTAAGGTTTTTTTTGTGTAAATACAGATCCCAGGGTTATTTATAAAACACGTTTAGTTCCTCACAATGTTAAGCATATTTATTTGCAGGCAGTGAATGGCAACTTTCTTATTTACACCTAGAAGCTGAGAAATCAGTAAAGATTTCTCAAAGTAACTTGCATTAAGAGATGGATTCAGATATGTACAGTCTAGGCAATGGCCTGTAAGTCCAAAGCAAGTGTATGGTGGCAATGTTCAGTCCATGAAATAAATACCATGGGAGAGATTTATCAGGACTTGTATGCTGTTTTTTTTTATGTGCAAGCCCTGAAATAAATCACAATTAATAGCGAACCACCAGTAATTGTGATTATTTTTACGCCATCTCAACCCCAAGAGGAAGTGGAGGGGTACGACCAGGGAACAGGCTATAGCCTGCAAATATTCCCTGTAAGTTTGCAGGCTAATGCACAATTCTACACCAGGCAGGCCCTGGCCTAGAAATGTCCGCCGATGCAGCCACCAGCCAGATGCATGAAGAGGCCGCAGCCTCCTGATGTTTTCTGCAGTGCCGCAGGGGCAGAGACTTCATCAGCCGCTGGTGCACAAATGCAGACGTATGATGAATGTCTAACCATATGTCAGCAATATTTCCCAGATTGAACACTATCAAGGGATCTGAATCCATTGTTTCATCAAGGGATCTGAAACCACTAGGCCGAGGCTTGTAGCCTCCGAATGGGTACCACAGCGTTTCATTCACTAACAGCAAAAAGATTTGAAAATGGTGAGGAATTAAGAATGGGGAGGAAGACATATCAGGATACTTTTCAAGCCCTCAATTCAGAATTCTGGCTTCAAAGAGTCACAAAAAAATGATGTAACATTTTGCATGCTTACATCGCTATCTTGAACCCATGCAATTAGAAAGTTGAAGGTACTATATACACTTAGGAAAAAGATCAGTGATATTGCGCTGTTTAGCTCCCGTCTGCCATCATCATACAGCTGCAGTCCTGTTAATACACGTATAGACTGTCACATGGTAGCTGACAAGAGGAGCAGGCACACAGATGCTCCCTTTATAATCAGGACACACAATGGACATGTGAGAATAAGCGGTCATGTCAGTTCTCAGACGGGTCCAGTGGAGAACCGCCAGAGCTTTGCAAGGAGTTAAAAACCAGACATGCTGATACTAGGGTGGGGAGATTACAGTGTAGGCTTATGTGTCATCATTAAACTGTACGGTCATCATCTTTAGTTCAGAACCCGTGTACACCCCTTCCTGACAGAGCACACAACAAACCAGCATGATACATTACCTAGAGCCACTCCATAACTAAAAATATCATTCTGTGGGAAAAATTAATGTAGGTCTGGTAAAAATATGGATCCATCAAACTAATAATACTGCTAGTAATAAAATAAATAGTAATTTGACAATACAAGAAAAAAAATAGATATTAATTGCATATCATATTTTCTTATGATACTCTCTATGTACCGGTAATCATGTATGGGTAACTCATTACTGCAATGTAATGGAGAATGGGATAATTGTATCTGTGTGACAGGAGAGAGATCACAAAACCAATTCCGACAACTACTCGCAATAAATGTTGTTTTCGCTTAAAAAAAAAAAAATAAAAAAAAAAATCAGATAACATTTTTTCTAAAAATCCTGATTTAACATTAGGTGTAAAAATCCTTTCCTGTGCCAATACATACGGTACGTCCTCCTTATTGAAGGGACCCTTTTGTCATTTCTATAGAATAAACTGCGCCTATTTGCTCCTATTATCTCGAATGTATCTCTGGGAGCGCCGCACACTTTGATACACTGCATTATTTAAATTTCTAAAAACCAATTTATCCCTCCTACCAGGGAGCAACACGTCTAACGGACCCTGGGAAACCCCTCTGTTATGTGTATGCTTTCTTTGTTACAGCCTTCCTTTTAGCAGGGGGTTACAAAAGGTCCCTCCTTCCAACATAAAAGAGAAGTTTCTTGATCGTCTGTTTATAGCCCCCCCACCTCTTCCTTCGCTGTTGCCCCACAGCTCTTCTCATTGACTGGGAAACACGGGTGAATAATGGATATGCTGCAGGTCTCGTGGACTTAACAAGAGATTGTGAATGAGGCAGCAGTCCGGACAGCAGGTGTTTCTCCACAGCCCCCACCCCAGCTTTAGTAATCCACACACCATCTGTTGGGTGGAAGAGCAGTGTCCTCTCTCTGAGAGACCGTTCACATGCTAAAGACAAAGTGGATCATTGGCAGATGGAGATTATACGATCAGAAGAGGGGAGGACACTCCAGTACGTGACAGCGCCCATTAACTTCACACTGACTGTGACTTTGTTGGTTTAGTGTCTTTTGGTGACCACGTCCCACTTTCTAGATACATGGGAAGCAAACGTCTGAAAAGATTCCCAAGTCACCTCCATAAAAGAAAAGCAGATGATCTATCGTGTACAGAGCAGCTACACAGAATTCCCCCATGACCTTTTCCCTTCGGAGACTCTGAATCATGTCACATTTGGTAGCATTTCCTTTAGGGAGGGGAAATATTTTCTTATAGGACTTGGTTTTTGCAAATAACAGTTTCACACATCTACAAACAGAACACACGAGTTCAATTACGGAATGAGAGGAAATCCAGAAGCTGGTATGACTAATTTTTAATCAATGGCAAATTGTTTTTTTGTCTAAAGATTTACTAAAATCATCGAGTAATGCTAACGAGTTACTAAATACTACCAACATTAATAACATCTTCAGATTCTACAATAGAATTCTTCCGATACAGGCATGTCCATATAACAGATTCTATGGACCTGCTATGTATAAAGGCTGAAATCTAACATAGCTGATCCTTCTCTACACTTCTACCACCTACATTTCCATTGGAGTGTGCCAATATACCTCTATACACATTAGACTGCTGTATGCAAATAAACATTGGCAAACCTGCCATTTTTGATAACTCTGTGGACACCTTAAAGGAGTTGTCCACTTTACCTCATGTATTTTGTAATGTATATGTAACCATGGGGGGCAGGATATTAGGCAATTTACCAATGCACATCCATTAAAAGTTCTGCACCGCTTTCCTGATATGTGAAGTGAAGCCTCCTGTCTTTTTTACCTTATCAGTGAGACATTCCCAAATATAAAATGGCTGCAGATGGAGGGTCATGTGATCTCTAACTGCCGATTTTTCATGGACAGAGATCACATGACCCTCCATCTGCGGCCATTTTATGGACAGGAATGTCTGATTGATGAGTTAAAAAAGACAAGAGGCTAAGAAAGCAGTGCAGAATTATTCATAAATGTATATTGGTAAACTACAGGCAGTCCCTGGGTTACTTACAGGATAGGTTCTGTAGGTTTGTTCCTATGTTGAATTTGTATGCAAGTCAGAACTCTATATTTTATAATTGTAACCTCAGCCAAAAATTTTTTGACCTCTGTGACATTTGGATTTTAAAAATGTTGGGTTGTCATAAGAAACAGGATTAACAATTAAAGTTTCATTGCAGACACCTTTGATAACTGTTACAGCTGATCATTGTAGCCTGGGGCTAAAGTACAGTAAATTACCAACATCCAGAGGTCCGTTTGTAACTAGGGGTCGTCTGTAAGTCAGGTGTTCTTAAGTAGGGGACCGGCTATATATATATATATATATATAATATCATGCCCCCCACACTTACACACATTACAAAAACATGAGGTTAAGTGGCCAAACCCTTTAATTGGTCATTACCTTTTCAATCAAAATTGCTTAAGTCTATAGTAAAGGTGAATATAGACAACTTTGTAAAGAGTCTTATTATTGATTTTTCTCCATTTAATAGACCTATATCATGTGCCCAAACCCTCTGCTGAATTCCAAATTGCTTGCAAGACAGGCAAAACTCACTGAGGTGCCAAGTTCTATGCAGATTGGAACATGGAGGAGTTCCACAGCAGCCAAGTCTACACCCGGCAGCTCAGAGGCAACTGCAAAGGGGATAGCTATAAGAAAATTAAGATTACAGGTCAAAAGAAGTGTCTTTCCACATGTATAAACATGAGACTGTCAAGTTTGGACATTCGATCACAGAAACAACTCTATCTGGGCCTTTCCCAACACTGGTCAGCAGCCTAAACTGGATCCTTACCTTAAAAATGTAAAAAAGTACCCCTCCCCCCACAATCTTTGTAAAATTTATATTTACTCCTACAGTGCGCTGCCAAAATGGCAACCCCCGCACTATATACATCATTGGGTTCAAGCGCAATGACAGTACAAGGCGTCCACTGCTCACTTCAGGTAGTTAGTATAAATTTATCTTCTGAGTCATGTAAGCAACAATGAGGTTTATTAAAAAAAATCTTTTTTTCCTACCAGAACCTGCTGTGTGTACACAATAGCTTCTTTCTTGTGGAGCTTGTTGTGTGGGTGGGGTAAGTGTAGCTTTTGTAACCAAATGAAGTAAGCGAAAACCTTCTTTAGCTTGACTCTTACTTATTAACTTTGTATTTTTCATTAGCTGGCATGGTGCAGAAGCTGAAATCATAAAAATCCTATTTCGGGAATAGTGCTCCATGACGCGATTACAGGAATCTTTAATTCCTGAAATAACATTACTGGGATCTGTCCCAGCCAAAATGGTTCTTACGGTTCCAAGTGCTACGTTCCTATGCTTAAAATAAAATGTGGCGTTCTGAGAAAACGCAACTTCTATCAGTATGCCGAATTCCACACACAACTTCTTCTACCCCCAGGACTGCCTTGTAATAGAGAGGTCTATGAGGGCCACTGACCCAACAAACAAACAGTATGGAAGAGAAGAATTATACAAAAATTGGGCATCACATTAAAAACAAAACACTTTTTTCAGAAATAGCTGGCACTAAAGCGGATAGACCAAAACATTATTTTCATAGTGAAATCAGAATTAAATATTTTAAGAGGTTCATAGCCACTACACCATCATACTTGCCAAAACATACATAGATGATGCCATAACACCTACTTTTAAAAGAAAAAAAGGACATGTACATGGCTTATTAAATGTAAGAGGTTTCTGTCTAAGAAGACATTCTTCTCAGTGACTGGCCCTGTAGTGATCCGTAGTCATAGAATTGGTTTCAGAAATTATTGATCATTTAGAAATAGTAAGAAATAATCTTTAGACGGCAATGGCCTCACGGAGGAATACAGGGCTGCCTGTAAAGCTCTGTACATGGGAAAAAGATAGGAAATGGCACATTATATGGGTTGGGGTTAGATATGGACTATTTGCAGGGCACTCAAATTTTAATTTTAACCGGCTCGGTCCCTGGGAAAATTTTTTGGGTGCAGTCGGTCCCCAGATACAAAAAGCTTGGGGAACACTACTGTAAATCATAAATATCAGTTCCTGTCTTCAGTGTTGGTACTTTTGTGGAGGGTTTTAGAGGAAACTGGAGTAGCAGTAGGATACCAACACTAGGGAGAACATACAAACTAAATACAGATGTTGGTCTTGGTTAAGTGTAAACCTGAGGGCCAGGTCACATCTCTGTTAGGTCTACAGTAATGTCCATCAGTTATTGTGCGCCAAAACCAGGTGTGGTTGAACACAAAGAACAGATGCAAGTCTTTCTAGCAACCATATAGAGATAAGGGGGGGTCATTTATGTTATTTCTCCCTTCCCTGCACTCTTTTTGTGCCTGTTGCGAGTCTTTTTTTGCACCTCATCAAATTAACTTAAAATAAGAAAACGCAATTTGTTGTGCAAATCATACCATTGCCTTTCCTAAGCATAGTCAGGACTGGCATGTTATTGCACAATTACTTGCGCCCATATTGGCCCAATAGTATAATAAATTGGGCACAAACATCTGTAAACAGAAGAACTGTAATGACAAATAGGGTGTAAGAACACATGGCGAATTGAGGCGTAACATTCCAAAAAATCCCCCACAAAATAGTTGCAAAACGCCTATTACGCAGCAAAAAGGTGGAACACCCCAACGGCAAAAGAAAAAAAAGGTTCGCCATCGCTACCCTATGCCATCTAGGTTATTATCTTTTTTTAAAATACTATCCTAACAGTTTTTAAAGTATATAAGGATGAATGGTGAATAGTTTACATGAAATTCAAGTATTTACCATATAAAACAGTGAAAACAAAAAAGACAATTACATGAAGTAAAAAGTGATAAACAGATTTCCAGTAGCTGGACATCATCTTTTGGAAGATATCGTACAGAATTCTGAAATGGACTCTTAATATCCAATGACCTGGTCTTGGCTAGTTGGATTAATATTCCCTGTAGGTAGTTTATAATCACTAAGATTTCTCAACATAAAACTTCATTGTAGTAAGGTTCTGTTTGCTTTACTTTTCTCATCAAGGAAACCATATAGAAACATTAGACATACAAGCCATTAGCTTTCCAGCAGTGTTAATCCACCATAAAGGGAGCTGTGGTACAATGATCACTACTTACCGTGGTTATAAATCGATACATAGGTTGCCGCCTTTCTGTATATTTTACTGTGATGGGACTCAGGTCGTACCGGAACCAGATGGCAGGGATGATTCTTCCTGTGTGGCTATATGCTACATATTCCTAAAGAATTTAGAAGAAAAAGTATTGAAAGAGGTTTATGAATTATTATTATCTTACATTAACAAGCGAGTGGAGAAAATAGAGATGTACACGGACATTGCCATAGTGAATATGTGATGAGAAGTAGCCTTCTTTGGTTATCTGGGGATTACACTACTGTTCTGCTATGTAGGCAGACTTTTTAAAGAAAATAAAGAATTCCATCAGTCTCTTGTGCAGTTTAAGAATAAAACTTACATCATGCTACTAGCTCATGCATTTCCTGCCGTCAGCTGTATTCTTACCTTATTAGCTACAGTGTACTGGTACGAAAACTTCTGCTTCCCACTCAAGTCTTCATATACAGTGGGTACGATCTTTAATATGTAGTCGTGAGAAGCCAAGGCTGTATGAACAATCACAATGTTAGAACATACGTAGGTATATAAAATATATATATATATATATATATATATATATATATATATATATATATATATATATATATATTAATATATTAAACACACCAAAACACCAACTCCATTCATGGTGCCCCCTTCACCATAAAAGGTGAGACATGGTTTGCACAAGCCCTATAAAGACCAAAATATCTGCTTTTAAAGGGGTTTTCTCAAAAAACAAACAAACAAAAAAAAAAAAACACTATCTCCGTCAGTTGCATACAGATGAATTGGGGCAGCACAGACATGCAAAGCCGACTGCGCGGCTCCTCTCGGGGAGTGACGAGGGGTCCAGTGGAGGTACATCAAACCCCATTGGACTCCACATTCTCGTGATCTGTGGGGGTCTCATCACTGATCCGAGGAATCTGAAGGGCAAAACTGACCACTTTTCACATTCAAAAAAAAAAAAATGCAGATATTGGTAAAGGATGCACTCACAGGTGTACACCACCATCAAAATGTCAGTTTACTAAGTATGTGGGTGTAATTTAAAACATAACCTTTATCAGATACCTATAAAATGGAATAAGCGATTCAATCCCATCATAACTTCCACAGGTGAAAGTGTAAATTTCCCTCATCTCAATAATCACCGCTGTAGATACATGTTTTTCACACTGGGACTAACAAAGAAGGGAGGTCCCCATTAAGATATTCCCTTTATAATTGATTCACCCAAAATAAAATGGCAGGGATTAAGTGGGAGTGCAAACTGCGTATATATTTTACGTATAAATACTGCTGTTATACTAGTTATTTATTATAGTGCAACATTATATAACTCAGCATCAGGTTCTTCTAACCCATATCGCCGCTGCCAAGGTTTCATCTCAGGCAGCTTATGCCCTGGAGGACTGAGGTGACACGGTTCTATCAACAACTAGCTGTCCTTGGCAGGTACTGTCCCCAATCTACAGTGGGAAATAAACATATCACAGAAGGCTTACTAAGGATGGAAACAAATCTGCGCTTTGCACAATGAGGATTTCACCACTTTTTATGATTACTGTATATAGTTCCATTAAAGGAAATAAAACCATCAAAATCATGCATGCTATAACAGGGATAGTTATTCATAGATCCAGACACTAATCTTCTTATATTTGTTATCCTTCTAAAAATCATCTTTTAAAATTATGGTAATGATTACAATGTGCAGGAGCACTTCCCCACTCCTATTAGGCGCTGAAACTTCCTCTACTACAATGAGATCATCAAGCAGAAAGAGGGAGAAGTGCTTTAGGGGGCATGGTGGAGGGAAGGCAGTGTAATAGCCTGTAAAGCAGCAGCAGTAAGGAGGGGCTCTGTTAACAACCCCACAAGTCCTTCTGGCTCATAAGCATAATTTTAAAAGTTGCTTTTAGAAGGAAGGAGACCAGGGACATTTAAGTAAGAGTTTCTGGTTTATCATGCTTGATTTTTTTTTTTCGATTTCCTTTAATGGATGAATTTATCTTAATTTAAACACTAGGATCCCGACTAATTATTAAAATAGGGATTATGTTTCACTTCTTTACACCTCTGCAGTTAAGAGTAAGTGCTGCCGCGCCTTCAGAGTCTTTGGGACTGATTGAGATGTGCACGGATGTTTCTGTCAGTACCACTGACCATAAATGGAAAGAGATTTTTTGCCTCCAATTCTATCAAACATCTACAGTGATCAGATAATTGTCATATACCCTGTGGAAATGTGATCAATGTCTCCCAAAATAAATGTACATACCATTGGAAGCTAGTCTATTCGCTCCTCCCAAGGCATTGAATGCACCGTGAATATTTGTAACCTGAAAGACAAGCACCCATTACTACACGCAAGTAGTATCCTAAGTTAATAAGGTACATTGTGTGGTGGCTTTTCCCACATCCTGTTAATGCCATTTACCATTATATCACACAGGTGCACGGCTCATTAGATCACAGTAAATGAGTAATAAGAGCTGTGTATTATAGAAACTCTATACAGCCGGTCCCCTACTTAAGAACACTCAACTTACATACAACCCCCAGTTACAAACGGACCTGTGGATATTGGTAATTTATTGTACTTTAGTCCTAGGCTACAATAATCAGCTGTAACAGTTATCACATGTGTCTGTAATGAAGCTTTAGTGTTAATATTGATTCTTATGACAACCCAACATTTTTAAAATCCAACTGTCACAGAGACCTGGCTGGGATTTCAATGATAGAATATACAGTTCCGACTAACATACAAACTCAACTTAAGAACAAACCTACAGACCCTATCTTGTATGTAACCCGGGGACTGCCTGTATATAGATAAATATGTGAAAAGAGGCAACAATAATACACACCACATAAGGTACAGTGGGGAATATTTTGGGTGAATGCACCTGTGTGATTTCACATGACCATGGGCAGATTTATATCCACTATATGCTAAATATAGCTTTCTAATGAGCGACAGTAAGCAGAGAGAACCACGTGGAATTGATATTGATACCTTTTTATAGATATGTTTTAACCATCAGTATTAAAATCCACCCTGCAGGCCGGATCTCTGAGGCTGAGGCCACTTAGTACATTTGTCTGTAGTTGCGAGCACAATCTCTGGCAGGTCAGACCTGTTTAGACCAAGTCTGATGTGGCGTATACTTGGTTATAGTCTCCGGTGGTTTTCTGGCAGAGACTATAGTTAATGCGTGTACCCAGGGTTTTCACCACCCGCCCCAACCAAAGTGGCGTGCCAAGCGGAAAACTCTCCAAAGTGACAGAGAAGGGGAGATTTGCAGGTCTTCTCTACTAGAAAACTGGAGGAGAAGCTATAGTAAATATCCCCCACTGTACTGTTGGTTTTGGTGTATATTATTTTTGCCTTTTTTTTCACATCTTTCTTTACCATAATGGTCTATGCATAGGCATTTTAATTTAAAGGACATCCATCACCAGATCGAGGATTTTAAACCAAGCACACTGACATACTGGTGCGTGTCCACTCTGGCAGGATCTGCTCATCTTTCAGCTTCTTATGCCCTAGTATTTAAGGGAAAAAAGGCTTTTAAAATTATGCAAATGAGCCTGAGGGGCTCCAGGCTCTATGGGCGTTAATGGAGCATGGAGCCCCACAGGCTCATTTGCATCATTTTTTAAGTGTCTTTCAACAAAAGCAAGGGCATAAGAAGCTTAAAGAACAGCACATCCTGTCAGAGGGGGCACACAACAGTATGTCTACATGTTTGGTTTACAATCCTTGATTTTATGATATTATACATAGACTATTAAAGGACATCTAACTTAGAAGTGGCTATATTTACCAGGGGAAATTTATCAAGGCTTGTACGCCTGTTGCCCGACATAGAAGTCCCAAAATAAATTATTGGCGCAGCACCAAGAATTGCAATTATTTACCCTCATAGCCCAGTGGGTGTGCAAGGGGGCGGAAAGGGGCATCCCCAGCAGAGTAAAATTGTACGCCGGTGCAGCGTCTGGCGTGGTGGCGAGGGGCGCATCTAGCAAGTATAAAGTTTGGTGTGGTGATACATGTTAAAACAGGATGACTGGATATTGAAGCAGAAGCCAATAACACGTTTGTTATGCAGTACTCTATAAACCCTAAATGAATTGTGGCATTTAAGACCAAAATTCATATTATTATGATATTTTCTATAAAACTTGGGTATCTGGGGCACCAACATTTCATATTATATTAAGTAACGGCATCTAAAGTTGTCCATACACATTACAGACGTATTGCTAAAAGTGCCAGTTTCAATGGCACCAAACAACTTCTAATATGTATGGGCAGCTTCAGCCTCCCTAATTCCAGACACAGAGGATGTCTAACATTTCTCAGAGTGCATGTGATTGCTAAAAGAGATTGCCAACTCCTTAAGTACCACATCACATAATTTATCCTGGAAGCTTAGGAGCGCCTCTGGGTGGGTACAAAAGTTAGATAACATAGGTGGCATAATAAACATTCACTCTCTGAGGTCATGTACTGAGCTCATCTAGACGCCATCAACACAAGACGCACATTCAGGCTGTACTCACTCCCACTGATGTAGGAAAGCTAAAAATCGTATTACCATGATTGCATTAAAAAGAGAGCTGACATGAAGAGACCTTGCCACATCCTTACAGAGCTGGTGCCAGCATTGTTCTGGTGACGCAGATGCTTCAGGTGGTTTAGTCACTCGCCAGTATTTGAGTAAACACAAATGTTCCAGCGCACACTAATCCATTGTCTTAAGTAAACTATTAAGAGGCTACATGGTTCATAGCAATCTTTGAAACATTGTATTATCAAGTTTATTGAAAACATGCACATGCAGATTTCTTTAGGTTGTGGATCAGAAGTGTCAATGAGATCAATGGTCATTTTAAAGTGAAATCCTTCACTTGCATCATGAAAAGGATGAAGCAACATTAAAACCTCATTAAGGCAAACAATGACATTTCCATAGAGAATACAGCAACAGTTTTATCGGAACTCTGTATTTCTTAGTAATGCTCCGTGGAACATGGTTTCCTTAACCACTTAGTTACCAGCCTATTTCCATTTCCGTTTTTCACTACTCTTTCCTGGAACCATATCTTTTTTTTTTTTAATTTTTCTATTTACAGAGACACACGAGGGCTTATTATCTGCGGGACAAATTTCTCTTTCTACTGGCAACCTTTTATATTTTGTTCAGTGTACAGGGAAGCTGGAAAAATATACATACTCGAGTATAAGCCTAATTTTTCAGCACATAAAATGTGCTGAAAAACCATAACTCTGATTATACTCGAGTCAAGGGAAAAAAAAACAAAAAGGGAACTCACCTTCTGACGCTCCCCGGCATCCATCGCAGCTCCGACATCGGGTCCTGGTCCGTCAGAGTCTTCGTCAGCCGCAACGGCACACACAATGATGTCAGCTTGCGGCTGACGTCATGGTGCCTGCGACAGGCCGGTAGGGGCTGGCAGACTATATACTCGAGGGGGCTGGCAGGCAGCCTATATACTTGATGGGGCTGGCTGGCTATATACTGGGGGGGCTGTGACCAATGCATTTCCCACCCTCGGCTTATACTCGAGTCAATAAGTTTTTCCTTTTTTTGTGTCAAAATTAGGGGTCTCTGCTTATGCTCGGGTCGGCTTATACTCGAGTATATACGGTAATTCCAAATATATTGGAATTGCCAAAAAAAACAAACACACTTGGGCCATATGCCATGCCTTGTTTTTACATCTTTTCCTTTGTGATACAAATAACTGCTCTCCTTTATATATTGGGTCTGTACAATTAAACCTATATAAATTTACTATGTTTCAATTTCAATTTTCGTGGATACTATTTTGGAGATTGTACAGCCTTTTGATCACTTTTTACTAAAATTTTTTGCTAAATGGCAAAAAAGTTTACCAGGGCAAGTACAAGCCCCTAACATTATAACACATATTGTGCTTGTCCTGGTCACGTTACATGCTGGCAGTGATTTCCCGGATCCTGGCGACTTCTGGAAGATCAAGACAGGAGTGATTTGTTACATGCATGCACATCCCGCCATGATAACCACTGCCACGTCAGGAGGGACAGGCATACTGCCACCCTAATCAACTGGAAGTCAGCAGGATGGGTAAAACTTGAAGGAAAATAAACTGGTTATACGGCATAAGATGCATAGTTGGAGAACGTCGTGTGTTCAAATTATGAAAATACTCACGCTGTGCACCACCTAAGACATCTTGTATCAAAAGAAGGGGGGAGGGGGAAAAGATTGGGACAAAGAAAAAAAAGTTGTGAGTGTAATATAACCTTTATTTAGATCTCTAACATCATGAATATATTTTCACATTAATAAATGAAAATAACTAGTGTGGCATTATTTGTGTTGCCATACTTGATCTTGGCCACATTAGTTGTAAGGTAACAACTAGGGATGTAAGCACAGGTAGGGGTCCCCTTTTATTATGTCCCTCCTGTAATCAGTCAGGATCCCACTAATAATTTGTTGTGGGAATCTTAGAGGAGACAGACTGTGTAATACAATTAATTCCAAAATAGCAGTTCATAGAAGGCATCAGAGTCGCTGCCTAACATCGCAGCTGGCACTGTGCCTGAGCCGATCGCTGTGGTTTGAGACAAATGCGGCTGGATGTATAGTGCGTCGCGTATCCCCTCACTGCAGCGCTGCTGATGATAGCGTCTCAGATCGCGTGCGTCCTGACACTGTCTACTAGATTACGCTTCTATGATTGATTGTAAAAGATGCTGCTAGAGGGAAGGATATTGACACTAGTGCTGTCCCTCAATTGGTTCTATCCCTAAGCTATGGCCATAGATAATAAGATAATACACAGTCTGTCTCTTCTAAGATTCCCACAACAAATTATTAGTGGGATCCTGACCGATTACAGGAGGGACATAATAAAAGGGGACCCCTACCTGTGCTTACATCCCTAGTTGTTACCATACACCTAATGCGGCCATGATAAAGTATGGCAGCATAAATAATGCCATACTAGTTCTTTTCATTTACTAATGTGAAAATATATTCAGGATTTTAGAGATCTAAATACAGGTTATAATTTATTACACTCACAACTTTTTTTCTTTGTCCCAATCCCCCCCCCCCCCTTCCTTCTTTTGATACATGGCATAAGATGCAGCAACAAGGCATTTATTAACCTTAAACCTTGAAACTCTCTGAGAAATGCTGGTCATACAATTCTAGAGTTCTGCCTAAAAAGTAAATAAAATGTTCCTGCATTTTTAATACATAAGGATGTATCATTGTTACTGAACTGAGGATTAGTCGTACTGATGTGCATGCTTACCTGTAAAGTATCCCCAAAGCTTAGCTTGTGAATGAAGTGGCTCATATCAGGGTTCTGAGGTTGAGCTGTGGCACTGTGTGTGGATACATGGAAATTTCCAGGCACCTAATCAACAAAAAGTTGTGGGGTTATTTAGGTTGTCATAATTTAAAAGTCACTTATTTAGATCTTAGCCATCTATCAATAAATTTGATGAGCAAATCTCATTTGAAAAGGTAATCTAGCATCAAAAACATGCATGGATAAACCAGGGACACTTACTCATAGATCCAGGAACCAAAACTGTGGTAATCTTCTTATATTTCTTATCTAGGCTTCCTTCCTTCTAAATATAAACTTTAAAAAATATGCTAATTAGCCAGAATGGCTCTGAGGGTATTAAAAGAGCCTCTCAGTGCTGTAGCTTCACAGTCTGTAACACTTTGCTGCCCTCCATTAGACAAGTTGATTTTAGAAGGTTATGGATAACAAATATAAGAAGACTACCAGTCACAGTGTCTGGTTCAATGAGTAAGTGTCCCTGGTTTATCATGCCCGACTTTGATGGTAAATTTCCATTAAAGGGAAGCTGTCACCAGATATGAGGCCCCTAAACCAGTAGCATGTCCTTGTGCTGCTGATAGTTCAAACCTGCCGCCAGCTTCCATAACACCTCTAGCAGCTTTTGGCTACATACATTCTTGGCCGACAGCCATCACTCCCTATTGCCCAAATCTCCACCTTAAATGTGGTGGTTTCAGGTAGATTGTAGTAATTAAGATTCATTAAGACTTTGAAGGGACTTGAAAAGTTGGCTCCACTACAACTCTCTAGACTGTTATATCACTGTTTAATAGTTTCCATGGGGCGTTGTACGATTGTCCTAGTACAATTCGTGTCCCACCCATATTATGGCATTAGCT
Organism: Engystomops pustulosus; assembly: GCF_040894005.1. Taxonomy (NCBI): domain Eukaryota; kingdom Metazoa; phylum Chordata; class Amphibia; order Anura; family Leptodactylidae; genus Engystomops; species Engystomops pustulosus. The sequence continues at coordinate 68,865,457 of NC_092414.1, forward strand.
TTCACATAACCCACATCCACAAGTTATTAAATATTCAACAACTCATTCAGACATCATCTTTAGTCCCACATATAATTAGATGTCATCAAAAGTAACAGTGAACACACAACTTAGTTATGTCTGGAATTCCACGTCCTCTCTGCTGCGGAACAGATTTGTATGATATCAATACACAGTTTACATTATGGGGTTATAAAGCAGCATTATACATTAAACAAGTCACTGAAGGATGTTGCCTTTAGTAAAACTAGTAGAAACTAACATATCAGACACAAGACAGGAGACATTAGTAGTTTACAACTATACCTTGTTTATAGTAAAGCGTCCTTCAAACCGGCATCCATTTCCATTACTCAGTGGGATTTTCATGGAGTTATCAATGTGGCCAACTTCATGTCTGCCCATTTCATCCTGAATATCCAGCCCCACCACTAAGAAGGAAGGAAACATCATTCAAACTCAACTGAAATCAGAAAATAGGACATCCGCACACCTCTGTAAAGTCCGTCAAGGGAGTGGTTGTCATGGAAGGGGCATACAGTAATGAGCGCATGGCCCCCTTCATCTGCCGGAAGTATATGGGACGTCACAGGAAGTCGGAAGCCTGCTGATGACGAGTCACATAAACCACAACTCATGCGGATTTCAGACAAAAGTTTACCAGCGTGAAGACATTAAGGGAGACCCTATTAGGGTCTTGTACTTACCATAGTGAGCAAGTTATTAGTGGCCAACTCTTTTGAAGCCAGTCTCCAAGATTAAGGCCATCTGCACACGAACGTGGCTGAAATCAGCCATTAGAGACAAATCTCAAGGTGGATTTGCTTCAGTCTGGCATCGGTGTTTATGGATCCTTATAAAATATAGTCTATGAGTGATCCATCACATGCTTGCACATGCTCTTATTTTCATCGGATCGGTCCCATGGTCCTTTACAAAAAGACTGTGGGCTCTGATCTGTCAAAAAGTTTTGCATCTAGCGCAGCCATTTACTGACACTTAAGTAAAGAAAGAGTAGAGCAGGGACAATGTTTTCTTTATTCACTTTTATTAGGATCCCAAGAACACCTATTGACATGACACAGTACCGTGCACAGCCATGTCTCAGATTATTCTACCTCAACAAAAGGAATGGGGCACAGAGAACACCATACATGTATAGGTCCCAAATCTATCAGATATTTACGGTATGACTAATTGGGAAACTCCTTAGAAGTAAAGAACAAAATAGAAACTAGCACATTTTAGTACTCTGGGTACAAAGGAATGAGGAAAACCACTTATTACCGCCAAAAGATTTTTTTCACCCAAAATGCCATTTCTTCTGAGAACAAGGTTCATTTATTCCATTGGTATAAGATTTGTCTTTTGGAATTCTTTAGTTGTTTGGATATAGTTGATATGGTAGTCAACGTGGTAGAATGCCAGTTTGTAGTTACTAAGGTCTCCTGCAGATGAACATAAGGGGGACTGTGATCACGGTCCCCATAGATCTCTATGGCACCCGGTCACGTTGAGCACTGTGACCAAGTACGGAAAAATATAGGATCCATGTCTTATATCTTGTCGTATGACCTTGCCAGTCCCTCTGCTTTCATTGTCTCCTGCTAGATGAGTGCCTGGGGTGCGGCCTAGGCAAGCATTCGTTTGAGTGGATAAGGCAATTCAGGAAATGGCTAAAGCTCATTCAAATTTTTATATAAATTAATCTTAAGAAATGTGATGCTGCTTGAGAATTCTACACTTATTTTATACTTACATTCACAGTTCAGGTTCGGTAAGCTGATGTTCAGGTTGACATCTATTTTACCCCCACTCTCTTTATCTGGGTCATCTACGTACAGCTCATTAACACTGAAATAGAGACAATGCCAAGATGTCAACAATTATAATATGCAAAAGACTGGAAATCTTTAGGCATTAAATATCAAGATTTGAATAGTCTAAAAGACCCCTCCAAAAAATCCATACAAATAATAAGAAATGCACATCGTGCTAGGTCATGCGTAAGGTAACTTATCCGTGATTATCATTATCTAAATGAGGAGGATAGGGAAACCTTGCTGACAAGCAGTGATCTATGGTGCCCAAAATAATCTGCTATGCTTCCCTTTGGTGGTGTCTATCCTCTATAGGGGACATAAAGTGGAATGTATGAAGGAAAGAGAGCCATGTAGCATCACTGGTCCCTGATAAATGGGAATAAGTGCTCCCTGTGAATGGAGAAGTGGTGCTCTCCCTCCATGTTATGGGCTCCTACTTATACCACAATAGTGAATGTAGCGTTACTTCAGCTCACACACCCCTACTATATTCACTTGGGAGACTTCGGGGCCACCACTCTACCAAATTGGTCTTTGTAGAGTAGGTGACCATTTAATGGGTCAAGGGCTGCATGATGCTGGGTAAAAGAAGCACCTGACCACTTACTAAATAAAAGTAGATAAATATTTCCATTCAGCTCTTTGTAAGTGGAAATTTATCTTTGCTTTACTAGTCTGGCAAGTACAATTTATCTTCTGCGCTAATCTGATGGATATGGCTAATAAAATAATTATGTAACGTGGTGGTTAAATTTGTGCTGCTATTTTGGAATAAGAACATTCTGGGTGGATTAATACGTGTGCTCCAATCATCATTTACAAGGTGATTAAGAAAAAAAAAAAAAATCAAGAATCTGGGTCAGTGAAACTGCTAGTGACAATGAAAGCAGAATCCAATAAGGAATTAAGCTAGTCCAACAGATATATACATCATATGTAGCTCTGAATGAGCTGAATGAAATAAAATAGGGGATCCAGGGAAAAGGGTAACTCAAAAAATGGCCCTTATTTTCTCTCTCATATAGGAGAGTCACCACACATGGCAGAAAAGCCAGGGAAAAGGTGGTGTGAAAGGGGCCATCGATTGGAAGGGATAGAAATGTGGAAAGCACACATAATGATGGGACAAATTACACCCCTTATCATAGCATATGGGTAGCGTACATGAGCTGTTGAGATTTGAATGCTTAAACCTTCATTTTGGCTTGGCTTTTTTAAAAAGTTTTTTTGTGGCAACATTTTTTTATTTTGCGCCCAAGACAAACTCTCTTCCAAGTTCACCATAGCTGAGCTTTTTGCAGTGTTCCCAGAGTTATCACTGATTTACACAGGTAGAAACTGCAAATTTTTTTTTTTATGTAGAAAATTTGGCATAAATCCATATCTGCTTTTATCTTCCACAAGCCAATGTAATTATTGCTACTACATTATAATTATTTTGCAAATTATGGCTGCATCCATTAGTTTATTATATGTAGGCTGTACACTAAATGCTGTAACAACTAAAGTATGCCATCTAGGACATGAAAATTAAGATGGCGTGTAGTTGTACATATAAAACATCTGGTCGGGTGACATGTCATACATGAGTGTATCAAAGAAACTTTTTAATGATACCAAGAAAACCCAGGACAAGTAAAGATCAATCTATTATTTCTTGGCTGGAATAAAACCCAGTCTTCTCAGGCTACCAGGTCTTTACTACAATCTCATTCACAGGTTTTTTGTCAGATTTTAATATTTTGGGTTAATAGAGTTTAGGAATGGCCAAAAGTCTAGGCTTTGGAGGTACTTGGAGGATCTTGCAAGTAAAGTATTAATGGAGGACAAGGTTTATTACGGCTCAGAAAAAGAATGGCTGAATAATCATTACCACCTTCATCCTTTGAGTACAGAGCTTTTAATTCTGAGTTTTCTGCTTTCTATTGTAGAACCTGGGCAGCACGGTGGCCGAGTGGGTAGCACTTCTGCCTTGCAGTGCGGGGGTCCTGGGTTTGAATCCGACCAAGTTCAACATCTGCAAAGAGTTTGTATGTGCTCTCCATGTTTGCGTGGGTTTCCTCCGGTTTCCTCCCACACTCCAAAACATACTGGTAGGTTGTTTAGATTGGTCCCTGTCCCCATAGGGCTCACAATTTGGCATGCTTTGTACAGTGCTGTGTAATCTGTAGGCACTATATAAATACAGAATTATTGGTATTATTATAATAACCTGTGCCATGTAATACTTCAAGTCACCCGTGCAGGGTTTACATAAAACATCTTCAGCCTGGGCTCATTGGATCAGTAGACGCTGCTGCATCTTACTGTACTGTACATTTTAATGAAACCCACTTTACGTTGCTTTTGAGGCTTGCATTACCTTGCTCAATTTCTAGTAAAAGAAGGACTTCTAAATATGCATGCTACACAGGCAGAAATTGTATGAAAGGGTGGATGACGGAATGTGTAACAAAAATGATACGGCTTATATAACCCTAAAATTAGGAAGGCACCTGGAAAAGAGGGAGTGCCTTTCCTGTCGGTCCCACACTTATGTAACTACCTAAACACTGGCATCTGAGTGTTATTATGATAATACATGCCACACCTTCACAAAAAGCAGTTCTACCAAATCCACAAAATGTCTTACATAATCATTGTCATAAAATATTCAGTTTATAAGGTTGTAATTATCATGGAAACTAGGTTATGGTGAAAAAGTACATCTAATTACAGACCATCCACACGTGGAGAGAAACACGTCAGTGAGAGTATGGATCACGATACTGAGGGAACGGATAACAACTCCCAAAAATGGTCATTATCAGAGACAACCCACTGGAAAATCACCAATGAACCAGAAGTTGCCCAGGTGGCCTATAGCACTGTATAACTCCATAGGGGTAAGGAAAGTAATCAATAGAAAATAAACGCTTTTGTTTTCTATGGCAGTCATTATACCGCAATTCCACATGACGCTATACACCGCGGCCATAGGCTGCTCCCTTCGATCTCTCTTTATCCTCCAACAATCCATATCCGAAAACCTTAAATTGATGTGGAATACTTTCTGATGTTTCAATAAAGAAACTGATTCTTTTGCATAAGAATTAAGTGCAGAGTTAATATGTATTTATGCTGAAAGGGGTGGTACCCTACCTGTGCACCATTCAGCATATTTACTAATTTGTAGGCAATGAGAAAAATCTTCAGAGGGGCACCGATGTGTGAGAGGCAAGGGGACTCATATTATACCAGCCCCCGAAGATCCTAGCACTTGCATTGTTGTAAGGGCTTGGGTTTGTGCCCTACCTAGTTCTTAAAGGAACACATATTTTCCGGCCTCTTGCCACAATAACTGCTTGGCCAATGGCAATTAACCCTGGCTTAGGCGTTCTGAAAACCGTTTTGTAAACCAATATTGGAATGACTCGGAGCCTGTTCAGTCTGTCCTGACATCTGTTTGATAAACCATCAGACACCAAGCTTCAGGCTTCTCTGGAGTCCCATTCACCTTGGACTTTGTATACTAGATGACGGCTGATGACTTCTATTTATTATATTATATTTTGTCCTATTCCCATATGAAGGATGGCTGGACCATTATACAAGCTTTTTACCTTGTGTCACCCCACTGTACCTCATAGACTGTAAGCTCTTGCGAGCAAGGACCTCACTCCTTTTGTTCCTTTTGTTTGTGCTCTGTCATGTTTTATTATATTTGTATTTGTCCCCTATGATTTGTAAAGCGCTACGGAATATAATGGCGCTATATAAATAAAGATTATTATTATTATTCTGACTCGCATGTCTTCCTAAACCTCTGAATTATGGTTACACATGTCTTTCTGTCCAAGCCAAGTCTTATATGCATGTCAAGTCAGTTGTTGCTGAAGTGAAACTGTAGGGGTGCTCCCTCCTGCCCAACACAATCACTGAACGTATATAATGAGTGCCTATTATTGATGCAGACTGCTCCACAGACTGCTCTGATCTAGGTTCTGTGCGGCTTCTATGTCTTAAATGTACTCAGGATAACAAAATAACACATTTTCTAATTCGATATTTAATTGCATTCAATGAACTTAAAGCACAGCATATAATTCCAACCAGTCTCTCTCCGTCCTGGTGTAAACTATTTTAGCTGCCCCTGGACCCGGCCCTGGATCTTCTGAGTTTAGGGTCAGCAGACATATTGTTCTTCTGTGTGACGCTGCACTGAGCTGCTCTCTGCCTCTAGCCCTCACCATTGCCTTCCAGGACACACACACACACACCTTACCGAGAGTAAAGTTTCAAGCTACAGGCAGATAAGGTCTTTTTCCAGGGGAGGGAGGTATATAGCATATCTGACAGTATGTAATGGCTCTAATAGCAGGGGAGAATGTCATTTGTAATATGCACCTCATGGAGGTCATCATCTCATCTCCAATCGGTCTCATCTCTTTCCAAGTGTCAGATACTATTACAATGTTCTGAAGCTAAATGAAAGTGTATATAAACCTGTACTCTGTTAATCTATCCACATTATCAGCTCACAGCACTAAATCATTCATGAAGTTTCTGCTTAGAGAGTCCCCACCCACACTCTAGAATTTTACTCTAATCAGCTTAAGGAGTGATAGCAGCTAATATATGTAGAAAAAAACAAATAACCACGCTCAATTAGTGTAACAAAAAGCACAACGTGCTAGCGTTATCTCTGCTACCTACAGCTTGTTACACTAATTAAATGTGGTTATTCGTTTTTTCTACATACCGTATATACTCGAGTATAAGCTGACCCGAGTATAAGCCGAGGCCCCTAACCATTTTACCACCAAAAAATAAACTTACATACTCACCTTCCGTTGCGGCTTCCCGATGCTCGTCATGGGTGCTCTTCTGTCTTCTTTTCGCTGTAACAGCCGGTAGAGACGCGTCCATGCGATTTGCTGGCCAGCACATACTATGGTGCAGCCGCTGGTGACGTTATAGTATGCGCCTGCCGTCAGATCGCATGTACGCGTTTCTGCCGGCTGTTACAGAGGAAAGAAGACAGAAGAGGAGCCGCGTCAAAGATCGGGAGCCGCAACAAGCAGTGGGGACGCCAGAAGGTAATTATGCAAGTTTATTTTTTTTACTGACTCGTGTATATGCCGAGGTGACAGTTTTCATCGCATTTTTTTGTGCCGAAAAACTCGGCTTATACACAAGTATATACGGTATATTGTCGGACTAAGAAAGAAGTCCTGTGTTAACCACAGCTAAAAAACGTTGCCGAACATTTTAGTGATTTAAGTGAGATGAGCTAAAAGAGCAATAAAACTGAGTAAAACGGTAAAGAAATGGGTTAAAAATTATCTTTATTTTATAAGCATAATAGGGCATTAAATTTGATAATTTCATGGGCAAACCCCTTTAAAAATAGCCCACCATCAAATCCATTCTGTAACCTACTGGGTTTGCACCCACAGTATTACACATTATGCACCGGCAAAATCACCATGAAAAAAAATTCACAGCAAATAAACAGCTGCCTATAATAAACACAGGTTATTAAAGCCTTAATTATCTTATTTTAAAAGAACATTTGTCGTCATGTACTTCGTGTACCGAGCAGAGAGATTAAATATTAAATAAATAAGATGTCCCCCAATTAAAATGGAATACCTACGTAAACAGATGTGAGATCGCTGCACCATCTTGCTTAGGTATGTAATGCCCAGGTATAAAATAGGTCAAGCATCCCAGGCATCCACCCTCATCAAAAGCTGCATACCAGTGTAATAGCATAAGAATTTATAAAGTGCTTCATAACTACCCTGATAAGATACACAAAATCTTTGTTTTTCTTTCAGCAATGAAGGAGCAAGTAAAACATTCCTAAGAGGTAGAAGTCATAGTTATAATGTCTAAGCAGGAAAGATGGGCAAACAGAAGGGTCTTTAACAGCGGACTACTTTCAAGGCCTAGACTAGGTCATTGAAGCTCTAAAAATGGCAGGACCCGTTACATGTTCATGGGATATTGTGGACTAAGTTTACAGGGTTTCCTTACATCATGATGTGTATTGCTGGCAAGCAGGAAGAGGCAGTATAATGCCTGGGGCAAAATCCAGCATTCACAAAGATGTCACCTAGTACACCCCTACACTAACAAAACTACAGCTTAACAAGATGCCTTTATATTAAAGGCAATGTTCTCTTATCAGGATAATATACCTCGTCACGTCGCAAAAATTGGTCAAATTCTTTGGAGGACAAAAGAACATTACAAATTTTTATCAAATCTCAGACACTTGAAAAGTAAGAACCATAACTCAATTTACAGGACTTAAAACTAAATTGCTCACCATAAAAAAAGCAGTGTGATCTATAGACAGGACGTTATAGAGTAGGAGAAGCTAAGCAGATTCATACAATGTTTTTAGTACAATTTTTTATGTTCTACGTGTATGTGTGTACACACACATATATATATATATATATATATATATATATATATATATATACACTCTAACTATGATGTGAAGTCGTGGGAAGGCGCCATCAATGAATGATATCAGTCTCTGTATGTATATGAAGGACTGCCTAGGACTCCTCCACTGAGATTTTAAGGGGTTGCACCATCCACAGAGTGCTAAGGTCTGAGTGCTAAGACACCCATGATCATAAGAACGGACTCCCAGCAATCAGGAGAACATTATCCCCTGCTTACTGCAGGTAGAGCGCATTCTCCACCACACCAATAATAATAATAATTCCTTTATGTATATAGCGCACACAGATTACACAGCGCTGCACAGAGCTCTCCAAATTAGTCCCTGTCCCCATGTGGCTCACAATCTAATGAACCTACCAGTATGTTTTGGAGTGTGGGAGGAAACCCATGCAAACACAGAGAAACATACAAACTCTTTGCAGATGTTGACCCTGGGACTTGAACCCAGGACCCTAGCGCTGTAAGGCTGTAGTGCTAACAACTGAGCCACACCATTCAATTGTACAGGAGTGTCAAATTGTCAAGCACGTCGCTTGGTTATCTCCGGGACTGCCCGACTCTCAGTGAATTGGAGTGCCAGAGACACCTGAGCACTGTACCTGTCTATTTCCAACACTACCGTAACATTGAATGGAGTGACAGGACACATGCTCAGCCTGCCACACCACTCATTAGTGAGATTGGATGTCTGGGGATCCTGTGCTCATGAGACCCTCTCCGATCAGCTTGTTATAATCACAAGCTGCCAGCACATTAGACTGCACTACAATGTCACAGGTTCCCTTTAAAGTACCTGACAGTGCAAGCTACCATGACTTAACATTAAAAATTCTAACTTTGTTTTTTATAGTTTCTGGTCTGTTATGGTTGTTCTTTGTAAATCACACAGGCGCGTGTCTGTATAAAAACTGTGACAACAGAAATTCTGGGTACTCAGTTCTTGACCTAAATAACTGGAATGTTCCCGCAAAAATGAAAGTAGATTTGTCCAGAAGTGAGAACATCTAAGCTACAATAAGCAGACTGGAATCCCCACGTAACACCCAGGAAGTGACAGGGACTCGGAGCATGGAGCCATTCTCTGGTGTTAGTAGGCCATGCCTATTAGCATAGCTTTCATGTTACTACATATTCTTCAGAGGATCGACAGCTCACACAACAGAAATGTAATATTTAGTGTGTTTATTTTAATAGTATCTATGCGTTCGTATGGTTGCCAGGAAACAATAGTGACTTACATGCCCTAAGGATCATAAGTAATCAGATACTCCAGCAATATCAGTGTGTAACTAGTGTGAATCAGTGAATCTAGAAATGAGGAAACAGTGGATAGGAATGGAGTGAGTAGGAAAGGATTATTATATACAGGATTGAAGAATGACTAAAAGGAGAAACTACATTTAAATACACACAAAAACGAGAGAATGGATGACCCACACAATACCGCTCTCTATGTGTAAGGATTATTAAAGAGATGATCTCTCAAGTAATCCCAATTCATATTAGAAAGGAGTTACTTCATAGACCAGAACTGGATGTGTATATGTGAGGGTCTTACAGTGATCATTTGCTGTATGACAGAAGTATATAGGGACTTTTTCATCAATGGATCTACGTGCTTTAATGTGCTTAAAGTCAGAACAGTATATTTTACTATTGTAGCCTCAGCCAAATTTTTTTTAGTCTCTGATAATTGAATTTTAAAAATGTTGGTTGCTTTAACAGTTGTCAAAGATGTCTGCAATTAAGCTTTATTGTTAATCCTGGATCTTAAGGCAAAACTAGGGTTTGTATGCAAGTCGGGTGTTCTTAAGTAGAGGACCGCCTATACATCACGTTTTGGCACATTTCATAAACTAAGCCAACAGAGGGAAAGTACAAATTAGCCTTAAATCTACCGTCACCAGATTTTACCCTATTGAACCCTATGAAATGTCCTTTTTGGACTACCCTCTGAAATTTCGCCCGTTTACCTATAAAAAAAAAAAAAATCCCCTCCAAAGTCCTGTGAAAATGGTTCTGTGAGCTGCAGATGATAAGCCAGTTCCCACTTATTTCTTTATCTGCTCACAGAACCGCAAGACACAATCTGAAAAATGAGATTCTTAGCTTTAATATTATACAAAAAGCTAGCTTTTCCTCGCTATAGCGCCTGAAAAGAAACGCCCCTGCAGATCCACTCAGTTGGGCAAGTTTTGACTAAAACTGGGTACCATGTGCTTTGCTTCCACTGCAGAAAGTCCCCACTTCTCCCACTGAGCAGTTTAGAAACCCGAAGCTATGTACCTATTACTAAGTACTGGACCCACTACCAGGTACTTAAAGATACTTCAGACTTTTCCACTGAAAAAGGAGAAATCTTGAATGTTTTATTAGGATGATGCAGCATAAGAAGCAAAGAATTGTCCAGAAAACATTACAAAAGCTCAGAGAATGTCTGTGGGAAGCAGAGGAGTAGCGGCTAAAACAATCACCTTATATTAGGAAATGCTTTCAGGAATATGTCATCTGTTCAGAAATGAGCACATTCAGACAGAAATCCAGGTTTATCTTTGAGGTAAAATTCCATTTCTCTGCCCATTTCAGTGTCTTTGCTCACTGGTAGATGTGAGATGCATATTGGGTATGTCAATCAGCTATTCATACTGGTGGATACACCCCAACATACATCTAATAAAGTAGTGAATTTGGTCTGTAATGAGCTCTTTTCACGTAAAGGAATATGATGGACTTAGATGTCATCGTCTAAAGATGGAGTTATGGGTTGAAATTGACAAAGGCTTTTGGTTGCAGTATTTTACCTGTTACTGAGCTATCCACTAGAGGCTTAGATATCTAAGAGGACGAGGCTTGCTGGTGACTCTGCAGACATTGTTGGGACGTTTGTTCATATTATAACCATAGGGATATTAATATGTGACGCATAGTTATTACGCATGTAGTCTTCCTGAATGGCAATGTCATTAGTGTGGACAGCTTTACATGGATTTACCCTTGTACCGCTGCTTAGGGAAGGCTCTTAGGAGAAATTAAAAAACATTGTGTGTATATTTGATAAAGATAATATATTGATGGACTAAACAATTGTTTGGCTGCAAAATATATCCACATATCACATGCTGTATATACTCAAGTATAAGCCCATTTTTAACACAAAAACCTATTGACTCGAGTGTAAGCCTAGAGTGGAAAATGCATTGGTCACAGCCTCCACCCAGTACATAGCCAGTCTGCCCATGCCCCCCCCCCCAGTATATAGCCAGTCTGCCCATGCCCCCCCCCCCCCAGTATATAGCCAGTCTGCCCATGCCTCCCCCAGTATATAGCCAGTCTGCCCATGCCTCCCCCAGTATATAGCCAGTCTGCCCAGGCCCCCCCAGCATATAGCTAGCAAGCGGATGACGTCATGGTTTGCGACAACAGAGAATGTGGGGACCCAAAGAAGGAGCATCGGAAGAAGAGGGTGTCGGAAAGAAGAGACCCGAATATAAACAGAGCTAGGTTTTTTCAGCACATTTTTTACGCTGAAAAACTCGGCTTATACTCGAGTATATGAAGGTATATTCTTTATGGTTTATATGTGGTAAATACTTACATTTCATTTGCAATAAATCCAGTCAACTCCGACAAGAACAGGAAGGTGATGAAAAAACAGCAGCAAATGGAGACTGTATAAAGAATAAAAGAAAAAAAACAAAACATATAGATTGTTAATGGAGGAGTTAAAACAGGCGCCAAGATAGAAGGTCAGCGTGGATTTAACATATTAACCAAACACGGCTCAGATATCAACTGCGTCTCCCAGACCAATCAAAATGGCACCATTTAAGATGCACCTTACCAACAACACACAACAACCATAACTGTATAACGTTTTTGTCCCACCGTTGTCCATATCACATAGTATATAGACAGTGAGCTTAATCAAGAAGCGCTAGAACAGGAGAGGTGGGTGTGCCAGGCCACCGGGAAGTTGTCAGAGCTGAGCTTCCGTGCCCCAGTAAACAAACAGGGGCACGGGGATCTGATGGACCGCGGCAGGGGATAGCAGGAGCCCCGGAGCAGGAGAGTACAGGTTTATTCTTTAAATGCCCTCCTCAGCCTAGCTGCTACATTTTGATAACAGTTGGACACATCCCCATGTATTTCTATAATCTTATACAAAAGACCATGGTTCCCATGGCCCCGCATATGAGCAGATTTGTTGAGCTGTAAAAACGGAGCACGTCCTATTCCTCCCGCCGTTTGTGGCTCTACAAGTCTTTTTTACGGTCCCAGGTGACAGGGAGTTAAGAGACTAAGTTCATTAACATAGGGAAGTAGCAAGACTTCCGGCCTGTATGAAATCTCAGCAAAGCCGATTAGCCATTTTCATGGCTCACATACTAGGTAGTAGTGTTCTCAACGGATAAAGCCATTAGTCCAACTGAATGAAACAGCAGGAAAATTTTAAGCATGTTTGAATGTAGTATATGGGAGACTAGCTTCCAAAACTCTAACAAAAACATATAGAGAAATGAATAAAAAAAAAAAAAAAAAAAACTTCCACCCACCAATAAAGTTGACAAAGCTTCTAACTTATATTAAAAAAGGAGCCTGAACCATGGAGGTGGGAGTCCTATAGTCCCTCTCATGTAAGGGAACCTGTCATGAGGAGCCCTTTTGCTGGCTCCCCATGTTCCCAAAGAGTTTTTCTACAGTAAAAAAATGTCTTCCCCCCCCCCCTAAAAAAGGGTAAGTTCAACGTTTACCTTTCTGTATGTAGAGCTATGCCCGGTGTCCTCCCAGTGAGGAGTGGGGCAGACATGTATGACGTCCAGAGGGGGAGATGCGACGAGGGATTAAATTTGAAGTTTGAAATTTAAAGTTTCCTGTGGGTGGGGTGGGGAAACCAATCCTCACTGGCCACTTCCATGGAACAGGCATTAAACATTTATGGCACATCCTGTAGATCTAGCCGTAAATATCCATCAATGGAAAAAAAACCAGGATGTAGCCAATTTATTAATCAAATAATATGTCTGTGCAAGTTTTTTTTTATTAGCATTAGGTTTACTAATTATTATTTATGTGATCCAACAGTACAGGGGGTATAGTACATCCACTGCAACAATACGAGTATGATGTAAGAGAATAGAAATCGACCAATGGGAAAGTTCTTATTCCCACTTTTAGGCTACATTCACACGACAATGTGCCTGCCATACCGTAGCACGGTGGGCACACAACGGCGCCCGGGAGAGGAGGAGGGGGGGGGGGGAGCGCTGCTCACCCTCGCCCCTCTCCATAATACAGGGAAAGATAGGACATGTCCTATCTTTCTCCCAGGTACGGAACGTGCGCCCAATGCCGACTAGGGGGGGGACGTATACATGGCCTATATAAGTCCACCATACGGCAGAGTAAATGTAACTGTTATAGCGGAGTAACTTTGCATATACTGCCCATTTCATTACAGCCAGCACAAACATTCCAGTGACCCCATGTTAAATGGTTAATGCAGTAGACTCTGTAATCGTAATACCCGGTGGTCATGGATAAGTAGGACCTGAAAGATTATACTGTGTAGGACACAAAAGAGCATTGTGATAGCCCTAGAATTTAGCAAATCTGCATTGATGTCAGAGGAAATAAATACCGGGAAGAAACGTCTTAGCCAGCATGTGACTAGAATGTGAATTCAAATTCATACTGAAATTATAAAGCTCATTCCCAGATTTATAAGAATATATAAAACCCCATCTTACTCTTTGGATAACATTTCATTAAAATGAAATAGGATTTCACATGACTATGTGAACCACATGGGTCCATCCATTCAGGTCTAAAGAACAAGCAAATAATAGGAAATGTCCCGGGATGGAACTCTCATTTCTCATACAAAATGCTATATTAATAATTGTGTTACAACGTCACACAGTAGGAAGTGGAGGGTAGTTGCTGCCTCCGTCATCATAGCATGGACGCCAGATCATATATGACCACAAGAAGTGAAAGGAACATAAGGTTTAAGCAAGCCCATGCATGGGTCAATCTTCAGGAAACGACTGACAGCAATTTGTTTTGGCAGAGCCGAAGTGTATGTAGAAGTTGGGGAGCATTCGGTCAAAAGTCTATGTGAGGCTTCAGAACATTCATAACACTCATGTAAGAGGCAAGTGCAGGTAACAGAATAGCCGTGTAGTGTCTGGGATTGTCATCAGTTGTCTACATGTTGCTGAAAAAAACCTGCAGCGGAAATGCCTTTACACTGCAGATTTTTCATTTGCAGCAAATAGGTGACCGGTCACTGAAAATGAACCAGTCACCTACTTCTCCCCCACTAAACTACCAGCCTTCTCAAGTAGGGTGTGAAATATCCTTTCTAGCATACCCTATTTTATATGAAACCTCCCCCATTTATATAGAAAAGTCTCCTCCAAAGTCATGTAAAAATTAGCCTGGTCTCAGAGACTGAAGACCAGGGGGGTGGTCACTTTAGACACCAATATTTTGGGATCTATATCAACTAAAACCATGGTTCTTGTGGGGAGTGATGGACACTTCCTGCCAAGCAAGGAGACGCAAAAAAAAAAAAAAACCTATAGGGAGTCTAAAACAGGAACGCAGTCGCTAGGGAAGAGCAAGTAAAATTCATAACAATTTAAAAATGCCAAAAAGAACATATTATATAGTATAGACGGCAAAGTATAGATCCAGCTGTATATTACTTACTGATGGCGCCAGTGTAGGTGGGTTGTGTAAGGTCTTTGGGTACCTTCCGGTAGATGTCAAACCTAGAGTGAAAAATAAATAAATCAATCAGAAACACAACTTAAAGGACTCTGCCAAAGAAGAAATTCTGCAATTTTAACCCCTTAGTGATGTTTACACAATAAAGATAAATTTGAACCCTTTACTTTACAATTTTACTCAGTTTTATTACTGTTTTAGCTCCTATATAGTCAGTATAATATTCCAGAGTGTGGGTGGGTACTATCTGAGCAGACACTTCATGATTCCTCTGTGCTATGAGATGCTGTGTGCTGACAATGTGCTTAGATTATCAGAGTACAGGGTTTAGCTACACTTATTTAGCTTCTACACACTCCACATGCGCGTGCGTGCTGTGAGAGTGTAGAGTGTGCGCGCAGGGTGTAGCGAGTGTGCGGGGTGAGCATGCAGTGAAGAGGATTTTCATATATAAATAGCTGTATACAATGTTCACAGACGCTAAGAGTTAAAAATTTCTATTACAGAAAATTTTAATACTCCTCCTCGGCGAAAAAACTCCCCAAAAATAGTAAGAGGAGTATTATTACCCTTCTGTAAAATGGTAGCGTGACCTCTGAGATCTGTGAAATGCTGTATTTTTGATAATAACAGTGGATTAGATAATGTGTTTTTTTTGTGTTATCCTGAGTATGTATAAGAATCTTGTCTTCATGGGGGTACCCCTTTAGTGACTGAAATACTTTGCATTTAATAACGGCAGACCACTTCTTACTTATTGGTATTCAATGTTGTAGCAAATCCTTTCTTCTGACTTTTTATGGAATATCAGCAGCTATGGGTGACGGACTAGTGCCTATATAGTAATGTGAAACAATATGGTGCATAAAAGTGAATCTAGGAAACAAAAATAGAATTTACCAGAATGGATGTTATAGAGCAGGAGCTGTGGGGCATATCACACATCATGCTCATGTACAATCCTGTTATATAATAACATCCTGAGATCATTCCCCATTTATTGGTCCCCTCTACAATTGTTGCACGTCACCTTTATCAAGAATCTTAGAAAGAAAGCAGCAAGGATACAAGATGCCGCGTTCTTTTTCCACTTCCCTTTCCAAAACCAACACGCCATTCAACTCCCTCCACGTCAAACGTATTAAATTGCCCAGATAAAGGACAGCATGGGCTCAGAGCCAAAGGAACTGCTTTGGCACAGACTTGCAGGGACTTTAATAAAAGGTTTTGACATGCCATTGCTAAGGCAGTTTATCCCAAGGTTAAGCTCATGTGTTTCACAAATGAAGAACAGTATACAATTGGAGCTTGTTAAAAGAGCCTTAATCCAGGGTATGCAATGAGTGGGCCACGAGGTTAAACCTCTTGAGATAATCCATTATTGAATAAACACTCTTAGAAAGGTGGTTTCAGGGCTTTAGCAACAAAGCCATTACCTGCAGCCTGCATATTAGATTGCATTAAAGCCTAAACCTAGGTAGTCTCACCTACAATCAAGCAGGTACTATATTGCTAAAGAAAAGAGCTAAGCAGTAACTTTCCATGCAAGATTTCTACAATTCACTAACAATTGCTCTGTCCTCTAGAATTTCATACACACACACATTATATATATATTAGTAAAAAAAATGGCAGCACTCCAAGGTACAATCTATACACAATTGTGCACCTTTATTCAAGTGACCTTAGTCCCAGTTCTAGGCCTTTGTGTATGTGTACACATACATACATATGTGTGTATAATAAATATATTTATTACGTTATTTATTATATATAATAATAAATAATAATTCCACAGATATGGCATGCTTATGATGTAAGTATATCCCACTGATTGCAACCTGAAAAGGCGTACACATAGGATCAAACTGAATAAAAAAAAATTTAAAAAGTGCCAGAAAAACTATTTCATATTTACAACCGTCTATATGCCATGTGCAAAGTAAACTTTCTGCTGCATTGGGCAATGACCCGTAAGATAACCTCCCTGCCCCCCAGTTTGTATAGCATGGCGATACATTTCTTAGAGAAAAGGAGCCTGTATTGGCTACAACACCTGCTGTGATCCCCAGGGGCCTATAATAATAATATTACATATACAAAAGAGGAAAATGGAAGCTAAAGACTCAGCCCCAGTACTGCCGCCAGGAAAGATCTGCTTCCGGACACTATTTTAAGGTCACAAAAGAGTGCTGACATGTATAGTCCATATCCTTAAATGGTCCCTCCCAAAGAAAAAAAGAAATGGAATAAAAAAGTGTAACATTATCATTGTACAATCTCATAATTTAGTTATAACAGGAAGGTAACCAGCATGTGAGAGATAAACATCATACTTTCTCCTACCCTACTGTCTGGTAATGGGAACAAACCCTTATTAAGGACCACAGATTAGGTGGCTAGGTCTTGATACTCTGAAATGAGGAGCCCCATTAGAGGATGCTGATCTGGAGCGGGCCTGTACGAGGTTATGGGAACAAACAAAATCCTTGGAAGGAAAGGGGAGATATGAGAGAGCTCTTCATTTTTATTTCATTAATTTTTAGTTAGTATAAGTTTTCATGTCTAGCTATACTTTTCACTGCTTTTCCTATTGGGATAAATGTGACCGATGATCCTGCACAACACTTATATGGGGTCACCAATTAGGCTCCAATTTACAGTTTCTGTACATGGGTAGGCAGAGATAGTTGCTCCAGTTGGTAGACTTATGCTGCTTTTGGTGATGCCAATGACCAAAAAGGTTTAAAAGGAGTGTAAGATTTGTACAAATTCATCAAGTTCCATCTTTTATACCTATGTGAAAAGAAAGTAATGGACCGCAAATGTATTCTAAGTATTTCTACAGTAATGAGGTTTGAATTTTGTTGTAAAAAAAATTCTGTAAAATAATGTGGGAGAAAAAAAAACCCAGGACACTGGTTTCCTAGAAATTATTCAAAGGACATTTACCACCAGGATCATGGACTGTCAACCAAGCACACGGACATACTGGTGTGCCCCCTCTGACAGGATCCACACTTCTTTAAAGGGAATCTACCACCACGATTCTACCTATAAAAGGTAGAACAGGTGGTAGGTGGATGAATGGGACGTGAGGATAGCCCTTTTTTGGGCTAATCCTCATCTCCTGGCTATCTTTTAGAAAACTTTAATCCGCTGATATGTAAATTTTTTTAAGCGGCTACTGGGGCGCGGAGTAGCTGGACATGAGGCTACAAGTCGCGGCTACTCCACCCCCCAGTAGCCTCTTTTCTCCTCCTACCATTTAATCTTTGGCGCGCAGCACTCTTCGTCCGAGTACCCGGCATCTGCGACGTTCTGCGCATGTGCAGTACCTCCGGCCTCGGAGCTGTGGCCGTGCAGTCGGTTACTCGGACGAGGGCCGAAGAGGAAATGGTAGGAGGAGAAAAGAGGCCACTGGGGCGTGGAGTAACCATGACGTGTAGCCTCATGTCCAGCTACTCTAAGCCCCATATCAGCGGATTAACGTTTTCTAAAAGATAGCCGGGACGTGAGGATTAGCCCAAAAAAGGGCTATCCTCACGTCCCATTCATCCACCTACCACCTGTTCTACGTTTATAGGTAGAATCGTGGTGGTAGGAGCCTGAGGGGCTCCAGGCCTAACAGTGATTGAGCTTGAGGGGCTCTGAGCTCATTTGCATAAATCTAAAAGCCTTTTTGTGTAAAAATTAGGGCATGAGAAGCATATACTGACAGAGGGGGCACAAACCAGGATGTAAGTGTACTTGGTTTACAATCCATGATCCTGGTGATCCTTGACTTCATAATTCTCTGCTGTCTCTTATGAGACCGCTTTCTCCTGAAGCTGGTCTTTGTTGTTACATTATGTAAAATGAAATAGCTAAAAGGGGTTGTCCAGGATCAGGATCTCTTGTAGATGGGACCAGTGCGGTATAAAATAACAAACAAGCTATACCCGCCTCATTCCAGTTCAGTGTGGCAACTGCCGTAAACCTCCAGCCACTGTTTATATACTGAGGCTCAGCTGAGGAGTCACATTGACAGCCATGAACCAGCTACGGCCACAACAATGCTTCACCACTAAGCCTTTGTATACAAACCACAGCAAACGTTGGCGGGAGGCACCATGCTAAAACAGCGCGCCAAGGTCTAGTGGAAACCAATCAGTAAACACTAGAAACTGAACGTGATGGTGCATCCATCAAGTGTATAGAATCTAGTTCCAAAATAAAAACAACGATATGGGATCTTGTGGATGCTCATCAGTATCACAAAAGCATAAGGGACCGGAATCTGATCCCCTTTCAATTTCACAAACCTGTTGATCTATAGGTCAGAGGACAAATTTTTACAACAATAAAAAGTTCCCTATTTTATGTCTCCAAGTGAGAATATATATAGACATTCCAAGATTTGGCTGTATTATAAATCTTTCTTACACATTTTAGTGGACGCTTCTCATGCAAATGCCAGCAGTTTCCTCGCCTCCATCACACACTATTTACATGACTGCCAAGCTATGACATCACGGCACTGCTCAAGGGAAAGAAATGGGCTTCCTGCATGCTAAAGGCTGACGCCCAGTGGTGGCTCCAAACCATTCCTCCAGACAAACAAACCAGCGGAGAAGCCGAGAACAGGATGGGTTGAAGGAATGCATTTCACTCCTGTTTCCTGAGCCGGGGACTAGGAGGAAGACATGAGGTGATCGCTAGGAAATTCTAAGATTCTGACAGCAGATGAATACAAGCATTAGTAACCATTTGTTAAACGTGACAATACCTCAATCACTTCCCCATTTCATTTGTGTTAGTAAATCAAGAGGTTTCACAATGCATGGCAATAATATATGAGAGCTGATGGGGCAAACAGGAGGAGACTCTTCTTTAGGTCCTTTGAGGACAGAATGTCAGTACAAACGTCTAATGTGTGAACAAAGCCATGGTGACAGTCAAAGTATATGAAGTATGAAAATAGGCAATTCCAATTGATCCCCTTTACTTTGAAGGACATCTCCCACCTAGATGAAGAATTGTAAACTAAGCACACTAGCATACTGGTGTGTGCCCCCTCTGGTAGGGTCTGCTCTTCTTTTATCCTCTTATTCCATGTTTTTTTTTTTTGTTTTTTTTTAAGAGGCTCAAGGAAATCTGGAGACCCCTAAAACTCATTTGCAGAATGGTTTGCCTTGTTTTCTTAAAAACCAGGACATAAGAAGATAACAGAAGAACATATCCTGCTGGAGGGGTCACACACCAATATGCTAGTGTGGTTGGTTTACAATCCTTCATCCTGGTGGTAGATGCCCATTAAAGACAATTGAAAGGCAATTCAACTCACAAAAGATATTGCTGTGTCCTGTTAGAGCTGTTGTAATGTCACCCAACTAGGGAATGACCTCGGTGTGGTGGCAGCCGAATTCCCAGGGACCAGAGTTGCTGGCTGAGTTTGCATCCTAACATCAGAATATGTCACAGAGGCTTGGTCCATAGGAACAGGGCTCGTCCACCCCCGTGAGGGCCAGCAGGGGGAAGTAATAAGAGGAGGAAGATATAGATAAGGGATCCGGCTGTGTGTGGTAACAGATCCCCGGGCAGGTGCTGAAGGGGAGGCCTGTGGTGTTGGCAGCAGACCCCCTGGTGACAACAAGAATCTTTGCAAAAACTAATTTTCTTTAATGGCAGACATAGTCCACAGAGAAGCAGGTAACAAAACGATAACAGTGCTTCAGAAGGCAGAGGATCGGTTGGCTGTGGTGATAATTCCATAGTGAAGTAGGAATTTACTTGTACCTCAGCCTTGACCTCAATGTCAGAGGACTGGCAATAGGAGCCAGAACAGCTCTGGTGCTTGAGCCGCAATCTGGATGCAGAAATGATTATTAATAATATGACCGTAGCCCTTTTTTAATAGGTGACTTTTTATCTAAATAAAAACATTGGCTATCGATTTAGATATGCGCCTGTAATGTGTTTTTTTTCCTTCCAACGTGTTTCAAACTAATAACTGTATCTGGATGCAGAGATGAAGACACATTGAAATCTCATGAGTGAGACCCAGAGGACAAGACAGAGCCTTAATTCACAGACTTAGCCAACAGTCACAACCTTCATGGGGACGTATATACGGCCACATACACATCCCCATAGATGGCAAAAGGCTCCAGACACCGCACATGGAGAAAACATGTTCTATCTTTCCCCGTGTGCATGACTGTGTGCCGTGCATCTCTATGGAGAGGGGACGGGTGTGCAGCGCAGGGGGAAATCCTAGGGGGAAATCACTGTCCGAAAGGTAAAGGTGCTGGACATTTTACTGCCAGGTGGCAAGGATGCTTCGCACTCAATAGGAAGAAGTTATTTTCATCACAAAGACCTTGCTTAGGAGCAAACTCAGTCTGAGAATCTCACTCTGTGCCCTTGTGGGATTTCCAAGGCCAAACATCGAATCACGGAACTCAGCATGTCTTTTCCAATCAATTCATTGGTTCTAGATTCAGTCCAGGAAATTCCACAAAGTAGTAGGTTTGCTGGGCCAAAATAACTTGTGGACAATGGACTTGATATGAACATTCATCAAATCTTCAGAGACCAATTTGGGGGTTTTCAAGGGGAAGGAAAACACGGCTCCTTGCTTCCAAAAACAGTGCCACACTTGTCCACAGGTCACATCTGGCATTGTTGCTCATTCTGATTCTCTGTGTCCAGAATAAAGCTGCTGTGTTCTTCTACTCTTGTATAAAAGCTTTAAAACCAATCATTTTTAGTGGTTTACAAAGTAATCTGGAAGTGTGAAATGTGCGCCGAGACAGGTGAAGGTATATAACCAGGTCATCATAATCCACCAGTTATATGGGTTTCACTCCTCTTTGTATTCAGTCTATTGGGGTGATTTTTCAGGGCTTGTACACCAGTTTACACATCCTGAAATAATCAGTGAACCGACAGTAAATTATGATTATTTCTCCCTTCATGAAACACCTCGCTCCTGCCCTCAATCCCACATACGGCCAAAGGTGTGGCGGGCCAACATCATATAGCTCTGTGCATAGCATATGATAAATGTGTAACTGTCCTTTTTATTCCCATTTTATTATTACGGTAAATCGTATTTGTTGCTTTATACAGATAAGTAAAAGAACTACTCAGTTTCTTTTTGGTTATTCTCGGTTTGTACAAGTTATATGACTTACTAGCTGTAGCTCCCAGCGTTGCCTGGTATAATACATAACTCCTCTTAACATATTCTATTTGGTCAAGCTAACAAAAATTTCTTTTTATAAGTATCTATCTCCCTGACTGACCGTCCCAGACTGTCACTTTGTCTATGGGGAGATTTATCATAAGTGTCAGAGCAGAACTGTTCTGGTTGCCCATGGAAATCAATCATTTTCCCACAGCTGTTTATAAAATCACAGCTCATCTCCGATTGGTTTCTATGGGTAACTGGAACACTTTTACCTCAGACATTTCAAATAAATCTCCCCCTATCTCTGTATCCCTATTCATATTACCACACTCATAAGAGTCTTCTACTCATTGCCTATAGTAACCAATTAAAGTTCAGAGCTCATATTAATAACCTGAGGCAGAACATCAACCAATCACGGCTCAGCTTTCAACTGCCACAGCAGCAGACAATGGCTCCTGTATATGGTGGTTAATAATTGGATTGGATTGGATTTTGGAAAGCGGTGTCTCAAAGCAGAGTCTACGACGTTCCCCGAGTCACAGAGAGTGGCTGTGCAAAATTTGGTGACTGTACGGTCCAGATTCCTTTAGTGGACATACACAGTCATCTTTATACAGGCAGTCACCGGGTTATGTACAAGATAGTTCCTTGGGTTTGTACTTAAGTTCAATTTGTATGCAAGTCAGAACTGTATATTATATAATTGAAGCTAGAGACTTTTTTTTTTTTTATCTCAGTGACAATTGGATTTTCAAAATTTTTTGCTGTAATGGGATCAAGGATTTTCAATAAAACTTCATTACAGACACTTTACAGCTCATCATTTCCGCCTGTACTAAAGTAACATCCAAAGTGCTTCGCCAGGGGTCACAGTGGACAGACGGGTCCGTCTGTAACTAGGGGTCTGTATGTCGGGTGTCCTTAAGTAGGAGACTTCCTGTGTATTAAATAAGTGCAGACTACATAACCAAGGAATTTGATATTGATAGAGTTTTGTGCATGCACCCTTAAAGGAACTCTTCAGCATAGAAAAATTTCACAATAAATCGAAGCGGGTAACCGCTTACATTACGATACCACTCTGTATATTGGGTAGCCAGACACCCTCTATCATTACAAATCTACACTGTTCAATTTTCCATCTAGAAGCTTTTAATGCAAGATATATACAATAGGCACTTGTGTTACACTAAACACTGTGACAGCAATGTTTGTGCAAGGAAAACAGCGGCTCCCCCAGGTCGCTTAGACTTATTAAGTAATTATGCACTCGGATATCCAAGGAAGATGAGGAACATGAGGATGTCCTATGACTACCATCATCGTTAAACCAGAAAATTAGAGGGTTACAAAGAAACGCAGACAGAGGAGCCAGTAAGACATCTTCAGCATTTTAATAGGAGGAAATAAGATCAAGAAAATATTTTAAGATGGGAAGTGAAAAGAGCACATTGTTGCTTTGATGCCTGGAAAAAGTGACATCACGGCCAAATTACAATACAACCATTGTCTGTATTAACATCTCCACACAGGAGGAATGAAAACATTACTTAACCAGTGACCCTAGTCTTCTAGAAGGCCACAAAAAATTATACACATATACTTGTATATACAGATCATGCATTTTACAGGACATTTCTCCAGTACAAGTTAATACAAAACCTT
Source organism: Engystomops pustulosus (assembly GCF_040894005.1). Classification (NCBI taxonomy): domain Eukaryota; kingdom Metazoa; phylum Chordata; class Amphibia; order Anura; family Leptodactylidae; genus Engystomops; species Engystomops pustulosus. The sequence goes on from NC_092414.1 coordinate 68,889,319, forward strand.
TGTAATACAAGAGCAAAATGCTTCTTTCTCCACTTCCTGGATCTTATCATACTCGCTATTCATAATCTGCATTTCATGCCAAAATATCTGCCAAATTCCATCTTGCTAGCAAGCTGGACGGAAGACCACTAAGGTATCAGATAACATAAAAACTTTTTTTTTTCTTAGGGGGTCCCCAGCACAAAGCTGACTACAAACTAGTGGCACAGGCAGAAGAGATGCTAGAAAATGAAAGTTGCCAGTCACATTATGATCAGAGTTCCTCCTCATGTACACACAGGAACAGTGCGTTATGGAAAGCAAATAGGTTCTCATTTCCTTTTGGATTAGTTTACACTGTCAAATGAGGTGGGATTTAGTCTATTCCAGGAGCAAAACAAATTTAACAGTGTCCATATGACCTTCTTCACCAATTTGCCGGTGGAAAAAAAGCCATGCTCTGGGGAACTCATCACTAGCATTTTCACCATTATACTGACAGATCCCCCTGGAAGGGTATAAAGTAATTTTTAGTATAGTCATTTACAATTTAAAAGTTGCAAACATCAAAACAATAATAATAAAAAAAAAGAACCCAAAAGTCATAGCTACCTTGGGTTCTACAGCACCTAAAACCGCACTTTGTTTCCAAGATTAGAATCTTAGTTTTAAAAACATACCAGACTGAGATAATGAAAGGATTCCCAACTAAAGCAAGACTCTTTTCAGCTCATTTCCAAATGATTTTGAAATGCGATTTTCTGGTGAATGGGTGATTAACATTAGAATAATCTGCACTTGTTCGTTCATGATTCTGTCGACATGTTCTCTTTAACCTATGAACATAATCTGCTCTAATGGAACCTTTGGGGGTTCAGTCAAATGTGGCGTTTGCATAGCATTTACTAACGCAATGCAAGCGCCAGAGGGTGGGGCTCAGTCTCACAGCATATTCTTTTCCGTTGAAACGCATGTGATCATTAACCAGTGTCTCCCATTTAAAGAATACAAAACACTGGGTGCCAATTACCAATTTTAATGAAAACACATGTGACCAGACGTATGCATTGCGCTCTAAACACAATACAAACACTATGGGGCAGATTTATCAAGTGTCTGAAAGTCAGAATATTTCTAGTTGCCCATGGCAACCAATCACAGCTCAGCTTTCATTTTACCTGTGCTCATAAATATTTTAAAGGGGAGCTGTGATAGGTTGCCATGGGCAACTAGAAATATTCTGACTTTCAGACAGCTTGATAAATCTTCCCCTATGTGTGACCGCATCCTGAGACAGCCTAGGGCAAAGTCAGCCATATTTAGGAAAATGTCATGTTTAATAATAATGATAATTCTTTAACATAGCACACACAGATTACGCAGCACTGCACAGAGCTTGCCAAATCAGTCCCTGTCCTCTACGGTATCAGAAACAAGTTGCCATTATGTAGTGGTTATGCAGTCTTCTACATCACTTGTACGTTATGTTTGACAATATTGAATATGGTTCATTTTAAGGAAACCTACCATTTGATTTGATACATTATGAAGCAAACATACCTTGAGACTGCTGTAGCTACACTGATACAGGCACATATCTTTTTAATCCCTGTGCCGAGTAGTTTTGCTGAAAAAACTATTATAAAATTATGATAATGAGTCTCTCTCTCGCTCCTTTGCCTGGCTCAGCTCTTTTCCTCTCACATTAGTTATGCATCCAAGTAATCAATCGCTGCACCATCCCCTATGAGTGATCCACAGTGTATGAGTTATCCAGCTCAGGTTGATTAGTTCTATCTGCACAGTTCAGGAAGCTCAGTGTGTAATGTGTTTATGTAGGCATCCAGCTTTCTCAAGGTCCTGATTTTTACAATAGTTTTTTCAGCAAAACCACTGAGCACAGGGATTAAAAAAAGATATGTGCCTTTATCAGTGTAGCTACAGCATTCTCAAGGTATGTTTGGTTAATAATGCATCAAATGGTAGATTTTCTTTAAATATAATGTACTTCAGCCACATCAGAACAACAGTAGAATTTATCTCTTCATCCAACTGCAAATATCCTAGATCCGTGATGGAGTGTTATTTGTTCTTCCTAATCAGTAAGGGGAGCGTCAGCAAGATAATCTACCCATATGGAAAAAGGAGCAGAGATAGCACGACCTGTTACCCACAACAATCACTCTACAGAAAGTAGCCTTATATTGATATGGTTATTGATTATATGGTTATATTGATATCGTTTCTATTGCACACTATGGATATGCAGAAGTGTAGGCTACCATGATAAGTACCTTATAGGAGCACTGCAAAGCTGGACATGCTTATCAGGTCAGCGAGGTCCAAACCCTTAGATAGCAGACAATGGACGTTGGGTAAGGGCCAATATTGAATTTCACTGTGCTGGAGCCTTTGTTACACTAACAGGGAACTCTCTTAGTGACAGGTTCCTCCAGGATCTCCTTATGTACTTATATTAAGGTAAACCTACCATCTGGAATCTACCTATTAACCCCTTAACACTCCATATCGTACATGTACGGCGCAGAGGTGCTGGGGGTGTATGAAAAGGGCTCACGGGCTGAGCCATCTTTATACACAGGTGGGGTTTGTTGCATATTGCTGCAAACCCCCACCGCTAATAACTGCGGCTGGTGCTTGCAACCGTCTTATGCCGCCGGCAAAGCTGCTGGCTGCATTTAAAAGACGGCGGCGCCATCTTGGATCGGATCAACGTCATCAGGGATTGGCGATCAGTTGCCATGACAGCAAGTGGCGCATTATAATGAAAACTGTGCAAAAATGCCATATTCTTCAATACAGTAGTATTGGGGTCATTGTCGGACCTCTTAGAGAAGACCTGCACCCGAAAATTTGTATATGCACGGTGCCGCTCGAAACACCCTATTTTGGAGTAGTATTGCAGTATATGGTTGGAACGAACAACCATCGAGGGTTAATGTACCCTAGAGGGTTAAAAAAAAAAGTATTAAAATCAAAAAAAGTTTTTCCCTAGAACTAAAATAAAACATATAAAACAGCAGAAATCACAGACACAATAGGTATTGCCGCGTCCCAAAATGCCCGATCTATCAAAATATAAAAACAGTTATTGCCAGCAGTGGAATAAAAAAATGGAATAAAAAGTGACCAAAATGTTGCACAGACCTCAAAATGGTAGCAATGAATACGTCGGCTCATTTTGCAAAAAATTACAACTAACACAGCTTTCTTTTTTGTACACATACATTTCATTTAAAACCTGTATAAATTTGGTATCACCGTGATCATACTGAACCAAAGAATAAAGCAGAGCTGTTATTTGGAGTGCACAATGAAAGTCTTAAAAACTGAGCCCACAAGATTGTGAAGCGAACATGGTTTTTTTTTCCAATTTTTCCACATTTGGAATTTTTTTCCAGCTTCCCAGTACAAGGCATGGCATAGTAAATAATGTGACAGAAACAAAATAAGCCCTCACACAGCACTGTACATGGAAAAATGAAAAAGTTCTGGATTTTTGAAGGTGGAAGGCGAGAAATAATCCTTCATCCTTAAAGAGGACCTGTCACCCAATTTATCGGCACTAGGAGCTGCTTACAAAAGTAAGCAGCTCCTAGTGCTTGATCAAATGCCGCAGTGTTAGAGTGATAGCGTTAGGGCCCAAGGAGGCTACTCCACACCCAACAGCCTCTGCCAAAATTTGGCATATTAATTATAGCTTAGTGCAGATTATAGAAAGTGTTAGGGCTTAGAATCGTAGTAGAAACCTACCATCAGATCTACGAACCCCTTAAAGAGGACCTGTCACCTAAATTTTCGGCACTAGGAGCTGCTTACTAAAGTAAGCATCTCCTAGTGCTTGATCAAACGCCGCAGTGTTAGGGTGATAGCGTTAACGGAAACCTCCGGTAATGCTATCAAACACTGCGGCGGGGTACAATGTAATTGTTGGACAGCTCGCAAAGCTGTCCGACGTATTCATGAGGGGGCGAGGTTGGGGCGTGTCTAGCGGCGGTGACTGCCGGCCTATGAAGCGAAGCGGGGCGGTCCGGGAAAGAGGCACCGCCTCAGACCGCCCCCTCATGAATATGTCGAAGCTTTGCAAGCGGTCCGATGATTACACTGCACCCCGCCGCAGTGTTTGATAGCGTTACCGGAGGTTTCCGGTAATGCTATCACTCTAACACTGCAGCGTTTGATCAAGCACTAGGAGCTAAAAATTTAGGTGACAGGTCCTCTTTAAGGGGTTCGTAGATCTGATGGTAGGTTTCTACTACGATTCTAAGCCCTAACACTTTCTATAATCTGCACTAAGCTATAACTAATATGCCAAATTTTGGCAGAGGCTGTTGGGTGTGGAGCAGCCTCCTTGGGCCCTACGTAAAGGTCCTCGTCATTCCTTTGTGCGCCCCTTCTCACTGCCACAATACGTGCGTGCGCTCTGCTGCTTGCACGGAGTAAGGAGTTACTGCACATGCGCAGAGCTTGAAGAAGTCCGTGGTGAGAAGGATCGCGCCAAGGAACCACAAGGTCATTCAGGGTAAATTTTATAGATTTATTCAGACTTTTTCTTCCCTGAACCAAGGTTTCAAAGACTCACATTGACATTGGATATAGGAAAATACAATTGTATTACAACCATCTGAAACAAATCTAACAAAGTAGAAGATATATTTTTAGAAACATATCAAGAAAAACCGGAACAACACCCCCTCCTAGATTATTATGTCTACTATATTATTTTCTCCCCCATGGCAAAAGTAAAATCTTCCATTACTTTCCAGCAGTCAGATGAAGTTTCTGCAGTATCCAAAAACAGGTTATTTTACCCCCTGACTGCTTACTACAGCTTTGCCACATTTTTAACATTCCATGGATTCATGCTATGTAGTGGTTCACAAACACTGGGGTCTCAGGAGTGTCTTCTTACTGTCCATCGACTCTCCAATATGTCCCATGTAACATATTTGTGCCTACTTCCAGTAAGCAGACTCTGTATGAACTACTGCCTGGAACACTTATGGGTTTTATTCCTCTTTGCTATACCTATACCATATGTCTGTATAGAACAAGGTAATCTATCCTTAAGAAATACAATACAAAACATCCCAAAAATATAATTATGGACAATATTATTTTGTGGAACCACAAGTAATAGTGATTCAATACAGTATATATAAAATTCATCCAAAAGTGAGCAAATGCAGGCGATCAAAGGGAGAGCTAAGGGAATGGCTATTGGATCATGTACGTCCAGATCTAAAATATTTAGCTGGCAGTCGCGTCCCTGCGATCTGCCGACGGGCGCACACTAAGATGCGGTGCTGTCGCCACTGATGATGTCATCGGCGGCGACACTGCCGCATCATAGTGTGCGCCCGTAAGCAAAGAGACCGGGAGCCGCCAGTGAAGAAAGAAGAGAGGAGCTGCCACCGAGGTTCGGAAGCCGCCGCCAGGACCGGGAGCCACCGCCGAGGACCGGGAGCCGTGCCGAGCATCAAAGGTGAGTATCGTCGGAGGGTGAGTATTAAGTTTGTTTTTTTTATTCACTTGGCATACTGGGGGCAGGCTGTATACTACTATTGGGGCAGGCAGGCTGTATACTACTATTGGGGCAGGCAGGCTGTATACTACTATTGGGGCAGGCAGGCTGTATACTACTATTGGGGCAGGCAGGCTGTATACTACTATTGGGGCAGGCAGGCTGTATACTACTATTGGGGCAGGCAGGCTGTATACTACTATTGGGGCAGGCAGGCTGTATACTACTATTGGGGCAGGCAGGCTGTATACTACTATTGGGGCAGGCAGGCTGTATACTACTATTGGGGCAGGCAGGCTGTATACTACTATTGGGGCAGGCAGGCTGTATACTACTATTGGGGCAGGCAGGCTGTATACTACTATTGGGGCAGGCAGGCTGTATACTACTATTGGGGCAGGCAGGCTGTATACTACTATTGGGGAAGGTAGGCTGTATACTACTTGGGGGCAGGCAGGCTGTATACTACTTGGGGGCAGGCTGGCTGTATACTACACCCTCGGCTTATACTCGAGTCAATAGGTTTTTCCAGTTTTTGGTGGTAAAATTAGGGGTCTCGGCTTATACTCGGCTCGGCTTATACTCGAGTATATACGGTAAATGCTTTTTGTATTGGTTCTATAGGTTGCATCCAGAATACTATACATGAGCGCACTATGCGTTTTAAGGAGACCCTGCAGAGAGACATGGAACAATTTGACATGCTTTGTGCAGCGCTGCGTAATCTGTGTGCGCTATATAAATATAGAATTATTATTATTATTCTCTGGGTGGGGATTGGACTGCCGGAATTTATATTTGTGGTCCCCAGATGCTGTGTGACACATACTAAGGGGGAACTCCCTCCAGCAAAGTTCCACAGCTATGACAAAATGAGCAGCAGTTAGGGAGAAGAAAAAAAAAAAACATTCTGTGAAATGAGACCTGTGTCTTAAAAACAACGTTCCTGTTCAGATATGCATCTTAGGGTGCATTCACACACCCGTCTGTGGGAATGTATATGCGGCCACATATACGTCCCTATAGACGGCAATGGAGGCCCACCAGCGGTACGGTGCCAGACGTGCGGCAACGCTTTGGCCCGTACAACCGGGAAAAGAAGCCTGCTCCATCTTTTCGCGAGTGTGAGGCCGTGCGCCGCTGTTTTCTATGGAGGGGTCACCTTCTCCTACTCTCCAGAGCACAGTGGCGTAATTGCACCCTTATATCGACTTAGTGAGCACATTCAACCATCTCTTCTGTACCAAGTTAGAACAAGAAAATAGTCTCAGGAAGACCCAGTTATCAGCAGAATGGCAGTGGTGGAGAATTGGTAAAAGAAATATGGGTTAGGTTTTAACCCACTCTGTCTCATTGGTAAACAAAACCTCCCCTTAAGGAAGTTTTCACACAAATTCAAGTTAGGCCCTATCCACAGAGGATGAAGACTGGAATGGAACTCTTCAGTGCATAGGTTTCAAAAAAGCTTCAGTTTCTGGCTATTGGATACTGGTGTCAGCTGCTATTGGGATGATTGACTCTATGAGAATGTTGTCTTAAGACACAACTAGCCAAACACTTCTACAAAAATGTAGTAAAAGGGTGACTGCCATCCGAATTCTTCTGTGCAGATATCCTATGGCTCTGCTGTTGGCATAGTGTACCAGACAGCACTATAGGTATCCTCCTGCACAGTGAAGAGATGTGGGCCGGGCTGGATCAACATTGGAGCTTATGAGATTCTTCCAGTTCAGTGGACCCTAGAGAGAAGCTACATTAATAATTTGAATTTCCCCTCTTTCTTTCAATGATATTGGTGTCCGCAAGTGTCCTTAAATTGCCATGTTTGCACTTTGCAATAAATAAGTGGGTATTGGTTGTAGTTTGGGCACTTGGTCTCTAAAAGGTTTATTATCACGGTCATATGGGAATCACCTAGATCAGTGTTCCCCAACCACCAGTCCATGGCCCAAGACCGGGCCATGGAACACCTGGATCCAGGCCGCGCTGGACCTCTGTAAAAACAAACAAAAGAAAATATACTCACCTTCCCTGTTCCCCTGCAGCAGTCTTCTCTCCCATTACTTAATTTCCATGTAAATGCACTGTTCTATTGATAGTGAGCGAAGAGAAGACTGCTGCAGGGGAACAGGGAAGGTGAGTATTTTTTTTTGTTTTTAGTTCAGCTGGGATAGTAGAAGGTAGGGGGGCTTCTTCAGGAAATTGGACAATATAAGCTAGGCACACAGGGAGTTATGTGGGGCATGCAAACTTACATTTTTGGCTATGAAACAGAAACCAGACTGTATCCCCCCCCACCTACTGGTCCCTGGAGAAAATATATGTTTACAGCCGGTCCCTGGGCAAAAAAAGGTTGGGGACCACTGACCTAGATAATAGCTGGGGCATACTAACATGTGATGCACAAATGCTTTCCTGCATAAAATGAGCACTTGGCTTTCTGGAGGGTCAATTCATGTTGCCTGCACGCCACAGGTGTTTAAAGGGAACCTGTCACCACATGTTCACAAATACAGGCTCCCTTAGAGCCCTATAAACTAACTGACACCTTTCTTTTAGCTAAAAACAGTTTAGCTAACATCCTAATAAATCAACTTTATCTTCTATTACTTGGCATCAGAGAGAACGTATCCTGATCAGACGACCTTAAACAGCTACACCTCCCCATGCTTCATTACCATTCAACACTTCATGTCATGTGACATCTATGTTCCTTTACCCATGCCTCCACGGACTTCTACTTCTCATTATGCCTCCAAGGAGGCATGCTGTGATTTCATGTGATCAGATACATACATAAGATAGATGTTAATGTAACTGGGTAAAGCAAATGTTACTGGTTAAAAGGACCTATTGTTTAAGGAAAAGTTATACAATTTTCCAATATACTTTCTGTATCAATTTATCACAGTTTTGCAGATCTCTGCTTGCTGTACGTATAGAAAGCTTCTCTAATTACTTCCATGGAATATAATCTGTCCATCGTGATGTGATGGACATGCAGGTCAAATGCTGCCATTGGCTTTTGCCAGCAGCAATCACAGCACAGTTTTCATTTTTCAAGACATGAGGAATAAAAGCTGTAACGTGACTGCTTGCAAAAGACAACATTGATTGTTTCATCAGTTGCCCTCACAAATTTTATTTAAAGCTGAAGATTTGAAGATAAATCTATTTTTTTTTGTAATGCAGATGGCAAAGTTTTATATCTGCAGAGAAAATCTGAATTAAATGGGTGGTAGCAAGTCCACAGGATACAGGATGACAAGCTGTCGTTAAGGGTCTAGGACCCTTACTAATGGGTGAAGCGGCAGGACAAGCATAGACCCTGCATCTCCATACAATAGTATGGGAGTGTCGGAAAGAGCACAGGGCTTGATGTAGATGGGATTTTCAAAAATCCAGTTCTCTATACTTTTTCTGCAATCCTCTGCAGGTTAGCTGCTGTCAAATTTTCTCTGAATGCCCTAGGTCAGTGATGGCGAACCTTTTAGCGGCCGAGTGCCCAAACTGCAACCCAAACCCCCCCTTATGTATCGCGAGGTGCCAACCAAAAATTAAAGCAGTAACTTATTGCTCCCTGTTCAACAACTTTCAATCATATTGGCCTCCTGAGGACAGCAACACAATAGAAATATGGAAAAGTTTCATCTTTTTAGCTTCTTTCCAGTGTCCCTATGTACAGAGAAAATTGTGGGGCCAGCAGGAGGTCCTCCAAAGATAATTCGGCCCTGTCTACTCATTCTGCTTCTTCCTACAGTCCCAGGTAGCAAAGTAAATATCAAAATATGACTGGAAGCAGCATCTTTTAAGTTGCTTGGAACTGCAGGAAGGTTCTTTGAGTCCTGTCTGGTGTGCTGGGTGATGGCCTGGGTGCCCACAGAAAGGGCTCTGAGTGCCGCCTCTGGCACGCGTGCCATAGGTTCGCCATCACTGCCCTAGGTCTAAGGCAGTTCTTATAAATCTACCCCAATTGTGTCTCAGCCATAACACAGTGGGGCAGATTTATTATGCATAAAGTCATAAAAAAGCCCACCTCTGACACCATTTCAGTATGCCACTTTTGGCAGAAAATAAGGCAGGCACAGACATAAATTCTGAACTTACTATAGTATCCACTGGATAGCTGACAGTGAACATCCACTGGATTAAGACGAAAGCTGATTTTCCTGCCAGGTCAGAACACCCAGTTCAGGCGATATCTGCTGAACACTTCCATTGGCCCTGGGTGATGTGGCACTGACAGCTGGCACCTGCTGCAGCCTGAGGGTGGTCGTTAGGCTGCAGTTGGTGCCCACTGTGAAGGCGACATCAACACCAAATCTCCATATGCCAACAGAGACCAGTGGTGACAGGAAGCGACATTCTGGATTGGAGGGGAGGGCAGAGACAAGTATCCTTACTAGAATTAAAGGTATATTCACCTGCAATATTTGTAGCTGAAATGCCTGCGGCCGTCCCAATCATCTGAAGTCTCTGTGCAGTAACAGTCCCACTGAATGGAACAGTTTTTAAAATAAGCTTTTCTGCTACAAATTTGCATTGTGTAAATACTAGTGTTAACTATTCCATTACTTATTGTATTTTAAAGGGGTTGACCATTATCAATGATGACAACAAACTGATGTTTAAGCTGTCAAGGGTCTGCAGTTTGTGTCGGTCCTATATTAAAGGACATCTACCACCAGGATGAAGGATTGTAAACCAAGTACACTGACATACAGGTGTGTGTCCCCTCTGGCAGGACCCGCTCTTCTTAAAGATTCTTATGCCCAGGTGTTTAAAAAAAATGCTTTTACAATTACGCAAATAAGCATGAGGGGCTCCAAGTTTCATGGAGCCTGGAGCCCCTCAGGCTCATTTGCATAATTGTTAAAGCCAATTTTTTAAGCTTAAAGAAAAGCAGACCCTGCCAGAGGGGCACACACCAGTGTGCTCTATTTACAGTCCTTCATCCTGGTGGTAGATGTCTCATAAAGGGGTTCTCCGCTGTTATGCCTCCCGGGTAAACCACCCATTGCATATATTGTATGCAGGGACCTTCCTCAGCTTATAGGACATGGCTTCAATATGGTGCAGATGTAGGTGGAACAAAACATCTCAAATGATTGTTTACTTCTTTTAAACAGTAATAGTAGAGATCCCCTTTAAGTCTAATTGTCTAGTCTTAGTGTCAGCAGCAGAAGTGTCAGAATAACATGCAAGATATGAATTCAGAGACTGTATACAATGAATGAATGGAGTCACATATACTCCCCATCCCAGGGTCCTGGCAGGTTATAGGGCACACAAGGTGATGGATTCCCTGCAGGACAGTGCCCGCACCACTCACCTCCTGAAGTCAAAGGGCATGATGTACCGCCTCCCACTGGCACCGGGCGCTGATGCTGGAGTCCAGGCAGCCTGTACGAGAAGCCTCTTCAAGCCTGCCGGCTACACACAAAGGAACTGTCGTCAGCAGCTGCGGCCGGCGGCCTGTGATTGGAGGAGAGCGCACATCCGGCTGCTGCAGACACGTGGGGCGCTGCTATATGTCCTGGCTGCATGGAGGCTGCTTCCTGCCAGGGCTGCCAGGCACAGGACACATTGTGCTGGAAGCTGCTCTACCTGTTTCTACTGCAGCATAGCGGCTGCTACAGGGGCCCAGCACCCACATCACTAGCAGGAGGTGGTGTGGGGGAAGGGCTGCCACAAAGCTCCAGCCTCGTTACTGAAGCCAAGCACAAGCAATATCAGGTCTCCATGCATAGTGTCAGATCTGAGGCAGTGAGTAGTGTAATAGGTTAGTGTGGGAAGTATAGTGTAATAAATCTAATACGTGTGAAACAGTGTCTGATTAGGTTATAGCTGCAAGCATCTAATCAATGATCTGATGGAAATGACCCATAGCTTGTAAGTCTCACCAGTAGTGGTGGCAGAGTGCCTGCACGCTAAGACTGCGTTCTTGGTGCGTTTTGCATGTTTGGCTGGTTTGAATCCTGTATTAACATTTTTACAGCTGCTTCCACGAATGAAGAAATGGAGGTTCAAACTAGCCAAACACATGATAAACCTGCAAAAATGCATAATTTTCAGTCTTTTTAAAAAAACTGACTGTGTGACAGCACCCTGAGGCTGCGGTCACACGTGGCGTTTTGAACCGGTTTTATGACCGGTTTTCCCAATTATCTTGATTAAATTGGGTCAATTTTTTTTAACGGGCTGCTTAAAAACAGGCCAAAAACGGGTTTAAAACTCCATGTGTGACCACAGCCTTAGGCTGAGATTTGCCTAATTGCATTGATGTTAACATTTGTGTTAACAAAATGCAACCGTTAATGCAATGTTAACCTGTGGACTGGAGCATGTGGGTAGAAATTTGGATTAGAAAATGGAATTCACTGCCATAAATGAGGATCCGCAGCGGTAACGTGGTATGTATACTTCCGGATACAGAAGTATTAGACAGTACAGACAGTGCTCATGTTTCCATGGAGGCAGGAATACTGGGCCTGCACTATAGAGCATGGCCATATGTATAAGGAATAAAGACATTGCCGTATAAGACGTAATAAAGGATGCATAAAGGACATATAGCTGAATGTATTATCTGCGATGGGAGGACTAATAATGTGTAGGTCTAAATGTCTGTGGCTGTTACAAATTAGTGGAAAATGTAACAATATGGACAGTGTCAGGGGCAGATCCAGACGTGTAAGTACTATAATAGTCTTGAAGTCACATCCTACATATGGTACTAGAATCCTATGGAATAGAGGATGTGTTCCTTCTCCCAGCTTTCAATCTGTGGTTTCAGGACCTTTGGAAGACCTTCAAAGGTCCTGGAATGATTCATGTGTACATATGTATTGAGAGCAGGAACAGATGATTTTATGGGTGAAGGTCCTTCCCAAATAAAATTTGGTTTGGGTGGCCATGGGCCCCCTATAAGACTTTTAAAGCCCAAACTGCCTATATATTCCAATCCACTACTGGACAATGCCCTGATAAGTAAGAAAGGCTAAATATGTGTGAAAGCAGAATGATGAAGAGGTCTGTATGGCATGGACAGTGTCTGCAATCGTAATGGTAGGAAAATATGTATGGTAGGAGATGTATGGTATAAACATAGGGTGGATGTATCATGATATTTGGGTAACCAAGAATTAACAGGAAAAAATATGATTGGGGAGGAGAATGGGATGTGTATTGGCTGTGAGATGGTGTATGAACAAATAAAAAAGCACATTGAGAGAAGTAGTAACACAGGAATTTTAGAGAAAATATGAGGAAACCCCTGTGGGGTTACTATCTTTTGGTCTTCGTGTATTATACTATATTACCATATATGTATCTTTGTTTCAGTGTTTGCCAAAGGCTGCTGTGAGCTTACAAGTCTGAATGTTTGCAGGCTATAGCTAGTGCAGCAGCCCCCTTCGCCCTTTTGGCGTGAAATGGGAAATAATCACAATTTCTGGTGATTTGCTGGTAACTGCAGTTATTTCAGGGCTTGAAGAAGTTTACCTCTTTCTTCTCCCTACAAAGTGCCCAGCACACTGATAGAGAATATAATGCGGGCAGTAAGAAGGGTCCGTTATACAGCGCACACTTTGTTGTTTGCCTAATAAATATTGATCCTCTTACCAGTCAGGCATGCCAGGTGTAAACAGAATGTGAGAAGGGCCTGTCAGCCCTCTGTAAGGTCCAGTAAGCATCTGTCAGCACCTATGCATTAATGTATTTTGTACTGAGCTGCGGCGGTGCATTAGTCACCCTTTAATGTTCCGGCACTAAGCCTACCTAGTGTGCTTTACACAGGCTACAAACAGCGGTCACATGCTCGGCATTGAAACGGATAGTCCAAAACGCATGTTTGTGAGTATAAGTTAAGAGGATTTCCAATGTATACAGGCGGTCCCCTACTTAAGAACACTCGACTTACATACGACCCCTAGTTACAAACGGACCTCTGGATATTGGTAATTTATTGTACTTTATCCCTAGGCTACAATAAACAGCTGTAACAGTTATCACAGGTGCCTGCAATGAAGTTTTATTGTTACTCCTGGTTCTCATGACAACCCAACATTTTTAAAATCCAATTGTCACAGAGACCAAAAAAGTTCTGTCTGGGATTACAATGATAAAATATACAGTTCCGACTTGCATACAAATTCAACTTAAGAACAAGGGCAAGAGAGTGAGGCTGCGTTCAAATGTTCCATCTAGATATCATTTCAAAACTCAATCCATTTCAATAGAAATGCATGTGATCCGTGTTTTGCATTGTATTCAATGAAATGCAATTCATACAGAATGTGTTACTGCAGTCTGAACATTAGTCGTAGGCATCACGCCGGGAAAGGGGTGTTTGTAACAATCTATCCCCCCACGATCACCTGATTCAGGATTGTGTATCGGCAAAGAGAATGGAGCCAGAAATTTTGCTCAATTCTTTGTGTAAAGGCGACTGAATTTTAGTGCAAGCGGCTTGTCAGAGAGGTGAATACACAGTTTATTATTTTTATGTGCTGGGTAGGGGACTGGCAGGCTATATACTGGGGGCAGGGGGCTGTGACCAATGCGTTTTCCACCCTAGGCTTACACTTGAGTCAATATGTGTACCCAGTTTTTTGTGGTAAAATTAGGTACCTTGCCTTATACTCAGGTCAGCATATACTCAAGTATATAAGGCTGTGAGCCCATATTGTACCATATTTACACAGGCTGCCTGCAGCTCTGTAATGGAAATACCATGTACTGCTAGACTGCGTAAATTCAGTTGTTAAGCTACTATGCATAATCTGTCTAACTTGCATGACGCAATAGAAATATTTGAAACCTGAAAATATAATGTGTAAGTCTTTAGTTTCTGGTTATGGAGACCTGTATAAATGTCTCCCACTACCCCCACCATTAATTATTACATATGATGTCCCCCCCACCATTAATTATTACATATGATGTCCCCCCCACCATTAATTATTACATATGATGTCCCCCCCACCATTAATTATTACATATGATGTCCCCCCCACCATTAATTATTACATATGATGTCCCCCCCACCATTAATTATTACATATGATGTCCCCCCCACCATTTATTATTACATATGATGTCCCCCCCACCATTAATTATTACATATGCTGCCCCCCACCATTAATTATTACATATTCTGCCCCCCCCCCACCATTAATTATTACATATGATGTCCCCCCCACCATTAATTATTACATATGATGTCCCCCCCACCATTTATTATTACATATGATGTCCCCCCCACCATTTATTATTACATATGATGTCCCCCCCACCATTAATTATTACATATGATGTCCCCCCCACCATTAATTATTACATATGATGTCCCCCCCCCACCATTAATTATTACATATGTCGTCCCCCCCACCATTAATTATTACATATGTCGTCCCCCCCACCATTAATTATTACATATGTCGTCCCCCCCACCATTAATTATTACATATGATGTCCCCCCACCATTAATTATTACATATGCTGCCCCCCACCATTAATTATTACATATGCTGCCCCCACCATTAATTATTACATATGCTGCCCCCCCACCATTAATTATTACATATGCTGCCCCCCCACCATTAATTATTACATATGCTGCCCCCCCACCATTAATTATTACATATGCTGCCCCCCCACACCATTAATTATTACATATGCTGCCCCCCACCACCATTAAAGGAAACCTACCACTTGAAGTGGCAGGTTTCTGATGGAAATACCGGGCACCAGCTCAGGCTGAGCTGGTGCCGGAGCTTATTTCTGTTAGTGTTTTAAACTGCGGTATCGCGGTTTAAAACACTTTTTAAACTTTATGGCCGGCGCAGGGAGGTACGCGCTCGGCGCTTACCATGCGCGCGGCTACATAGGAAGTGAAGGAGAGCCGCGCGCATGGTAAGCGCCGAGCGCGTACCTCCCTGCGCCGGCTATAAAGTTTAAAAAGTGTTTTAAACCGCGATACCACGGTTTAAAACACTAACAAAAATAAGCTCCGGCACCAGCTTAGCCTGAGCTGGTGCCCGGTATTTCCATCTGAAACCTGCCACTTCAAATGGTAGGTTTCCTTTAATTATTACATATGCTGCCCCCCACCACCATTAATCATTACATATGCTGCCCCCCACCACCATTAATTATTACATATGCTGCCCCCCACCACCATTATTACATATGCTGCCCCCCACCATTAACCCCTTAACGCTGCAGCCCTTTTTCGTTTTTGCATTTTCATTTTTCACTGCCCACCTTCAAAAAATCTTTAACTTTTTTATTTTTCCATGTACAGAGCTGTGTGATGGCTTATTTTCTGTGTAACTACACTTTCTGCGTAACTACGTTTTCTGTGAAATTACACTTCAAAATGGTGGTATTTAAAATTCCAAGCGCGTCTTCTGGTGCTAATAACTTTTTTGTACTTTGGTGTACGGAGCTTTGGGAGGTGTTGTTTTTTTGCGGATTTTGATGACGTTAACAATATTGGCATTTTTAGGACTGTGCGATCTTTTGATCACTTTTTATAGAATGTATTTTTTTTTAAATGGCAAAAAAGTGCCATTTTCGACTTTGTGCGTGATTTTTCGATACGGGGTTAAACGCAGTGAAAACCGTTATATTTTTATAGATCGGGCATTTTCGGACGCGGCGTTACCTAATGTGTTTATGATTTTTACTGTTTATATTTATATCAGTTCTAGGGAAAGGGGTGATTTGGGTTTTTAATTATAAGCTTTTTTTTTAATTTTTACTATTTTTCAGACTCCCTAGGGTACTTTAACCCTAGGTTGTCTGTATGATACTATCATATACCGCCACACTACAGTATGGCAGTGTATATGTGGATTTTACTTCCCATTCATTACAATGTGCTGATGGCACATTGTAATGAATAGGTTAACCCGAAGTAGCCTCGGGTCTTCAGTGGCACCGATCGCGGGTGTTACCAGTAAGCCTTTGTTGCAATATGCACCAAAGACTTACCAGCTATGGAGAGGGCTCAGCCGGTGAGCCCTCTCCATGCACCCGGCATGTGACGTAATACTACGTCACATGTCGGTAAGGGGTTAATTATTACATATGCTCCACCCCACCACTAATTATTACATATTCTCCCCCACTACCCCCTGGCCCCCAAATCTTTTTACTGCTGTCTAAAACAAAAAATCCTGTACTCACCTCTGGCTCCCGCGTCTTATTACTTCCTGCTGCTGGACAGGAAGGGGTGCGCAGCCGCGTGATGACATCATCCAGGTTCAAAGAGCGATGTGCACTGGGGTTGTCTTCGGGCCACATCGCTCCACCTGCAGTAATGGTGCTCAAGCACTATACAGTGACGGGCAGGAGCTTCCTGTCCGGACGGACAGAGGCCCCTGCCCGACTGCCGAAGTCCGCGGCCAGCTCTGGTCGGATGCGACGGGGCCTGATATGAACGGTCCACTGGCTGCTTGTGCAGATAACCGTACAAATGCTGCCAGCTGCACAGTGTCATTGTAGGAAACTAGTTGATTTCACCATAAACGTTGGGTTGTTGCCGGATAATAAGTTCAAACGCGGTACATCAAAATTGAAACAGATTATTTGTTATCGGTTGTTTTCATGTAAGATTGTGATAAGTCGGATGAGTCAGTTACTTAGCTGATTTTTATGACCCTCTATCAATTTTACTACTTTGGCAGGAGTGAATTGTGATTAAAATTTGCAAAGCATTTATGGGCAAAAGAAATGCCTTGTCCACCACTAAACTGTACCCCATTGTTTTTAAACAAGAAATGACATCTGGCAGATAGGAAAAACTCCTTAAATGTATACACATTCTGAAAGGCTTTCAGCTCTCAAATCACCAGATATGTAATAATAGTGTCCAGTAGGGCACTAGAAAAAAACTAAAACTTTGGCACAGCTCGCCAATTGAGGACAATCGCGTGGACTGTTGGCTGTAGAATAATCGTACTGTGTTGCTTCAGGTGGGTATCATCAGGAAAAAGGAAAAGGTGTTCTCCAGAAAATTCATTAAAAACAGAGATTTATTCCATAATCGATTTAATCAGACATGATAGTGTGCAGTGTCAAAAAATAGTTGATGCGTTTCAGATGGGCCACCATCCATAGTCATAACCACATAATGGTTACAACTAAGGACGGTGTCCCGTCCGAAACGCGTCAGCTATTTTCTGACAGTGTGTACACTATCATGTTTTTTTAGATTGATTATGGAATATAACTCTGTTTTAATTCGCTGGAGAATACCTTTTCCTTTTTCTTAAAGATTTGTTTCCTCGGTCTCTCTCTTTAGCTGCTGTGATTGTGCTCGATCGCAGCAGTTAAGGGGTTCAACTGCCCTGCATGGTGAGATCTCCCTGTGGGGTAGAGGCAAGGGGGACCAAGCTGTATGTAACAGACGGTCTTCTGCTGCGGATCACACTGGAAGTACCAGCATGATCAGCAGGACGTGTTAGGTCGTCCTAATGCGGGAATTCCCACTAATTAGGACGATCTATATCATTCTGCGTCCTAAAGAAGTTAAACAAATTCCTCATAGTTTTCGATAATTAATGAGTGCAGAGAAAAGCATTGAACATAGTAAAGCATAAAGTATATTGACATGGTAGATAGATATTTGTACAGGATGTAACACAAAGCATGGTTTCCTTTTTGAGTCTAAGGAGTCAAAGGAAAATGTTGCATTTAGATGCCAACTTCACTGATGTCTGGTTTCACACCGGGGGCACACATCTAGCAGGACATGAGCTTCTGTTACCTAACCTGTTTCTATGGGAAGGAGCAGGGGGTGAGGTAATAGGTTTTACGTTTCAAAGCCCAAAACAGTCAGTCTTTATGACAACCAGTGAATTTTTTTAATCTTAATACAAATAGTACTGTTGTCCATTCTGGCTGTGACTGGCACAGTACCGTACTGTGTGTAGTCGAAGTGGGCATAGGTAGTTATATCATATTGTGTGTCCCAAACAAATGTATACTATATTATTACACTACATAGAACAATACAATACATAGATCCTTAAGGATTGTAAAGATAAGTAGTCAGAGATGCATAGCAGCTACTTATCCCCTTAAGGCTTATAGGGGTTTACCTTGGGAAACCCCAGAGGGCAGGTGTAAGAAAATATTAACTATATAATATATATATATAAATAAATATATAAAATATTGTAACTCTGTTACTTTCACTTCTGGGCTATGCACCCAAAATCTAAATTCAAGGGTGTCACTAAACCAGTTCATCCAATGAGTGGCCTCCTCAGGTACGGGGGTTACTTCTGTCGTCATTGGATTGCAGTCATTGAATAAGCTGGTCCTGTGACCTCCTGAAACTGGAAGTAACCAAGAACCAAGCTGGGGTAATTATGTGTTCTTTTTTTCTTTTTACCCCAACCCCTTTTAAAACTGTAGCAAACTGGATTCTGGGTACCTTATATTTTCATTACAAAAATGTGGATGGAGCATAAAGGAAGAGATTCAGAATCATCTACTGCCCTGCTTAGTTTTAATGCCACAGATGGATTATTAGTGTCAAATACTGAAATGTGAAACAGCAATTTGTAGTACAAAAACTGTTGTAATTGTATAAAGGAGCAGTGACAGAAATCTCATGAAAATTATGAAAACTGAGATGGGGGAGGGGGGGAGAAAGCTTTTTTTTTTTTTTTTTCTGATCCGGTTACCACGTGACTCCAGCTCTTCTGGTTAGTGGAGGCAGAGCAAGGTTTGTTTTCCTTTCTTTCCCAGCCACTTACAGATTCCTGTTACTAAAATTCCTTGAAAACCCCTTAAATTCTTACAAATCAACATAATATTACATCAGAATAATGGCATAAGAACAACAGCTATTACTATTCAAGAATAATTGACCATATTAGATCAAATGATCTCATAGCTTGCATAGCAATACTGATAGTGGCGTCTAAATGTTAAAGGAAACCTACCTTGAGTATTCGATTAGAAGTAGATCTGATTGTAGATTCGTCCCGGCTACCTCTGCCATTATCTGTAATTTAATAATCCTGGAACAAGGTGAAAAACTTTATTTTAGTTCTATGTAAATTAACTGAAGCAGCTACTGGGGCTTAGTTAATTTACATATTACTAAATACTATTTTTTAACAAGTTAGATTAGGTTCCAGGATTATTACATTACAGATTAGGGCAGAGGCAGGCAGGAGGAATCTACCATGAGATCTACTTCTGATAGTAGATTCCTCATGGTAGGTTTCCTTTAAACAGTAGGAGGGGACTGTCCCCCATGAGCCCTCTCCATACCACCTTAACAGACATGTGACGTACTAGTATATTTCATGTTGCTGAGGTGAGATATCAATAATATACATTTGTGATGGAGCAAAATACAACAATGTACAGTCGTATACCTGCCAGGCTGTAGCTGGGCAGTCATACGTCTGGTGCCATGGAGAGGAGGAGGAGTGACCTTTCCCCTCTCCATAGAAAAGCATGGTTTACGGGCCATAACACAGGGAAAGTTAGGACATGTCCTATCTTTTCCTCCTGTTTGGAGCGGTACGGTGCTGCACTTGTATGACACTGTATTGCTCTGTGTGGACATTGCCGTCTATGGGGGACCATACGTTGTGTGATTTTGATGGTATATATCCTTTAAATATTATATTTATGTTTTCTCAGTTGGGGACTGATTAACAGAATGATGTCACATATTTTTACCATGTGAACCGTTAGCAGCCCTGTATCATTCAAGTGAATAGAACTAAGCTGCCGGAGAGGGAACAGCCACACAACACAAAGTACTTCATCTGCTACAATGAAAAATTCCACCATGTTTACCAAAGCAACATGGTTTTTTCGATGAGCTGCTTCTTTGTCAGACCCCCCCCCCCCCCGATCTGTTGAGGATAACAAAGATGGGCCCTAAGTTAAAAAAAAAAAAGCACTAAAAATACTCGAATTCGTTTGTAGATTGCAACACTCGCTTTCTATAGAGGCCACCATACAATGTTCTAAGACTGTTACCTAGAATTGTAGCTCAGTCCCATTCACTAGAAAGACTGCACTCCAAACACACTATGAGAGAAAGCCACAGGAGCTCATTCAGTACTTTTCTATTGGCAGTTTTTAAAACCAGTAATGCCCCTTTAATAGTTACCATAAAAATCCCACAAAAAGTAACTGTAAATGATAATGGAGACAGTGACAAATATGAACAAGAAGAGTTAATTCTATGACTCACAATTCTCTAAAGGCTTCTTTCAATATTCAAACCCAAAGTTCCTTTTGTAAGCCATAGTGGAAATGTTTTTGCCGTAACTGTATTAGTCATACACATACTGTACATAACACTTGACCATGATAATGGCCGGATTTGTTAAGTTACAATCGTTTAAATATCTGTCCAAAATGTGGTCTTTGAAGTTGTCGTAAGTTATAGAATCATAACGTTATAAGGTAACCCATAATGGCAACATGATGATGTATGGGTGATGTACATGTTATTACTGTACTCTGCTCTGATTTCTTTTACTTCCCCTAGGTCTCATTTTTACGGGATGTAAATAAACCCATTTTACGCTTGTGATGCAAATATGTGGTATGTTGATGTCACTTCCTCATGCTTCCAGTTAACCCTCTAATGATAAAATAAGTCTATATTTTTCACAATGTGAAAATGTGTGAATGGTTCTTCCCAGGATCCTGAATCGGTCTCATTCAAGTAGAAATTGTTTAAAACATGACTACAAACCCAACAATAGTTTGAGTCTACTTGCTTAGCTTTCAGAGAGCATTTACTGTAATAATGGATTATGGTAAAACTGCTACTCATTATCAGTTCTCTGTTTTACTGACTGTGCGCTGTAGGGTCAGGCAGGGGCGTCGCTAGGCCAAAAGATCCAGGGCCCGTGCCCTGGATTTTTTGGCCTGTGCCCCGGATCAGCGGGGCACTTATCGTGCTGTCTGCACATCACCACAATTCCCGCCTCGATCTGCGTCTTCTCCAGATGCAGATCGAGGCGAGTACTGTAGTGAGTGTAGAACGGAGCCAGCTGCTCCGTTCTTCACTACAGTGAGCAGGAGACATGATGACGTCATTACACCGCGTCTCCTGCTCCAAGCAGCTGGCAATAGTGCTGGGAGCCAGAGACGTGGTATAATGATGTCATCTCATCTCGACAAGAAGTGGAGAAGCGGGTAGAAAGGCAAGTAAGTAGTATTTTTTTTTTCTTTTAATTCGCTGTTTAGGACCTCTGGGGGACACTAGTTTTGAAAGCTCATTTGAGGGTACACGAATGGACACTACTGAACATTCAATAAAAATGCATCGCAGCCCATACCCTGGATCTCTTATGGACCCTAGCAATGCCCCTGGGGTAAGGTATACTTTATTTACTCGTATTGGATTTTACACCTGCATCAGAGGCAGAGTGAGAAGCTTCTAGTACAGATTCTGTGAAAAAATTGTATTCAATTTTATAAAATAAAAGACAAATGGTTTTTTCGGATGCCACTGGTGTCCATCGTCTGGTGGATGCTGCACTGCTGTCATTTTTGTTATTCTGCTTCTCAAACATGAGGAAATAAAAAGTGCCATTATGAACCCAGTTAAGAGAACCTTTTCTACCTGAGACATTTGATTGATTGATTTATGCCTGGTGATATTGTTTGACTCTTTGGGGGATATTTATCATACGCTGGCGCATGAGCGTATGATAGCCCCGCCGCTGCAAATTCGCAGCCCGATACATCAAGAAGCTTCTGCCTCTTGATGTATCGGGCTGCCAGCAGCGCAGCGTTTAACCTACGCCAGGCAGGGCCTGGCATAGAAAAAACCGCAGCCGGCGACTTTTCACGTATGAAAAGTCGCCGGCAGCAGCGAGTGCCCCCCGCTCGTCCGGCTGCGCCCCCCCCTTCATGCCCCACTGGCGTGAAGGTGGCGGATTGGGGAAAATAATCGCAAGAGCTAGCAATAAGCTAGCATTTGCAATTATTTCAGGGCCTCTGCGCCACTGGCGGTGTGCAGAGGTCCTGATAAATATCCCCCTTTATGTCTTCTTGTAGATATTTGTGGAGAATGTTAAGACAAAGAAAAAGGTGCAGGCCCTGTGCTTATCCACAATGTCTGTCCTTGCCTACTGGCCAGGCTCTGGCTCTGGGTTCGCCCAAAGGCAACTTAGAATTGTGCTCAGAAAATAAACAGAGAAACAGACAGACAAGCGAAGTACAGATAGCAGCAAGGATGACGGCAAGGTACTGAAATATTAAGCAATGAATAGTCAAGAAAGTAGCAAGGTTGGAATACACAGCAATTTCACAATACAATAACTAGAACAATACAATAAGGGCACATTCACACGAAGTTTTGCGTCGCTTGTGCGTTGCGTTTTTGATGCATTCTACTGGCTTCAGCCTTCATCACATTGCGTTTCTACATCATCTGCTAAAACGCAATGTAACCTTAGTATGTAATCATGACTGAAGCCAGTGGAATGCGTCAAAAACGCGACACAACGCATCGTGTGAATGCGCCCTAAAGAGACCAGTATAACTAGCACCTGGGTGAAATGAGAAGTGAGTTCCTCAACGTCTCCCAGCTCCTAATTGGTTTGACCATCCATCACACAAACCAAACCTGACACGCACACAGAGCTCCAAGATTCACAGCAGAGCGAAAGGCCTGGGTGAAAAAGCCAAAAAGTGGTTAAATAGCATATGTTCTGACTGTTTACACCTATGAGCAGCAACTGTTCCATCTACTTTTCTTGTCACTGTTGGCAAACTTTTTTTTAAACATTTTTTTTTATTATAACTTTATCAAAACATCTTCATTGTCTTCAAAGTATTTGCTAACTATTATTTTTAGACTTGTCATTTTACCATTAGTTTCCAAAGGTCTTGTCTGGGAAACATGGTGAAGTCACTGCATAATAGTCCAATAATCACATGCGTTTTAGCATAAACCATATAAAAGGGGAACTAACGTAATATCAGACTGACTCGTGGGAAAGAAAAAAAAATTTGCTTATGTCAATGGCGTCTCTGTGAAATCCGTTTTCAAAACACACCAAGACCTGAGGTAAGATGCTGTAACACAAAGGGGAAAGTCCCTTTAAAACTATGGTATACATCACATTTCAATCATAAGTATGGAAAGGAAGCGATAGCAACAAGTCATGATCAGAGAGACTTGCTGTATAAGCTTAGAATGTAAAAAAGGATTGAAGAAAAAATGGAACTAAACAGAATTTGAGTCTTTACAAAATCATTCAGTTACACTGGGCAGTTAATAGGAGACAAACAACCCTATGAATAACTGTACCTTAACTATGAAACTTGGTTTCCAATATTGTTGGTAGCACATCCTATGTTTACACAGGAAGATCTGCAATTTGGATACTAAATAAAAGATGCAACAAACCAAAACAATATGTGAATCTCCTACATTTAACGAGAAAGGATAATAATTGGTAAGGGATACCTGCTATTTTGTACAACATTTAACAGCTTATAGTTTGATCAGGTCACTGCACAAGATGGGGGTAGAGATAGGCAAATTTTCCAACAAAATTTGACTCGAATCATGGCGATTAACGTTATAAAACAGGTATTTTCTGGCTGCAGAGAGCCTGTAGGGTGTTGTAGAACGTTGTGCCATGTTTAAATATGCATAGGGAGCGTGGTTTGGGCTTCCAACAATGCTGTGTTTTAGTATGACACACACATGACAGCCGCTGCCCGTAGAATTGCTTTACTCTTCAATTCCATGAGCACTTACAGTTGCCAATTTGGCCAAATAAGTGACGCGGGAACGCAGCCTGACAAGGTAACGTCTGTGCCAGCCCGAAAGGACTGAGCGGAGGGCCAAGATCCCACTATAACGTCAAAGAGTGCACTCTTTTTACACTCAAATCAGATGATTCCATAGATTACGACAGAAGCTGTTCTGTTAAACGCTGCTACATGTAGAAACCCGCCAAAAGAGTGGAGGGGGTGTCAGCAGTAATATTGCATTGACGTCACTTATCATTTTGCCCTTCTTTTCATCAGTCAGTGTCCGCTTTCTATCGGTCAATAATCCATCAGTATTGTTAAAGCCAAAAACAAACAGGAATTGATCCAAAACAGAGATGACCTGCTTTTGGCTATCAATCCTGAGGCTTTTCATTCCTTCTGACAGATGAAATGAAGGGGAAAACCAAACATAGTGGCAACGTCATTGAGTGCTGGAGGGTGAAAACAGCAATATGGAAATCACAGGGTGTTCCAGGGAGACAGCGGTTAGTTGGCAGCAACATGAGTAGGCCGCAGAGTGGCACAATGATAAATTATGGAGGTGGCAGCAACATGGTAGGCCACAGTGTGGCACAATGACAGAGCGCGGAGGTGGCGGCAGCAGCAGGAGGCCACAGGGTGTGGAGGTGGCGCCAGCAGCAGCAGGAGGTCAGAAAGTGGCACAATGACAGAGTGTAGAGGTGGGTAACAATTCCAGTCCCTGATAAAGATGGGACTGCTCCATGTCCTGCTGCTGGTGGCGGCTACCCTCCTCACTAGGCGGGTGAAGGAAGCTGCTCATAAAGGACTCCAGACTTAAGCTGCTGCTGATGGAGCTGCTACTGCTCCTACCCCCCCATCTCCCCACAGCAACTGTGGTAGTAGTACATGAGTGATGACTGACAGGAATCCCCTGGTCAGACCAGACAGAGGATGGACAATGGCACACACAGGCAGTGGCCAACTGTATGCACAGTATTTCTCAATTTTACGCCAGTTGTTCCTCCATCTCTGCAGCTAGAAAAAGGGCACCCATTTTGGACCGGTAGCGAGGGTCCAAGAGGGTGGAGAGTCAAAAGTCATCCCTGTGCCGAATGTTGACACAGGGATGACTGTAGTCAAAGTAGTTAGTCAAAGCAGCATTCTGCGGGCCATTTGCGCAAGTGACTCTGACGGACTCCAGGCCTCCATCTCCACTGTATACTGCCACGGTGCTTCTGGGTCATCTGCCTCGTCTTTTACCTCCTCCGGATGCTCCTGCTCCTCCTCTCCTGTCACCTGAGTAGAATAACCACTAATTGCACCAGACTCTGCTTGTGCTCCAATGTACTCATCCTCCTCCAGTTCAGCCCCCACTGGACTCATGTGGCCATGAGATATAGTTGCCACTTCTCCAGTGCCCTGACCAGCCAGATTTTGTAGCATGAGTTCCAGGACATGAAGCAGTGGAATAAAGTTATTTATCCCGTAGTCCTGGCGACTGACTTATAACATGGCCTCTTCAAAGGGCCTGAGAAAACATCATCAAAAAATCATTAATGGCTTTTCTCTGTTCATACAGGCGGTCTAACATATGGAGGGTGGAATTCCAACGGGTGGAAACATTGCATATCAGTCTATGTTGGGGGAGGCCGTTCTGTCACTGCAACTTGAGGAGGGTGTGCTTGGCTTTGTAAGAATGGATGAAGTGCATGCACAGTTTCCTGGCAATTTTTAGATGGACGCAGGACGCATGGACCATCCCTCCTTCGGTGCAGCGCAGACACCATGTTCGGTGCAGTTGCCACACATTGATTTCTTCTTGCATGACGCGGAGCAGTTCCTCCCCTGTGTGACTTTGTTCGCTTAGGCAAACCAGGTGTAGAACTCTGTGACAACACTGTGGCCTGCACATGTGGTATGATGGAGCAGCACTTAGACTTGTGGAAGAGGAGGTGGACATTGGCACAGGAGCAGCAGATTGACAACGTCTCCTGTTCAAGTTGTTGGTGTGGCTGGCCGGGAAGCACATCCACCCAGTGGGCCGTAAAAGACATGTACTGGCCCTGACCGTAGTTACAGCTCCATGCGTCTGCGCAGCCGTGCATCTTGGAAGAAACTGATAAGCTCAAGGACTGGCCCACCTTCTGTTCTACATATTTGTGAAGAGCTGGTACTGCCTTTTTGAAAATAAAATTTCGGCTTGGAACTCTCCACCTCGGTTCGGAACAAGCTATTAGTTCTCTGAAGGGCGCAGAGTTCACGACTTGGAAAGAGAGGGACTGCAGTACCAACAACTCGGACAGGAGCAAGGTCAGCTCTGCACCTTAGGGTAGCTGGATGCATACAGTTGTCTCTCTGTAATGGCCTCATGCAACGACTGCTGCCGCCATGCGTAGCGAGGAGCAGGAGCAACTGGACCGGGAGATGATGTCAAAGGCAAACAGCTTCCTTCGGCAGAGGTGCTGTAGCCTTGATTGGCTGAAATGGCATGTGTACCAGTAGGTACTGCTGTCACATCTGAGACACGTTTTTCCCAGGCCACTGGATGGTGACGCTGCATGTGCTGATGCAGGGCCGTGGTGCCACCGTTAGCTCCCTGGCCAGGCTTCACTTTCTGCCCGCAGATTCTACATATACACACGCTCCTCTGGTGTCTTAACAAAAAACTGCCACACCGCCGAGGTGGTGACTTTACCGCCAACACTATGCACTGAGTGACTACTAACGCCGCTGAGTGCCTGTGCCACTGCTTACCTGGACCTGTGAAGCGTGTTTTGTACCCCGCGGCCGTTTGGCTCCCGTCCTCGCACTGCTACCACCCTGCTGACTCACAACCACAGTAGCGAATTTGCTGCCTGCCTGCTCACGCAAGCTGACACCATCTTCTCCCGATGATGATGATGATGATGAAGCCCTGGCTTCACCAGGTTCCTAAGTGCGATCGGCTACGTCATCATCGATTTGTGTTTCACTGTCACTGCTATTCTCCTCAACGGTCTCAGTATGCGCACCTGACTACTTTCAAGTGCAACATAACCTCCTGTGCCACTCTACACATCTCTTCTTTCTGGCCTAGTGCATGAAGCAGCGGTTGTCTACTTTATCAACAAAAAGCACTTGAAATGGGAGGGTATACCGAACCACAAGAACTGACACTCTGAACTTTGAAAAAAAATCACTCCAGCAACTATGTGGATTTGACACGGATTTGACACAGAACCACAAGAACTGACACCCTGGACTTTGAGAAAAAAAAAATCACCCCAGCAACTATGTGGATTTGACACAGATTTCTTGATATCTACTTTAGCAACAAAACCCAGCAGCTACTGAGCACAAGCAAACGCTACAGACAGCACATGCAGTGTAAAATGACGAGATTGGAAATGGCTGCCTGTTTTTATAGGACTGTGTGACATCACAGAAGCCTGCCAGTCGCTGATTGTCTTTGATGTCTGCACATGTGATCGAGGGTGTTCCTTTCTCCAGTTCTCTGCCCCATGTAACACATTGTGCTCGAGCCCATTTAGTTTATAAAGGGGGGGAAAAAACTTAGTTCCCACGAATCACTGCACATTTCGGAATCGTGATGAAGTTCGGAACAGATTCCGATTCGATTTGCCCATCTCTAGTCGGTTGCTTTCCCCTTAGCATATAAAAATAGCGTGATGTGAACCCAGCCTAAACTACATGAGTGGGCTCATAATACAGTGTTATTACATGTTTCCAAGTATTTTCTTGTAAAAATGTTACTTTTGTGGAACACCCTGGCCAATGTTTCTTCACAATTTCCCATAGTTATGACCTGTAGTTTCTCTCTGCCCATGGTCGTACATGTGCAACATCCCCCACCGGGGCCTAGCCTTTTCTCAGAGCCTGGAGACAGCCAGGGCCCGGAATACCGGAGTGGCTGGCGGTTGCGGCCTAGGCACGCTAATGTCACGGTGCTTGGTATGGGGACCGGAGGGCTGTCCTACAGCCTGGCAGGTCTCCAGCAGGTGGTGTTGGCAAGAAATGATATGGAAGGAGAGGCTGTGGTGCTGGTTCTCCATGGGGCAGCCCTTAAAGTCTTTAGTATGTGTCCCTGGTAGATGGATGGGGCGCCTTGGTGGTGATACCGCTGTAGCAGGGACCAGACGTAGGCAATGTTGTGCATAAAAGTAACTTAAGTTACAGTTTTTTGTACAGAATCGTTTGAAATGCAGTACTGGAGTGATTTTGGAGAGGAACCTCAGGAGTTGTGTCACCAGCCTGGATGCAGGGGCAGGCTGGGATGTAGCTGTGTCCAATCCTGGAAGCTGCAGCTTTGTCCTGATTGTCCTGTGTCACTCTATGTGAAGTTGCTGAGCTGAGGCCTAGCAGGCTTGTGTGCAGAGCATGTGCTCTAAGAGATGCTTCTCTGTCAGAAGTTGGATCCAAGAGAGCTAACTCCTCCCCTGACTAAGGGTTTAGTTACTCCCTAATCAGGTGGTCTCCTCCTCCAATCACACTCTAGTTACAAAAGGTGGAACATCATTGGATGATGACATTAACATTCTTTTAACCCTTGCCTATCCAGGCAGAATCTACCACTGCTCAATTACCTCTATGTGTATTGCATAGAAAAAGGGCTTATTCGCAATTTCTCTGCCATTCGCATTGGCAGGAACGTTGCACATGCGAATTGGGCATCTTCCCAGTACGACCTAGATCTGCTTCCATCACTCGTCAGTCAGCCAGAGCAAGAGAGGACATGCTAGTGGAGAGAGCTGAACTGTACTGTGCTGCTTTGTGCATGTACCATTGGCTAGTGGGAATGCACACACATCGCTAGGCAGCAGGGGCACATGGGAGATGTAGTTTTCAGAGCTTCTGGACAGTATAAAACAGAAGTGACGGTGCCGTCTTGAAGATTTGAGTAGCCTTAGCATCTCTGGACTTGGGCAGGGGGATACAAGCTAAGTAAATACTGGCAAAATGGCAAAAAGCAATGAGCTAAAATAAGTCAAATGCAGTGTTTTAGTTTTTTTTTTTTGTTTAATCTAAGTAATCAGCATACGCCTTTAACCTCATATCATAATAAGAAGCTTAACAGCACAGCGGCAAGATAAACCAAATCCAAATCATGGAGAGGAGAACAAATGGGGAGAGTCTAAAGGGTCAAAGGAGATCTGAAAATCACCTTGAAAGCAAAAAAAGTAGGAAAAAGATTGATAGAACTGGAGACCACAGTGACCATAAGCTTTACACATTATGAAATTTATGTTGTTGAAGAGGGTCGGGTGGTTTTGTAAATGATAGTGTGCTAAGATTTGGGATTTCTTTTTCTGAAGGCTGAGTAATCTATTTGTGAAGGATCCTACTATTAACCTCTTAACGCCCCATGCCATAATAGTATGGCTCAAAGGCAAAGCTGTTAATGCTGTATGAAGAGGGCTCACGTGGTGAGCCCTTGCCATACGGACATGGGGTTTGCTGTAGATTGCAGCAAACACCTACCTCTAACACCCGCAAGAGAGAGAACTCTTTTATTGGCACCGCCAGCAGACAAAGTCTAGTGGCGTGTGGCCACCACCATCTTGTTTTTGGTTGTCGCTCCCTGTACATCATCGGGCATCAGCGATCGGTTGTCATGACAGCCTTGCTAAAAATTAAAATCACCCCCAACAATTTGTGTTTTTGTGTTCACCGTGCTGTCGCCACATAAAGGATAACACAGCCTAAGTGCTTACACCTGGAAATCACATAAATAATTGTTCTAACGAGTATTCTGCATGCTCTTACTTTTCGGAGACCGCTTTGGGAGCTGAGCAATAATTTTTAGTGGTTTGTAAGCTAGATGATATATGATATTTACAGTATGATATACTGTACTCTCCAGAGCCTGAAGTCAGAGTGGATTGTAAAGTTGTCACTGCTTGTACAGTACTTGACTTATGGGCATCCAGCCATACACCTGTGATGGTGAGCTCATTGTCACTTCTGGTTAATAATAATTCCCTCTTCATGTGTCAGTGTTTAGCTGCGTTGCTCTAACATTTACTGTTATATACATATATGGGCTCTACCTTTTATAACATGTACTGTTCTACCTTTTATGAATGTAACAATTACAGGGCCTCATCTCTGCAGGTAATCTCCAGAAGTTTCCGATTAGGAGAACCTTTCCCAAGGCCCTCTTTATCACTATGTACATTAATTGGTATTTCACTTTCCTTATACCTTCCTTTTCATCAAATTCAGTGTTTCCTTTCCATTTTAATAGTGTTTTAACTCCTTAGCGCTCCACACCCGATATATTGGACGCTAAGAGTAGTCACTTAGCGCTCAGTGTCTGATATATAAGATGCGAGCGCTTCTTGCTTCTCTGTCATCACCCCGTCTCAGGATGACAAGTGTAAGGAGCGGATGGGGATCGCAAGGCGACACCCACCCACTGACATCACAGTGCAGATTGGCTAGTTTAAAGTGATGTAAGTCTGATGACTGATCTAGATCATGTCATGAAATTTTATTCAGGACATATCCGCCGCTCCTCAATGCCACCATTCTGCGTTTGGTGGTGTTGGAGAGATACGTATGATCTATCCTATAGGTACTGTTGCACAAACATTATGCCCCCCATTGTCCGTTTTATCTCCGCCCCCCCCCCCCCCAACCGCAATTGTAAGCGGGTTTTGATAGCAGAAGTATGAGTAGTGCAGGCTATGTGCGGAGGAGGTAGTAGTGCACACTTGTTTAGAGGAGGAAGTGGTTCACGCAATTTGACAACTTGGTACTAAAACTATAAATCTTCTAAAATTCATAAATTTGTTTAAATGGCAAAAGTTTTCTACCCAAAAAAAATTTGTGGTATGATTTTTTTGAAAGTCAGAAAATTGTACATTTTTTCACATTTTTCCTTAAATGTTGAATTTTTACCTCCAAAAAACCTGACCAATCAGCAAAATTATACTTCTAATATAAACTACAATGGGGGTCATTTACTAAAGGCCCCATTCGCGTTTTCCCGACGTGTTACCCGAATATTTCCGATTTGCGCTGATTTCCCCTGAATTGTCCCAGGATTTTGGCGCACGCTATCGGATTGTGGCGCAACAGTGCTGGCATGCACGCGACGGAAATCGGGGGGCGTGGCCAAACGAAAACCCGACGGATTCGGAAAAACCGCCGCATTTAAAAAAAAAAATCTGTCGTGGAGCTTGCACTTACTTTCACTCAGCCCGTCTCGGTGAACTCCAGCGCGTTCCGATGCTTTTCAGCGCAGCAACACCTGGTGGATGGCGTAGGAACTACCTTAATGAATCCCGGTTGGACGCGAATCCAGCGCAGAGAACACGCCGCTGGATCGCGCATGGACCGGGTAAGTAAATCTGCCCCAGTGTGTCACGAGAAAACATTCTCAAAATCAGTTTGATAAGTTAAAGTGTTAAAAAGTTATTACGGCGCAAAGAGACACTGGTCAGATTAAAAAAAATAAACTGGCTGAGCCTTTAAGGGGTTTTCCCACTAAGGCAAGTTAGGCCATATTCATGTAATTATAAAGCATAAAATACATATTTTTTTTGGTGTGTGTTGTTTGTTGGGATCTGTGGTAGCCTCTGCATATTTACCATATATACTCAAGTATAAACCCTGCAGGTCCTCTTCTTGATTCCTGTGGACGGGCAGCAACAGGTTCATGCGTACTAGTCGCACGCACACACTATGATGTTACCCACTTGCTGACATCATTGTGTGTGCACGACCATCGCGCACGGACCTGTCGCTGCCCACCCACACACTATGGACTGTGTATGGATTATCATATTTCTCTTGTCCATAGTAATCTGTCCACGCAAAGTCTGACACGGATCAGAGTATGCAGGCACTCACAGTTTAAATAAGTGTAATGGTAACATCCAGTTGTAAATGTATTAATTTGATGAAGGAATAACAGAGAAGAGGCATAATCCATAGTCATCAAAGAGGCTAACGTATTTGTTTACTATTAACACGCTGCTTAAAATAGCTAAGTAGATAATCATCAATTAACTAATGTACAAAAAAAAGTGGCTGCCCATTTCTGATGATGAAATGATGAAGTCCTTCACTGTCCGTATCATAGGACAACATAAGGGGGTGCCTGTGGCTTTAACCTTGCAATGTATTTACCCTGGGTTGACAGGTAAACATAAAAAAAGGATAACATTAGATCTCTAGTGACAGACGAGAGAAAACAACTTGACTTGTGCCTCGCTTTTACATGACTGCTATTGTAATGGATCCAAAGATATCCGGCCTAAACAAATGGACTAGTGCAGGCCGGTCTGCTTAAATGACACAGGGACAGCTGAGAGTCATGACTAAAAATAACATAGCCTTTAAGTGTAGAAAGGGAGTAAAGAGAGATGTGTTCTGAGCATGGGAGAAGAGCTGTTGACTAAAATATCAGGAGGGCACTTTAGTCCAGGAGTGAGGTCATTCCACTCAATAGAGATCTTTGTCGTGTCTGAGCTATGCCTGGAGGAATCCATACATGAGGAATAGCAGTAAGCTACAATGCAGGGATAGCTGTGGAAATCTACAAACACAATAGTTATTTCTGCAATTTCAGCCTCCCAGAGAAAAAGAAATTACATTCATGTAATCCTGCCAGTAGGTGGTAAAAAAATAAGAGATTAACAATTAATTGATCCTAAAGTAACATAATAAAGGATTACAGCATTAGAAAAAAAACTTTCCAAGTATGTTTAACGGATATAAACTCTGTACCTAAAGAATTTGGTATGCTTTCTGTCCGATTCCTGTGTTTTTCCATAGCTGTAAGCAGAGAAAACCATCGAGCTACCGGCTCAGTTTAGAGAAAGTTGTAGTATACAACCCATTGGCAAGTCTTAGGCTACATTCACACGTCCCCCATACACTTCTATGGGCTCACGGCACATGTGCGGCACCGTACCGCTCCGTAGTCCGTAGAAAGATAGGACATGTCCTATCATTCTCCAGAATATGGCGCCGTGCGCTGTATATGCCTATGGAGAGGGGTGGGGGTGAGCTGCGCTCATCCCCCTGCTCCTCTCCGCAGCGCCAATGTATGCCCCCCATAGCATAATCTGGATATGCTCACTAAATGACTATACCCAATGATTTTAAGTACCCTCCTGACTCTATACCAACGATCGTTGTCGGAGACAAAAAATTTCAAAATGCCCAATCCTTTGGTCTTGAGGATGAGAAGTGCTATCAGAATAGTTACTTTCCTTAATAAGAACACATACACATGTCACTGAGTGACATTTCACTAGCTGTTGTATTCATAAGTGTTCAGTCAACAGCTGTCTAATGTGTGTGGCCACCTTAAAGGAAACCTACAAATTCTGATAGGGCTCAGGGTGAGCTGGTGCCGGCGCTTATCTTCGTTATGTTTTTAAACTGTTTTAAACCGTTTTAACACTTTATTAATGTTTATATCCGAACTAGCTTCCCCGCACCGAGGTCCGTGCTCGGCGCACCATGCGCGGACCTCGGTGTGGGGAAGCTACTTCGGATATAAACATTAATTGTGTTAAAACGCTTTAAAACAGTTTAAAAACATAACGAAGATAAGCGCCGGCACCAGCTCACCCTGAGCCCTATCAGAATTTGTAGGTTTCCTTTAAGGTGGCCACACACATTAGACAGCTGTTGACTGACAGCATTAGACGGCATCTGCTGCTTATAAGCCCTATCTGAAGTGGTCGGTTTCCTTTAACCCCTTAACGCTCTGCGCCGTAGTTCTACGGCGCAGAGGTATAAGGGATGTATGAAGAGGGCTCACGGGCTGAGTCCTCTTCATACAAAGGTGGGGGTTTTTGCATATTGCATAAAACCCCCGCCGCTAATAACCGCGGTCGGTGCTAGCACCGTTCGCGGCTATTAACCCCCCCCCCCCCGATGGCTCATTGTAATGAATGTGCTGCAAAAATGCCATATATTGCAATACAGAAGTATTGCAGTATATGGTAGCAGCGATCTGACCATCTAGGGTTAATGTACCCTAGATGGTCTAAAAGATAGTGAAAAAAAAAAGAAAAAAAAAAGTTTAAAAAATAAAAAAAATGTATAAAATATTAAAAATTCAAATCACCCCCCTTTCCCTAGAACTGATATAAAACATAATAAACAGTAAAAATCACAAACATATTAGGTATCGCCGCGTCCCAAAATGCCCAATCTATCAAAATATAAAAACGGTTACGGCCGGCGGTGACCTCCGAGGCAGGAAATGGCGCCCAAATGTCCGAAATGCGACTTTTACACCTTTTTACATAACATAAAAAATGAAATAAAAAATGATCAAAATGTCGCACAGACCTCAAAATGGTAGCAATGAAAACGTCGCTTCATTTAGCAAAAAATGACCCCTCACACATCTCCGTGCGCCAAAGTATGAAAAAGTTATTAGCGTCAGAAGATGCCAAAATTTTTTTTTTCTTTTTTGTACACATTCGTTTAATTTTTGAAAATGTATTAAAACACAATAAAACCTACATAAATTTGGTATCACTGCGATCGCACCGAACCAAAGAATAAAGTAGGCGTGTTATTTGGAGCGAAGAGTGAAAGTCGTAAAAACTGAGCCAACAAGAACGTGACGCACGTGCGTTTTTTTTTCAATTTTTCCACATTTGGAATTTTTTTTCAGCTTCGCAGTACACGGCATGTTAAAATAAATAACATTACCGGAAAGTAAAATTTGTTACGCACAAATAAGCCCTCACACAGCTCTGTACACGGAAAAATGAAAAAGTTATGGATTTTTGAAGTTGGAGAGCGAGAAATGAGCCGAAAAACCCTCCGTCCTTAAGGGGTTAAGTAGACTAGTGAAGATGGCAATACTTATTAATTAATGTTCACCCCAAATATTTTGTCAGACGTGGACAAAAAGCAACTTTAAGCACAACTATCATTTTCTGTCATAAATCCTCTACTAGAGGTGTTTGAACATGCATCTTTATGGAGCTTTCAGGAGGTTTAGGTCATGACTGGCTTCATTTAGCAAAGTCAGTACATTTTAGTGAGCAATAAAGGGCCACTTTAAAGCATTAAGACCTTTAGGCCAGGCAACACACACCGTCCCCGCTCCATGAAAACCACATGCAGGCAGTATTCAACAGATTGAGCAGTATCAGGGATGGGAGTCCTTACATCATAGTGAAATAATATGAGAAGTGTCAAAGTAATACCGTATATACTCGAGTATAAGCCGACCCGAGTATAAGCCGAGACCCCTAATTTTACCACCAAAAACTGGGAAAACCTATTGACTCGAGTATAAGCCGAGGGTGTAGTATACAGCCAGCCAGTCCCCATGTAGTATACAGCCAGCCAGTCCCCATGTAGTATACAGCCAGCCAGTCCCCATGTAGTATACAGCCAGCCAGCCCCATGTAGTATACAGCCAGCCCCCTGCCAAAAAAATTAAATAACTTAATACTCACCTTCCGGTGTCCGGATCTGTGGTGCGGGTCCCGGCAGCTCCTCTTCTCTCTTCTTTCGCCGGCAGAGTCGCGTCCATGCGATCTGCGGCGGGCACACACTATGATGTGGCGGACACCGGAGTTTTTTAAAATTTTTTACTTGACTCGTGTATAAGCCGAGGTGAGTTTTTTCAGCACATTTTTTGTGCTGAAAAACTCGGCTTATACACAAGTATATACGGTAATTCATGCACAGAAATCACAAAAATCAACTACATTAGGCATAAGCATACATTTGAAAGAATGAATAAGCTAATAGGTTTACTTTCCCATGTCCATTCCTCATGTGAAAGGAAACCATCTCATCTCCAGATTATACATTAGGACAGTGGTGGCGAACCTATGGCACGGGTGCCAGAGGTGGCACTCGCAGCCCATCCTGTGGGCACTCAGGCCATCGCCCCAATTTCACCAAACAGGACCACATCCACCAAATCTTCCTGCATTCCTAAGCAACTTAAGAGATGCTGCTCTCAGTGCCATTTTAAAGCAACACTTCACTGGCTGTTTGAAACTGCAGGAAAAGTGAGAAGGTGTTGACTGAACTGCATTGTCTTTGGAGGTCATCCTGCTGGACCTACCATTCTTCCTGGAGAGAAGCTACAATGATGACCCACCATCTTTCAACTGTATTGGTGGCCATGTTGGCACTTCATGGTAAATAAGTAGATTTTGGTTGTAGTTTGGCCACTCGGTATCTGAAAGGTTCGCCATCACTGTATTAGGAGATTTATCGTAAGGCCATGATACGCCTATATATGATTATACCAACTAGATCAGTGATGGTGGACCTTTTACACACCGAGTGTCTAAAGTGCAATGAATTGGCTCTTTCCAGACACCAATGCAGTAGAAAGGAGGAGAAATTCGGTTTAAGAATTGCTGGACCTGAAACAGAAGTTACAATGATAATCCTGCTATGTCCACACCTTCTCCCTCCTCCTTTAATCTCGGGCAGCCCAGGATGTGACGCTTTAAAACAGCACTTAACTCGGCATGGCCTGGACTTCCTTGGACTGCAGGAGGTTGCCTTGAATGCTGTCTGGTGAACTGTTCAAGTTGATGGCCTGGGTGCCCACAGAGAGAGCTCTGAGTGCCAATTCTGGCACCAGTGTTATAAATTCTCCACCACTGCTCTAGATTAACACTAAACCTGATAACTTTAGCCAATAGAAAATATCAGGTGAAAGAAGAATCCAGCTGTTCAATCTTAACATGTCTTCATCTTTTGCTCTGAGGAGAGACAAGCCACAGCCATCTAAACTTCATGCCCACGGGAATACTAATAGTAAAGGATGGTTGGGCTCAATATGTAAACCATTACATTTTTTTGGATCTGGAAACAGGATATGTAAATATTCTTTTGTTTGTCAGTGTCCATAACTGGTTAAGCATTAACTCCAATAAGATAAACTTGTAGAAATGCTACATATACTTCTATCTAGCATCCAAGCTATAGTGAGGCAGCTGTACACTCATGTGATTGTGTAAACACATTAGTCTTCATACAGGCACAAAGTGTACACTTTGCATTTACTGAAAGGTTAAATATCATCACAGTTCCCGTTTCCTTTATATTTGCCATCAGAACTTAATGTGCTTTTTTTTTGTACGCAATAGGAAATATCATGCAATTCCTGCCTCCCTCCCCTCCTCTGTAATCTGTGTGGGAACCAAAGGTGTCTCTTTCTATACAGGAACAGAACTGGAAGTATTGTTCTGCTCCGGATCATTACACTTCTTCTTTCAGCAACTTATTTTAGTATTTCTATCACCTGTTCACCAGTCATAAGTGTTTACATGGATGTGTGTTTTCCAGGACCAGATCCAATTTAGGCCTTTAGGTGGGAAGCGTCACTTTTCACCAGTCTATTCTAGTCTGTAAAAGCAGCAGGAAGGACATCATTAATTCCATGGCAAGGATCAGTTTGGCTGTAATGCAAAGCGTAGCAAATGGGCCCCCTCCATACAAGCTTAACACAAAAATAGAGTATAGTGTTTCACCTTAAAGGGCTATTTCCATTTCAGCAAATTAATGTTATTGTTTGTATAATGAAAAGTTATATAATTTTACAATATACTTTCTGTATCAATTCTTTGCAGTTTTCTAGATCTCTGGTTGCTGTCCTATTTTAGAAAGTTTTAAGTTTACTTCCAGTGGACAGAAATCTGACCATGGTCACACAGATGCACAGTTCGTTAGTATCATAGAGAGTAATCCGAGCTGTGTGTTTGTCACAGGTGCTCCTGTGACCCAAGACCCGGGTTCGCAGACGTACCCATCTCCTATAAGTGTCACTGGCCCCCCGCCACTATGCTTACTTCTTTTGCGTTCCACTGCTGGCTCTGGCTGCTTCCAGAGATATAAAGGGCCAGCACGCCGATAATTGGCGCTGGCAGGCTGCCAATTCTGATAAATTCTCAACCCATTCCTGTCTTCCCTGCCAGATCTTTGTTCCTTGTTGCCATTGAGAAAGCTTGTTCCTATGTACTCTGTGTGTATAGTGATTTCCCTTTGTGACCTTGATTCTGTTCCTGACTCTGATCCCCTTCTGCCTGTCCTGACCTTCTGCTACATCCCTGACTTTGATTCCATGCTGCTTGTCGCGACCTACTGCATTTCCCCGACCTTGAGTTTGCCTTACGATTCTGTACCTCGCCTTGGCTGCCACCGCAGACAAAGTTGCGGCTGTGGAACGACCTGGTGGTACCATGCTGCAGCAAGTCCAACCCGCTTTGTGGCAGGCTCTGGTGAAAACCGGGTACCACTTAGACTCCGGTCCCAGGTGTCAGCTTACATCATCGTCCGTGGTGGTACAGGGGATACACTACCACTGACAGTGTTATAACGAACTGTGTGACCTTGGTCAGATTTCTGTCCACTGGAACTAAACTTAGAAGATTTCTATAGCAGAACAGCAAGCAGAGATCTAGAATACTGTAAAGAATTGATACAGAAAGTATATTGGAAAATTGGACAACTTTTCATTTTACAAACCGTAACATTTATTTGCTAAAATGGGAATACCCCTTTAAGTAGTGAATGCTCCAAGAACAACAACATTTTTCACAGCTATGGTGTACAGTTGATATATACCATAAACGCCTGTTTCTGACATAAATTATAGTAAATCAGTTGGATTGTGATCGTTCACATTCCCTCCTTTAAAGCTTTTTTTCAGTGTGGCAGGCACACCTGAAAACATGAGTCTTGCGAAGAAATTGGGACTTTGTGTGTAATCAAAAATGTGATCGGAAAAAGTTAAGCAACTATTTCCTCTGTATATGAATTTTGCTAATTAAAAGGGGAAAAGTATAGTACATGTGACCTTTACAGTACTCTTTTATTAATATTTACTTCATTGGAAAAATAAGATAAAGATAAAATTATTGGCCTATATGCGTCCTCTCTGTTCCTGAAGAGTATGACTCACGATATAAGTTACACGACCAGATCTACCCAACTCACTTGCTTTACTATATGTAGCAGTGGTCTATGGATAGAACGGCATTTTTTTTTTTTTTTTACAATAGGGGATGAACACCTTAAAAGAAGTCAAATGATGTCTGTGAAGTTGATACAAGAGGAGAGGAGGCAGCAATCCAAAAATCTGTAATATTTCAGATATAAGGTGCACGTAGTCCGGGGTTCTGGTGCTCAACAAAACCTCATGGAAACATAGTGATTGGAGAAGACCACAGCACCGGAAGGGTAAAGTTCCAACGATTTCTTTATTTACAATTCATCCAGGTAAAAAAAGTTGCGACGTTTCGATTCACATTGAATCTTTATCAAGCATAACAGACATGGTCAAGACAAACATATATATAGTAAAAACATATGTGACATCATTTCCCCCAGTGACGTAATGAGCGATCAAAAACATGAAATTTCATTAAAAAGGTGATGTTAGAAATCTCCCATAATTAATACAGGTTATATATGTGAGTTTCAAGTGAAATTTTTATATTATACTTCACAATACCAGACATTATATGCATATACAAATACTCCACATGTGAACTTCATTATCGGACACCCCCCCTCATTTTCGAAAAACCTAGAGTTATTTCTTTAACAACATAAGTTTTTTTGTTTTTCTGTGGGGATCCATTTAGATATATCGTTTTATTACCTACATGTGGCTGGTCCATAATTAGGGAAATATTCTTCTGTGAGATTTAAAGGTACCCTATGGACTTATGGGTAGATCTGGGCCTGTGCTGTAATTTATTTAAATGTACCCACCTATGCAGACTAATCCCTCAAATCGTATCTATGCTATATAGCTCGTTCATTATACTTACCTAGAATCCTCGTCTGCCTTCTGGTCTCGGAATCCCGGAGGAGATCAC
Organism: Engystomops pustulosus; assembly: GCF_040894005.1. NCBI lineage: Eukaryota > Metazoa > Chordata > Amphibia > Anura > Leptodactylidae > Engystomops > Engystomops pustulosus. The sequence continues at coordinate 68,929,429 of NC_092414.1, forward strand.
ATGATCGGAAAGGATGATGACGTCCAACTTGAACAGATCACATGACGAACTAGACTGCTATGGCAACCATGCCAACTACGCATGCGCACTGAAGATAGCTGGCTCGAAAATGAGGGGGGGTGTCCGATAATGAAGTTCACATGTGGAGTATTTGTATATGCATATAATGTCTGGTATTGTGAAGTATAATATAAAAATTTCACTTGAAACTCACATATATAACCTGTATTAATTATGGGAGATTTCTAACATCACCTTTTTAATGAAATTTCATGTTTTTGATCGCTCATTACGTCACTGGGGGAAATGATGTCACATATGTTTTTACTATATATATGTTTGTCTTGACCATGTCTGTTATGCTTGATAAAGATTCAATGTGAATCGAAACGTCGCAACTTTTTTTACCTGGATGAATTGTAAATAAAGAAATCGTTGGAACTTTACCCTTCCGGTGCTGTGGTCTTCTCCAATCAGTCTGTGAAGTTGATGGCGTTCTATTATTTTATAGAAATACATTTCCTATAAGAGAGCGCTAGATGTGCTCCATGTAGTGAACTATATGTCCTGGAGCAATGTACAATGTTAGGAGTATTATATTAGCGAATGCTATACTATACATATTACACAGGTGTTCAGGTTACAGGAAGTTTGGTTTTTCCCCAAACGCTTTTAGGTTATATAAGTATTACATTCTCCAGATAATTGGCAAGCTGTTTTTCTTAAACAAAAGCCATAGTCATGTCAAAGGGTAGGGCCAGAGTAAAACATGTATTCCCAAGCTGTAACTTACGTTCCAGGCAGCAAGGCAAGGGTTACATGACACGGTGGAATCCATCGGCTGCTTTGTCACTGCCCAGCCCTGTTACGTGTAATGTTATTACCACACGCTGGAGACACAAAGTTCAAACTGCGAGTAAAAAATCCCTAAGCTCAGCAGTGGCGTATTCTGGGAACTGTTGCCTGATTTGCACAATGTATCTAAATGTATATGATTTCTTTCTGGTAATGGTTCCCAAATTTGTTCTTTTCATAGAAAAAACTGGATGAGATCTGGTTACAGAGATTTAAACAAAAAGTAAAAGAAGATTATAGCTACAAATAACCTAAACATTGTTTTTATTCACCTTTTAGTATATGTATGTGTATGTTTGAGTAGCATTACCATTTTGATATCATTTGACAAATTATAGTTAAAGGGAACCTGTAATGGTGATTGCACTCACATCTAAAAGTTTATGTTTTTAAATTTTTTCTTCATTTCCAGCCGTCAGCCGAACAGGTCCTCTTTGTGGCGCTGTACTTTGACATTATACAGGCGGTCCCCTACTTAAGGACACCCGACTTACAGTCAACCCATAGTTACAGACGGATCTCTGGATGCTCTACTAAGGTCCCAGACTGCAATGATCGGCTGTAAGGTGTCTGTAATGAAGCTTTATTGATAATCCTTGGTCCCAGCAAAAATTTTGAAACTCCAATTGTCACTGGGACAGAAGAAAAAAAATTGTCTAGAACTTCAGTTATAACATATGCAGTTTCGACTTGCAGAAAAATTCAACTTAAGAACAAACCTCCGGATCCTATCTTGTATGTAACCCGGGGACTGCCTGTAATTTAATATGAGTCACATTTTTACTCGCTCTCAGATGGTTTTGCATTTTTTTTCATTTAGTACTGACTCAATGCCTTATTGCAAATGCAATAGCATTTTTCAGACATTTTTTTCCCTTTCTCTTGACTGACATTACAATTTAATTATAATTCATTTTATATGTTTTATTTTCAGGCTAATAAATCTAACATGGGGCTTTCCCGCTCTTTATGGTTCAGGTCATCCACTTCCCCTTTCCCACTCATTCCTCTCTGTGGCATGGATAATATAAAAGCTGCTGTATGATTATTTGTTTGATAATACTGTGATATCTGGATAAACGGACTGGTGGATGCATATATAGGTATGGCCTAAGTAGGTACAGCCCAGCCATAGCTAACTAAGCAATTGTATTAGGTACCGTATATTCCGGCGTATAAGACGACCTGGTGTATAAGACGACCCCCCTACTTTCCTGTTAAAATATAGAGTTTAAGATATATTCATGGTATAAGACTACCCCTTTTCCAACGCATACAAAACACCGGTAAAAATTAGAAAAAAAGCAGATTTGAATTTAGCATGGTCCTTTTTTTAATGTAAATTCTTATGACATGCAGGTATATAGCAGGAAAAGTGTCGCTCATAAACATAAGGCATACAACAACAACATTACCATCGGTATGCATAAAAACATTGAACACCTCCTCACCAGTAGCCATAATTAATGTCCCCCCCTCACCAGTAGCCATAATTAATGTCCCCCCCTCACCAGTATCCATAATTAATGTCCCCCCCTCACCAGTATCCATAATTAATGTCCCCCCCTCACCAGTAGCCATAATTAATGTCCCCCCTCACCAGTAGCCATAATTAATGTCCCCCCTCACCAGTAGCCATAATTAATGTCCCCCCCTCACCAGTAGCCATAATTAATGTCCCCCCTCACCAGTAGCCATAATCAATGTCCCCACCCCCAGCAGTAGCTATAATCAATGTCCCCACCCCCAGCAGTAGCTATAATCAATGTCCCCACCCCCAGCAGTAGCCATAATCAATGTACCCCCCACCAGTAGCCGTGATTAATGTCCCCCATAGGTAATATTCCCCCCCCCCAAATAGCCATTTCCTAACTTTCACCTATGCCTCCTCCCCCCCCAAATAGAAACAGGGCCCCATAGATTTAAGCAAAATGAAAAATAAAACTTACCTAGTTATTCCGCTCCTCTTCGCGCCCTCTCTCTCTTCTAAAGATCGGCGCAGGCGACGGCTGATGACGCGTCTGCCAGGTCATGTGCCGGGTCATAGACCTCAGCAGACCCGGCGCAGGCAGGCGCGTCATTAAGCCTGTGCCGGCGTCGATGGATGAGGTGGGTGGGAAGGTGGGTGGGACGGGGGCGTATCGGGGGCCGTTCAAATTTTAAATTGTGACAGCTCCGGGCCCTCCTGATCCAGCGCACGGACCAGATGCAGAACAGTCCGTGCGCTGTAAGGGAAAGGCCCGCGGCTGTCACAAACATCTGCCCGCTGTGCTGCGCCGAGTTATCAGCGCAGCACAGGGGTCAGGTGCGGGCCTCGGTACCGCGATCGGTACGCCACTGTTTGAGGCTGCCGGCAGCTTTGCCGGCAGCCAACGCTGTGAAAACACCAGCGATCGGTGCTAGCACCGATCGCGGGTGTTACCGGTAAGCCTTTGCTGCAATATGCAGCAAAGACTTACCGGCTATGGAGAGGGCTCAGCCCGTGAGCCCTCTCCATGCAGCGCGATCCGACCGCGATCGTCTTATACGCCGTCATTACCGGCGTATAAGACGATTACCGGCGTATAAGACGACCCCAGAGAAGACAGAAGATTTTTCTGTCTTCAAAAGTCGTCTTATACGCCGGTATATACGGTAAGTCACAAACTGTGGAGAGTCATGCAGTATAAGCTCTTGCTTAGTAGTAGCGGAATTTTAGTACAGGCGGTCCCCTACTTAAGGACACCCGACTTACAGACAACCCATACTTACAGACAGACCCCTCTGACCTCTGGTGAAGCTTTCTCAATGCTTTACTATAGTCCAGACTACAATAATCAGCTGTAAAGTGTCTGTAATGAAGCTTTATTGATAATTCTTGGTCCCATTACAGCAAAAAATGTTTAAACTCCAATTGTCACTGGGGCCAAAATTTTTTTTGTCTGGAACTACAATTATAAAATATACAGTTTCGACTTACATACAAATTCAACTTAAGAACAAACCTCCGGACCCCATCTTGTACGTAACCCGGGGACTGTCTGTATATTGTAGGTAATGCCTAATCTTATACTGGATGCCTAACTGTAACTAGCATCATATCTGCTTCAAATATGTGTCTTTACATTACAGCAATGTTGTACTAGCAGTACAGTTCTAGCGACAGGGCCGCCTCAGCCCTCTGGTATATGCGTTTCTATTGAAAGGCGTGCGATTGGTTACCAGAACTCGGTGTCTTGCATCAAAACTATTCTGGTTACTATTCCGGTTACCGATCATTTTCATTTGTGTAGAAATGCATATGCGATCGGGAGAAGGGCCCATCCCCGTAAAGTAGAGCTGCATTTGTAAATGCAGCGCTAGCGGTACCTGTGACCGCACCCAAAGGGTTATGCCTTATCCCCTTGCTGCAAGTCAACATAATAGCACACAAGGCGAGAGGTATATGGAGAGGGCTTACATGCTGGCACCAATTGGTGGTGTTATCCCTTTACATGCCGCCAGCAAAAATTATATTACTGTGAACGTCCTGCAAAAAAATGACATCTTACACAGCTCCATACCCCAAAAGTATGAAAATGTAATTATCGTCAGTATGTAAAGTAATTTTTTTTGCACACCCAAAAGTTTTCATTTTTTTAAAAACTTAATAAAACTTTCATAAATTTGGTATCCCCATAATTCCACTGATCATAAGATAAAGACGAGGTATCATATGTAGCTCACAGTGTAGCTCACAGCTCAGAAGAAAATGGTTCAAAAGTGTTTTTTGGTCATTTTCACTGCATTTAGAATTTTTTCCCTTCTTCCCAGAACACAGCATGGAAAATTGAATGTTGTCAATAGGAAGTAAAATGTGTAAGAATACAGAAAACAAACCCTTATAAAGCTCTGTACACAGAAAATTAAGAAAGGGGGGCAAGAAATGGAAACGCGAAAACGAAAAAGGTCGATTGCGGAAAGGGGTCAAATACGGCACATCACTTCCGCTTTATACAGGGTGGCAAGGGATATGGACCATCAGCACTGAGGAGGAGGGTTAAAAAGAAGTAAAGTCATTTTATTGCTTTATTTATTATAGGATGTAGTTGAACATATGTTGCCATGTGGACAACTTTAACCATCAATGCATTTGGCCAGTGTAGAAGAAACATGACATTTCCACGCTCCCACTATTATGTCATTGAGTAACCTTTTGAGGAGACCACTAACTGTCTGGGACATGCTGTTCCAAAACAAACCTTACTCCTTATGTGAAACACTCTCAAGGGAGAAATCTCACATGAAATTCCACAGAAGGTTTCAACAACCACATGGATGTCAATCTGCTGACCACACAGAATGCCTTGTTTGCCTTCTTTCTCCCCCTCAAATATACATAATTTAGTACAGATACAGCAGTATACAGTTGTAATAACTAATTAAATAACATTTTTTACAGTTCCTGTTATCCTTGGGTAATAAGTAAAAAAAAAAATCAATGGTCCTCGCCATCAACTAATCACTGGTCAGAGTGGTCACCTGTCTTAGGCCTCATGCACACAAACGTATGCTACGCTCGGGCATAGCATACATTTGTCTGGAGAAAGGAAGGGGTAGCGCTCCTCACCGTTCCCCTGGCAGCCACGCCATATTTCCGGCAAAAGTTACAGCAGGCTGCACCTTGTTTTTGACAATGGCATGGTATGGTGACACGTATGTGCTCACCGTACCCTACACAATGCACTTCTGTGGCGCTGTATGCTAGCAGGTGTTGATACTCTTACAGGTGTTGGCACACGTTTGTGTGCATGGGGCTTTACCCAGTAAGTGGCTGAGTGGGCATAAACATTATGAAGGAGATTTATCAGAAGTGTTTGAGAGAAGAACTTTACTAGCTGCTTATGAGAACCAATCAGAGCTCAGCTTTAAGCAGTGGTAAAATGAAAGCTGAGCTCTGATTGGTTTCCATGGACAACTGGAGATCAGTTCTGCTTTCAGAGACTTCTGTTAAATCTCCCCCTATGATCAATGAAATGATAATAAAGGAAAGAACGCAATATTCATTACATTTTTGTTTTTAATAATTCTGTCCCTCGTGGAATGTGATATATTCATCATAGCGAGGCCCCCTTCCAATGCCAGACTACACACAGATACACCATTTGACAAGGGGAATGGTTACACCTTGCTTTCTAATAATTCAGAAGCAGGAATAATGGCGAGCACTAAATTCATGAATATGTTTACTATAATAATAATTCTTTTATTTATATATCACCTACAGCAGGGGTAGGGAACCTATGGCTCGGGAGCCAGATATGGCTCTTTTGTTGGCTGCATCTGGCTCTCAGACAAATCTAATAAATAGTGATGCTGTGTGTGTCTCTTAGACTGATCACTGGACACAGGCAGCAATGTTACCGCAGCCTACGTCCTTTGTATGACCCAGGCGCCATCGCCTGGGTCAAAGAGAAGAGCGTGGGAGCGATGAGGAGCTGGCTGCAGGGAGCGCTGGTAAGTGAATATTCTTTATTTTTTGCTGTGACCACCTATATACTGGTTGACACGTGCTGTGGCTACGCATCGACTGGGGGTACACGTCCTGTGGCTACCCATCGACCGGGGGTACGTGCTGTGGCTACCCATCGACTGGGGGTACGTGCTGTGGCTACCCATCAACTGGGGGTACGTGCTGTGGCTACCTATCGACTGGGGGTACGTGCTGTGTCTACCCATCGACTGGGGGTACGTGCTGTGGCTACCCATCGACTGGGGGTACGTGCTGTGGCTACCCATCGACTGGGGGTATGTGCTGTGGCTACCCATCGACTGGGGGTACGTGCTGTGGCTACCCATCAACTGGGGGTACGTGCTGTGGCTACCTATCGACTGGTGGTACGTGCTGTGGCTACCCATCAACGGGGGTACGTGCTGTGGCTACCCATCGACTGGGGGTACGTGCTGTGGCTACCCATCGACTGGGGGTACGTGCTGTGGCTACCCATCGACTGGGGGTACGTGCTGTGGCTACCCATCGACTGGGGGTACGTGCTGTGGCTACCCATCGACTAGTGGTACGTGCTGTGGCTACCCATCGACTGGGAAGCATGTGCTGAGGCTACCCATCTACTGGGAAGCATGTGCTGTGACTACCTATCTCCTGGGAAGCATGTGCGGCGGCTACCTATATACTGGGAGTATGTGTTGTAGCTACCCATCTACTGGGAGGCATGTGGCGGGTGTCAGGATTTGGAGTAGTGAACCCCCTGGACCACCGCGGACAATGATGTAAGCAGACACCAGGGACCGGAATCCAAGTGGCACCCAGTGTTCACCAGAGCCTGCCACAAAGCAGGATGGTCTTACTGCAGCATGGTACCACCCGGTCGTTCCACAGGCGCGCCTTGTCCATGGTGGCAGCCAAGGTCGAGGTACAGGATCACTAGACAGTTTCATGGTCACGAACATGCAGACGGTCAAGGCTGGCGGCAATGATGTGAGGTTGGGGACGGAGCAAGAGATGGCAGCGAAGGAGCAGAATCAGGAACAGGTCCAGGGTCACATTGGGAGGTCAACACTTGGGAAGGAAACACTGTGAAAGTTTCCTCATAGACATGAAGCACTAAGATCCGGCGGGGAATGCTTGGAGCCTCCGGTCTTTATAGGAACCCGGGAAGTGGGCAGCACCAATCAGCAGCGCACTGGCCCTGGCCAGTTGGGATGGCAGCCAGAAAGTGGTGAGTTGAGTGAACTCGGATAGGGGCACGGGTGTGCCTGCGATCTGAGACCTAGATCGCAGGGGCACCCGAAACACTGGGACTACCAATCTACTGGGGGGCATGTGCATATGGTACGGCTCTTACGGAATAACATTTTAAAATATGTGGCGTACATGGCTCTCTCAGCCAAAAAGGTCCCTGACCCCTGACCTACAGATTACGCAGCACTGCACAAAGCATGGCAAATTGGTCCCTGTCCCCATGGGGCTTACAATCTAAACAACCTAACAGTATGTTTTGGAGTGTGGGAGGAAATCGGAGTACCCGGAGGAAACCCACGCAAACACAGAGAGAACATATAAACTCTTTGCAGATGGTGACCTGGGTGGGATTAGAACCCAGGACCCCAGTGCTGCAAGGCAGAAGTGCTACCCACTTAGCCACCGTGTCACCCTATAAGCCCAAACTCCAAACTGAATTTCTTTTCATTTACCTAAATACTCCCCTGTTCTTTTCTGTTCTGCCATGTTATGTTCACCGCTGAGACAAAATGCCCCTATATGATTACCATGAAACCTGAGACATGAAAGACCATTTGTAAGTGCACTATTCCCTATCTACTTCATAATGAATTCTCTGCTTGGTTAACTCTCGAAATGACTGTAGCGTTTGCACCATTGTAGCAGATTATGTCTTGTTTCAGTGTGTGGTCTGCACATTGCGGCCTTTTGTTAAAGACAAAATGTACAAACTGTTTAGACAGAGTTAGTACTAATTATAGCAGCCGTTTACTTCCTGTCTCTTGTAACCTAGTCTACATGCTTGGTGGATTGTAGCAATGTACCACGATTCATTTTCTTAGAATGAGGGCCACATAATCAGTTCTGATACTATAAATATACCAGGGTCAGTAAGACAAACCCCTCTTGGCACATAGGCTGTGTTTCATCAATGTGTTTTCTTCTATGTAGAATTTCTGATATTAATTCATTTTTTTAAAAGCTAAAAAACAGGTGTTCCCTGCCGCGAACCTATAAACCAGATTATATGGTCAACATAAGAGCAGCTCCAACTCTGGTGTTTATTCTGTGCATGGTTTACCTGGTGCCAGTTTAGATTTTATAATATATGACTACAGCTACAGTCAGGGTTGGTTTCAGTGGGCTGCACAGCCTCAGTAGGCCCCTTTGCAGTGAACTCACTTGGCAGCATTAACAACTTTGCTGCTGCAGAACCTCATAATACACAACTTTGCTGCTGCAGAACCTCATAATACACAACTTTGCTGGTGCAGAATGTCATAATACAAATCTCTTCTGCTGTGGAACCTCATAATACACATCACTGCTGCTGCAGAACAACAACATAAGGCTATATTCACACTGCCGTTGCCCGCCCGTACCGTACCGTAGCGGGCAACGGCAGTGTACGGGGAGAGGAGGAGGAGGTGAGCGCAGCTCACCCCCACCCCTCTCCATAGCAACCTATGGCGCACGGCGCCGTATTACGGGAAAAGATAGGACAGGTCCTATCTTTTTCCCGGGTACGGAACGGTACGGTGCCGCACGTTTGCGGCACCGTACCGCTCCCGTAGGGTGCCGTGCGCCCATAGAAGTGTATGGGGGATGTATATCGGCCGTATATACGTCGGCCGTATATACGTCCCCCATACGTTAGTGTGAATGTAGCCTTATACACACTTCAGCTCCTTCAATACATCATAATACACACCTCAGCTGCTGCAGAACCTCATAATACGCACTTCAGCTGCTGCAGAACCTCATAATATACAACCGCAGAAAGGCATATACACAGGCAGACACACATGCAGACAGGTACAGCTACATGCACACAGGCACATGCATGCAGGTAGACAGATTCCTGCATACAGACATGCATACAAACACACAAATGCAGACACAGATACATGCAGATAGACATACATGCATGGAAACCTAGATACATGCAGGCAGACATGCATGCAGCCAAATACATGCAGACAGACACACATGTATGGAGGAAAATGCACACATACTGACAGACATAGTTGCATGCAGGCAGACACACACAGACAGGCAGACAGATACTTGCAGACAGACACACATACGGATAAACACATTATCACACATACAATACACTCAATGAGGCATATTTATCAATGAGGCTTCCGCCTCCTGATGTATTGGGGCAGATGGCTGTGCAGCGTTTATTCTACGCCAGGCGGGGCCTGGCTTAGAAAAAAACGCAACCGGCGACTTTTCACATGTGAAAAGTTGCCGGCAGCAGCGAGTAACAGTAACGCCCCACGCCGGCCCACTCCAGGCCGGCCCGCGCACCCCCTCATGCCAGAGAGGGCAAAATAGTAGCAATTGCTACCAATAAGCTGATAAATTACTCCACTGATGTGACGCAGAGGCCCTGATGAATATGCCCCAATAAATGGATCTGTAATACACATCCATACATGTCATCACAAACCCTGTGGTGTCTACAGCAAGCCCTGGTGTCACACAGAGCAATCTTCACTGTTCTCCTCCCCCACCTCTTCGTCCCGATTTCTCAGATGCCAGATTTCAGCTTTATCTGCAGCTCCAAGTGTACAGGTAAGGGGGGGGGAGGTTCTTAAACTATAATGTACTGCATCACATAGGACTCTGAATAGTTCAGTAGCCTGTGTCTGTACAGTACTGTGCCTTGTCCGAGTTAAGACGAGTGGGGGGGGGGGGGGTGCAGTGCAGGTCACAGCATTGTCTCAGTCCTCCCAGGAAGTGAAGAGTGAACATGTGCACAGCGGCTGTGATATTGCTCCACAGTGCGTGTGTTATCCCCAGCAGCTCTCTGGGCCCTGGTACTTGCCCAAGTATGCTGGGTGCCAGGCTACAGTACTGCGGAAAGAGAATTTAATGGCTGAATAAAACGTTCTCAGTTCCTGAACCGGTTCCTGTCAGGGTATTTCAAATTAACGCCCTGTGCATTTGTCCTCAGATTTGGTTTCTGACAGTAATATATTGATCAATCTGCATAAGTTTCCTTTAAAGGAAATATACCATCATAATCATGTGACTTGTTTGTGCTGGCTGCTCACTCCTCAGCCCCAACCTTTGTGCTCCTGTACAGCTCCCCCCCCCCCCCCCCCCCGATGTCAGCTTACTACGCTGTAAGCTCTGTCTTGTGAAGGAGCACAAAGGTGGGGGCTGAGAGCCGAGGAGTGAGCAGCACATGTTTTTTTGTTTTTTTTTAAATGCATGCAAACCAAATCCAACCCCTGGGACTAAACTGAGTATTTTGTCAGGAAGCCAGGTAAGAAAAACACACAATGAAGGGTGTGATGGTCTTCTGCAAACTGTTTATAGTGAAAATGAGGTCAATAGTGACAGGTTCCCTTAGAGGAGATTTGTTTTGTATTTTTAATTCAATAAACTTTTGTTAACCTTTACAAAACTTGAATAAATTGCAAAATAGCACGATGCTTCATATGTGTTACATTCTGGGAACATAATGCAATCTTATGAAGAGTCATAATTAGCTAATCTCCTGTACATCCATCATATTGGTCAACGTTAACTTCATCTGTATTTCTACATCCATTTTTTGAATCTTGGGGCTACAAACTGGAAGTGCAAAACAGGGACAACAATGAGCAATTGTTTTTACCAGTCAGGTAATTTAACGTTAGACAGCTCAAGATTATATTCACTGCCTAGCCCCTTCCTTTGTGCATTGGGATTGAGTGTAACAGGTCAGTGACTACAAGTGGTCCCCTACTTAAGGACACCTGACTTACAGATGACCCCTAGTTGCAGACGGACCTCCCTGCCCAATGTGACCTCTGGTAAAGCTCTTAAGATGCTTTACTATAGTCCCAGGCTGCAATGATCAGCTGTAAGTTGTCTGTATTAGGGTGCTGCCACAGGGGACGTTCTTGGACCGTTTTTAAACGGAGTGAAAACGCATGCGTTTTGTATGTTTACCATGCATTTGGCTGGTTTGAACCTTTTTATCTTCATTTCTAGAAGTGCAGGCAGCTGTGAGACAGATTAAAACCAGCCAAATGCATGGTGCATATGAGAATGGTCTAAGAATGCCCCGTTTGGCTGCACCCTAAGGGCGCATTCACATGATGCATTGCGTCGCGCGTGCGCTGCGTTTATGACGCATTCCACTGGTTTCAGCCTTGACTACATGCAAAGGTTACATTGCGTTTCCACTGCATCTGCTAAAACGCAATATAGCCTTAGCATGTAATCCAGGCTGAAGCCAGTGGAATGCGTCAAAAATGCAACGCATCGTGTGAATGCGCCCTCATAGTGTTACTGATAATTCTTGTTCCCATCACAACAAACAATTTTGAAAATCCAATTGTCACTGAGAAGAAAAATTATTTTGCTTGGTGTAGAAATAAACACTGCAGGGGAATTTTCGCATGTAAAAAATTCGCTGGTTGCAGCGAGTGCGCAGGCGAGGGGGAAACTAACGCTGTGGCGTGAAGGTTTCGGATTAGGGAAAATGATCGCAAGTGCTAGCAATAAGTGACATAGTCCCCCTCATAGTATATAATGTTTTTGTCCTCTCAGGCTGCGTTCACACACTGGGGCAGATTTATCAAGTGTCTGAAAGTCAGAATATTTCTAGTTGCCTATGGCAACCAATCACAGCTCAGCTTTCAATTTACCAGTGCTCATGAATATTTTAAAGGGGAACTGTGATTGGTTGCCATGGGCAACTAGAAATATTCTGACTTTCAGACACTTGATAAATCTGCCCCACTGTGTTATGAGTGGGTTTAGAAATGCTAGTGCCAATCACAGATGAATTTAAATTTAAATGCTTGTGATTGGGAACAAGAAACATTTATGTGCACTTTTTACCGATGTTCATACCGGATTGCAAATGTTTAGGTAAAAAAGCTTCTTGCATTTCTAAATGGAATTAAAATGCAGTGTGTGAACGCACCCTTAATATGTGTTGGCTAAACCTGGGTCACATGTTGGGGGAGATGAATAGACCAATGCACAGATAGACTACATAGTCGTAGTAAGCATGCAGGAATATGCCTATTCTGACATAGGCAAATCTCCTCTTCTCAGCTTTTGTGATGTGTTTAAAAACGTTTGTGTGAACGCACCCTTAGTGAATCCATAAATTACAAAAAAATTGTTCAATTGATTGTCCGCTGCGGCTTGTAAGACTGCATTCACATTATGCATCTGCATTATGCTTTGAAAACTCATTTGTAAGTGGAAAGTGTTACATTAATAATGATGATTAACAATGTAAAGCATATTTTGCTACTTTCGAAATGCAGCTCCTAAAGGGGGTCCGCAATCTGCAGAGACTTCACCCTGCCTCCTGGCAGATGCGGTCCTGGGAGTGAGGGTCCTCCGCACAAGAGCTTACAGTCTATGAGGATGAGGGGGTGACACAGGAGGTATAATAGCTTGTATAATGGTCCAGCCATTCTTTATAAGGGAATGGAATAAAAATAATTTAATATATAAAAATTCTGCCGCTTGCTGCAGCCATCAGCCACCATCTAATATACAGAGTCCAAAGTCAATGGGACTGCAGAGAAGCAGTCTTGGAGCTTGGTATCTGGCATTTTCCGGAAAACAGACCCAATGTATTAAGCTGTGGTTTTGTGGTCCACATGGTGTGAATTTAGCCATTTACTACATTTTTGTAAAAGTGTTTGGCTAGTTGTGGCTTAATACAACATTCTCATAAACTCATTCATCCCAATAGCAGCTGACACCAGTATCCATGGTTTAAGGATTTTTAACACTGTCCATTTTATATTGTCTATTTGATTCAAACCATGTGTGAAATGTTTCCTTATCCTGTCTTATTGATAACAGAACAGAAATTGTTACCCTCCTCTAATTATAATGTAAGTAATTGGCCTATTGTAATCTGCTGCCAATGAAACACTAAAAAAAACTATTTTAAATGTAAAACCTTATGTCAGGATTGATGCTACAGTTTAAGGCTACATTCAGTCAGGCGCTGGGGGACGTATATACGGCCGTCATATATATGTCCCCCATTGGCCGGGAATGGGTGCACGGAGCACTACAGTGCCGCACACATGCGGCAACGTACCGTTCCATACCTGGGGAAAAGATAGGACATGTCCGAAGTGTGCCCGCCCCGGGCTACGGTACGGTGGGCACGTGTGTGTGAATGTGGTCTAAAGGAAATTTATCATCAGAATCAAGCATGATAAACTAGGGACACTTACTAGCACACTTAGGCGCATTGTGGTAATCTATTAAATTGTTATCAATAGCCTCCTTCCTTCTAAATGAGCGTTTAAAATTTTGCTAATGAGCCTGAAGAGCTTGTGGGGGTGTTGCCAGAGATTTACAGGCTATTACAGTGTGCACTTCCCATGGTTAACAAATATAAGATTACCACAGTCATGGTGCCTGGATGTATAAGTACCTGTCCCTGGTTTATCATGCTTGATTTCCTTTAAGACCTTTTGCAATTCACATGACTGCAAGGTAGACAGTGTCCATGATATTGTATAGATAAAGGCATGACACAAGGTACAGAAACCTGGAGGTGAGAGACACGTGGACAGTACAGACATCATTGGACACCAATTTAAATAATTGTTCCATATTGGATAAAAGTCTGTGTGCATGGGGCCTTAGTGTAGTCACATGGGTTAGGATTGCAGGCGTGAACATAGCTGTCAGGGGACAATACACAGGCTTCAGCTTCAGCACTTTGTTTGCAGCACAGAAGCCATGGAAACACCTTGAGGACATAACATTATCTGATGTTTAAAGCTGGTACAGAAGAAACCCTGTGAAATCTTCATGAACTTACTTGTAAATTATGTCAAAACAAGAAATAAAAAATAGCACTGCACTAAAGTTACTATACTATGCATGTGAAACATATCCAAACTCGTATTTCATGCAGTAAATGTTTATGATGTGTACCACAGATACTTAAATAAAGTCCTTGCTCTTGTAAGTAGAAGATGGAGGACAGATGAATGTAAGCGATGGGGATGATTTATTCATGTCTAAATATATATATTAAAAACGTACACATTTACTGAGTCAATGACGTACATGGAACAGGTGATATCCAATTATTTGTTTTAACTGGAAAGTTTTTTTAATTTCACTAAAATGAATTGAGAAATCAATATAATGAAGTGTTTTAACATACAAACTTTCCAATTCCAGTTTGTAACTTTTTTTTTTTAGATTGTTTCAACTCACTTTGTTTTTCTCTTCAGACTTACTCTTACTTTATCACGTGATTCCAGATGTGTTAATTAGATTTATGATAATATATGTCTTAGATGCCACTTTTAGGATTCGCACCTATGTTGGATCGAGGGGGCCCCAATGGTGTGGTAGGGCAGGATTATGCCGTAGGTCTTGATGTTTAAGCTTCTGTATACAAAGCAGCGTGGAAGCCAAAAGACAAAAAAGAAAAGGAGAAGTTTTCCGAGAAGTGTAAGAGACGGAAGAAGAAACAGTCTTTGATATTGTAAAATGTGTTGTCGGTGGTTGATTATTGTTATATGGTAGTCAGAAGCGGTTGCATCATGGCAGAGGATAAATGCAGAAGTAGCTCTATTCTTTTAAAATTCTATCCAAATTTTCATTCTTTACTTTAGTGTTTGCATATAACATCTGGGTATGACATATGCATTAAATACTATTCATTTACATGATATACTTGTGCCAATCTTATGTAAATACCCTAAAAATAGATATCATTTTCATCCACAGATAAAGTATTTGCATCCAGTTTGACTAGAGAGGATGAAGTCTCATTACGTCAATCATCTACAGAGGCTACATTTTACTACACACCAAGACATGATATTGGGTTTGTTTGGTGTAAAAAATATTATTTTTTAAACATTATGCAAGCATTTTCAGTAAATATGCAGCTATTCTCTATGTGGAGGACAGGTACAACTCTACATATATTGTACAAATTACCTATTGTCCATAAAAATTGGTTGTCCAAGTTCATTGGGGCTTATTCATATTTTAATATGTATCTAGTAAAGGTCATGTTTACCGTTTCATATTATAAAAAACAGAATAAAGGCAAAGATGTGATAAAACATATAAACATATTTTACCATTCAACTGTGTCCAAGTGCCAGATATCTGGTGCTTACTAAACAGACAAAACAATGATCCCTTTATATACAAGATATTATGGCAGGCACTGGAACTCAGGTAAAACCTACCCGTATGTACCCGAGTATAAGCCGAGTTTTTCAGCACAAAAAATGTGCCGAAACCTCCTAACTCGGCTTATACTAGAGTCAAGAAAAAAAACCCAAAAAGTTAACTTACCTACTGATGCTCCCCGGCATCCATCGATTGTCCGACATGACTTCATGTTCGATGACTTCAGCCGCACGCTGACGCTTGCGGCTGACGTCATGGTGCCTGCAACGGACTGGGAGCCGAGGTCAGACCGCCTGGATGCCGGGGAGCATCGGAAGGTGAGTTAACTTTTTTTTTATTCTTACAAGCAGGGGCTGGCAGGCTATATACTCGAGAGGGCTGGCAGGCTATATACTGGGGGGGGGGGTGGCAGGCTATATACTTCAGGGGGCTGTGACCAATGCATTTCCCACGCTCGGCTTATACTTGAGTCAAAAGGTTTTTCCTTTTTTTTTTGTGTCAAAATTAGGGGTCTCGGCCTACAAGTATATACAGTAATTATGTTTTAGCAGCAGAAAAATGTGTATATGTGTTTTTGTCTAAAATGAGGACCACAACTAACCAAATCGCCCACAAAAAGTACTTCATAACCTTACCAAAAATGAATTCCTGTTTTCCAGACATCTGTCATTTAAAATAAAATTGACGAAATCTAGAAAATGTTGAGAAAATGTTTGCACATGGACTTTCACCAGGAATGTGGTTGTACCTGATGGTGCATGTATTCTCTTTTCTTGTCACAAAGCAGAAGGCATGCACGTGTCGTTGTACATTGTCCTTCTCGTCTGTATGCATCTTCACATTTATTACTACCACAAAATATACGATATTATAGATTAAAAAGGTTGGGCAGAACATCACAAAACTTGGAAAATCAAAATCACGTGTGCTGGCCATCTTTTGTGAGTATTGTCAGTGGTACGTCCTCCTGTGGAGAAAGTGCTCAAGTACTTTGTGTTTACACATTGCTATCGCTGAACCCTGTTTGAATCAATTTTTTTGTCCCCGTGAAATGGGATTTTCAAAATTTTGTGCTATTATGGAACCAAGGATTATCAATAAAGCTTCATTACAGACACCTAAGAGCTGATTATTGCAGTCTGGGACTATAGTAAAGCATTCAGAGAGCTTCACCAGAGGCCACATCGGGCAGAGGGGTCTGTCAGTAACTAGAAGTCGTCTGATTTCCTAATTCGGGGACAGCCCGTACACTGCTTCGGAAATAACAGCATATAAAATGGCATTTAACTTGAGGAGTAATGTATGAGCTGGTAGACTCCAGATAAATGATAAACCCCATGGTAATGTGACATTTTTTAACATTTTATAGCGTTCTCACTATGACATAAGATCTTACTTCCATTGCTTTGTTATGCATCACAAGATAAAGTTATACTGTACATACTTGTTCTTTTAACAATTCAGCCTTAGACCTGCCCAATACACTTCATAGCCAAAATGATATTTCCCCCTAAAAAGGGAATGAAATTCATGAGTACAGAGCGCCAACTCTTGCGGAATGTAATTACTGCCAGACATATGCTGCAGTATACATTCCTCACATGACTTGGCCCCTGTGTATATGAAAAGTGAAGGATACATGAATTCAATGAGGTAGTGAGGCCCGGTGGTCTCTGTGGAATTTCAACATTATAAAATAACACTGCACCTTCCAGAGGCTTCAATTCCATGTATGTGACATCACCACTTCTATCCCAGATGTGCCCCAGAATGTGGAATATGCAATTGTTTATTTGTTTTGTGTCCCCTGAGAGTCATATTACGGGCCCATCGCCAGAACTATAAAGTTCAGTCATTTATATCCTAAACCACAGCAGAATGGAACATACTGGTTTCTGAAATAACAAACACAGAAAATGAAGCCTTCATGCTGAAAAGTATACATCCTTCCCATGGTCCGAAAATTCTATAAATATTATAATAGACCTCTTAAAAATGTAATGCTGTAGAACTATGTTACTTTACACACATGTTAATGATTATTTGATTGTATATGATCTTAGGTGTGGTACCATGGAATACCTTGGCACCATAAACGCCACCAAAATAAATAAACTATTTGCAAGTTAAAGGGGTTGTGCAATTTTAGCAAATAAAGGTTCATGTTTTTATAATAAAAAGTTATATAATATATTTTCTGTACCAATTCCTCATGCTTTTTTTTTTTTTTTAGATCTCTGCTTGCTCCAGTGGAGAGATGTCTGTTCATGGTCATGTGATGTCTCACAGGTGCACGGCTCGCTATAACACACAATTCTGATTATAGGCAGTGACTTTAAGGAGCTGCTTAATATGTGATTCTGTATTTATGAAATAACATTTGATCCACTGTTATATATTTATTAAAAAAGATAGCCATGGCTAGTTGCAAGGGGCGTCAAATTGCCCAAGTGTCTATTTGGCCGCCAATCCGGCATTATGTCTGGGTCGCACAGCCGAACCCCGAACATTGGGTCCGATCATCTCTAATTATAAACAAAACAACTCTGGGCCTTTTGAGAATCTGAGTATTATTTTCCATATGGGATGTGATCCCGCACTTAGATGGCATTGCAGGCTGCTTCTAGTAGTTTAAAGGTAATCCACCATCAAAATCAAGCATGAATAAACCAAGGACACTTACTCTTATATTTGTTATCCATGGTCTCCTTCTTTCTAAAATCAACTTTTAAAATTAAAGGGAACCTGTCACGAGGGACCTCATTTTCACTAAAGACAGGTTGCAGAAGCTTATTACACCTGCAGTGCAAAAATGCCTCTCCCTTTCTAAGTATTTGCATTACAGTATAATTGTGTGTTATAACTTACCTTGCACCGTGACAAAATCATGGATAAGTCACAGGGGCTGGGCTTTGCTTTGGATGCATTTCAAAAAACAACAAGTGACCTGTCTGTGCTGCAGGCTGCTCAGATCTTGGCCCCCACCTTTGTGCTCCTGTACAGCTCCTCCTCCTGCTCCTTCACAGAGTGATATGACATCAGTGGTGGTGGGGGGAGCTGTACAGGAGCACAAAGGTAGGGGCCAAAAGCTGAGGAGTGAGTAACACAGACAAGTCACATGTTGTTTCTTCAGATGCATCCAAACCAAAGCCCAGCCCCTGTGACTACCCCAGGATTTTGTCAGGGTGCAAGGTAAGTTTTAACACATAATTATATTGTAATGCAAATGCTTAGAGAAGGCAGAGAGGCATTTTTGCACTGCAGATGTGATGGGCTTCTGCAACCTGGCTTTAGTGAAAATGAGGTCCCTGGTGACAGGTTCCCTTTAAGACTAAATGGTTCTGGGGGCATTACTAGAGCCCCTCAGTGCTGCTGATTCACAGGCTTTTACAATGAGCAGAACATATCTCGCCCAACCCTCTCCTCCATACCTTTGCCTGAGTAATCTAGCTGCAAGAGGTGCAGGGGGAGGGGAGACCTGCTCTGCTCATTGTAACAGCCTGTGAAGTTACAGTACTGAGGGGCTCTGGAAACACCCGCCAGATTTTTAGAGGATAACAAATATAAGAAGATCACTACCACATGGGAGAGGTGGTGAGAAACCATCACATTCTGATGTGATGGTTTCTCACCACCACTCCCATATGTACCTGCAGATTGTGTTTTTGTAATTATGTTTTTTATACAATTTCAATAAAGATCAAATTTGTTTTATCGACCGTTATGTGTAAATTGGCTTAGTTTCTAAATAGGTGTATGTGTAGTGGATGTGTAGGTTTGTTTAGCCCTGGGTCAACACTAGGAGATGTGAGCAACACTTGGTCATTGTGCTATTATTTTCAAGTATATTAGAAAATCCCCTTGAGAAATAGGCATTTCCAATTATTTAAAAAGTTTTTTGGTAACAGACTATAATTATACCCTTATGTGGCTAGTTTTTGTTTTTTTATGGATAGCTGCTGATAAATGATTGTTGTTTTAACAATTGAACAGGAAAATGGTTTTATAAGAGGAAACTGAGGGAATAAAAATTTTAAGAAAAATAGCTATACTTATCCACTCTCCCGGATGTCACTTTCAGCATTGCCCTCTGGTCATTCCCTTTCGGTATTTGTTTACACGACTGCAGCGCGGAGAAGTCTGCTGTGGCCAGTCACCGCCCTCTGCAGTATATGATGAGAGGACAAAAATAGTGGTAAGTATAGTTCTACTTAAAGTTTTCCTTCCATCCAGTGGGGAGTCATATTTTCATGTAGAGTACATTTCATTATGTATCGACAATTCAAATTGCCAACCAAATTATACGTGAAAACACTGGGGTACCACGGGTACAAAACAAAGGTAGTCACAACTTGCATATGACTCCAGGGCATTTGGGCAGAGGATCAGTCATGCAGGCTGAATATAAGTAATTGGTGACATAGAGCGGAGGTCCATGTACAGGAAAGTTTCTGCTGGTTTTGTCTTCCTGAATGAGCTAAACAGTTGCGCTGACATCATGGTCCACGCCTTGTACTTGGAACACATATGCATTCCACATCACTTGTCTCATTAATCCCCCACAAGGCCACACCAAGAGATACTATTATATAAAGCTTCAATGGGATCTTCAGGCAATAACAGATATTGAAGCCCAATGATACTGTATACTATATTATCTGGTCATATTCCCATGTAATTCATAGATGTTTTACAGTTTAGTTGCTGCTCACAGGTTAGTAACATACACACCGCTCACACATTCCAAAACCCTTGTTTAAGATCACTCTGTGTTTCATCATTTCAGTTTCCTGCACAATTTCAGTTAGATATAATGTAATCTCTGTGACTCATTGTCAGCTTTCCTGAATCACATATAGAGTAATAACTTTGATTTCATGATGCTGCCACCACTACCACCACATTCCTACGAATGAGCATTTCTGGTAGGGGTCTGATTCATATGATGTCATCATGTGACCAATCGCTGTGCAATCGCTGCCTGCTTTTACTGTAGCACATGTAACTGATTGATAGCATGATCCTGACACATGATGACACAACATACAGTACCTGATGACTGTCAAATTTCCCCTTCCATGCTACCTCATTATTACCTTTCTTATTTACTACCCACTCTGGATTGATCTGCTTATTATTTTTATGTACCTTTTGGTTTGAACCTATATGTGGTGTGTATAGTTTATCTATTCTTCTGGCCACTTCTTCTTCTGAGATTTATCTGTTTTAGGATATTCAGGTAAATCTGGACTTGGCTATACAGGTGGTCCCCTACTTAAGGACACCCGACTTAAAGATGACCCATAGTCACAGACAGACCCCTCTGACCCCTTTGACCTCTGGTGAAGCTCTCTGGATGCTTTACTACAGTCTCAGAATACAATAATCAGCTGTAAGGCATCTGTAATGAAGCTTTATTGATAATCCTCGTCCAATTACAGCAAAAAAGTTTGAAACTCCAATTGTCAGTGGGGCAAAATAAAAATTTGTCTAGAACTACAATTATAAAATATACAGTTTCGACTTACATACAAATTCAACTTAAGAACCAACCTATGCCCACCACATTTGAGCACATTTGCAAAACCGCTACCCACACTTCTGGTCTTATATCGGACATCTATATGATGCTATTACACCCAAGCTCAGATGAACCTATCGCACACCCATACATGGCCAAATGGGAGAGCATAGTGGGGGGACCAATATCTCTAGACACATGGCAACTGATTTGGAATAGAGCGGCTAAAACCTCCTTGTGTGCTACACATAAGGAGAACCAGTACAAATTGATGTTGCAATGGTATCATACCCCATCCTTGTTACACAGGCTATTTCCAGACACGCCGGATATTTGCTGGCGATGTGGCTCAGCTGGGGGAACTCTTCAACACATCTTCTGGACGTGTCCATCAGTGCAGCCTTTTTGGCAGGAGGTAAAGGCTCTCCTCTGAGAGGTCGTAGCGGTGGACATTCCACTCTCCCCATTATTTTACCTGCTGAATGTTTCTCCTCAGCCCATGGCCAAGGCGACCACAAAACTGAGCCTGCACATACTCACAGCTGCAAGGTGCCTGATTCTGGAAAAGGCAAGCCCCCCCCTCCCGAATGGACCTTCTCTCCAGGGTAAGGGAAACTCGCAGTATGGAATATCTGACTGCCTCCCTGAATAATCGTATCCCATTATTCGACAAAACATGGGAACATTGGGATCGCTACTGGATAGAAGAACGAGCAGGAGGAGGAGAGTGATATGGTCACCCCTTTAGTTTCTACCCCAGTGTCAATTGTTATTATAGTGAGTATGTATGATTGTCTTTTGTCTGTACCCCTCTCCCCAACCCCTCTAGATCGGTTAGGCATAGTGTTGATGCCGTCCTTGGTATTTGTTTTACTACTATAAATATATTATACTGTTAGACCTTGCACTCTGATTCGCAAATGGAAGATCTAAACTGTTGATATCCTATCATATGTGCATGATAACTTGTCTGTTATGTATATTTGAAAAATGATAATAAAAATGAAAATATGCTGGTGTCATGTATCTGTTGGTTAGAACTACCACTTTTAAGTGGTAGGTTTCCTTTAATTTCTATAGGTATTTTCACACTAGCTTTTATTTTCACTGATCTGTTTTTTAAACCTGTCCGTTGATTTTCACTGATGTGGATCACGGCATACACTAAAAGTCAACGGGACCGCAAAAAATCTGATGGCAGGGCATTTTTTTTTAGCGGATGCGGAAACAAAACAGAAGCAAAACACAACGAATGGGCAACGGAAGCGGAGCATACATGCCAATGTGAAACCACTCTTACTCAGGTGCTGAATTATATGATATATTTAATTGTGGGGTTGTGATTTGTAATTTTGGGGTGCTGTATGTAATATAATAATAGAGGGACACAGTACTTAATATAATTCAGTAAACCATATAATTAATTCAAGGAGGCCGCAGTCAATACCAAAATAAATTTAGGGGTCTCTTTATATGACATAATTTACGTTGAGTGTTGCTTTAACTAACTGAGGGTGGCACTATATATTATATAATTATTTCAGGAGGATACTGTATATATTTTGAATTGGCCAGGGGAGCTGTATATATTCTATCTATTCAGATATTAAGGCGTTGCAGTATATATATGTATATGTATATTATATGGATGGGGCACAATGTGGTAACCTGTGTTATGAGGGATATATACCATTTAGAAGCACAGTGTGGGCATAGTTGTTATCCAGTGGACCCTATACCGCAAGTGACTGTGGTTTTGTCAGGTGCACTGTGTGGAGCCATGGACATTAAGGTGGAAATTTTTCAGCAATAAGTAATGGCCAGAGCAAGTCATCATAAAGGGTTGTACCTGATGCATATAACTTTTGACTTTTTGACTATTATCAATTAAACTTTTATTTTTCCTTGACCACATCCTTTTCTAACATGTACTCCAAACATGTAATTATTATAGTTTCAGTTCTACACAATTGGTCATGATATTCCCTGTATCATTTATATTTATACATGACTGGTTCATACTTTTGAACAGTACAGATATTTCCCAAAACATTATTTCAGTCCACTGGTTTCCCATTCTGTGTCACAGTCTAAATGTGAGTCATAAACAGCCTGCTTATAGTTGTATTCTAGGCAGTCCTGGGCTAGAACTGCAACACAAAGAGATTAACAAAGTCAGTAACAACATTTACAAGAAAACATAAGTGAACCCTTTGGAATAAGGTTTCGATTTCTGATTACTAATAATATTTTGCTAGTGAAACGTATAAATTTAGTGATAGTATAGGATGCTTGCATTCCAGGTTGCTTGCATTCTTTGTTTGCTTAGCATAATATTCTGCTAAGTATAATAATATTCTGAGAAGTATGAAACTGCAGTTTGACATTGAATGGATATAACATCAAACTCTCCTCTCTTCCACAGGTATATATCTCTGATTGCTGAATCATTTTTCACCCATCTACTGTGTCTTTAAATCCAGTCTCACTCTCTGCAATGGTATATATCTCTGATTGCTGAATCATTTTTCACCCATCTACTGTGTCTTTAAATCCAGTCTCACTCTCTGCAATGGTATATATCTCTGATTGCTGAATCATTTTTCACCCATCTACTGTGTCTTTAAATCCAGTCTCACTCTCTGCAATGGTATATATCTCTGATTGCTGAATCATTTTTCACCCATCTACTGTGTCTTTAAATCCAGTCTCACTCTCTGCAATGGTATATATCTCTGATTGCTGAATCATTTTTCACCCATCTACTGTGTCTTTAAATCCAGTCTCACTCTCTGCAATGGTATATATCTCTGATTGCTGAATCATTTTTCACCCATCTACTGTGTCTTTAAATCCAGTCTCACTCTCTGCAATGGTATATATCTCTGATTGCTGAATCATTTTTCACCCATCTACTGTGTCTTTAAATCCAGTCTCACTCTCTGCAATGGTATATATCTCTGATTGCTGAATCATTTTTCACCCATCTACTGTGTCTTTAAATCCAGTCTCACTCTCTGCAATGGTATATATCTCTGATTGCTGAATCATTTTTCACCCATCTACTGTGTCTTTAAATCCAGTCTCACTCTCTGCAATGGTATATATCTCTGATTGCTGAATCATTTTTCACCCATCTACTGTGTCTTTAAATCCAGTCTCACTCTCTGCAATGGTATATATCTCTGATTGCTGAATCATTTTTCACCCATCTACTGTGTCTTTAAATCCAGTCTCACTCTCTGCAATGGTATATATCTCTGATTGCTGAATCATTTTTCACCCATCTACTGTGTCTTTAAATCCAGTCTCACTCTCTGCAATGGTATATATCTCTGATTGCTGAATCATTTTTCACCCATCTACTGTGTCTTTAAGTCCAGTCTCACTCTCTGCAATGGTATATATCTCTGATTGCTGAATCATTTTTCACCCATCTACTGTGTCTTTAAATCCAGTCTCACTCTCTGCAATGGTATATATCTGTTAATTGCCCTAGTATTGCATGTGTCTGTTTCTTTCTGTAACATTTGACCTTTTTCTGTCCTACCTGATTTAATGTTCATCTCTGCCCCTCAATGAGTTTCTTTTTCTCTGTTCAGAACTTGATCCACATGTGTTAAGTGTCCTAGATTAATTGTTTTATGAGCTAAATGAGGGCCTGGTCTCTTGTCTTCTCTGGGTATAAATTTAGTGATAGTATAGGATGCTTGCATTCCAGGTTGCTTGCATTCTTTGTTTGCTTAGCATAATATTCTGCTAAGTATAATAATATTCTGAGAAGTATGAAACTGCAGTTTGACATTGAATGGATATAACATCAAACTCTCCTCTCTTCCACAGGTATATATCTCTGATTGCTGAATCATTTTTCACCCATCTACTGTGTCTTTAAATCCAGTCTCACTCTCTGCAATGGTATATATCTGTTAATTGCCCTAGTATTGCATGTGTCTGTTTCTTTCTGTAACATTTGACCTTTTTCTGTCCTACCTGATTTAATGTTCATCTCTGCCCCTCAATGAGTTTCTTTTTCTCTGTTCAGAACTTGATCCACATGTGTTAAGTGTCCTAGATTAATTGTTTTATGAGCTAAATGAGGGCCTGGTCTCTTGTCTTCTCTGGGTATAAATTTAGTGATAGTATAGGATGCTTGCATTCCAGGTTGCTTGCATTCTTTGTTTGCTTAGCATAATATTCTGCTAAGTATAATAATATTCTGAGAAGTATGAAACTGCAGTTTGACATTGAATGGATATAACATCAAACTCTCCTCTCTTCCACAGGTATATATCTCTGATTGCTGAATCATTTTTCACCCATCTACTGTGTCTTTAAATCCAGTCTCCCTCTCTGCAATGGTATATATCTCTGATTGCTGAATCATTTTTCACCCATCTACTGTGTCTTTAAATCCAGTCTCACTCTCTGCAATGGTATATATCTGTTAATTGCCCTAGTATTGCATGTGTCTGTTTCTTTCTGTAACATTTGACCTTTTTCTGTCCTACCTGATTTAATGTTCATCTCTGCCCCTCAATGAGTTTCTTTTTCTCTGTTCAGAACTTGATCCACATGTGTTAAGTGTCCTAGATTAATTGTTTTATGAGCTAAATGAGGGCCTGGTCTCTTGTCTTCTCTGGGTATAAATTTAGTGATAGTATAGGATGCTTGCATTCCAGGTTGCTTGCATTCTTTGTTTGCTTAGCATAATATTCTGCTAAGTATAATAATATTCTGAGAAGTATGAAACTGCAGTTTGACATTGAATGGATATAACATCAAACTCTCCTCTCTTCCACAGGTATATATCTCTGATTGCTGAATCATTTTTCACCCATCTACTGTGTCTTTAAATCCAGTCTCACTCTCTGCAATGGTATATATCTCTGATTGCTGAATCATTTTTCACCCATCTACTGTGTCTTTAAATCCAGTCTCACTCTCTGCAATGGTATATATCTGTTAATTGCCCTAGTATTGCATGTGTCTGTTTCTTTCTGTAACATTTGACCTTTTTCTGTCCTACCTGATTTAATGTTCATCTCTGCCCCTCAATGAGTTTCTTTTTCTCTGTTCAGAACTTGATCCACATGTGTTAAGTGTCCTAGATTAATTGTTTTATGAGCTAAATGAGGGCCTGGTCTCTTGTCTTCTCTGGGTATAAATTTAGTGATAGTATAGGATGCTTGCATTCCAGGTTGCTTGCATTCTTTGTTTGCTTAGCATAATATTCTGCTAAGTATAATAATATTCTGAGAAGTATGAAACTGCAGTTTGACATTGAATGGATATAACATCAAACTCTCCTCTCTTCCACAGGTATATATCTCTGATTGCTGAATCATTTTTCACCCATCTACTGTGTCTTTAAATCCAGTCTCACTCTCTGCAATGGTATATATCTCTGATTGCTGAATCATTTTTCACCCATCTACTGTGTCTTTAAATCCAGTCTCACTCTCTGCAATGGTATATATCTCTGATTGCTGAATCATTTTTCACCCATCTACTGTGTCTTTAAATCCAGTCTCACTCTCTGCAATGGTATATATCTCTGATTGCTGAATCATTTTTCACCCATCTACTGTGTCTTTAAATCCAGTCTCACTCTCTGCAATGGTATATATCTCTGATTGCTGAATCATTTTTCACCCATCTACTGTGTCTTTAAATCCAGTCTCACTCTCTGCAATGGTATATATCTGTTAATTGCCCTAGTATTGCATGTGTCTGTTTCTTTCTGTAACATTTGACCTTTTTCTGTCCTACCTGATTTAATGTTCATCTCTGCCCCTCAATGAGTTTCTTTTTCTCTGTTCAGAACTTGATCCACATGTGTTAAGTGTCCTAGATTAATTGTTTTATGAGCTAAATGAGGGCCTGGTCTCTTGTCTTCTCTGGGTATAAATTTAGTGATAGTATAGGATGCTTGCATTCCAGGTTGCTTGCATTCTTTGTTTGCTTAGCATAATATTCTGCTAAGTATAATAATATTCTGAGAAGTATGAAACTGCAGTTTGACATTGAATGGATATAACATCAAACTCTCCTCTCTTCCACAGGTATATATCTCTGATTGCTGAATCATTTTTCACCCATCTACTGTGTCTTTAAATCCAGTCTCACTCTCTGCAATGGTATATATCTCTGATTGCTGAATCATTTTTCACCCATCTACTGTGTCTTTAAATCCAGTCTCACTCTCTGCAATGGTATATATCTCTGATTGCTGAATCATTTTTCACCCATCTACTGTGTCTTTAAATCCAGTCTCACTCTCTGCAATGGTATATATCTCTGATTGCTGAATCATTTTTCACCCATCTACTGTGTCTTTAAATCCAGTCTCACTCTCTGCAATGGTATATATCTGTTAATTGCCCTAGTATTGCATGTGTCTGTTTCTTTCTGTAACATTTGACCTTTTTCTGTCCTACCTGATTTAATGTTCATCTCTGCCCCTCAATGAGTTTCTTTTTCTCTGTTCAGAACTTGATCCACATGTGTTAAGTGTCCTAGATTAATTGTTTTATGAGCTAAATGAGGGCCTGGTCTCTTGTCTTCTCTGGGTATAAATTTAGTGATAGTATAGGATGCTTGCATTCCAGGTTGCTTGCATTCTTTGTTTGCTTAGCATAATATTCTGCTAAGTATAATAATATTCTGAGAAGTATGAAACTGCAGTTTGACATTGAATGGATATAACATCAAACTCTCCTCTCTTCCACAGGTATATATCTCTGATTGCTGAATCATTTTTCACCCATCTACTGTGTCTTTAAATCCAGTCTCACTCTCTGCAATGGTATATATCTGTTAATTGCCCTAGTATTGCATGTGTCTGTTTCTTTCTGTAACATTTGACCTTTTTCTGTCCTACCTGATTTAATGTTCATCTCTGCCCCTCAATGAGTTTCTTTTTCTCTGTTCAGAACTTGATCCACATGTGTTAAGTGTCCTAGATTAATTGTTTTATGAGCTAAATGAGGGCCTGGTCTCTTGTCTTCTCTGGGTATAAATTTAGTGATAGTATAGGATGCTTGCATTCCAGGTTGCTTGCATTCTTTGTTTGCTTAGCATAATATTCTGCTAAGTATAATAATATTCTGAGAAGTATGAAACTGCAGTTTGACATTGAATGGATATAACATCAAACTCTCCTCTCTTCCACAGGTATATATCTCTGATTGCTGAATCATTTTTCACCCATCTACTGTGTCTTTAAATCCAGTCTCACTCTCTGCAATGGTATATATCTGTTAATTGCCCTAGTATTGCATGTGTCTGTTTCTTTCTGTAACATTTGACCTTTTTCTGTCCTACCTGATTTAATGTTCATCTCTGCCCCTCAATGAGTTTCTTTTTCTCTGTTCAGAACTTGATCCACATGTGTTAAGTGTCCTAGATTAATTGTTTTATGAGCTAAATGAGGGCCTGGTCTCTTGTCTTCTCTGGGTATAAATTTAGTGATAGTATAGGATGCTTGCATTCCAGGTTGCTTGCATTCTTTGTTTGCTTAGCATAATATTCTGCTAAGTATAATAATATTCTGAGAAGTATGAAACTGCAGTTTGACATTGAATGGATATAACATCAAACTCTCCTCTCTTCCACAGGTATATATCTCTGATTGCTGAATCATTTTTCACCCATCTACTGTGTCTTTAAATCCAGTCTCACTCTCTGCAATGGTATATATCTGTTAATTGCCCTAGTATTGCATGTGTCTGTTTCTTTCTGTAACATTTGACCTTTTTCTGTCCTACCTGATTTAATGTTCATCTCTGCCCCTCAATGAGTTTCTTTTTCTCTGTTCAGAACTTGATCCACATGTGTTAAGTGTCCTAGATTAATTGTTTTATGAGCTAAGTGAGGGCCTGGTCTCTTGTCTTCTCTGGGTATAAATTTAGTGATAGTATAGGATGCTTGCATTCCAGGTTGCTTGCATTCTTTGTTTGCTTAGCATAATATTCTGCTAAGTATAATAATATTCTGAGAAGTATGAAACTGCAGTTTGACATTGAATGGATATAACATCAAACTCTCCTCTCTTCCACAGGTATATATCTCTGATTGCTGAATCATTTTTCACCCATCTACTGTGTCTTTAAATCCAGTCTCACTCTCTGCAATGGTATATATCTGTTAATTGCCCTAGTATTGCATGTGTCTGTTTCTTTCTGTAACATTTGACCTTTTTCTGTCCTACCTGATTTAATGTTCATCTCTGCCCCTCAATGAGTTTCTTTTTCTCTGTTCAGAACTTGATCCACATGTGTTAAGTGTCCTAGATTAATTGTTTTATGAGCTAAATGAGGGCCTGGTCTCTTGTCTTCTCTGGGTATAAATTTAGTGATAGTATAGGATGCTTGCATTCCAGGTTGCTTGCATTCTTTGTTTGCTTAGCATAATATTCTGCTAAGTATAATAATATTCTGAGAAGTATGAAACTGCAGTTTGACATTGAATGGATATAACATCAAACTCTCCTCTCTTCCACAGGTATATATCTCTGATTGCTGAATCATTTTTCACCCATCTACTGTGTCTTTAAATCCAGTCTCACTCTCTGCAATGGTATATATCTGTTAATTGCCCTAGTATTGCATGTGTCTGTTTCTTTCTGTAACATTTGACCTTTTTCTGTCCTACCTGATTTAATGTTCATCTCTGCCCCTCAATGAGTTTCTTTTTCTCTGTTCAGAACTTGATCCACATGTGTTAAGTGTCCTAGATTAATTGTTTTATGAGCTAAATGAGGGCCTGGTCTCTTGTCTTCTCTGGGTATAAATTTAGTGATAGTATAGGATGCTTGCATTCCAGGTTGCTTGCATTCTTTGTTTGCTTAGCATAATATTCTGCTAAGTATAATAATATTCTGAGAAGTATGAAACTGCAGTTTGACATTGAATGGATATAACATCAAACTCTCCTCTCTTCCACAGGTATATATCTCTGATTGCTGAATCATTTTTCACCCATCTACTGTGTCTTTAAATCCAGTCTCACTCTCTGCAATGGTATATATCTGTTAATTGCCCTAGTATTGCATGTGTCTGTTTCTTTCTGTAACATTTGACCTTTTTCTGTCCTACCTGATTTAATGTTCATCTCTGCCCCTCAATGAGTTTCTTTTTCTCTGTTCAGAACTTGATCCACATGTGTTAAGTGTCCTAGATTAATTGTTTTATGAGCTAAATGAGGGCCTGGTCTCTTGTCTTCTCTGGGTATAAATTTAGTGATAGTATAGGATGCTTGCATTCCAGGTTGCTTGCATTCTTTGTTTGCTTAGCATAATATTCTGCTAAGTATAATAATATTCTGAGAAGTATGAAACTGCAGTTTGACATTGAATGGATATAACATCAAACTCTCCTCTCTTCCACAGGTATATATCTCTGATTGCTGAATCATTTTTCACCCATCTACTGTGTCTTTAAATCCAGTCTCACTCTCTGCAATGGTATATATCTGTTAATTGCCCTAGTATTGCATGTGTCTGTTTCTTTCTGTAACATTTGACCTTTTTCTGTCCTACCTGATTTAATGTTCATCTCTGCCCCTCAATGAGTTTCTTTTTCTCTGTTCAGAACTTGATCCACATGTGTTAAGTGTCCTAGATTAATTGTTTTATGAGCTAAATGAGGGCCTGGTCTCTTGTCTTCTCTGGGTATAAATTTAGTGATAGTATAGGATGCTTGCATTCCAGGTTGCTTGCATTCTTTGTTTGCTTAGCATAATATTCTGCTAAGTATAATAATATTCTGAGAAGTATGAAACTGCAGTTTGACATTGAATGGATATAACATCAAACTCTCCTCTCTTCCACAGGTATATATCTCTGATTGCTGAATCATTTTTCACCCATCTACTGTGTCTTTAAATCCAGTCTCACTCTCTGCAATGGTATATATCTCTGATTGCTGAATCATTTTTCACCCATCTACTGTGTCTTTAAATCCAGTCTCACTCTCTGCAATGGTATATATCTCTGATTGCTGAATCATTTTTCACCCATCTACTGTGTCTTTAAATCCAGTCTCACTCTCTGCAATGGTATATATCTCTGATTGCTGAATCATTTTTCACCCATCTACTGTGTCTTTAAATCCAGTCTCACTCTCTGCAATGGTATATATCTCTGATTGCTGAATCATTTTTCACCCATCTACTGTGTCTTTAAATCCAGTCTCACTCTCTGCAATGGTATATATCTGTTAATTGCCCTAGTATTGCATGTGTCTGTTTCTTTCTGTAACATTTGACCTTTTTCTGTCCTACCTGATTTAATGTTCATCTCTGCCCCTCAATGAGTTTCTTTTTCTCTGTTCAGAACTTGATCCACATGTGTTAAGTGTCCTAGATTAATTGTTTTATGAGCTAAATGAGGGCCTGGTCTCTTGTCTTCTCTGGGTATAAATTTAGTGATAGTATAGGATGCTTGCATTCCAGGTTGCTTGCATTCTTTGTTTGCTTAGCATAATATTCTGCTAAGTATAATAATATTCTGAGAAGTATGAAACTGCAGTTTGACATTGAATGGATATAACATCAAACTCTCCTCTCTTCCACAGGTATATATCTCTGATTGCTGAATCATTTTTCACCCATCTACTGTGTCTTTAAATCCAGTCTCACTCTCTGCAATGGTATATATCTGTTAATTGCCCTAGTATTGCATGTGTCTGTTTCTTTCTGTAACATTTGACCTTTTTCTGTCCTACCTGATTTAATGTTCATCTCTGCCCCTCAATGAGTTTCTTTTTCTCTGTTCAGAACTTGATCCACATGTGTTAAGTGTCCTAGATTAATTGTTTTATGAGCTAAATGAGGGCCTGGTCTCTTGTCTTCTCTGGGTATAAATTTAGTGATAGTATAGGATGCTTGCATTCCAGGTTGCTTGCATTCTTTGTTTGCTTAGCATAATATTCTGCTAAGTATAATAATATTCTGAGAAGTATGAAACTGCAGTTTGACATTGAATGGATATAACATCAAACTCTCCTCTCTTCCACAGGTATATATCTCTGATTGCTGAATCATTTTTCACCCATCTACTGTGTCTTTAAATCCAGTCTCACTCTCTGCAATGGTATATATCTGTTAATTGCCCTAGTATTGCATGTGTCTGTTTCTTTCTGTAACATTTGACCTTTTTCTGTCCTACCTGATTTAATGTTCATCTCTGCCCCTCAATGAGTTTCTTTTTCTCTGTTCAGAACTTGATCCACATGTGTTAAGTGTCCTAGATTAATTGTTTTATGAGCTAAATGAGGGCCTGGTCTCTTGTCTTCTCTGGGTATAAATTTAGTGATAGTATAGGATGCTTGCATTCCAGGTTGCTTGCATTCTTTGTTTGCTTAGCATAATATTCTGCTAAGTATAATAATATTCTGAGAAGTATGAAACTGCAGTTTGACATTGAATGGATATAACATCAAACTCTCCTCTCTTCCACAGGTATATATCTCTGATTGCTGAATCATTTTTCACCCATCTACTGTGTCTTTAAATCCAGTCTCACTCTCTGCAATGGTATATATCTGTTAATTGCCCTAGTATTGCATGTGTCTGTTTCTTTCTGTAACATTTGACCTTTTTCTGTCCTACCTGATTTAATGTTCATCTCTGCCCCTCAATGAGTTTCTTTTTCTCTGTTCAGAACTTGATCCACATGTGTTAAGTGTCCTAGATTAATTGTTTTATGAGCTAAATGAGGGCCTGGTCTCTTGTCTTCTCTGGGTATAAATTTAGTGATAGTATAGGATGCTTGCATTCCAGGTTGCTTGCATTCTTTGTTTGCTTAGCATAATATTCTGCTAAGTATAATAATATTCTGAGAAGTATGAAACTGCAGTTTGACATTGAATGGATATAACATCAAACTCTCCTCTCTTCCACAGGTATATATCTCTGATTGCTGAATCATTTTTCACCCATCTACTGTGTCTTTAAATCCAGTCTCACTCTCTGCAATGGTATATATCTGTTAATTGCCCTAGTATTGCATGTGTCTGTTTCTTTCTGTAACATTTGACCTTTTTCTGTCCTACCTGATTTAATGTTCATCTCTGCCCCTCAATGAGTTTCTTTTTCTCTGTTCAGAACTTGATCCACATGTGTTAAGTGTCCTAGATTAATTGTTTTATGAGCTAAATGAGGGCCTGGTCTCTTGTCTTCTCTGGGTATAAATTTAGTGATAGTATAGGATGCTTGCATTCCAGGTTGCTTGCATTCTTTGTTTGCTTAGCATAATATTCTGCTAAGTATAATAATATTCTGAGAAGTATGAAACTGCAGTTTGACATTGAATGGATATAACATCAAACTCTCCTCTCTTCCACAGGTATATATCTCTGATTGCTGAATCATTTTTCACCCATCTACTGTGTCTTTAAATCCAGTCTCACTCTCTGCAATGGTATATATCTGTTAATTGCCCTAGTATTGCATGTGTCTGTTTCTTTCTGTAACATTTGACCTTTTTCTGTCCTACCTGATTTAATGTTCATCTCTGCCCCTCAATGAGTTTCTTTTTCTCTGTTCAGAACTTGATCCACATGTGTTAAGTGTCCTAGATTAATTGTTTTATGAGCTAAATGAGGGCCTGGTCTCTTGTCTTCTCTGGGTATAAATTTAGTGATAGTATAGGATGCTTGCATTCCAGGTTGCTTGCATTCTTTGTTTGCTTAGCATAATATTCTGCTAAGTATAATAATATTCTGAGAAGTATGAAACTGCAGTTTGACATTGCAGTTAGACAGGGCAGGAGGCAGGTAAGATGGCAGAGAAAAATGAACAATTATGTTTGTCTCAAAATGTTTTCCATTTTCTCTCTGTTTGCTATGGTTGTTTTACTTGCCCACCGTCCATCTATTCCACCAGTACCAACTATCCATATCAATGCCTCCCTTCTTCACTCACCTTTCTTTACCACTCACACACTCTATACGTTATGTAACCAGACTAACTTATCACAGTCTTCTGCTGTGAAGCAAGAAATAACTTCTTATAAATCTCTGCAGCATCTTTTGTCTCTTTTCTTTCTCCTTCTGCTTGCTGCAGGGGACATCTCTCCTAACCCAGGCCCACCTTCTGCTTATTCTAACACTTCACACAGAAACCCTGCTAACCTTATAAAGATTCAGTGTATCCCCTCTTCTCCTTCTCCACCCGTAACCCCTTTTAAATGTGCCCTATGGAACGCCCGCTCTGTGTGTAATAAACTAGAATCCGTTCATGACCTCTTTCTTTCTAAGTCTTTGGACATGCTTGCCATTACGGAAACATGGATCCAGCAGGATGACTCTGCCTCCGCTGCAGCATTGTCTTATGGCGGTTTACACTTTTCGCACTGTTCCAGACCTGAGAATAGGCAGGGAGGTGGGGTAGGCATACTCCTCTCTCCACGATGCACTTTCCAGGTCATTCCTCCTGTACCTTCTCTTACTTTCCCATCTTTTGAGGTCCACACCCTCAGACTTTTCCGCCCATTCTCTCTTCGTGTGGCTGTAGTATACCGTCCTCCTGGCTCACCCTATCAGTTTCTTGACCACTTTGCCTCTTGGCTCTCTCACTTTTTATCCTGTGACATTCCAACCATCATCATGGGAGACTTCAACATCCCCATTAACACTCCCATTTCCCCTCCGGCCTCTCAGCTCTTAGCACTAACTACTTCTCTCGGTCTTTCACAACTGTGCGATTCCCCCACTCATAGTGAGGGAAACATCCTCGATTTGGTCTTCTCTCGACCATCTTCAATATCTGATTTTACCAATTCCTCCTTTCCACTTTCAGACCATAATCTCCTTTCTTTTACTTTCAATAATCCTTCTCATTCTCAGAAGCCTTCTACCCAATACTCATACCGGAACCCACGTGCAATAGATACTCACCAACTCACAGAAAACTTACAGACTGCACTGTCCCCCATCTCCTCTTTCACCTGTCCAAACCTGGCTACTAACCACTATAATCACACTGTCAGAAGCGCCCTAGATGAGATGGCACCACTCACTATCCGAAATTTTCAACACACACGCAGGCAACCTTGGCACACTGAACAAACTCGTTTCCTTCGGCAGTGCTCCAGGATTGCTGAACGTCTGTGGAGAAAATCGCGCATGTCTGCAGACTTTCTACACTTCAAATTTATGCTAAAAACGTATAACTCTGCCCTTCACCTCGCTAAACAGGTCTATTTTACTAATCTCGTATCCTCTCTCTCTAACAACCCCAAAAGGCTCTTTGATACCCTTCACTCCTTACTAACACCAAAGGTGCAGCCACCGGTCACAGACCTTGGGGCTGAAGATCTGGCCGCCTATTTTAAGGATAAAATTGATTGTATCCGCCAGGAAATAATTGCTCAATCCACTCACCCATCCAATCCCCTTCCCTCCCATACCTTATCTTGTTCACTCTCTTCCTTTGAGCCAGTCACAGAGGAAGAAGTGTCTAGGCTCCTTTCCTCTGCTCGCCCCACTACCTGCATCAGTGACCCCATCCCCTCACATCTGGTACAGTCTCTCTCCCCAGCAGTCACTTCTCACCTCACTAAAATTTTCAATCTCTCTCTCTCTTCTGGGGTCGTCCCCTCTTCTTTCAAGCATGCTATTGTTACCCCTTTACTAAAGAAACCTTCCCTGGACCCATCCAATGCTACGAACTACCGACCAGTTTCTAACCTCCCTTTCATCTCCAAACTCCTGGAACGCTTGGTCTATTCTCGACTAACCCGCTATCTCTCAGCTAACTCCCTCCTTGACCCCCTGCAATCTGGTTTCCGCTCTATGTATTCCACTGAAACTGCTCTTTCTAAAGTCTCCAATGATCTCCTCACTGCAAAATCCAAAGGTGACTATTCTCTCCTTATTCTCCTGGATCTATCGGCAGCGTTCGATACTGTGGACCACCAGCTCCTCCTTAGGATGCTTCACTCCATTGGCCTAAAGGACACTGCACTCTCTTGGTTTTCTTCCTATCTCTCTGACCGCACTTTCAGTGTCTCTTTTTCTGGATCTTTCTCTTCTCATCTTCCTCTCAGTGTCGGGGTTCCTCAGGGCTCAGTCCTAGGTCCTCTCCTCTTCTCTCTCTATACTGCCCCCATTGGACAAACCATCAGCAGATTTGGTTTCCAGTATCATCTTTATGCTGATGACACCCAGCTATATACTTCTGCACGTGACATCACCCCTGCCTTAATCCAGAACACTCGTGATTGTCTCTCTGCTGTCTCTAACATCATGTCCTCTCTCTTCTTGAAACTTAATCTTTCTAAGACTGAACTTCTTGTCTTTCCACCATCTAATAACCAAACCACCCCTGACCTCTCCATCTCGGTCTGTGGGATCACTATAGCACCGAGGCAGCATGCCCGCTGTCTTGGGGTTGTGCTGGACTCTGACCTTTCCTTTTCACCTTATATTCAATCTCTTGCTCGCTCTTGCCGTATGCATCTCAGAAACATCTCCAGAATCCGGCCGTTTCTGACATTTGAAACTTCTAAAATGCTAATTGTTGCACTTATTCACTCTCGACTAGACTACTGTAACTCCCTACTAATTGGTCTTCCACTCTCTAAACTCTCTCCTCTTCAATCTATTCTTAATGCAGCAGCCAGGCTCGTCTTTCAGGCCAAACGCTACACAGATGCCTCCAGTTTGTGCCAATCACTGCACTGGCTACCTGTCTCCTTCCGTATTCACTTTAAAATAATAACCCTCATCCACAAAGCTCTGAATAATGCTGCACCTCCCTATCTCTCTTCTCTCATCTCAGTCTATCGCCCTTCCCGTGCTCTTCGATCTGCCAGTGACAATAGATTAATCTCTACCTTAATTCGAACCTCCCATGCACGTATCCAGGACTTCGCCCGAGTTGCACCAATTCTCTGGAATGCCCTTCCCCAGACTCTGAGACTAATACCCACCCTCCAAAGCTTCAAACGTGCTCTTAAAACCCATCTCTTTAGGCAAGCCTATAACACTCATTAACTGCATGAAATGTCAACTCTCCCTTTACTAATCCATCCTATGTCCTATCTCCCATCTGTTATCTGGCAAACAACTGATATATACCAAGCTCCAGGCTTCTCTGCAGTCTTTTTCACCTAGGACCCTGTAAATAAGATGGCGACTGATGGCTGGTTCAAGCAGCAACATCGTTGTTTAGTAAATTATTTATTAAATTATTTTATATTGTTCCCTTATAAAGAATGGCTGGACCATTTTACAACCTCTTGTGTCACCCCCTCATCCTCATAGTCTGTAAGCTCTTGTGAGCAGGGCCCTCACTCCTATTGTTCCATATGACTGTTTGTTCTTTGTAATGTAATATAGTTGTATATGTCCCCTATGATTTGTAAAGCGCTACGGAATTTGATGGCGCTATATAAATAAAGATTATTATTATTATTATTATTATTATTTGTGGGTGAAATTATAAAGGGCAGATGTTATGTAATTATTGCGGACCCTGTATGGCCACACTGGCATGGGCCTAACTGTGACTTTAATAACACTCATGTTAATGGATGCAAAAATCTACATAAAGTTCACTTTTACTTACAACTCTATATGTGAATCGATCAGTGGTTCTCAACCTTTCTAATGCTGTGACCCCGCAATACAGTTCCTCATGTTGCGGTGACCCCAAACTATGTACAAGAATATTGTATTTGTGCCAAAAAATGCAATAAAATCGTGGCTCCGATGGCTTTAGGCGACCCCTGTGTTTTGGTCGTCTGACACCCACCGGGGTCGCGACCCACAGGTTGAGAACCGCTGGAATAGATTGATTTATAAGTAATTCTATTAAATATCAGTGTAGCTTCACTAAACCCGTATGCATAATAAGAGAAAGCAATGGATTACTTAACAGGTCACAAAAATGAAGCACATCTTTAAAAAATAAAAAAATAAATTGTTGTCTCTTGTAAGGGATGAGCGGATCCGTTCGGTTCATGTACCTGAACCCTCAGTGTTCGGGTCTGCTCATCCCTAGTGAGGAAACACTGCAGCCTCATCCTCCTCAGTTCAAGCAGATTGCACTTTAAAGGGAACCTACCACCACAATTCTACCTATAAAGGTAGAACGGATGGTAGGTGGATGTGTGGGACGTGATGATAGCCCTTTTTAGAGCTAATCCTCATGTCCCCGCTATCTTTTAAAAATCTTTAATACCCTAATATGTAAACTTTCTAAAGCGGCTACTCGGGCGTGGAGTAGCGGGACAGGAGGCTACAGGTCGTGGCTACTCGTCCGAGAAGCACGCTTCGGAGTAGTGGCCACGCAGCCATGGGTCAGCCGTTCTGCACATGTGCAGAAAGCCAGCTTCTTGGACAAGGGCACTCAGCTACGAGGAGCTGCACGCCAAAGATGTCAGGGTAGGAGGAGAAAAGATGCTACTGGGACGTGGAGTAGCCGCGAAGTGTAGCTTCATGTCTGGCTACTCTACGCCCCAATAGCCACTTTAGAAATTTACATATTAGGGTAT
The DNA here is from genome assembly GCF_040894005.1 of Engystomops pustulosus. Lineage (NCBI taxonomy): Eukaryota > Metazoa > Chordata > Amphibia > Anura > Leptodactylidae > Engystomops > Engystomops pustulosus. The sequence continues at coordinate 68,968,162 of NC_092414.1, forward strand.
TAAAGATTTTAAAAAGATAGCGGGGACATGAGGATTAGCTCTAAAAAGGTCTGATGGGGGCGTGCTGGGGGTGTGTCGACCGGCACCCTTATGAATAAGGCCGACCCCCCAGACACAAGATACAAGAATCCGACCTCTTAGTTAGTAAGAGGTCGGATCGGTTTAAATCAATTTAATACACATAAATTTTTTTAAAAACTGGCTGGGGAGAAAGGGGCTGGGAAGAGGATTATGGGGGGGCACATTTGGTGGGGGTCATTTTCTGGGTGACAGGTCCTGTTTAAATAGGAACCTTTTGTGTAGAGCAAATCCACCTCATATATTACTGTGCAGATAATGACTTACTAATCAAAGTCATGTGTGAGGACAAAAGGTCATGAGCTAACATTTGGACAATGCAGCAGATGTAAGCTATTGGGAGCATCAAGTATAATATAATATATTTCATGCCAAGTTCTCAGGGAACATATAGAGCATTTGTAGTCTGTCCAGTTAAGTTTATCCAAAAACATATTTCATAAAACTGGCAATTCTAGTGTATATGAGGAACGTAGTGTGCTATATTCAAGGGGAGTATAAAAGCTCCTAAAATACCAACTCCAAAGACATATGTTTCTTATTTAACAGTGATCTTTCATTTTTGTGAAAATTCTGTTTTTGAGGTATTTTTATGCAGTTGAAATTCTTGGTTCATCACTTTGTCTCTTTTTGTATGGGAATATCAATTATGTAAAGGGAAGTGCTAGGTTGTATAGGCAGTGCAGACAAAAAGGTGTAGAACAGTGGTTCTCAACCTTTCTAATGCTGTGACCCCCCAATACAGTTCCTCATGCTGTGGTGACCCCAAACCATGCAACTCGCAGTAAAAACACAGTAAAATTGCAGCTCCGATGACGTTAGGCGACCCACGGTTTTGGTCGTTCGACCCCCGCTGGGGTCCCGACCCACAGGTTGAGAACCACTGGTGTAGAAGAAGGAACGGCTTCGAGCCAATGCACCAAGAGCCTCATATGAATAAAGATAAAGACAGTGGGCAAACCTGTCTGGGAACAAAACTCTTCTAGATGCTCATGCCAACTAATCAAAGCTCAGTTTCCATTTTATGAACTGCTGTGGAATAATGAAAGCTGAGCTCTGATTGGTTTCGATAAGCAACCAGAACAGTTTTGCTGTCAGACACTTTGATAAATGTCCCACAATATTTTCTCAACAATCTGAGATCCCAATACCACCTCAATGTACTCCACATGTGCATTAAAGTTCATCTACCATCAGATATACTTACCTGCTCGCACTTTTGCAAAGTCAATTGTCCTGTTTTTCTTATGTAATTGAATGGTCTGATACTTTAAAAAAAAAAAAAACACTTTTCAAAAATATGGAAATATGCCAGAGCCGCTCCGATTATATCACCAGAGTGCCTCTTGGCTCCCACCGTCTGATAACATATGTATGCCCCCATTTTAGCTTGATTTCGCCCACTGATCTGCAGACAGCGGTAACATCACCATCGCCGGGCGGGATCCGGCTAAAATTAAGAGAGTAAATCTGATGGTAATGTCCTTTAAATGCAAAAAAAAGTCTATTTTTCCTGCTGTTTCATCAAACCTCTATATGATAACATATGATAAATGGTTATCAACGGGAGCAATAAACATACAAAGATAAATCTCAGAATTATGATAAAAAGGCCATGTTAATGCTATAGGAAAAAGTATGTAGGAAGACGCCCAAATTACTCATAGGCCATACTGATTAATATAAAGATAAGGATCTCAATGTTAGACACAGTATACAACTAAAAAGTAACTAAATTACTACCCCATCTGCCACAATAAAATCATAAAGAGTATCAGGGGATTGATTAATTTGGAATATATCCTGAAAGATATTCATTCAAATAAAATAGTTGTATGATAAAAAAGGTATCAATTTACATTTACTGTATATTTATATTTAGTGTAGGCCTTTTATTGCTTCAGTAATGCTTTTTAATTTGCTCTCCAGAATGTCCCCAGTATACATATCGTAAAAAAATGCGGAAGCTGAGAAACATCATGTCATATATGACGTAGGGATTAGACTGCTGAAGATCAAAGAAGTAGTTAAGAAAGCTTGTATTAGGTGAAATGAAATATGACTTGGTATTTCCTTTATCTGCCATTTTAGAGGTCTAAGGTTAACTACAAAAATGCCTAAAGACACTGTTTAAAAGTAACAGAATGTACAGAACATTCTCATCCACTGGTCCTTGACAATCATGTGCTACCATTTAGCTTGATTCATACAAAGCATGTGATAAATATGTTTTATAATATCAACTTGTCAAAATGCTTAAGTATTAGATCTATAAATAAGGAAGCTCTCCCAAGCATGTTTCTAAGGTGCCCATACACATCAGATAAATATTGACTAATAAGTGCCCATACAAATCAGAGAACAGTTATCTTAAAGTGACACTTTAAGATAAATGAGTTGAGAAGAATCACTTTTAGAGGCTGAAGAGTGACACCCTTATCTTGGGATCTATAACAGCTAGAACCAAGATTATGGTTTGTGAGTTTTAGAACCAGAGCAATAGGCAGAGAAAAATATAGTGTGAAATGTGATCAGCAGATACAAATCCATTTTCTGACTATGTCTTTAAAGGCACCACTATGCCATCTACTAAGGTAGATCCAGTGGCACGTTCCTGTAATGTATTCTAGTCTTATCCTTCTTTTATTAAAACTTTTTGTGCCCCGGATCCTCAGAAACTTTTATGCAAATTTTCTCAAGAGGCTACTGAGGCGTGGAGTAGCCACGCCGTGTAGCGGGGGCTATGACTACTCCACGCCCCAGTAGCCTCTTTCGATCCCTCCTACACTCCTGTCTTCAGTGTGCAGCCTGCCGCAGCTGTGTGCACTCATCTGATATCCTGGAGTACTGCGTATGCGCAGTAGCTCCGCCTTCTCAGATGAGGTTGTGCAGAGGCAGCCGCTCCTGTCCGACAACATCTCCTGATACAGCATTGAAACTAATGCTGTATCACACTTGCGGCAATGGATGGATGGGTGTCCTTTAACAGTGGTAATCTACTGCAGTGTTCCAACCAGTGACTCAAGAAGCCATATGGCCTACTTGGGCTCCTCAGTTATTGCCAGCTTCAAATCCAGGGGAGGGGTGATATCATTACTATACATTAAAAACTATATCACTGGTAGTTTACATTAGCTTAAGAGCAATATCTTATCATGGCCATATAATTAACAAGTGTTTGACCTTTTAATATTTCGTGAATCTCAGAATCACCTGTCTTATTTGAAGGTCTTAACAACATGCAGGTAAGTAACAGGAAGGAAACTAATATGCTGAATATTTAGGATAGACTACTGGGTAGAAATTTCACACACATATTTTACTGGAAGAATACTAACAACTTGTGATGCTATGCAACGGTCATTAAACTTTAACCAATACCTAAATTCCAGCTTTACTAGAACATGTCCTGTAAGTGTATAAATAACCAAACTATTGCAAGCCACTTACCAGAAATACCATTAAATGAAAGCTTTCAAAAACAATAGTATTCATTTACTTATGTTTTGTCAGCTGTTGTCAAGGATCAGTGGGTCATGTGTAAGTTTGACATCCAAGAAGAGATGTAACAAGATCTATGTGTCTACTGCTTGGTCTATGGTTACGTCTTGAGCAACTCTCCATTTGGTCTTCTAAATTCACTATATTTCAGATACATATTATTAAAATAGAATATTAGTATGTAATTATTACTTGAATATTATATTAAGGTCTGCTTTTAGTGGTTGCTTACTGGTTATCATTGTAGCCTGTCCAGTGAACCCTTAACATAGTAAGAATTAGAAGGATTGAAGGACTTAGCTCAAGTTTTGAATCCCCAAGATCATCATGTCCCATCCCTGATTGTCACCATACCTGAGCAGTATTGGTTGATCATACTGGGGCATGATCTGTGTATATAAGACACAGTACCCTGATTCCTTGATTAAAATAACCAAAAATATTTTTTTGTATATTTCCCCCTATTTAAAAAAACTATTAAATTATCTTTAGAATGAAAGCAATTTTTATTATTATGTCAATGTACTGTATATCAGTGTTCACTTTTAGTAAGCATAGGTTACCATCCTCATAGAGTTTCTATCTGCTAAAATAGAACAATATTTCTTGCGAAAATTAATACCCTCCATTTGTCAAAAGTTTTAAGAAATGCATGACATTGCAACCCACAGAATGACATATTACAAATACCATGAATTGATCAGCGGGCAGAAACATGTCATCCTCTTCTAGGTTGATCAGCCTGAAATAGAAAGAGTTAAACAACATTCTAATAAGATCAAGATGCCCAGTGGAGTTTTTAACTATCAGTATAGAGTTGAGGCCAGTTAATATGCCAGAATTGTGGTCAGTGTTTTCATCAGTATTTGGACTGCTTGAATTGCTCACGGTAAGACACGATGGGGCACATTTACTAAAGCCCCTGCGCCAGTTTTCTGTTGGACTTTGTTCTTTTATGTGCACCAAAACTGTCGAAGCATTACAGGGGGTGCCAGATTCATAAAGAATATGTGCCACAATTCCTGAATCTGCCGCTCCCTGCACACTTCACAGGTGCAGTTTGCACTGTTCTTGATAAATGTGCCCAGATGTGCACCAATGACAGTAAAGAAGACTTCCTGTACTGGACTTGGGCAGCAATAGAACCTGCTTTGAGTTTTGCAGCTTAGGCAGTCTTCTTATACACTGAGCCATGGACATCACAGCCGTGTGTGAACACATAGAAATACATGAGGCTGTGTGCTATCCACTACAACAACTGATAGCATGTAGTGGAACTGCTGCACTACTTTAGCTTAGCTCCCATTCAGACTGATGGACAATAGGCTGCAATAGTGTCCATTATATGACAATGACAATGATTATATGACAATGGGGCAGATTTATTAAGCTGTCTAAAAGTAAGAATGTTCTTAGGTGCCCATGGCAACCAATTACATCTCAGCTTTCATTTTACCAGTGCTCATGAATATTTTAAAGGGGAGCTGTGATTGTTTGCCATGGGCAACTGACAACATTCTTACTTTTAGACAGCTTGATAAATCTGATCCAATGTGTGCTTCTGGATCAGTGCCCTCTTCTTATGTCAGCAGATTAGCAGAGACCCGACAATTAGTTAGACACCTACTGATAACCAGTAAATAACCATTACCATTAATTTTCACTTTTGGACAACCCCCTTTTAGTAAATGGATAAAAGATTGCTGGTCTAATTGCCAACTTGACAGCTATAGCAGTCATTTAAAGAATATAGATTATAAAGGGGTTATATGATGAAGTACATATATAACGCATCCACAGGATAGATACTAAATACACTAAAATTTTGTGTGATCTTATGTTACAGGTTATATTTTTAACCTCTATTGTTTCTTTCTCCTATTTTCACTGGACATGAGAAATTATTCTGAATAACGTCCTTAATAGGTTTGTGAGTAACAGCTATACAAAGAGGTGATTGCAGGCTTTATTGTATGAGAAGGTTATGCTGACCCATGATAGGGTCTAGTGAGTCAAACCTGTTACACTTACAAGCTTTGATATTGAAGCCAAAAAGCAGAGTCAGCTGCTCTAGTCCATTGTACCATACTTTTCTCAGAACCGGAACCGTTCATGCAGAGTATGCAGGTATCTTCATAAAGACAGATATATTTCATGTTGAATATATATATATACAGTATATATATATACCATATTTTCTGGACTATAAGACGCACTTTTTAGCAAGAAAAAATCTTGCTAAACAGTGGCTGCGTCTTATAGACCGGAGGTCAGGAGGATCCAGCACTGCCAGACCCTCCTGACCGCTGTAATGGAGATTTGGTGATGTGTGTGTGTGTGTGCGCTGAGTGTGTATAGCTGATCTGGGTGTTTATGTGGATGGATGATGCAGTGCTGAGTGTGTAACTATGGATGATGCAGAGCTGTCTCTGTAACTATGGATGATGCAGAGCTGTCTGTGTAAATGTATGTATGTCTGTGTGTGCTGTGCTTTAGTGCGACCAACAGGGATATTTTAATTGATGTAAAATATATTTTTCCTTTTTTTGGAAGCCCAAATCTGTGGGGTGTCCTATAGTAAGAAGAGTTTTATAGTCCGAAATAGCAAACCGACATTGAAAAGTAAAGCAAACATACTAATTTATTCCAACTTGTGCCAAGCTACGTTTCGGCTTCTATGTCTTGGAGCCTTCACATTTTGTGTGATGACAAAATAAATAAATGGAAATGAATGTGGTCTTAAGATGACTCAATAAATATGATTTTATGTTGAGGTTTTAACTAAGTTGGTGTTAACTACACGTGAGTTGTAGTACAGGCGCATGAAGAATATATTGAAAATGTTAGTGACACATTGCCACAAATCACACCTAGATTTAAGCAGACTGTACCAGCCTTAAAGCCAATGTGAATTTCCACATCAGATTTGTTATTGTGCATTTCATCCTCATTCCACTGTGGCTCAAAGCCAAAATATGAGGATTGAAGTTAGTAGCTGTGTCAAAGTATGTCTGATTCTGTTATTATGCATGTGGTCAATGTGGTCTAGGGGAACAAATATTGCAAATAGGGTTCCTGGTAACGGGTAACAAACAAAACATATTCCAGCAGATAAACTACTATCAAGTATTGTAGGTAGGTTTTTACAGGAACATAATTGGGCATATTTACTACTGCTCTCTCAATGCTTAGTGTAACACCAAGAAATACCAACTGTTGGGAAAAACATTTTTGAGACATATACAGTGTACATCGTAAAAACTGGGGCTCAAGAATAAAAAAAACAAAAACATTTTTCGGGTGGTGATATAGGCAGAAATCTGGTACAGATTTTTTTTTTTAGAAAAGTGGGTGCGCCTATGTAGAGAATAAAACATGTCAGGTACTAAAAACCAAATGCAGGTTATGGCTGAAATATACTCCAGTGCGGGTGTAGTTCCAGCCTGTGAAGTGTTAATAATTCTGCCTTGTCGCACAGTAGTTGTGACGAATAGTAAAAAGAGTCAGTATATTGGTCCGTTGCTCCTGAGCATATAATTTACACTTCTATTACATGGGAACCCAAAAATATCTTATTTCCCCCTACTAGGAATGTACAAGTTAAGAGTAAGGCTACATTCACACGAACGTATGGAGGACGTATATACGGCCGACGTATATACGGCCGATATACGTCCCCCATACACTCCTATGGGCGCACGCCACCCTACGGGAGCGGTACGGTGCAGCACACGTGCGGCACCGTACCGTTCCGTACCCGGGAAAAAGATAGGACCTGTCCTATCTTTTCCCGTAATACGGGGCCGTGCGCCATAGGTTGCTATGGAGAGGGGCGGGGGTGAGCTGCGCTCACCTCCTCCTCCTCTCCCCGTACACTGCCGTTGCCCGCTACGGTACGGTACGAGCGGGCAACGGCAGTGTGAATATAGCCTAAAGCTTCTACAGTAATGGTTAGTATACATGGCCTGTTTGTGACCACTTGTCTTACCTAACGCAGTAAAACTGGTGGGGTGAGTACATGTTCACATGTTCTATTGTTGTCCTTGCTTGTGGCTTTTCAAGGAAAACAGACATTGTAGTGTTTACTACAATGACTAATGAGAACTTAATTTAACCCGTAGTACGGCACCACAGATCCTCCTTACCCCTTTTGCTGCCTTATCATTCACAGGTTCTGTAGCCAAATGAGCTGTAAAAATGAATCATCTCTGTTTATTGGTATTGTAATACCTGGAATCTAATCTTTGAAGAATTAGTCACATTTAAGTAAACTGATATAGACCATTACATGTATATTTTATAGACTAAAATGTCCTGCACCATATCAAATTTTACATTGTGGCAGGTGCCAGATATATATAGATTTTAGCAACACCATTATTAAAGAAACCTTCCCTGCACCCATCTAGTGCTGCTAACTACTGACCAGTCTCTTATCTCCCTTTCATCTCCAAACTCCTGGAACCCCAGACCTATTCTCAATTAACCTGTTTTCTCTCAGCTAAATCATTCCCTGACCCCTTACAATCTGGTTTGAGCTCTATACATTTCATTGAAACTACTCTTTCTAAAGTCAGCAATGATCGCATCACTGCTAAATCCAAACGGCACTATTCTCTCCTCTCGTTCTTCTGGATCCCTCGGCAGCGTTTGATACTGTGGACCACCAGCTCCTCCTCAGGATGCTTTTCTCCATTGGCCTGAAGGACATTGCACTCTCTTACTCCTCTTCCTATCTCTCTGACCGCACCTTTAGTGTCTCCTTCTCTGGAACTTTCTCTTCTCATCTTCCTCTCACTGTCAGGGTTCCTCAGGGCTCAGTTCTAGCTCCTCTTGTCTTTTCCCACTATACTGCCCTCATCAGACTAACCATCAGCAGATTTGGTTTCTGGTATCATCTCTATGCTGATGATACCCAGCTATATAAGTCTGAACGTAATATCACTCCTGTCTTACTGCAGAACACCAGTGACTGCCGTCTCTAAACTCATGCCCTCTCTCTTCTTGAAACGTAATCCCGCCAAAAAGGAACTTATTGTCTTTTCACCCTCTACTAACCGACCTAACATTGATCTCTCTATTTCTGTCTGATATCATCATAACCCATAGGAAGCAGTCCCACTGTCTTGGGGTTGTGCTGGACTCCGACCTTTCTTTTGCACCTTAAAAACATATCCAGAATCCACCCCTTTATTACAATTGAAACCTCTTAAACACTAATTGTGGCTCTGATTCACTCCCGTCTAGACTACTGCAACTCCCTACTAATCGGTCTTCCACTTAATCTCTCTTAAACTCTCTCCTCTACAATCCACTCACAATGCAGCAGCCAGACTCGTCTTTTAAACCAAACACTACAAGGATTCCCCCAGTCTGTGCCAATCATTGCACTGGTTGCCCACCCTATCATCCAAAATTTGATCTTCAATCCACCATTGATATTAGATTATTCTCTTCCTTAATTCAAACCTCCAACTCACGTCTCCAGGACTTCTCCAGAGCTGCACCAATTCCCTGGAATGCCCTACAGAGGTCTATCACACAAATACTCCCAAAGCTTTAAACATGCTCTTAAAACCCATTTATTTAGGCAGGCCTATCACACTTGCTAACTGCTTGCAACTTTAACTCTTTATTAACCAATTGTGAATACTCCCCCTGTCTGTTATCCGGGAAATGCTTCTCCTGCAGTCCCACTGAGTTTATATATAACATGGCGGTTGATGGCTGGTTCAAGCAGCTGCACTTTTATTTATTAAATAATTTTTATTCCATTCCCTTATAAAAATGGCTGGACCATTATAAAGTCCTTATACTTGTTGTGTCACTCTTTCATGCTCATAGACTGTAAGCTCTTGCAAGCCCTCACTCCTATTGTTTCATATGACTCTTTAATGTCTTATTTTATTTGTATATGTTCCTCGGATTCTTTAAAGCTCTGCAAAAATGGGGCTATATAAATAAAGATTATTATTATTTAAACCTTTTTTTACCAATACAGGAGGTCCCCGACTTAAGGACAGATGACCCTGGTTACAGACAGACCTCTCTGCCCACTGTGAACACTGGTGAAACTCTCTGGATGCTTTACTTTAGTCCAAGGCTGCAATGATCGGCTGTAAGGTATCTGTACTGAAGTTTTATTGATAATCCTTGTTCCCAAGACAGCACAACATTTTGAAAATCCAATGGTCACCGGGATGAAAAAAACTTTGTCTGGAGTTACAATTATATAATATACCAGTTCCAACTTATATACAAATTCAACTTAAATACAAACCTAAAGAACATATCTTGTTCATAACCTGAGGACTGCCTGTATTAAAATAGTAAAATTACAGAAAAGAATAACCAGAATCAGGCTTTATTGTAAACCATAATGCTAGAGAGGGGTAAAATTGTTAAAATAATTAATAAAGAACTTGTTATTCACAACCAAGTAACAACCTCCACCTCAGACCCTGATATTGGAATCGGTGACTTCTTTTGGTTACACATACAGCAGACCAAGTTTGAAGTAAATCTACCACATCATTTAATTTAACCTCTACAAAGCAACACTAGTGCTAAGAAGAGGTAAAAAAGCTGAATGCTGGAATTTTTTTTTTGAAAGATAAAAGCCAGGTGTTCCTTTAAAAAAAAAAGAAAAAGACTTTAATGTTTATGTAAATTAAACTAAAGGCCTCCAGGCTGCCCCCCAGAGTGCTTCTAACCCACTTTCTCAATCCCCACCCCTTTCCTGCTGGCTGCTTCAAGGCCAGCTGACATTATAGGGAAGGGGAGGCCAGATGAGGCAGTGGGCGGATTAGAAGTCCTGCTTGTAGCCTGAGCAGGGTGTGGTTCCAGTAATTCCCCCAGGAGCCCTTCAGGCTAATTTACATAAACATTAAAGTCTTTTTTTTTTTTAAATAGCCAGCTAATATCTTTCATAAAAGAATGCCAGTATTCCACTTTTTAAACCCCACAAAGCAGTGCTAGTGCTTTGCAGAAGTAAAATATGTGGTAGACTTCCTGTTAGTTACTTAGTGTCTTCTTAAAGGACTATTCCCACTAAGTTAGGCCCTATCCACTAATGGTGCAGACACCAATGCATGACTGTTCGGCTCCATTAATCTCTATTGAGCTGATAGAGATCGCCAAGTGCAGCGTTTGGCAATTTCGGTCAGATCCATAGATATTAATGGAGAAGAACGGTCATGTGCGGCCGTCTGGTTGATTAGTCTGACGAGGCGACAAGGGGTCCGACGGACCCTCATTTTCGCGATCTGTTGCGGATAGGGCCTGACTTTAGTTCGTGGGAAAACCATATTAAAGTGCATATCCTTCCTTTTGTTTTATTTACTTTCAAACAAGCTACAATTTATCTGCCCGACAGAACTGTCCTCACCTTGAAATTGTCCTCACCATGTTTGAAATTGTCCACTAGTCTGCAAATGATATTCCTTTAGAACAATATTTTATAAAACTTTTGGAAGGTCCACTAAAGAAGTATTCCTATATCATCCTTTTATGACTGAGATCTGAATACCTGCTTGTCTGAGAAGGCCAGGGGAGTTATGGGGCTAAATATACAGGCAAAGTGTGTCTCCTAGAAGAAATTTATGAATACTGTATTAAATTTAGACAGGATAAAACTAGACTAGACAGGAAGAAAGTGTGACAAATTTATCCCAACATTGCACTATATCATGTATGGTGCATCCTGTAGATATGTAAAAAAAACTTACAAGCTGCAAAAATAGTTGCATGCAGCCAATTAATTTGGAATATTTTATTTTTATTTTTTGTACACACTTTTTAATGTCTAGTGAGGAATATAACTTGTCAATAACACATGTACACCTGATTTTTAGTTTAAAAACCTTGTAAGCTTCCCCCAATTCATTTTTTGCTCAGAGCTTCTGCCAATAGATGTGACTCCCTTACATTAACCTATTCCATACATTACTTATCAAGTACAGCAAACCATAGCATACTGGTAATATATTATATGATAAAAACAACACTAACCTAATATAACAGTAACCACAGTCATGGCCATTAAAAAAATTGATTTCTCATGTTTTATGGTCCTTTCTTGTTCATGACATTATCCATTTCTAAATATTTGTTAATCTTTTTATAGCTACCTAGTGCATACTGTACATACATTTACTAATAGTATATGTCAGTGCAAGGAGCGCTATAGCTTTTCAAGTATATGCAGAAAAAGCCTGATTTCATGTTAAAGGAAACCTACCATTTCAAATGGTAGGTGTAAGCTGTAAACACTGAGCACCAGCTCAGGGTGAGCTGGTGCCGGTGCTTAGTTTCGTTAGTGTTGTAAAACGCGTTATCGCGGTTTTAACACTTTTTAAACTTTATAGCAGAAACTGCTTCGGCGCTGCGTGCCGCAGGCGTTGCGCGCGCACGGTCGCGCGCAGCGCCGAAGCAGCTTCTGCTATAAAGTTTAAAAAGAGTTAAAACCGCGATACCGCGGTTTTAACACTAACGAAACTAAGCACCGGCACCAGCTCACCCTGAGCTGGTGCTCGGTGTTTACAGCTTACACCTACCATTTGAAATGGTAGGTTTCCTTTAAGTTACACTAGATATTAAATGTTTGCTCCATGTATGGGTAGCCAGTTAGAAGGCACTAAAGTCACTTTAAAAATGTAATTTCTAGTAAAAGGGCTATGGTAAAAGAAGTCAATAAAATATTGTGAACTCCACTATGTCTTTCTATATGTATTGTTAGTGAGTATGGACATTTTTAACAGGGATCTCAAAAAATGGTTCTTGCTAAGGCAAGGCTTGTGGCTCATACATGGTTGTCCATTCGTTTTAGGTTCTGTCATGTAATGTACTCTATAATGTAATATTATATTTGTACATGTCCCCTATGATTTGTAATGTGCTGCAGAATTTTATGGCGCTATATAAATAAAGATTATTATAATATAACATTTTTCCTGTATACATATGGCCAGCAGCATCTTCTACCTAGCCACGACAAATGATCTCTTGGGGGTTCCTGAATCTGAATACACCGGGGTCATCTGATCAGTAGTATACCTTTCACTAAAATAAATTGTGTACAAGAAATTGTTCATGACCTTTATCATGTCATTGGAAAGATCATAAAGGGTTTTCTCTTCCCTATAGAGGCTTCTCTATGCTCTTCCCTATAAATCCAGGTGGTAAATGTCCAAATGACCAAACCATTGATACCATTGATCTATAAATTATCAGAGTGGATGGATATTATTGGAGAAACGGTACTCATAATGGCAGATATATCACAAGTGTCTGAGAGCCATGGTCGTTCACGGCAACCAATGTATGAGCAACTAGAACAGTTTTGCTCTCAGACACTAATGCTAAATCTCCTCCACAGTACTCAGAACTATACAGAAGTAATCTGTGTAAACTGTGTAAATTAGACACTATTAAGAAATTTAGCGTGTTCTGCGGTCTACATCCATTTACAAGCCTGATTTAAGAACACTTTAACTAAGTATCCTGAAGGACCTAGCATCAGCTATGTAAGGTACTTGTAATTAAATGGGGATTCCCTTGTGGGCAGTAACATTAATTTAATTCATCTTCTTCATGTAAATATTTCTTCAATTGTATGTTATTGAAAAAATTACCTGTGTGAAGATAATTTCCCATAAACTTAGCCATAGAAATGAGATGGCTGTCTTTGGATACAACCACCTCTGCACTCTGGCAGCAGTGGCTACACATGTACTGTTGAGCCCTGCCTGACCACCTGGATTTATTGCTGCTTATGAGGAAAGGAAACCTACTTAGATAATAATGGAACACAATCTGAGATTTACTGCCTTACATTAGAAAAGGCTGATTGATACATAACCAACAACATTGGAATTGAGATGTAAATGTTGGTTTTTAACACAACACTTCCTGCTCCCCTTACCTGTTTTTTTTTACTTTTCTTTAACCATCTTTTCTCTTTTCTTTAACCATCATTTTCCTTAAATGAGTATTCAAATAACACAGAGGTTAAAAAACATAAAAAACATCACAAGTCCTGGTACATATGTGCATTGTTTTCAATTCCTTCTGAATTCTGAATTTAACACCTTGAACCTGTCATCAGGAGCCATCTTTGTGACTCCCCCATGTCTCTATAGAGAATAGTGTGCACATTGCCAAAGGGTTTTTATAAGAAAAATGTCTTTTTTGAAAGAAAGATAAGTTAGATCAAAGTTTACCCTTCTGTATGTTGAGCTGTGTGCCTGGTCCCATGGGAGTAGCCAGTGAGGAGTGCCCCCCACCATTGGGAAACCGCTCTGTCATGCATCTATTTCAAATAAAAAAAACCTCCCATGTCCCCCGTATCTCCTTTCCCCACGTTGCTTCCCCTCTCAGGATATCATACATGTCTGCCTCACTCCTCACTGGCTGCTCCCATGGAACTAGGAACACCTATGCAAATACACAGGCAAGCTGCACATAATGGGGCTCATTTACTAAGGGTCCCGCCGACCACACTTTGGTCGAACATCCCGTTGATTTCCGTTTTGCGCCGCTGGGACAGGGATTTAAAAGGGGATTTTGGCGCAATCGTGCCGGCTTTCATGTGACACAAATCAGGGGGCCGGCCGTTGGACGATCCGACGGATTCAGACAAACCGTGGGATTTAACTTAAAAATTGTGTCGCAAGCCATGCACTTAAGTACACCAGGAAGAAGAAGGTGAACTCGGCGGACCTGAAGCAACAGATGCAGGATGTCGGGAAACGCTGCAGAGTTCCTCGTTGAACAGTCCGGATCGGGATCGCGCAGGGACCGGGTAAGTAAATGTGCCCCAGTGTATTTTGCACTGTTTTTAGTAAATGTGCCCCTCTGTGTTAAACATTTGACACTGCTTTTGCTACCCATAATGATAAAGTAAACAGAACTGAAAATAAAGTTGAATCTTGGCAGTCCCTAGGTACTAGTTCCATACAGCAGCATGTCCTAGCAGTGAGATCTGTCAATCTGAAACCAGTTGGCAGGACAATGCAAGTAAATTTTAATGTGCAGGACTCATAAAAGGATGCATATAAGTTTACAAACTGATTTTTTTTTTTAATTCCAGCCATGGAAAGGAACCATTTAGGGAAAAGGTAAACATATATATTTTTTTAAAATACGGTATTTATTTTGGGTGGGTTAAATGTTTTGGATTTTATAGAATAACAAATAAAAGTCATATTTTACCGAACCTTGCTAGATGCTATTTGGATCTTTTCTACAATTAACAATACTTATCGGCATCTTGTACTTTCAGGAAACCTACCGAACTATATTCAGCGTCAGCATTTTATTAATGGTTAATTGCAATAACTAAAGTTCACTAGAGTGTAAGACTTCATGACACATGCTTCATTAGAGCTTCCTATTGCACAACTGTGATCTGTTTAACAGGAAAAAAGTCCTAAACACTACTGCATAGATTGTAAGTTCTTGGAAGCCGGGTCCTTACTCCTGTTGTTTGATTTAGTTGATTCATTTGGGGACATTTATCATACGCAGGCGCTCATGCACATAGTCGCAGTGGATATAGTGGGATACACGCCCTCCGCTCAGCCTGACAGGCCCCTCCTCACGCAACCTTCACGCCCCACTGGCGTGAAGGTGGCCGAGTGGGCTACATAGTCACAAGTGCTAGCAATAGGCACAGAGGCCCTGATAAATATGCCCCATTGTCTCCATACATATCCCTTGATCTGTAAAACTGTGTGAAGCGCTTAAAGGGGTTATCCGGGTGTAAACATTTACTTATTGCCGGGCTGGGGCGGGCTATTTAAAAATAATAAACGTGTACTTACCTTGTCCGGCGCCACCGTCCGTCTCCTCAGTGCGCCAGTTTCTTTACAAGGGTGCACAGGGAGCTTCTTGCCGTCTGGAAGCTCCCATCTGACACCATCTCCTAGCGCTTACAAGGCTGAGAGATAGGGACGGATGGGAGGAGCCGGGCACATCGCGGTCCGGAAGCTCCCAGTGCGCAGCTTCTGTGCCCATGTAAACAAACAGGGGCACGGATCAAATGGACTGCGCCGTGGGACATCGGCGGCGCCGGAGGAGGTAAGTACAAGTTCATTATTTTTAAACAGCCCGCCCCAGCCCGGCCCTAAGTAATTTTTTATAACCGAATAACCCCTTTAATATCGGTATATACAGTCGTAGAGGTTAAGCCTCGCCTCTTTGACTTTTTAACATCGAAAAACCAATATATAAATGACAATTTATAATATGTAATTTTCACAAAACAATTTTATCTATTTTGCTTGCTGTATAATGTGCTACCTATGTCATAGGTTCCCTTTAAATGTGTATTGACTTTCAGATTGGATTGCACAAGAAGGTAATGCTTCTTTTTACCATTCATTAATCCAAATTTTATCTTTTGTACACTGTGTATTTAGTTTTTTCTAATTCCTTACAATTAGGCAGCAAACATGGCGAGTTAACAAACAGCCTGTGTTCATACATAAAAGAATAAGTACTTTTATCATTGCAGATAAGAAAGGACAATAAAATTTTGTTGTGCACTTTGCTGCCATAACAACAGTGAACATATTTCAAAACATTTTCCATTTATAAAAATAAAAAATAATATAAAGCTGTAAATACAAATTTGATTAAACTGTAACTTTGATTGTTCAAATGAATAACTTACCAAAAAATACACAAAAGGATAATCTACATGTATACAACATTTAAAAGGGTTATCCCTTGACAAACATTTCATTCCTATCCACAGGGTTTGTACTGCTGGGACCCCCAAGTAATCAATAGTCGGGAGTCTCCCATATCAGAGGTGTTTACCTTAAGCAAGGGTCACACATGCTCCAACAATTCATCAATAGTTAAGAGACTGATGGAGATAGCCAGGCGCTACACTCACTATCTCAGTGCCATAGACTGACCACCATTCCAATGAAACGCCCATTCTAGTGTCCGGCTGCTTATGGATCTTGTGTATATGAATAAATGTCTGTTGTGCGATAACATCTTAAGGATAATTACCATGTGTGGAAGATATCTTTAGAGCTTTAGATATCTGATGGGAAAACTTGCGACATTAAACCATCCAGGTCCTTATGAATTTGTGGTTTAGTGTCCCAAATAGCCTATTAATATTTCTATTAAAAAAAAAAACCAAACACACATGCCGTGGTCTGTAGCTCTCCCGTGTCAGAGTCATCCAGTGAAATAAGTGTCATATACCCGGCTTCACTGTGGATGTGTCCCAGGTCCTGCGCATACCCAATGAAGCCAGGCTGTAACAGCCTTAATTGAAGCACCAGATGTGAGTCTGATCTTAAGATAAGTACAAACACTTGATGATATGGGGTGATTTAGGATACTGAACCACAAGTCTATAAGAACCTCTGGTTGGTTTAGAGTCCCACATTTTCCTGTCAGGATCTCTTTAAACATTTAGATTATGAATAAAATAAGACATTTTTATATCTGCTGAAAAGATACTTTTTTGGTTGTTCCCTTTCATTTTTGCCTTATGTAATGTGTAATATAGTAGGGTAGTTTTAGTATAGGCAACTCAAACAAAGAGAGCTGTAAAGAACCATCAAAAAATAAAATTCATAGTATATTTTATTAGAGTAATAATACACACAATACAAGATATATGCCACGTAATAGGGAAAGAAGAAGAGGGAAACAATTGGCCCCTGATGGAAATTGGGGCAACCATGAAAATCACAAGCACCCTCAGAAAACCCCAGAACCCAGAAATCAGTAAGTAATAATACAAGACTCAAAGGTCTTATAAATAGTGAGTAATGCAGACGGGAATATAAACAAATAGATATCCTCAATTGGTATGTGTAGTGGGGACCTGAGGTACCTTCCGGCTAACACAATACATATAAACAATTAATGCTTACCCGAAAGCATGATGGTAGGTTCGGTGGGGGATCCTAAGGGGGCCAATAAACTACACTAGTTTTAGTATAGTTAGTATAGTACTGATCAGGCCCATGTCCGGCATGTACCGGTGGAGGAAACGTGCTGACAGCAGCCGCCCCAGGAAAGCAAAATAAACTAAGTCCCCCCCAAGGTGCTCCCTGTGGCTCCTCTTCTATCTTCAGCAGTAGCGCGACACATGTGCATACCAGCAGTGAGCACGGAGCTGGGTCACGCTATTGCTGAAGACAGAAGAGACGCCGGAAGCTGAGTACTTAGTTTATTCTTTTTACGCACTGGGGGGGGGGGGGGTGCAGTGTGTAGGCTACCTATATAGTGTGGAGGGTTGCATTGTGCTGGCTACTTATATACTGTGGGGAAATGAGGTGGGCTGGCTACCCATGTACTGTGGGGTGCCTGCAGTGTTCTGGGTACCTGTATACTGTGTGGGGGAGCTGCAGGGTGCTGGCTACCTATATACTACCCAGGGTGGGCTGCAGTTGCTGGATATCTATATACTGCAGCGTGTTGTATACCTGGGGGTTTGCAGTGTGCTGGATGCCTATATACTTGGGGGGATATCATATCGTTAAGCTGTTATTGTGAATATTTATTACAGGGTGCACAGAATGAATTAAAAGTAGAGGCTGCATACATGTAAATTAGAGGGCTCTGTATATAACAGTAAAATCATTTGGTAGACGCTGTATATGTAGATAGGGACTGGGAATTGGGTATAAAGCTTGGTTTTAGTACTGTACTTATGTATTGAAATCCATGCTGGTGCTGTATTTATGTACTAAACTATGTTCTGGTGAAGGTATATACTGGTATGTATATCACTATTATAGTAATTCACAACAGGCACAATATTATAATGTGAAAGACACAGTACATTTTTATTAAAGGGGGTACACTGTATATGTTAGAATTAATTTGGAGAGGGCAATGTCTAAGTTAACTTAGTGGAATATTGTGGCATACACTATAACTAATACATAAAGGCATGTCTCTAATATTTTTTATTTGTGGTGAGGGTTATTAATGCTAAAAATAGATATAGTTTTATAACCTTTTTTGAGGTTCGTCCTGCACCTGTAGAAACTGCCCTGGTACTGACAATTAAAATAAATACTATGATTCATACTAAAGCTAATATGTGTGTGTTTCTTAATGGAATTGTGTTGCTTTTTGTGTCGTTCACAATTGCATTGTCTAGTAGAACCATGCAATATCCAGTAACTGTTTGTTATATACAAGGAAATATAACTCATGTATCTAGGTAACCGAGCTATTAGAAAGGAGAGAAATGACTGAAATCAGATATGTGTTTCTAATGACATGTCAACCCGGTTTCTGTATGGACTGGAAATAACCGTTGACATTGTTTACCGTCTTGTGTCTCATTGACATTTACACATTAGATACTGTAGTGTCAGGGGGTCTATAGACTGTGGTCTATAACATAAAGTAGGCTGAGTGATTATCTTATCAAAACAACCTCGATCTGTATGGCCTATTAGGAAATATGGACATAATGGAGAGGGATTCCCACTTAGAAACCCTTAACATTGTGCATAGTGAATATCACTAAAAACCTTGAGTGGTCTGTATTATGAATGTATAAGCTTTCTATGTGCCCCTATTAAACATTTGCAAAATGTATTGAGCTGTATTGCATGTCCAAATAAGGCACTAAAAAGCAGCCCACACTTTCCTATATCATCAATAAATAATCACCAATTGCTCACAGTTTTTGTATCCCACTCTGCCAAAGAATCCTGGTCCAACAAATCATCACCAATAGTAGTAGTGGATCACTATACGGCTACATTCACACGACTGTTGGGGGATGTATATACGGCCGTCGTATGTACGTCCCCCATGGACCGGCAATGGGTGCAAGGAAGAGCACACGTGCTGCACCGTTCTGTACCCTGGAAACGATAGGACATGTCCTATCTTTCACTGTATTACAGCGCTGTGCATCTCTATGGAGAGGGACGAGCAGCGCTCATCCCCTCCTCCTCTCCCGTGCGCCCACCGTGCCGTAGTGTGAATATAGCCTAAGCTACAGGGAAGGATATCAAAGACTAGTACAAGCAGTCCCCTACTAAAGAACACCAGACTTACAGACGTCTCATATTTTAATAGAGACCTTGCTGCCCACTTTGAGCTACCTGGAAGGAAGGAATTTACTGAACTTTATCGCTGGCTGTAATGAGCAAGTGTAAGGTGTCTGCAGAGAAACTTTATTGTTCATCCTTGTTCCCATGGCAACCCAAAATGACCAAAATCCAATTTTACAGAAACCAAAAATAATTTGCCTGCAGTTACAATTTTAAAATGTACCTGGATACCAAAAGATACCCACTTACATAAAAATAGAACAAACCTAAAGAACTTGCTTATACTGGTTGGGGAATGGAGGATGTAACAGGAGGTCTTTGGAAAACAAGCATTCAGAATATCCCAGGGGGGTAGTGGAAGCAAACCCCCTCCAATCGGTTCCATTCCGAAGTATCGCTTGTACTGCCCTAATGGTAGACCGGTCCAGAAGTAAACCTTGTACACATAAAAACCCTTTCCTTACATCTGAGTAATCCTGCATCATGTCATCAGGCTTCCTGAAAGTCATGCTTGATGTCGAAGTAGCTGCCTTACGAGGTAGCTAAAAGAGGCGAGGATTCCTTATCCAGTTCTGGAAAACGTATATTTGCACAATATTACCAGACATAGCCAACAAAACTATATGGCAATTGTGTGTATATATTTTTATTAATTTCCTTGATATCCTGTTGAGAATATATCAGCAGAGATCAGATTGACGTTGAAGATAATCTTAGTGGTGCTATAAAAATAAAAACTGAATTCTGTAATGTTTTATTTTAAAACAATCTGATTTACAGTGTCTGACCTCATACATAGTCCGGCCACTCTGGTGCCCGCAGCTTTCCCCAAATCCTTCCCCTCTGATGTATGACATAATGTTTGTAATGTTAATAAGTGTTTATTTATAACATATGTGAGGCCCACCCTATGAAGAATTTGGACAGGACTCCTTTACTGAATCAGAAAATGTTAATTCACCATGATAGGTCTAGGGTAATGCACCATACATGGTGAGATCACTGGTCACATTGGGTGAATCATACTTTCATG
Organism: Engystomops pustulosus; assembly: GCF_040894005.1. Taxonomy (NCBI): domain Eukaryota; kingdom Metazoa; phylum Chordata; class Amphibia; order Anura; family Leptodactylidae; genus Engystomops; species Engystomops pustulosus. The sequence goes on from NC_092414.1 coordinate 68,988,826, forward strand.
ACATTTAACATCACAACCTTCAGCATACAGATCCCTATGTTGGTAATCCAACATTCTATTACAGACCACATTGCTCAAACATTCCATGTTTATAACGTGAACCACATTCTTGATTTGATATAGCCTTATGAAAAAGATAGATATATTTATGTTTAACTCATTATCTATTTATCTGTCTTTTATATTCACGTATCAACAACTTTAGTATTTTGGAACATAATTTGCTGTAATTTCATCAAAAAGATATGTGATTGGACTTGATTTCAATATATTCCATTACTACATAACTGAATAGTTAACAAAAGTGGGAGTATTTCGTTTAACCTCTCCATGGTAAAGAAGTAGAGATGGGCGGACCTAAACTTTTGCTCCGTTCAGCAGCTCCATCTGTTTGATAGGATGCATAGCAGCCAATCAGGCAGCTTTATGCCCCTAGCACCTAGGCATGGCTGTGATTGACCAGGTGGACACCTTGTGGACACACCTGGCCTATCGCAGCCATTACTAGTTGCTACTGGGATAATACTGCCAGATTGGCTGCTCCACAGCCCATCAAGCAACATGTCTGGGTTTGGTAGGGCTGCCGAATGGAGGATACCGCACATAAAGTTTGGGTCCGCTTATCTCTACTCCTGATATTCAGCTCTTGGACCCTTGGTCCGATCTAATATAAGTTATCTACATAAGTTGGTATTTATGAATTTACCTGACTTCTTCACTCAGATTATCAGGATTATGGGAGTTTTGCCTCCTATTCTACTCAATGGGACACATTTACTTTCCCTATCCCTGCGCGATCCCCGAGCCGGACTGTCCAACGAGGATGAACTCTGCCGCGATTCATGAAGATTGTGCGCCCGATATCCTGCATGTGTCGCTTCCCCGATCAGGCCCGCTGGAGTTCACCTTCTTCTTCCCGGTGTATGTAAGGGCATGGCTTGTGAGACTATTTTTAAATTAAATCCAGCGGTTTGGCCGAATCCGTCGGATCGTCCGAAGGCCGCCCCCTGATTTGTGTTGCATGCATCCGATCGCAAGCGCTAAAAACCCCTTTTAAATCCCTATCCCAGCGGCGCCTAACAGAAATCGTCGGGATGTCCGACAAATGTGCGGTCCGCGGAGCCCTTAGTAAATGAGCCCCAATGTATAGTCTCTCCATTTCTATAAACTACAATCCTTACCACCCAGCATTAAGTCTTTTATTTATTTTTATAGTGCACACAGATTACGCAGAGCTACACAGAGCTTAAAAAATCAGTCCCTGTCCCCAATGGGCCTCATAATGCAATCAACCTACCAGTATGTTTTGGAGTGTGGGAGGAAATCGGAGGACCCGGAGCAAACCCACGCAAACACAGAGAGAACATACAAACTCTTTGCAGATGTTGGCCCTGGGCCCAGGTCCCCAGCGCTGCAAGGCTGTAATGCTAACCACTGAGCCACCATGTTGCCCATCATGTCTGGACCCTAAAACTTTGCCTTTATGACTTTAAACCTGTATCTAAAAGATGAATATAGGATTCACATAAATCTTTTGTACAAAAATAAACTCTCCACCAAGAATAGCCTTTCACATGCCCTGAAAAAAATCTCACAGCCATAGAGACTCCAGTCTGGTAAAAGTTATATATTACAGCAGTGCTCAATTATATAATAAGTTAGAAATTCATGTAAAAATATTTATCATCATCTATTATGGACTTGTTCGGTCATGGAAGATACTTCACCAAAATTATATTTTTGTGGAAAAAATGAGCAGTCTCCAGATGATCTCACTAAGTCATTTGCTGCTTTAAATAGATGATGGAGTACACTTGAGTAAATAACCTAGTTTCCTTTTACTCTTGGACAGTCATGTCATTACTAATTTCACTGAAATATGTTTTTCATATAGGAATTTCTTGTAATGGTTTAAGAAGACATTTTAACATTAGTTAATTTATATACTATACTAACTAAACCTTAGGTCTGCCACTTGACTCTGCTGTCACTGTGACATGTGGCATTATGAGCAGATTCTCTTCCACAAGTGTAGTTATTCACTTCCACAGATTGTCCTGACCAGAGCAAGCAATGTAGTGCATTAAAAAGATATGGAAAATGATACTTTAAATATCTTCAGACTAACTGAAACAGGCAATTCCTCTTAAAAGTATCAACATACTCTTAGATAGCTGAGATAGAGCACAACGTCTTAAAGGGGTTTTATCTCTGTGGTCAACCATAGTCCAAAGCTCTTAGAATAAGTGAAAAAAATTAAAGGAGTTATCTATTACTTATCCCTACCAAAAATATGTCTGTCTGACCACGGGGAACCCTGTGATCAGCAGAATATGGACCCTAAGCCACCTTTAAACTTCAGTATAGTGAACAACATTTCTGGGTCCAAGTTTTTTCTGAACTACTATGGGATGTCGGCACTACTTACATGATAGCAGATCCTGGAAGTGCTTTTCATTATAGGGCAGATTAGATGGATATGCCAGTGGTTGGTGCCAGGAGCCCCTGTGATCAGACACACGTCTTTAATGATAAAAAATACATTTTAATGCATTCATATATTTTAAAAGATTTGACCTATTGTGGACCACATAGAAAATGTTCTTAAAGTTTTATTCCAGTTATAAATATTCCATTTACAGTACAGGCGATCCCCTACTTAACAACACCCGACTTACAGACGACCCTTAGTTACAAACGGACCTCCGGATGTTGGTAACTTACTGTACTTTTAGTCCCAGCTATAGCCCTTATTAAATGTGTCTGTAGTTAAGCTTTATTGTTAATCCTGGTTCTATGAGAATGCACCATTTTTAAAATCCAATTGTCACAGAGACCAAAAAGAATTTGGTTGGGACTACAATTATAAAATATACAGTTCCGACTTACATACAAATTCAACTTAAAAACAAACCCACAGACCCTTGTACGTAACCCAGGGACTGCCTGTATATGTTCCTTGCCACTCACTAAAAATCAGTATTGTTATGACTCACATTTCACATTATTATTATGATTCTTCTGATATGACACGACTGAAATACCCCTTTAAGAACATGTTTGAAAATATACTGATAGCATGCAGCAGGTTTAATTTTTTTTCCCATATAATAATTTTTCCTTCTCTAGTTCTCTAGAACTGCAGACATCTGATGGGATTAATCCTATGAACAATCCTTGTAACTAGAGATGAGTGAATCTGTTTGTAGATTCGGAAGGAGTCTGGTATTTTACAGGTATTACATGCAAATATTCCAAAACAACAGCTGGGCGAGGGAAAGTTATTGATCTTTTTGTTTGAAAAATTTGACGAAACTTCTACAAATTCAATCTTGGATGATTCCAAGATAACCCTATAACCCTAAACTACACTGGCAGAGTAACCTGACTCTATTAATAGTCCCTATAACCTGCCATATTACATATTATGGCCCACATTTATTAAAGCCACTGCACTAGTTTTCTGTCTCACTTTGCACTGAGTTTTTAGTGCAAACTGCTAGCACACTTGACACATTTGTGACACATGCTGCACTTTGCCTGACGCAAAATTCTGCACTGAAAGGGGTTCTGCTGTATTGCACACCCCATGTGTAATGGCAGGACACAAACAAGGACAGTGAGCCCTGACACTGAGACCCCCAATCTGTCCCTACCTACTTATTGGGTCCCCCCTAAACGGAGGCCAATAACTGGGCGGCGTTCCCTCCCTGGGTAAGGTGTGAACACGTAACAAAACAGACAAACAAACACAATAAGGCGAGGTATACAATCCGGGTCGGCAACAGCGGGGAATAACAATAACCAAATCACAATCCAAATAGACTAGTCAATAAACAGGCAAGAAATCAGAAACCAGAAGTCAGAAATCAGAAATACAAGAGAGCTAGACACACAGCAAAGTAGCAGTTTGACCAGCAAGGAGTCAAAGCAACACTGGAGACTTATAGGGAACTCAGCCCTGCCACAGGTGGAATGAGCAATCAATACAGATCACAGTGTTAACTCTTGCAAGACAGACTCAGTGAGGGGAGTGGCAGACATCATGTCAAACAGCATAGGACCTAGTTCACACTGCTGAAAGATGATGAATTCAGTGTCTCCTAATCCTACCAGCACGGTTAGAGGAGACAGTAGGCGCAGACGTGACACCATGTTAAAGGTAAACCAAAAAAAAAAGTTGGTGCACTCTGTCGGAGCAGTGCAAGGGGTTCCAGATTGATAAAGAACGCGCATCACAATTCACATGGGCCTATGACTTTGTAAATGATGGGTGTCAGGGTTCTGGGTGGACCCTCTTGGTGACCGCGGGAGATGGTACTAGCTGACACCTGGGATTGGAGTCTAAGTGGCACCTGGTCTTCACCAGAGCCTGCCGCAAAGCGGGATAGTCTTGCAGAGGCAGGGTGCCACCAGGTTGTTCCTCAGGTGCGACTAGCCTCCGGTGGCAGCCAAGGTGGAAATGCAGAACACAGTCTGAGCCCGGGGTGACAGCTAGAGAACAGCGCTGGAAGGAACACTGGAACTCACAGCAGGAACACGGGAGCAGGAACACGGAACAGGAACGCAGGAACAGACTGGAACACGGGAATGGGAACACAGGAGCAGGAACTGGAACGTAGGAACAAAGAGGGGTTTTCACTTCACAAGACTGGCTTGGAGATCCGGCGGGGAATGATGGGAGCGGAAGCATGCAGAGGTAAGTTCGGAGAGGGGCCCGGGTGTGCCCGCTATCCATGTCACGGGCACCCCGTGACAATGGGTTAGGTACTGAGTGTTTTCTTATATGTTATTTCTGCAGCACCTTCCAGTTTTCATCTTACAGAGTTCATGTGGCTATGTGATAAGTTATCATGCTTTCATGTTATATGGTAGAGAAAGTGTTTAGTATACGTCATATACATTTTATGCCTGCTATGTCACAATATTTATTTATGTTCTTATTATGTTTTGTGTACTAACCACAAACGGCTTGTGTTTATGCCCTAAGATACATTAGATCAGAGATATCATCAGGTGCAGCAGTGAACCAATGACATATGCTCCATTTGTTTCCTTGAGCCCAACCCCTCTTACTCAAATATGTGATGTGACACACGTTAACACACACAAACACAATGCACTCCACGAGTCATTGTGACGTGCCTTATGAATTTCTAGCCTCTCCTAGAATCGTCACAGTCACATGATCCTAGTCGAGCTGAAACCTGCCTTATGCTGTGAACTCATCAAGGTCAGGAAAGAATGACTTGTAAAGCCACCTGCTGGTCTCCTGGTAATAAGGCTTTACAGAAATATGAGCCAACAGACGCTGGTCAACACATCAACAACAGATCGTTTAGCATATGACCATAATGTAGAGAATTATATTAGCCCTTCTTGTTTATAGTAAACTATATCAACAATCACAATACTGAATGAAATATATTTACTAATACATAATACATCGATCTTGAACGTTTATTAGTTAAAAGTTTTGAGAACAAAATAATTTGTTTACAAAAACCCAATTTGGACTAAATCAAAAATTCAAGATTCTAGATTCAAATACTACAGCGCTTGCCGCCCCTTTATGAGTCTGAGTATGGGGTATGGCTAAGCACTTACAATAGCAACATAAAAAACTGGTCCCATTGAACAAGTTATTTGCAGAAAAAACTGGTATACAGAGTAAACAGGCTAGACCTGTCACACAGGCTTTGAATTATGACATACATGTCATAGACAGTGACTTTTCCCCCCTTGTTGAAAAACTAACTCATGCTATTGTTTTATCTCATGCACCTCAACCCACAAGGTGACCATATACGTTACAGGAATTTTTGCCAAGCAGGCTGGAGGGACTGGGTAACCCTCTTTTTGAAATGTTTTGACTAACATTTAGGGAAAAACAAATGGAAATTAAAGGGTTGTCCACTTTCAACAAATAATTGACTGTATTTGTAAAATGAAAAGTTATACGATTTTATATTAATCTCTTAACATTTTTTTAGATCTCTGCTTGCAGTCTTCAACAGGAAGCTTCATTGTTTACTTCCCGGGGATAAAAACAGTCCCTTGTCATGTGATGTCACACAGGCGCACAGCTCGTTATAACACACAGCTCTTATTACTTTCTGTGATATAACAAATTGTGCACCTGTGTGACATCACATGACCCGGACCGATGTATATTCACAGGAAGTTTTCTTGAAGCTTTCTATAGAATGACAGCAAGGATAGATCTAGGAAACCATGAGGAATAGATACAGAAAGCATATTGAAAAATTTCATTACACCAACAATATCAACCCTTTAAAGGGGTTTCCCACGAACAAAAGTTAGGCCCTATCCATCAGTGCTGAGACCTCCACAGATCACGAAAAACAAGGGGCCCACGTACCTTCGTCGCACCCCTTGTGGCTCCATCAGACTAATGGACCGGAAGGCTGTGCATAACTGTTCTGCTCCATTAATTATTTTATTATTATATTTGCGACTATGGCCACTGTGTTTCACATCTCATTACATCCATACCATCTAGACAGATAATACAAAGAGTAAAAGGCTTTTTACATAGGTCAAGGACTGGTTGAATAAACGCTTGGTCCTGATCTTTGCCAAGTGTAAATCAAATGCTAGTTTGCTGGCTGACCAATGTCCTATGTCATCAGTGCATCTCCATGATTGGTGCTGGTTATTTAGCAAGAAACCTGCCCATGTTAATGGATTCTTATATTGTGAATCTCACACATCTGCTTGGCAGACTAAAGCTTGTTAAAAGTTTTCATACATGAGGCCCATGTCTTCTCTCTGAAAAGAAAGCTATCTAATGTTGTCTCCACTAGAATAGGACAGTGCTACAGTACCAGAGACTGTCTACAGGCATGAGCGGTGTTGTTTTTAGTACATACATTGATACACAAAGTTACCTTTACTGATAATTTCATCTTATCATAGAACATTGCTTACAACAATTATTATGTGTCATGAACACATATCTAACAATAGTGATATGTATCAGGGTTTCGATTTGAACAATTCTATGTCGATATACAGTGCACAATGTATTTTCGTCTTAAATGCGGTCTATAGAGTAGGCTCAGGCTGCTGACTTCATTTCCTGTGGCTCTCGTGATTGTGAGCTGTAATCCACCACAACGGAAAGTTTTTGAACATCTTGTTTTTGAGGTGAGATGGGTGGTTTTTTTTACTTTTTTAAAGCCGCTATTGCTAAATCTGACTAAACAGTTTCAGCTATGTATTCATTAATCGTATAAATGTTCAGTCTTTATAGACTAGTATAGTTAACATATAGATCACAGGACAAAAAAAAAAATTAAGGACTGTATCATGTGAGCAGCTCTAGCACAACGTACGTGACCTCATGTTTATGACTCATGAATGTGAGTGACAACTTACAGTGCAACACAGGTCACTGTCAATATGATAAGGCTAAGACTTCAGGAGTCAGTATCATATGTCATCAATACTTAGAGCTTTATCAATAAATGTGTTCAGCTAAACCTACAGAATGTACTGACACTTGTTCTTACACATTTACCTAAATGAGTCACGTAAGACCTTTCACACCGAAAACATTCACACAGGAACATCAGTATCAAAGGATGTGAAAATAATTCTTATACAAGTCGCACTTGACCCTAGAAAAAAAGAATAAACACCATTAGTCTTTTTGGGAAAAGGTGAACAGAAAATGGAGATTCAGAAAGACCCCAAGCACAGTTGAGGTATCTAACTTGTTTAGCAATCATCTAATATGTATGGCAAGCTTTATTGGAGCACAGTATACACATCAATGGCTGTATGTTATGTCATTCCAGAACCATTGAAATGGGCAGGATATAACAACATCCTACTCTTCCATGGTAAAACAAAGGATAGGTTCATGCCAAGTTTATTGAGACTGTTTATAACAGGGTGCTCTATACATATTCATCTGTTTGCCAAAAATGTACCAACCAAAAGTATGCTAAAGAAAACTGTCTGCCTAATAAAAGCCTATGGGAAAGTTATAAAATGATTATGTAAGTAAAATATTGACCTCGTATGTGCATAGAACAATGTTAAGTCTTTATTTTCCCTTTATTATCACTTACAGTGATTACACTGTTTTAGCTCTGTGTGATCCAGCCTCATACATATATATATTCCTTTTGCCACAGATCTTCATATGACAACCTATGCCGGTCATTAGACATCCTTAGGAAAATCATAAACAAATCCGGCTACATTCCCTTTCTTTGCTTCATTTGAAACAGAAAAGGAATGTGGATTCTATAACCAAATACTGAATTCATAGAAGTTGAGTAGTAAGAAAAAGGGAGAAAAAAACCAGCGTTCCCTGTAATTTTCCTGTCTGAAATGTTCTTTGCTCTTGACATGTTAATGGTTAACTATTATTTACTGTTGCGCTATTTCCCTATTGAAGCATCAATTTAACTGTTTTGTTACACTTATCTGACTTCTGAAAAGACTTCTTATTTGTCCACAAACCCGCCAAAGGATGAGCTTCCACCCCCACATTATTCCAAGGATAATACATGAGGGGCTTTGCCCTGGATCTCTTGTCCTTTTCAGAGATCATTGCTGCTAAATCACAGGGGGTGTGGGAAACTAAGGTGGGATCAATGGGCTTAAAAAGCCTTTGTTTTGTACCCATCAGGATGTTGACAGTATTGGTAAGAGGTTCCACACCTCACACCTAGTTATTCTGCCTAATTGCAGAGATGGTGACTACTGTGTCGCAGTGTAACTTAAAAGTAGTAAAAGGTTTGGATGAAACAAATGTTGGCTAGCCTCTTTTTGAAGTTTCTTTAGACTAACTTTAAAGGGAACCTACCACCACGAATCTACCTACCGATCTACCTTTATAGGTAGATTCGTGGTGGTAGGTTCTCTTTAAGAGTCTTCCAATTCCAAAAACTAAGTGAGCAGTCTGTATTATGTGTAGTGTGCAGAGTGTGCAGAGTGTGCCAGTTAAAAAACTGCACTGCTCGGGAAGTGTACACAATTTTTTTTGAGCACTTTGTTCATGTTGCAGAATTGTGGCGCAGACAGAATTGTGGCTCACATCAGTAATAAACGTGGCATAAATTCTGACTAAAAGCCCTAGCACGCCCCTTTAGGTGCACATTTTCTTTCTTGTGGGACACAGTGCAGCCAACTGGCGCAAAACTGGCGCAGACACTTTATAAATACATGTGCTAGCAGTTTGCACTTTCTTTTCAGTGCAAAGGCAGACTGGTGCAAAACTGGTGCAAATGCTTTAACAAATGTGGCCCGATGTAACTAGAGGTGATTTGTAGAATCAGTACGAATCTGGTTATTTTCAGGGACTGAATCAAATCCCAATAAATTGATTCCCTTCAGCTAAATGGTGTATATATAACAATAATGAAAGTCTAGCTGATCTGGTAATATTTTCATTGAATTCAATGGCTATGCTTAGTGTCTATTTCTACAATTTCCCTTGAGCTTCAATTATGATTGTTTCAGCAAAAGCTGAAAATTTGAAAGAAGCTTTTCATTATAATCTGGAGTTTAGAGGACTAGAGGACAATTGGAGCACCATTAGTTTGGAGTGAATAGATTTGAAACCCAACCAAATTTAAGTAAAACTACATCAAATTGAATCTTAGATGATCACTCATCTATAACTAGAAGCAGCAACCCCTAAGTATGTACATACGGTTCCTAACTTGAGGACACCCGTCTTACAGACGACCCATAGTTACAAATGGACCTCTCAGCCCTCTGGTGAAGCTCTCTGGAAGCTTTATTTTAGCCCCAGGCTGCAATGATCAGCTGTAAGGTGTCTGTAAAGATGTTTTATTGATAATCCTTGGTCCAATTACAGCACCAAATTTTTAAAATCCAATTATCGCTGGGACAAAAAAAATTTGTCTGATGACCACGACCCACTATGACCAGAACATGAACTAGTGTCATAAACTGGTCAATAGGTAAAATGTTGTGACATATTTCATCTGAATATTCGCTAAAATATTTCAGGAATGCAAGTATTTGATCAAAATGTGTGTTAAGTGACATAGTGTTGTCCTTCTTTATCATGATGGGATCATTGTTTGTAATTTTTGGCGAGCTTTTGGTCCTAACAAAGATTCCAAGTGAAATGCTCACACATTACCTCATACTACTCCCATTCAGATTCCGGATTTATTAGTGAAAACATGATGAAAATGGGCCAACAATTTGTGTTTAATCATTTCTGTGTGTGTAAAATCCTATTGAGAAGAACATTGCGTGCTTCTTATTCTAGGCAGTCTGTGAAGCCTCCCTTGGGTCTTTGTGCTGGTGATAGGGTTACAGCAGTGTGTTTCCTGCTAGGGCAGGGCCATAGCACAGAGCGTGTGTCTATGAGTGTTTGACTTTGCAGCTTAGTCAACGTCATTGTTCTTGGCAGGACACAGGGAGGGGCGGGGGCAGATCTGGGAGTTTAGATGATGTCACCGTAAAGTCCATGTGGAACATCCCATTCACTTGTGTTTAGAATAGGCTTACGCCTGGCTTGTTCTTTCTGCCCTGGCTTCAGTTTGGACAGTTCAGAAATAAAGTGACTACAAAGTAATTTCTCTAGTTAGCTCCTCGTCCTGCCTCACTGATTTGGGGTAACTATGTCACTGAAAATCATGTTCCATTTGCATTTTTTTTTACATCCAGAAGAGGGGAAAACTGGCTTCCAAACACAAACTAGAATCATAATAATAACAAATCTTTCATATTGTGCAGCGCTTTATAGATCATGGGATAGATATACAAACGAAATAAGACATTACAGAGTAATAACACAGTCATATGAAACAATAGGATTGAGGGTCACAAGAGCTTACACTCTATGGGGAGGACAGGGTGACACAGGAGGTATAAGAAAGCTGTGATCCCCCAGATCCAGTTTATAATGGGGACACCCAAAAGCATCACTGCCCACATAATGAACATTAACCCCTTAAGGATCCGCTCTTTGTTCACCCCCAAATCATCCCTACTCCCACAATCATTCACGTGAACCCCTAAATACAGTCTCCTTTGTACTCCAGCTTTTGCTTGGGGACTCTCAAGATGTGGATTAAAGTGGAGTTGGTTGGGAAAATTCACAAATTTGGCGCAAATCAGCAGCTGTGACGCTTGTGAGACATTTTTGGAGGGAAATTCACAGCTACATCCCCATGGATAATTCAGAAGAGCACATTAACCCCTACCGCCCTCCCTAATCCTGGCACAAAGCGCCCTTCCCCCTCCATAACAACACCCCCGGAGCCCAGCACATTGCACTCCCCACAGCCGAGCCGCTGACCGCCAGAAAGGAGGGAAGCAGCGGCGCCGCCTGGCGCGGGTCACGTGACACGGCTGGAGGCTACGTAGTCCCTCTGACGTCACCGGCCCCAGCAGATGCTAGACACGACCCGTCCCATTCACAAAAAGAAGCCGCAGCCTCCTCCTCCCGCTGTGTATATATAGCGGCTGCGAGGGGAGAGCAGCAGAGCAGGATACAGCCAGCCAAGCACACAGTAACATAAGGACACAAGAACACGGCTGGCTGCTGTCCTGACCATTATTCACTCCCATTCTACCGGACTAGTGCACCGCGGCGGGACAAGAGCTATGGTCAATATGGAGATTAGTGCTATGGATTGCCGCACTCTCAGAGCCCTCCTGGCAGACAGGGCACAGCAGTGCCTGGTGCTGGACTGCAGGTCCTTCTTCTCCTTCAGCTCCTCGCACATCATGGGCTCCAGCAATGTCCGCTTCAGCACCATCGTTAAGAGAAGGGCTAAGGGCAGCATGGGCCTGGAGCACATCATCCCCAACGAGGAGCAGCGCTGCCGGCTGATAGCTGGACTGTACGAGGCGGTGGTGCTGCTGGATGACAGGACCTGTGAGCTGGAGCCCCTGAGGAAGGACAGCACCATGATGCTGGCAGTCAGTGCCCTCTGCAGGGACCCCCGGGGCAGCAGGATCTTCTTTCTTAAAGGTACTTATTATTTCTGTCACTCTTCCCTCCAAAACGTCCTCCTTGTGTCACTGACTACCCCCTGTCCTGGCAGATCCTTTAACCCATGCCTTGTCTTCTCTCCTCCAGGTGGTTATGAGGCATTTTCCTCTGAATGTCCAGAATTCTGCAACAAATGTTCTCCTCCAGTGGGACTGAGCCTGCCCCTGAGTGCCAGCAGTGTGCCAGACAGTGCCGACTCCAACTGTACCCCCTGTGGTACCCCACTATACGATCAGGTTAGTACCAGTCACTTATCCGTTCAGTGAAAGGGTTAAAAGTCTCTGCTCTAGCCCCCCTTCCAGTAGAGAGAATATTTACTGTGTACAGACCATGTCCCATGTCCTCTGTACCCCATATAACGCTCCCCTTATGTGTTTTACAAATAAATGACCATTTCTCCTCTTTTCTTGCTATCTTATAGGGTGGACCGGTGGAAATCTTGCCCTTTTTGTACTTGGGCAGCGCATACCATGCCTCCAGAAAGGACATGCTGGATACACTTGGCATCACAGCCCTGATCAATGTGTCTGCTAACTGCCCCAACCACTTTGAGGGACACTACCAGTATAAGAGCATTCCCGTGGAAGACAGTCACAAAGCCGACATCAGCTCCTGGTTCAATGAAGCTATTGATTTTATAGGTAAATATCTTTTTATACAATACAAAGTTGCCCATTACAGGTCAGAATAGGACACACTTTTAATAGCTAAGTACTTCCGATCACTTTTATAACTTTTAGGCTACGAAACAGCACAAAGCTGATTGTTTATATGAGCCCAAGCTGATCATATGAATAGTCAATAGGATTATCTCCTTTTTTGTTTCACACTGCCCCCTAGTGTCCAGTACAGGAACATTCCATACTAGGCAGAACTACTTCACTCATTTATAACAAGTAAAGTTTTCTGAATTTCATATTGTTGTATCCTTAATAATAACATATCGTATTGTATTTGTTTTCAGACTCTATAAAAAATAAAGGCGGAAGAGTGTTTGTCCACTGCCAAGCTGGAATCTCACGCTCAGCTACCATCTGCCTGGCATATCTCATGAGGACTAACCGTGTGAAGCTGGATGAAGCTTTTGAGTTTGTCAAGCAGAGAAGGAGCATCATTTCTCCTAACTTCAGTTTCATGGGACAGCTTCTTCAGTTTGAATCTCAAGTACTAGCACCATCTTGCTCCGCAGAAGTTGGGAGCCCCTCAATATCAGTATTGGACAGAGGAACATCTACTACTACAGTCTTCAATTTCCCAGTCTCTATCCCCGTTCACCCAGCAGCAAACTCTCTGAGTTACCTTAAAAGTCCAATCACTACATCGCCAAGCTGCTGAGCAAAAGAACTGGACTGAAGCACATGGAATATATGTGTTAATCAAAGTGCAATAATTTTTGTTTTTTAAACATTTTATTTTTTTATTTTCTTTTAAGCCACCCCAGCCAAACAGGCTTAAAGGATGAACTGGTGAAACCACAATGAACATACAACTGACATGACTTGTCATGATTTTGGGCATATATGTCCTGACCACTAAGGAAATCAGAAAGACAGGTCACAATTGCCTATTGTTGTACGTCTGATATGTGTTTATAATCTCCGTTTAATGGGGATTCAACAGTATTTTCATTCCTGAACTTTTCATAATAGTTGAAGAGAGGCTGCTGCCTATAAATTGTACGTCCTTTATTTATTCTGCAAGCTTCGTCCTGCCTTCAGATGCCTAAGATTTCAGCTTTTCAACGAAGCAAAGAAGAAATACCTCAGTATTTTTCTGGTACTGTAATTCCTGTTTGTAATTCAAGACCAGCTTCAGTTTCCAAAGCACTGATGACAAAAGCACTAGGCCGGAGCCTTCTTCTGAGTTTGCTGACGATAGTACATATGCTATGACCTTATTTATAATGTAAAATAATATATTTCTTCTCCTGGGAGAAGACATTTTTAATACAGAACTATGACTTTTTATACTGAATAGAATAAATTATGACTTTGTACTGAAATCTGCTGCGATCTCTTGTATTATTCACAGGGGTGACCATATTCTCTGACCCAAAAAACTGTACAATTGGTCCTCTGTCATAAACATGTACACAAAGAGAACTCTACACCCATATAGATATATACATTAGCAGCAATATACTCCCTAATCCTAGGTAGGAAATATTCTCCTTTCAGACCCTTCCGACATTGAACTTAAAGAGTCTCATTATCCTATCTAAAGTACAGACAGGCTTTGGGTTACATGCAAGATAGGTTCTATAGGTCTGATGTTAAATTTCTATATAAGTTGGAACAGGTTGGGAAGTGTAACCCCAATTATTATTGTGGTTCTCTGTGACAATTGGTGATATTTTGGGTTGACAAAGGAACAAGGTTTAAGAATAAAGCTTTATCACAGACCCCTTACAGTTGATTAAGAGGGTCTACAGTGGATTAAGTCTGGGTCTAGGCACAGAGGGCTGTTTGTAGCTAGGGGTCATCTGCACTTATAAACCCCTTAGTTAATGTTTTCAGTGATGAAAATCTTTACACAGTAATGTTGCATATGTTTGTTTTACATATACAATGTGAGGCAAAAAATACTACCGTAAATAAATACTAAATACTAAATAACCACAATATATAATATTAAAAGAGTCTCTATCTGTTCTAGGTTTCATACCTATATTCTACATCTTACATTAATATTATTGATTGCCAAAATAATTACTGATTGATAAAATCAGAGTTTTGTAGCTTGCAAAAATAATTACTGATATTTTTACTAGTGTTAATCCCATATCACATTTGGCCATAATTTTGTATAACACTACCTTTAAAGAGTTAATAAAAATCTATGTATATGAAGAAAGTATCTCATATACACTACAGCTCTCTTGTTTTTAGCTACTGGACTCTCCTCTGCTAGAACATGTGTTGTGTGTGATGCCGCATTCTCACCATTGATAAGAATTCCATGCAATGTTTGTCTTCATTTATCTTAATATTTGTGTCCCTCAACCAGCACAGAGGGAACCACAGAGAGGCCTGGGCTGTAAATAATTACTTTTCTCCTAAGTGACTCCGCTGCTGCACATCAACAACAACCTGATCGCAATTGTACAAAATCTACAGTGTATAAACTGACAGCTACAATGTCAGACACAATACAAAATCTATATAGTTTTGTACTGCAAATCATTATCTTATATATCTTATGTATAATACTATACATACTTTACATACTATAATATATCAATATATTATAGTATGGTTCCCTCATAAGAACGTGCAATTCCAATACCAAGACCTCAGTCACTAGTCCACCAAACACTACCTTGCCATATCAAAAGCATTGCTATCATAAAGTGATAGTTTTCTAATAGCAGTCACAGATAACATTAGAAGTAGAGACATTTATTACAAGTATGGTTTTACAAGACGGGTTACACAGTACATACACACTCCTTGTAATGACTGTACGACCAGACCTCTTGCTTTACACCGTAGTTTCTGTATATTGCCCAATTACAGAGGCCTGCTGTTTTTGGCTAACTGTATCCCTGGAGTAAAATGTTATTGTTGGCTGTAGTCTATAATTTCACTATGGATTGGCTGATAAGAAGAGACTACACTGCAGGAACTATAGAATAATAATGGTTTTATGTCGGGCTTCATATATACGTATTACCATGCAGCATCACAAAGCTGTACTGGAACTATCGTTACATGTTATCTAGTATGTAATGGTAAATATAATTGGAACTAGGAAAAAAACTGTATCTTCTCTACAAAACATGGCTAATTCCACATCTAAGACTCAAACTTCCCAAGCTGCAGACCTTCTGTTATCCCCGTCATAAACATTCCCTAGAGATTTGAGATATCTTTTGTTTCATTTGGTCAGGGCTGGGGGAGAGTCCCTAGTAAAGAAGCTGAGAGGGGTGTAGCTACATTGTGTACAGAGGAAGCAGTGGCGTCTGAGTGAGTCCTCAGTAACCTAAAAATACTAGGGTATGTAAGAGTTAAAGGGGACATTTCTAACAACCTGACCTGTACATGGTAAGGTATAGAGCAGGAGAAGGTTTTAGGTTTTCGTATCAGAAGAACTTTCCTTATTCATGTATTCCTGCCCTTTAAATGCTTCGAAGCGGTTATTTAGTTGGGTGTGGGTAGACCTATCAGGGACTGACAGCTCTTCATGTGTGACTGTACATATAAAGATAGCTGTCAATCACTGATAGAACCATCCCGTGACTGGATCGCTGCTTCTAAGCATAGAACTGGCAGAGCTATAAGTAATACTGAGCTTCATCTGCTCCATCTGCTCTATAATATGCTACCTGAAACCTGGACACTGTTTGCAGGGTGACATGTAAATCATATGCGATATTAATTAATAAAAGTAACGTAATAATATAAACGTAACAGATATTTTAATCGATCCAACAAACCTTTTATGATTTTTCCAGCTTCCACAGACAAAACTATTATCACGTCTTGTACTCTTGGAATTAAGGGACATAAATTCTATTTATAAACAACCTATATCTCCTCCATTATAATTGGAACAGACTGTTCCGTGGTGGATATGCTAAATAAAACCCAAGGTTGACGAATCCTCAGTAGTCGCTATTTCCATGGATGTAATACTTCAGGGATTCTGTGAAATGAATTGATGCGTTAATGATAGATTGATTCATATTTATTAATGACTGACAGAATTACGTATGTACTGGTTTACTTAAACGATTCCATAGTGTCGCTAGGATGCTAAATGCTAATGGATTGTGAAATGAAGTAATGTTTTATTGCTTTACAATTCACAATCAGTATGATTTACATCAGATTAGCTTACTCGTACTCCAGCACTGCACATTAAATATCTTTGTGTCCTCATACACACAACTGTCATAAGTTATTTGTTGCTTTCATATGGGAAGGGGTGTTACTAGGACCCATGGGACCCCCACCACAACATGATACTTTTAGTAACATCTTTCAAAATGCTTAAAGGGAACCTACCACCACGAATCTACCTATAAAGGTAGATCGGGTGGTAGGTGGATCAATAGGACGTGAGGATAGCCTTTTAAGGGCTAATCCTCACGTCCCCGCGCTGTTTTGTGAACTTATATTATAGTTTTATGCTAATTTTGTTACGCGGCTGCTGGGGTGTGGAGTAGCCGCAGCTGTGGCTACACGGCGCGGCTACTCCACGCCCCAGTAGCCACTTTACCCCTCCTACCCACAATCTTCGGCGCGCAGCTCCTTGCAGCTGCGCGCCCTCGTTCGACGAACCTGCGCCGTAGGAGGGGTAAAGTGGCTACTGGGGCGTGGAGTAGCCGCGCCGTGTAGCCACAGCTGCGGCTACTCCACGCCCCAGTAGCCGCATAACAAAATTAGCATAAAACTATAATATAAGTTCACAAAACAGCGCGGGGACGTGAGGATTAGCCCTTAAAAGGCTATCCTCACGTCCTATTGATCCACCTACCACCCAATCTACTTTTATAGGTAGATTCGTGGTGGTAGGCTCCCTTTAAAAAATACACCCAAGTTTACAGTCCAGGAATAATGTACACAGTGATGTCAAAGTATAGACATAATACACTCAGTGATGTCACAGTACAAGGATAATACACTCAGCGATGTCACAGAATAGGAATAATACATAAATAGATGTCATAGAACAGGGATAATGTACACAGGTCTGCCACAGTACAGGGATAAGACACACAGTGATGTCACAGTATAGGGATAATGTATACAGTGATGTCACAGTGCTGTGGTGATACACACTGTGATTTCACAGTACAGAGATATTACACACAGTTTTGTCATAGTATAGGGATATTACTCACAGTGATGTCACAGTACAGGAATAATGTACACAGTCATGTCACAGTAACGTGATAATACACACAGTGAAGTCACATTATAGGGATATTGTACAGTGACTTCACTGTGTCGGGGTAATACACAAAGTGATGTCACAGTACCAGAATATTACATACAGTGATGTCATGCTACATGGTTAATAAAAACAGTAATGTCACAGTATTTGGATAATACACACCATGATGTCACAGTACAGCGATATAGCACATAGTGATGTCACATTACAGGGATAATGCACCAATTGATATCATAGTACAGAGATAATACACACTGTGAAGTCACAGTACCAGGATAATATACACAGAGATGTCACAGTACATGAATAATAATACACACAGTAATGTCACAGTACGGCGGTAATACACAGGGATGTCACAGTGCAGGGATAATGTACACAGTTATCTAAAAGTACAGGGATAATACACACAGTGATGTCATATATGATGTCACACATGTATCATAGCTAAAGGAAGGAATAATTGATACAAATGCGGCCATAAAAATACTGAGTAAAGCTAAGAT
Source organism: Engystomops pustulosus (assembly GCF_040894005.1). Lineage (NCBI taxonomy): Eukaryota > Metazoa > Chordata > Amphibia > Anura > Leptodactylidae > Engystomops > Engystomops pustulosus. The sequence goes on from NC_092414.1 coordinate 69,007,246, forward strand.
AACTTTGCATGTCACTTTCATCACTAACTTCAACCACTAAATGAGATGGGTCCACTTGGTTCCTGGTCCCCATAGCATGTGCTACCCTGGTAGTTGTACCCATGCATATGTCATCCTATGAAAGTCTATTCTCATAGAGTAATATGGTTTTATTTTAAATAAACCCACTTGCGGACACAGTTTATATGGCCTATGTGTTACCATATGGGCTCTGTGCACAAAGCTCTGCTAAATGTGTGAAATTTAAGTGGCGGTCACAAGGCCTTTTGTTGCCTGAGACTAAGTTTAATTACACCATGTAAGATAATTAAATTGGAATAAACACTTTCTTGACTAGTCTCCAAAAACTTTGGTTTACACCCACTGGGAAATAGATTTAACCTTTTTGGTCTAAGTGGAAATTACCTGATGTGTTTATTTTACAAGCTCAGCAAATTAGCAGATAAAGTGGGAATTATACTCTTATGAATCTTGTTTCCTGCAGTCGTGCAGCATATGGGTTATAAAATCCTCTCTGGCAAAGTAGGATAGGTAGTAATTAATTCATTAATTCATCTTAGTCCTGTGTCTGCCGTCTCCTTACAGGGCACCTCTGTTCGACGGAAATGATGGCTCCAACAAAAACATATTGCTATATACATTCATTGAATGAGAGATCTGTGTGGCTTCCAGGACTCAAAGAGACGCAATTTAAGTAAGAATAAATCCAAAATTCCAATGTGTCCGGAACTGCATGACGTGTGAGTTTTGGACAAAATACAACTGCAACACAATTGTAGCACACAAACATAATAAATACATTTGCAAGCTCCATATGCAAATGTGGACAAAAAAACGGACACAATAATATATCTGGGCCACTAAATTACATTTTCTAGTCCTATGTATAAAAACTTTCCTTAGAAAAAATGTTGGCCTTATGAACCAAACAGGTCCCCACCATTATTTTCCCATAAAGTAGAATGAAGAGAATGAAACAGGATTCTGTCACCAAAGAGGAGAAGGAAAACAATCCATTATAACTGCAGGTAATACTATAAACTAGAGATTGTTTTTTTAATTGACATTTATGTATGCAGAAGAACAAATAGATTGTTAAGATTGTTCAGAAAAAAACATTGAAATTGTCAGTTTTGAAAGTGGATTCTGAAAATCTGATGAATGGAAACATGTCATGTTAATAATACTTAATAACCTGTCTTTTATATATTTCTATCCCTAAAACAAAATCTACTATCAAAATCAAACATGATATACCAGGGAAACCTACTCTTAGATCCAGGCACCATGACTGTGATAATGTTATTATAATTGTTATCCAAGTCTTCCTTCCTTCCAAAATAAACTTTTTCAAATTATGCTAATGAGTCAGAAAGGCTCTGAGGGGTGTTACCAGAGCCCCTTCATGCTGTAGCTTCACAAGCTGTTACACTGTCTCTACCTCTCCCTTTGCTCTCTCAGCAATTGCCCCTCCCTCTGCCTGTTATAATCTGACACCAGTGGAGGAAGTTTCAGCACACAGTGTGAAGGGGGAAGTATTCCTGCACAGTTTAATAGCCTGTGAAGCTAAAGCTTGGCAGACCTACTTATTAAGTGGGCACTGGGTAAGAACATAATGTCACTACGCCATAGTGCTTTACTGGAGTGCCAGAGGGAGGTAAGTATAGCTACTTTCTTGTTTTTACATGCTACTTTTAAAAAGATTTTAGCACTGTATATTCAATCTGTTGTTTGCTGTTGCCGGATGCACCTTGAATCGGCCCATTTCTTACAATGGCAACCTCTAAAAAGCTGATTGTTGCTCTGACTTCGGTAACTCTCTACTAATCAGTCTTCCACTCTACAATTTCTTCTTGTCTTTCAGACTAAACGCTACACGGATTCCTCCAGTCTATGCCAGTCACTGCGCTGGTTGCCAGTCTCCTTTTGAATACAGTTTAAATTAATCACCCTCATCCACAAAGCTCTGCACAATACTGCACCTCCCTACATCTCATCTCAGTCTATCGCCCATCCCGTGCTCTTTGATCCGCCAGTGATCTTATACTGTTCTTTAATTCCCACTCACTTCTCCAGGACTTCTCCTGAGCTGCACCAATTCTCTGGAATGCCCTACCCCCGTTCTATGAGCCTAATACCTCCAAAGCTTGTCCAAAGCTTCAAACATGCTCTTCAAATCCATCTCTTTAGGCAGCCCTATCACATTCCCTAACTGCATGCAACTGTATATTTACTAACACATCCTGTTTCCTCCTCCCATCTGTTATCCGGCAAACACCAGGTACCAAGCACAAGGCTGCTCTCCAGTCCCATTAACCTTGGACTCTGTATTTATAAGATAGCGGCTGATGGCTTCTTCAAGCACCAGCATTTTTATTTATTGAATTATTTTTATTACATTCCCTTATAAAAAATGGCTGGACCATTATACAAGCTCTTATACCTCTATATCTTGTGTCACCCCTTCATGCTCATAGACTGTAAGCACTTGTGTCATCCCCTCATCCTCATAGACTGTAAGCTCTTGTGAGCAGGACCCTCACTCCTATTGCTCCATATGACTATTATTACTCTGTAATGTTTTATTTTATTTGTATATATTCCCTATAATCTATAAAACGCTACAGAAGTTGATGTCGCTATATAAATATAGATAATAATAATAATTACTATTATAATACTTTGTCGATATCTGTTATATTTTACCAGCAACTCCTGCCCAACCTATTTACCACTCTAGACATCTCATCATATAAAATAGATTTGATTTTTATCTGAGATGACGTCCTTTGGATAGTCTTGCGTTTGACAACACGTAAACTGATGAGACGCTTTCTTGTCAGTAAGCTTTGCCTCCTTTTACAAATGGAACTTGCTACATTCACTGTGAGCCAGACTCATCCAGATCACCGCACAGATAAGCTTTGCAGACTAATGAAAAAAAGTACCTGCGTAGCATTTTTTCAGGGCCTTCTTGTTATCCTGATGTGACTCATTCATTGACACAAACAAACAGCTTTTACCATGCCATTTGTTGCCTTTGGCACAGTCAGAGATAGATAATGTGATGTAAACTGATAGTGGAAATGGAAGGGGAGGGGTGTCTTTGCATCCGTTCTGTAGCAGACATATATAAACCAATTATTTCTAGACGGTCTCGTCTGAAGCTCAGAAATTATGCATTCATTAAAGCCCATTATTTTTTATCCTTACACTTATAATGATTATTTAAGGAAATCTGTATAACAAAAGAGAAAAAAAGCAAATGTGTACGCAAAGTAAATACATTTTTATTGATACACAGAAAATTTTTATAAAAACATTTAAAAAACCCCCATTGAAGGGGAAAAGAACAAAGTGCCCCTCAAACAATGGAATAGTATGAAGTGTACAAAGAATATGAAGAAAAAACAAGTATAATAAATAATAGAGCTACATAGTAAATTCTACCAGAAGATGCACAATGAGCACAAGAGTATATGCATAGACGTATTAAGTATTACATTAGCTGAGATTACATTGTCTCAGAGTAGTGTACTTGTCAAATAAAGTGCAATGTGCAGTAGTGTAGCCACAGGTTAGAAAGATAAATAAATACAATTAAATATTATTAATTCATCATATTACCAAAAGGTTGAAGTCCAGGTAGGAGGGGAGAGACCAGGAGTGCCCCACGCGTATCGCCCGTCAGGCGGGCTTCCTCAGGGGATATCAAAGTAGCGGCGTTCTACCAGTACCTTAAATCCAAATTAAACTACACATATTCACCTTGCTTTTATTATTTAATCTTTACACGCCGGGATCGTATGAAATAAAAACTTATGAAAACAGGCTGGAGCACAAGGATGAGATATCTGGTGCTTCGGGCTGCTAATTATTCACTAATTATTCCCATGCTGGAGAGGGAGGAGACATCACACAGGAGGCGTGTATAATAAGCAGCCCAGAGCTGCGGACATTGCGCCCCAGCGCTCCGGCTTGCTTTTTATAAGTCTTTTTTTTTTTCAGGCGATCCCAGTGTGTCAAGATTAAATTAAAGATTAAAGAAAAGAAGCTCTGGGATCAAAATGAAGAGGAGTAAAGGTGAGTATGCGTAGCTTCATTTTAATTAAAGGTACTGGTAGATTTAATTTAACCTGCTGTGTCCATATTAAGAAAAGCCTTACCAAATATTCTCTTGGACGCAACTAATAAATGAGGAATTTGTTATGAACTAGCAGGAAAGAAGAGAATTACAGCATGATGTGGTGGAAAATGCCAAAGAGACACACCTAACACATAATTTTCTCTGAAATGCTTTTTAGGAATACAAAATAACGTAAAGATGTGGGTGAACTATTCAACTCCATACAAAGCCCTTATTCGAGACATTCTACATATTGATAGACTGTGTGATAAAATTTCCTGTTTGTGCAGTTACCGATCATGTGATTGTCTCTGGAATTTCCTGAGATCTGCATGGTACAATGCCACTTTAGGCATCCTAATTGCGTTATTTGGCTTATTTAGTAGAAAATGTAATGGCCCAAAATAAACGAAAACATGTTATTCCAAGTTGTTCTCATTGCTGATGAACCTTCCGTTTGAAACTTCAAGGAATATTTCCTGGTTCTGCCCGGGATAGTAAATAAATAATCTTAGCTATAACAAAATAAAATGGGTTAACAAAGTATTGTACACATAAAGATCACTAATCAAATACTGACATTTTATTATGAAAAATCTATAATAAAATAATAGAAGCATTTCAAATCTTATATACAATACCACAGATATGCAACATAGATTAACTAAATAATTGTCCAGGTAATGTGAAGTACTTTATTGTTATTATTAATTATAATTATCTGCAACTTCTTAGAATGACATGGATAAGACTGCAGCTCTAGATGCGACAGGAATATCACATATGATATAAGCCGCACAGTTGAAAACATAGTATCTCACACATTAGCTGCCTTATACTTAGAATAATAATGGCAGATTGATACTCCATTCACAGCCAGAGATTTAGGCATCTGAGATGATCTATTGGTAATAGATGATTGCAGCTCTGGATGTGACTGGAGTATCACAGATATTATAAACATTGTAGTTGAGAACAAATTATTATTATTTATAGAGTACCATTTATTCCATGGTGCTGTACAATCAATAAGGGATTCACAGAGCGTAGATGGAGATTCAAGGTGAGAAAATAGAGCAGTGCAGTTATTGTGTATTGTAGGCGATTTCCTGAACAGGCGGGCTTTCAGATTACATTTGAAGGTTAAAAGTGGGGGACAGTCTGACACATTTTGGTAGAGAGTTCCAGAGTATGGGAGATGCACGGGAGAAGTCCTGGAGATGGTTGTTAGGAGAGCGGATGGTACTAGAATAAAGCTGAAGGACTTGTGAGGAAAGAAGATTTTATGTGGGACAGTGGGCTGATTAGTTCAGAGATATATAGAGTGCACAGGTTGTGGACGGCTTTGTAAGTCATGGCTAGTATTTTAAATTGAATTTGCTGTGTAATGGGTAGCCTCTGGCGAGACTCACAGAGAGGAGAGGCAGAGGAGAAGCATGGAGACAGATGGCATAAAGGATAAGGTAGAGTCAAAGATGACTCCAAGGTAGCAGACTTTACGGATCAGGGAGAGTGTGGAGCCATGAATTGTGATGGTTAGGTTAGGTGGAAGGGATGTGTTAGGTGGAAGAAAGATTATGAGTTCTGTTTTGTCCATGTTAAGTTTTAGAAAACGGGAAGAGAAGAAGGAGGATAAGGCTGATAGACACTTTGGAATTCTGTCTGGAAGAGAGGAAATATCTGGACCGGAAATATCGATCTGTGCGTCATCTGCATAGGAATGGTATTGAAAGCCATTGGACTTAGTTAGCTGTCCTAGGCCAGCGCTGTAGATAGAGAAGAGTAGGGGTCCCAGCACAGAACCTTAAGAGATGCCAACAGAGAGGGGGCAAGGAATACAGTTGGTATGAGAGTGGTAGACTCTGAACACCTGGATGAAGAGATATGATAAGATCCTGGAGAGGACCAGGTCAGCTAACATAGCGTCTGCAGCAGGAGAAAATAGTCAACAGTGTTAAAGGCAGAGGACTGATCAAGAAGAACTAGAGCAGAGTAATGGTGTTTTACCTTGGCAGCCAGTAGATCATTTGAGATTGTGATCACAGCAGTCTCAGTGGATCAGGTCAAAAAACAGATTTTAGGTTGTCAAAGAGAGAGTCGGAGGAAAGGTAGGAAGATAGTTCTAGATGGATATGTTGTTCCAGGAGGTTTGAAGCAAATAGAAATAGTGAGATAGGTCTATAGTTTGGTGGACTAGATGGGTCCACTGATGGTTTCTTTAGGATGTGTGTAACAGTTGCATGTTTTAAATAAGATGGAACAATATCAGTGGATAGTGAAAGGTTAAAAATATGAATTAGATCTGGGAAAAGCACAATGGTGAGGTTGGGGATAAGATGCAACTGGATTGGGTCAAGCGACCAAGTATTGACATGCGACCTTGATAGCATGGAGGAAACTTTCTTGTCAGTGAGAGAAGTTCATTAAAGGACATCTACAATCATTTTACTAATGGTAGATGTGTCCTAATAAGAAGTTCCTGAGGGACGAATTCCCCAGGACTTCTTTTATTATATCTCTATAAGCTGCAATCGCGGAAATATAGAGTTATAAAAGTTATGCAAATTAGGTTACAACACCAGAGCATCTCAGGGAGCTTCATATTTTAATTATGCAATCCCCCCATTGCCCTTGGTGGTCCCACCCAGAGGACAGGCGGTGCATAAATTAAAATACAAGGTTTAACTTTTATAACTCTATATGTCCACGATCATATAGAGTTATAATAAAAGAAGTTCTTAGGAACAATGTTTCTCAGGAACTTCTTATTCGGACACATCTAGGTCTTCAGCATGTGTGTGTGAATAAAGTGGAGGCCGCCATAAGAGAGCACAGCAGGGGAAGCATGCAGTGTCTTAAGGAGTTATCCATGTTTCAGTAAGGCCCAGAAAAAACAGTCGACATGAAATGATGAGGTCATTAATATCAGTGGGGCACATTTACTTACGTGTCGCTTCCCTGCTCAGGTCCGCCGGAGTTCACCATCTTTTTAGTGGTGGATCTAAGTGCCTAGGCTTGCGACACAATTTGAAAGTTAAATCCTGCGCTCAGTCTGAATCAGTCGGGTCTTCCGACGGCACCCCCCCCCCCCAATTTGTGTCGCCACAGCAGAAGCAGCAGACAATGGCTCCTGTTTTTTTGGAAAGCACATGGTGAGAATTTAGACCCAAAACCTAGTCTATAACGTTCCCTGAGTCTCAGAGAGCGCCTATGCGAAATATGGTGATTGTAAATGCAATGTTGCATACATACATACTTTAGTGGACATACATACATACACACATATACTCAGCTTTATATATTAGATATATACACATTTTCCCTATTGTGTTTTAGTCTCTCAAAATTTGTAGTCCAGGCAATGCTCTGTGAGCTAAATTCTGATATACTGAGGCACTGAATTCTAAACATGTAAATTGTTTTAAATACAGATAAATATTATCACAACATGACATGATGTAAATTCCACCTGATTGTCTTAAATCTGTGTGTGTATACTGCTGTGGTGTTTTATCTGCCCAGTCACATATAACAGCACATTCCACTATCATTCAATCTGTCTAGGCCTGTGCTTTCCATTACAACATTCCATGTCTGCAAGGAACCATCACATTACCATAAACTGTCACTGTGATAGATGCAAACAAATGTAGGTTCCTTTAGGATACTGAAGATACAAAATATGCTGGATGATGTTTGAATTTATCTCATCTCATGTTTTGTAAGACTATCAATATAAGTCTATGTGGATTGGAAAATCTCCTTACTCTTGATATGAGTAATAAAATCATGAGAAAGGAGAATTTTCAAAAAGAGTAAACTTTTTGTCTGTTTTTAACATAGCTACTTTTCTTCATCTCATGTGGATAATGTATTTTTTGTATATATTTTATTTATTTGAAAAAAAAAATTTAGTTTTTTTCTTCCCCTATTTCTATGTTGGATGACCATCTTACTGGACCATCAAATTAATTGGAAATGTTGAATTTCTCTGTTCTCATGCATGGATTTTCAGAATGAATACTGTATGTACCCGAGTATAAGCCGAGTGTTTCAGCACAATTTTTGCTGCAGCCGGCATGAAGAAAGAAGAGGTGCTGCACAGGGAGCTGTCGTGGATCTGCTGCGCACATAAAGATAGAAGAGGAGCTGCCCGGGCCATCGGAATGGTGAGTAGGTAGTTTATTTTTTTTACTGGAAGGCAATATATACTAAAGGGGGGGGTGCTGGCTATACACTTTAAGGGGCTGGCAGATGGCTGGCTGGCTATATACTACAGGGGCTGGCTGGCTATGTACTACAGAGAGCTGGCAAGCTATATACTACAGGGGGCAGGCTGGCTATATACTGGAGGCTGTGACCAATGCATTTCCCACCCTCAGCTTATACTCGAGTCAATAGGTTTTCCCAGTTTTTGGTGGTAAAATTAGGTACCTCGGCTTGGGTCTGCTTATACGGTATGTATTTAAGTGGTAAGGCAAACTTAAGCTAATTGTGTTGTTCAGGATACGAAAAATACGGATATGATAGAAAGTGTGGTATTTAGATTATTCCTACTATATGTCCACATATATGGGCCATGGAATTTAAGGGTGTTTTTGTGTTGTTCTGTTACTGTACGTAAAACAGTTAAACAGTAATCCTGTAATAAATCTTATCAGAGAAAATTTCTAGCTAATCCACTTACTTTAGTTCTTATGATCATCTCTTCTTTTTTTAGTTTCTGCTTTTCAAACCGAAATTCAGCTTAATGCCATCTTTCTACTGCTCAAAATGGAATATAGGTCATTACCAGACTCAGTGGTACTCTTAATATACAATGGTCACTGCACATTTTGTTGAAAGTTGAGTGCTTCTTTAAGAAGTCTCTTTTGTCAAGAATAATAGGTAGGGCATTTCATTAGAAACATTTATTTTATGTAATATCATTTATTGTTTAAAGTTTGAAGAAAATCTACCATAAAAATTATCATGATAAAGCAGGGACACTTACTCACGGACCCAGGCACTGTGAGTGTGAAAATTATCCATATCCTCTTTCATTCTAAAATCAATGTTTATAATTATGCTAATAAGCCAGACTCTTCCAGAGCTCTTACAGCCTTACATCCTTTAACAGCTGTGCAGGAAGTGCGGAGGGAGCAGGAAGGAGGGGGGGGGGGGGTAATTTTAAAAGAAGATTTTATAAGAAAGGAGGCCATGGATAACAAATATAAGAAGATTGCACAGTCTCAATGCCTGGATCTATGAATAAGTGCCTCTGGTTTATCATGCTTAATTTTGATGGTAGATTTCCTTTAAAAATATATTTTTTAATTTGTTTTTCTATTTTGATGCATGTGGCAGTCCTCGGTAATGCTGATTAGCTTTCTTTTACATAAGTATAAACATTTTAGGTTGCTAGCCAAACAATACATTTTTATATAATAAATATTTCATATTATAATGGAGAACTCTGGAAATAACCAGACAACTCTGGTTTTATGGAAATGTACTGGCAGCGACACAACTCTTTTCGCAATACAGTCCATGGCTGCTCCGCCCAGCAAGCACCAATGCTGCTATGTTGTAACCTCAGCACTTCTATAAACAGCTCAAGAATTCACCTCACTAACCCAGAGCAGCTGTGCCGGGGAAAAATACAACTTGGCAGAGCAGCCATGAAAAAAAAAAAGCACGCTCACAATATGAACAGAATGATGCTGTAAGACTTTGTGAGACACAGTGCTTAGGCATGTACACTAGGTTGGAGTCCCTATATGGCTATGTACGGGAGTTCTAGGAAAGTGAACTTTTTTAAGTGAAAGCTCAACGTTAAGAAGCTTTAAGGGGTTCACCGAAACGGAACATAAATGGACAGGAATGAAAAGGAACAGGATTTGTGTAGTGAAGGAATAGCTAAAACATCTGATTGAGGGATGTGTTATTGTGTTATATGTTATGTTATATGTATTACTTATTCGTATATACATATATGTGTAATCATCAGGAATGCACATGGACAATTTTCCATTTTATTGACTACCAAAAAAAGTGCTGAAAACCCAAACTCGGCTTATACTCGAGTAAAAAAATAAATCAAAGCTTACCTTTCCGGCTTTCCCCGCTGCTGGCTATATACTGGGGTAGAGGGCTGGCTATATACTGGGGGATATGGGGTGGCAGGCTATACACTGGGGGCAGGTGCTAGCTATATACTATGGGGCAGGGTCCGGCGGGCTATATACTGGGGAGGCTGTGACCAATGCATTTCCCACCCTCGGCTTATACTCGAGTCAATAGGTTTTCACAGGTTTTTGTGGTAATATTAGGGGCTTCGAATTATACTTGGGTCGGCTTATACTCGAGTAAATACAGTATTTTTTGAGTAAATCGAAATCTTTGAAAGCAATAGATAGATATTTATGACCAAACAGATTACAATAGTGTAAGGCTGCATTCACACAACCGTTGGGGGCGTATATATGGCCACAAGCTGTCATACGTGTATATGTCCCCCATAGGCCGGCAATGGGCGCACGGACCAGTACGGTGCAGCACACATGAGGCACTGTACCATAGACATGTCTTATCTTTCCCCGTGTTGTGGTACAGTGTATCTCTATGAAGAGGGGTCGACCCTCCTCCTCTCCATGGTGCCGGACGTATGTCCAACCGTCTACGCCCTAATGTCCCAGGTACAGGTGAATAGGGGCACAGTTACTGTGACAATTGTCACTGTTTGTGTTGTTTTTTGTCTGGACAGATCCGTAAGCAGCCTCTTAGTAACGAGAGCTGGGTGGTCACATGTTCAGTCACATGACCACCAGGATGCAGGACCGTCCACTGCCTCCTTTCTCTGTACCCTGTTTGATTGCTGTGTATGAATGAAGGCAAAAACAGGAGCAATAGTACATTCAGCTCCCCGATCAGGTATATGCTATGGCGGGGATAATTAGGGACCTGAACTTCCTGTCGCAAATGTAAAGTGCGTGGTCAGTAATGAGTTAAGAAAAAGTACCCAAAATTATTTATAAAATATATCTATCTGCTTTTCCCATAAAAAATAAAGTACAGTGTAAGAAAGTGAGGGGTGGCGGAATATGGCCATGCAAAGATTATTTTTTCCTCAAAACATTTGAATTTTTTGAAGCTTATGTTTATTCAAACATGACAAAGCTGTAAAAATAAAGTCCATAAGAAATTGGTGCTGTTGCTTTATTTTTTGATGCATTTTTTCCAGCTTCCCATAATATTGCATGGAATATTAAATGTTGCCACTAGGAAGTATAATTTCACCCGTATAAACCTGAACCATGTACAGCTTTTTAAAGGTGGAAAATGAAGAAATGAAACCCCAAAAGAGAAAAGGGCAGCAAAAGCGTGTAGCATTCCTTTTTTCAAATGTAAATGTCCGTACAATTTCAGCATTGATTGGGCAGTGTCAGTTTGTTGGACACACCTCTTTGAAATGTGAATTGATAGTTCCAGCTGTAAATTTATGGATACATAAAGGAAGGAATGAAAGAGGAATGGCTTCAAAATTGTGATCTCATGAAGAAGACATGACAGTGGTGAGTGTTGACAGGTCCTTTTTAAGTTCAAGTTTGGTATAAGCCTCTATGTAGCAGTTTTGAAATATTGGCTTAGTCGACACATAATCTTAAATGAGCATTCAAGGACAAACTGATAGATACACTTAGTGGAGGGCCTGAAATATTCGTTCATGACTTAAGATTTTAAGAACACCAAAGATAGAGACTCTCCTTTCAGGCCCTGTGCTTTGAACAACCCAATTTATCGGCCTCTGCACAAGGTCTCTCATTCTTTTTTTCAGGTTGACAAAACCTGTTTGCCGTCAGTTTGACAATAGGTTTTGATCCAATAAACCATACTGCTCACATAGATGTATAGAAAATTAGAAGGGTTAAGTTTAAATATCTCTGTAATGAAGTTATTTTTTGTTTCCTGTTCACATTCCAGACCTCAGTTCCCCCTTTTCAACTATTCAAATACATGAACTTAGACATGAAATAAATTTGTTCTGCATTTTTTCTTTTAACAGTAAGTCTTTTGAATCTGGAGATGAGTAATGCAATTCACAATAATTAGAATAATCGGATATTTACTGGTTCCCAAACAAAGAAAGTAAATGACTATGAAAGGGTTGTCCCAATGTTAAACATCTATGACATATCCAGAATATACCATAAGTGTCCATTATGTGTGAGACCCATCACCAGGATTTGCTTTTATTCTGACAATGGAGTCCCTTAACCACCGTCTCGTGACAGTCTCAGAATTCCTATATAAGTCAATGGTCAGGAAGTAAGAGTTCTTCTTATTGAGACTTTGCCAATTAAGGTCATCTTGTAGGCTTGTGGAGACTTGTAGCCATTGTTGCTTCACTAGGGGATTCTGGGAAATATGCAAATACTTTTTTCAGGATGGGACAGGGAAAACAATGCCTCATTTTGCTACCTTGAAAGGCAGCCCCCTTAACATCAGGCTTGACTAATGACGTGATGTCAAATTAAAGCCAAAGCAGTATATCTATTCTAGAAGGAACAGACTCCGAAGTGTTTTTGCATATTTCCCAGAATCCCATAGTGAAGCATCAATGGCTAGAAGCCCCCCGGGCTCTAATTGGGAATGTCTCTAGTCCATAAGCTCTTATTCAGCCAAACCAGTTATACTGAATACATTATACTGAAGAGATGCAACCACGTCGAAACAGTTCTGTCTACAATTGGGAATATGATCTTTCTGGAATATATATACTTGTCTGGCTTTAATCCCACATAATGTCATTAGGTTTCTTCAAAGTTTTGCTTGATGTTAAGGGGGCTGCTTACAAGATAGCAAAAAGAGGCAATATTTTCCTGTCCCATCCTGGAATATGTATTTGCATATTTTCCATATAGGTCAACGAAGAGAGCCCTGTGTATATGCCCATCTCTCCAATCACTGCCATGCTGATGATATATGATAAATGTCAAAACCGATTTTTTTGTTGAAAAGATACTAGTGGTCTCAAAGATTATTAATAATAATAATTCCTTTATTTATATAGTGCACACAGATTACACAGCGCTGCACAGAGCTTGCCAAATCAGGCCCTGTCCCCATGGGGCTCACAATCTAATGTTCTGCAGTGTGGGAGGAAACAGGAGCATGCAACTGGACCACGTGTGGCAGGAAACCCACGCAAACACGGAGAGAACATACAAACTCTTTGCAGATGTTGAGTGGGACTTGAACCCAGAACCTTAGAGCTGCAAGGGTGCTACCCACTCAGCCACGTTGCTGCCCCTATTATTAAAGGGATTTCATCAGTTTATTCTACAATACCTTGCCACTCCCATCACTTAGTAGGTCACTGAAAAGGTGCAACAAAAATCTATTATACTTATTAAGAAGTGCCTTGAGCATGGTTCCATTCTCGAAAAGTGCCATGGTCTAGCCCTAACTAACACCTGCCTCTGTGCCCTGATTGACAGTGCCCTCCTTTCATTTCCTTTAGTACTTTCTATATAATACTTGTGACACTTTTATAGTCTGTTCCCTTTACTGTGCACACAGTACAGGCAGTCCCCGGGTTACATACAAGATAGCTATGGTCTGTAGGTTTGTTCTTAAGTTGAATTTGTATGTAAATCGGAACTGTATAGATTATCATTGTAATCCCAGCCAGAACTTTTTTGGTCTCTTTGACAATTGGATTTTAAAAATGTTGGATTGTCATAAGAACCAGGAGTAACAATGAAGCTTCATAACAGGCGCCTGGGATAACTGTTACAGCTGTTTATTGTAGCCTAAGGCTAAAGTACAGTAAATTACCGACATCCAGAGGTCCGTTTGTAACTATGGGTCGTATGTAAGTCGAGTGTTCTTAAGTAGGGGACCGCCTGTATGCTGAAAGTGGAGGATAGGGATCAGAAAATTACTTCTTTTGTACTTTTCAGCATAATGTATTAAGGCAGGTGTTATTTGCAAGGTTTATCTCCACATATTCTTAACAGCGCTTCCATGTGATAGGGCAAAACCTTCCTTTATGCTTTCAGTGATTTTGCAAAAAATATAAAACATATAAAACATGCTGTATTTTTTCACAGATTTATTCTATTGAAAACATGACAGAGAATTAAAACAGTTGTGTGAATATAGCCTGGTGGAGACAAATTAGAGGCATATTGAGCAATTTTGAGGCACTGAATTTAGCAACTAGAGGGAAGCCGTTGTGTAGAGTCACTAAAATGCTATCTGCATACAAAGCATATAATGTAGCCATACTGTAGTTTTTGCTACTAAACTAAAGGGGAATAGAAGGGCAACTGAGCAGCACCTCTGCTGCTGAGTGAAAGAAAAAGCTTACAGCAGGTAATAATAATGTAATAATCACAGATAAATTATATGCTGTCAGTATTTAATCATGGAGGGAATATTGATGAACTGAGTTTGGGGAGAGGTTGTATATGCAAGCTTTCTTCAAGGGTGAGGATCATGTACAACAAGATTTGGGACCTGGTTCATGTGACTACCCATTCATGTGCAGCCTTCAAGAGCCATTATCAGGCAAGCATGCAAGAACAAGATTGTGCCTGGCTGCATGCTCAAAACGTGTGGACATATGCATAATAAAAGAACAAGAATAGCCATAACATTTAGTTATTGATTACATTTTAAGCTTCACTTCAGTTCTTTCACCCAGAAGAAACACTTTTATTTTTGTAAACTCCACTCCTAGCTAAATTTAATTGAAGCAATCCATATGTATCTACAGTTCGTTCCTGAGGAATCAACGTAATGGCTGTGCCTCCTGTAACACCACCTACTCTTGTCTGCCCAAGTTGCAACACCACCTGCTCTCGTCTGCCCCAGCTGCATTGGGTTTTTAATGTACAGTACTTTGAATAAAAGGAATACAATTTTACCGTTGAGTGCAGCTTTTTCTAGAAATTAGTATAAAGTTTGTCTGATTTTTTTTTCTATAGACACGTAAGAAATCAGATATCCTATTGTAAAGTCTGGTAGTGGTAGTTGGGCGCTGATACTAATCCCCCAAATATCCCTTCATCCTAAATGAGGTTCCCTACATTGTATAATGTGAAGGATGAAGAAAAGAGGAGGTAAAAATTAGTTGACTGTACAAATATGTGAAAGTGAATGAGAACAAAATCACAAACAAGAGAATAGTCAAGTACAAACCAAATCTACGCAAATTAATGTGTGGAACAGCATCCGGTCAGCCAACAAATTAGTGGTAACTCACATATAGATAGGGGTGCATGCCGGATGTTGATCCTAGTTGCCATAATCCAATTGTAGATAAAGTAGAAAATATCAGCAGCACTCCAGGATGAAGTATTAATTCAAAAGTCTTCCTTTATTCATCAGAGGCATGGTGCAACTTTTCGACCGTATAAGTCTTTATCAAGCATGATGCTTGATGTCAAAATGTTGCACCATACCTCTGATGAATAGAGGAAGACTTTTGATGTAATACTTCATCCTGGGGTGCTGCTGATTTTATCTACGTCAAGTATAAGCCATGGTCATAGATGGCAATGCAATCCAAAATCAGAAATGCAAGTGATCGTTGGAAAACAGAGCAGATGTCAGGTAACTAGAGTAGAGATCAGGGAGCATCCACAAAGTTATCCAGAGGTTTAAAAGGGTTAACCAATAACTGGCATTGAACACCAGTCTTAATAAAGCTTTATACTTGGCTCATATGCGGACTGAGAAGCAGCTCAACATAATCACTCACAACTTTAAGTCTTGGCTTCCTAACAGTCTACATGTTGATAAACTGTAAAACCATAATGAAGGATTAAAATTACTTTTAAAAATAGAATCCTAATATAAACACATTAGCAGCTTCTGTTTTGAACATGCATTTTTGGTACATATTCTGATGAAATCGGCTCACAATTTGCATCCCATGTGTATAAACAGGGTTTCTAAAACATTTTCTGGTATTTTGCGGCTATGAAAATGAGTGACTTGTTACTTATTTTGAGTGGATAATGAGATTATCTCTATAACAAATCTAATTAAAAGACTACCCTTAGAATCGACTGTCTAAGAATAAATGGCTGGTTGAAAACTCTGATCCCTACTGTTATCTTCATAGGAAAAAATGTCACTTAGCTTTCTACAAATTTGGAAGTGATACTCTAAGGAAATCTACCTCCAGGATGAAGGAATGTATATCAAGCACACTTACATCCTTGTGTGTGCCCCCTCTGGCGGGGCGCTCTCTTTTTTTTAGCTTCTTATGCTCGTCTTTTCATGAAAAAACGTTTTGGAGCCTGAGAAGTTCCATTGGCAACTATGGAGCCCGGAGCTTCTTGGACTCATTTGCATAATTTGTAAAACCCTTTCATGTAAAATCAAGGTTCTAAGAGCTAAAAGAAGAGCGGGTCCTGACAGTGGGGGCACATACCAGTATGTCATTGTGCCTGGATTACTTGTTTGAAGAGCCACAGGTTGAAGATCGCTGATAGAGACTGACCAAATGGAAAAAAAATATTGTTTGTATGTTTTATATAATATTTATGACTGCTTTCATCTATGTAAAAAAAGCTAATTCTGTTTATTATAAAAAAAAGTATAAAAATAGGTTGATATTGACGTGTAAACAAATAAAGGTCTAGTGACTCAGACAGGATATGTGCTGTCATGAGCAAGTGGCAGACAATGGACGGGATGGAATTTTGTGTCAGCAAACTGCTGAAAACATAGGCCTCATATCCTCCACACACAGATTGGTGAACTTGTCATTTTCTGAGCATCCAGTGACTCAAGTCGAATATATACCTTAGCTATCACAGCCTGGCTTTCTACCTTTATTATCTATAATCATTCCCATCAACTCAACGTTGAAAACAGGATCAGCTAAGTGCTGTGACTAATGAAAGGGTTATAGTAAACGGTTACGTTGTCAGTCACTCTTATTAACACAGATGAAGTGTCCGCAAATAAGAATCGTAAGAAAATGACAAGGTGACCACATTATTGTGCGGCATTACATGTATACAGTGCGTAATCCCCATAATAAGGGTCATTAAATATAGTGCACCTTTAGGCTGTTTCCTTAATGTACCAGTCTTAGAACAGTGTCATAGACCACAAGGGGTTTCCTGCCTTTATGAAAGCAAGAAATGTCACTTCCTGATGCTGTCAAACCAGTTTGTTGTTAACTAGTCCACCACGCATTTACTGTTTCTGTCTCCAGCGGTTGTCTGTTGTCTGGAAATACTACTAAATATTTGGTTGCTCTACAAATATTTACATATAGTAACAAAGAATCTTGCTCAAGGTGGGCAAATGTTGCCCCAAGTCTAGCACATGCTGGGCACTAATTCTCTAGGTAACAATTTATCTTGTTAATTTTCTGGATAATTATGCATGTACAATGTACATGTGAGGGCTGTGGGGCTCATTATATGTTATACCAAAAAGACAATTCAGAAAATAAGATCTTGGCCAACTGTGTTTCCTGTTTATCACCTGTACTGCCAAGACATCACAACTGGGTTTCATACAGGTAAGCTAATGTGACATCAAAAGTAGATTTCTAGGTTTTATACAGGCTACAGCTATGAAATCACAAGTAGGTTTTAATTAGCTCAGCTGCTATAACATCATAGGTCAGTGACATTTTTGGTATGTAACTATGACATCACTAGTGTGTTTCAGTCAGGAAAACTTCTGTGACATCACAATAGTATGCTATAAAGACATTTCAGTTCAGTTCACTAAGCTTCTGTGTTAACCAGTGGCGTAACTAGAAGCTGATGGACTCCAGTGCAAAGTCTGTGCCAGGCCCCCGACTATAATGTATGATTTATAGTACTGGTCTTCTCATATGGGAAAGTGACACCATAAGGGCCCCCTAAACCTCTTGGGCCCGGGTGCGATCGCAACCTCTGTACCCCCTCAAGTTACGTCCCTGGTGTTAACACAGCTGTGTGATCAGAACCTTTATGAGGGAAGATGATGTGACATTACATATGACTTTCACAGGGGCATAACTACGAGAGGCAGGGCCCCAAAACAGACTTCTGAATGGGGCCTTCCTTACCCCTTAAAAAATACATATTTGTAGGTTACAATAACAGTCAATTATACACTCATATATTCACACATGTATATACATACACAAACAGTTCTTCACTCAATTATACATATTTACAGTCATACAGAAAAATACATACATATACAGTAAGCACATCACATATACACACACATATATAGAGCATATATACATCAAATATACAGACACATATAGAGCATATACACATCACTTATACACATATACATACAGAGTGTACATATTAGACGTCAGGAACCAAAGAATCCAGTCCTGTTGTTCTGCCATCTCCTTCTGCAACATTTGGGCTGCTGACAATGTGCAGCATAATGGGGCACATTTATTATGCAGTCTGCACCAGAATTCAGGCATAAGATACACATGAATACATGTGCCAGCTAGTTACACATTTATTTATGAAGTGTCTGTGCTAGTATTGCAGCACTATGCATGCTACAAAACTTCCTTGCATATAAAGAGATGTTTATGGTGCATACTCGCACCAGCCGCAACATTAATGTCAGTGAGTCCAAGATCTGGTCTTCATGAATGTGTTGCCCACTGCACGATAGTAAGGCAAAGTGGGGATCCCTGACACTGCACGCCACATAGTGACTGCTACACCTATAGTTACGCCCCTGGACTTCAATTCAAAACATAACACATGGGTTTTCAACTGGTAAGCTGCGGTGAAATCACATATACAATTCAGGAATGTTTTTATGACCTTACAGTACATATGTGTTTCCATTAGATATAACTTCACAGGTGAAGTGATATCACAAGTGTCTTTTGGACAGGTAAAATGCCTTGACATTACAACTAGTTCAAGTCGGGTAAGCTCAGGTATGCACATACCATATGTAATAGTAACATGCTGTAGTTTGTAAGGCTGACAAAAAGACAGATGTCCATCCAGTTCATCCTGTTGTTCCGCAATGCTGATCCAAACGAAGACAAAAAAACCCCATGATTTACTCAATTTAGGGAAAAACTCCAAATCCTTGAACCAACAACTTATTTCCAGTATTCTACTACCATAACTTAAAATATGACTTCAACAATCTACTAACAAGCCATCTTCAGGCCCCTTTTTAACTGTTAAATTTTCCTTAGCAGAGCTTCACGGTGTTACTGCCCTTACAGTATGGCTGCTGGGTCCTGTGTACTTGCCATTTGGAAAAAAAAAACTTCTGGTCCTACTATCTCCTCCTGGATTTCTAGGGTTGATGATAATATGCTCACAGCATATTATCATGAGCTCAGCATGGCATCACCTCCTCTATTTCTGCTACACATGATAAATTTCACGCCAATTGGTCTCCCTAGGTGACCTTCCCTCAGTCATAAGCCTACAAGGCCCTTCTTCATACCACTCCTTTAAGGTACTATGGAGTGATCAGCTGACTTCCAGTCTCACCTCCTCAGGACAGCCCTCCCTCTGTTTTTCCACGCTGATACTTAGTATAAGTATTTTGTATTTTACTGTATGCAGTTTTTCCTTCTCCTCCCTTTTCTCTCTCCATCTTTCTCTCTTTCATCACCCCTCTAGCCTAGTTTTCAGCTCTTTTAGCAGGTGTTTGAATGAACAAAACAGTTTAACTTGCTGAAGTTTGAAGAGCAGGAGAGTGTGAGATGATGTCAGTGTAGAATTCTGAAGGTAACATATCACTAGCAAGTGTCAAGAGTGATAGATATTCATGCTGTATGACTGCGATATTCAATATTCAGTCTTCAACATAATGTCAGAGCTCGTCAGGCTACATGCTAAGAAGCACTTGTGTTTATTTACTTGTCAGATGCCCTATTTCTACCTTATATCATCATCCTGATATAAATCTAACACTAATGTAATTGTATAAATTTACCATTTGTAGGACCTCACCATTGTAGGGCCTTACCATTTACTAAATACATTCTAGGATGTGATCTAATCCAAATTTATTGGTAGTGAATGTTTAAAGGGGTTGTCCCAAGTTTAATAGTTTTCCCCTATCCACAGGGACTTTTATACAGGACTGGCTGTGCAGTTTAGTTTTGGGTAGCAGTCCACATAAACCAAAAATGTTTTTTTAACTCGTCTTGGGCCACCCTTTAGATGTTAGCTAAAATGCCCAATCACTAGAGCCTTTTCAGGCCGCGTCACTAAAGGGTTACTGAAGACAGTTTATGAAAAACTAAATGTATTTTGTCTAGACAGGAGAATGCTGGTGGGGGTGGGGGGGTTATGATATTTTTAATTGAGAAATTGATAATAAAATCCAATGCAAGAAATTATATAATCCAACAGAGAAAAGTAGGTCATTGGTTATGGTTAAAGGAAGTGCTATTTCATTACAAAGTTTGGAAACATTATCTTCATCCATGAACTTTAAAAGTATGGAGAAGTCTCTGACAGAATTTCGTAACAGTGGAAATTTGTCAGGCTTTGAAAAAGACATTAGATCTCTTCTATACCAGGCCTTTAGCAATAATGGTGGTCTATGAAGCTGTCTCTTTGTTAGGGCGATTGGGAAGGAAAATTATGGTGGGTCGAGTCAGTGAAAATAGAGTGAATATATATCATATGATTAAAGGGAACCTACGACCACATATCTACCTATAAAGGTAGATCGGGTGGTAGGTACATCTATAGGACGGGAGGATAGCCCTTTTAAGGGCTAATCCTCACGTCCCCCGTATGTTTTGCTAACTTTTATTACTCAAATATGTACATTTTCTAAAGCGGCTACTGGGGCGTGGAGTAGCCGGAGCTGAGGCTACATGGCGCGGCTACTCCACGCCCCAGTAGCCGCTTTGTTCCTGCTGCCAAAAATCTTTGGTGCGCAGCTCCCTTGTCCGAGAATCCTGCCGGCAGGATTCTTGGACGAGGGTGCCCAGCTACGAGGAGCTGCTCGACGAAGATTTCTGGTAGGAGGAACAAAGAGGCCGCTGGGGCATGGAGCAGCCACGCTGTGTAGCCACAGCTCCGGCTATTCCACGCCCCAGTAGCTGCTTAAAAATTTTTACTTATTTGAGTAATAAAATTTAGCAAAAGTAAAAGGGCTATCCTCCCGTCCTATAGATGTACCTACCACCCGATCTACCTTTATAGGTACATATGTGGTGGTAGGTTCCCTTTAAGTTGTCTATGTGGTGTTTTTAGTCTCTGTGTCCTATTATTTTTGTTCTGTCCTGTACTTTATACTGAGGATTGTGCAGTTACCCCAAAAAGTGCCATAGAAAGTAGCATGTGTGCAAAAATGGTAAAACTTGCCTGAAAGACACTCCACAACTCAAATGTTCAAGCAAGGGTCTTTCAGGCCAGCAGCACTCCATCCTTGCTGTGATGCCCAAGTTTTGAATTTCTTCCCACGGAGATATAAGCACATAAAACAGAATGATGAATTGCATCTAAAACCTAATAATTTTGTTATTACAGTTAATCCGCTAAGCTTCTTGTTTTATGTAATATGACAGTACAGTTTATCCTTCCTGTGTCTTCTGGGTGTCGCTGACAGGTAGCTGGTCTAGCAGAACGTCTTTTGCATCTCTAGTTCCAAGGCCAGCTCCACAGCTGAAGATCTGACGACAAACGTTTACTGTAATTAAGAATTTGTTATTTTGGCCATTGCAAGAAGCTGTCATGAAAGACAGGCCAAGAAAACTAAGCTCACACTAAGCAAATAAAGGCATTTATCACAGACAGGTTTGTTTGTAGGCCGCTGCCATCTGTAACGCTTCTCATCGCTATGAGTTAAAATAACAAGACAAGCACAACCATAAACAAATGCTTATTACGAGTGGTAATGAATCCAGCTGAACAAATGTTACTGTTGACTCTGATAAGTAGTCAGAATATTTGTTAAAAGGGGATATTTACAGGTAAGCAAATAAGAGTTAACCCTATTTCCTACATCTCCCCCTATCAAAGTCCAGTCAACTAGATTCACTCAAGATTATAGCAATCTAAAAAACACCTGAGGTGAAAAAACAAGCTACTACGCTGAGATTGTTATTAGTCTGGGTGGAATATGGATGGGAAATTACAAGTTAGTTCTCATCAAGGGAAGAGGAGTTAACTAGCAGGTTTGATGAGTGATAATTAGGCTAATTGAAGACTCAGCCCAAGTGCTGCAATTCATGTGTTTCTCAGGGGAAAATCCAGATGGAGCCTCTGTCCCAACAGTTCACTACAGTTCAGATCATGATCTTTGTGGGAGCGTCCGAAAAGATAATTTGAAGGTGTATGGGTTGTGCAAGCTAGGTGGGTATATCCTGTATGGAGTAATTATGGTTCCTCCTATGTGGCTGTATACAAAATTCAATCACATTATATTGTTTGGCCAATAATTAGAATATTAATGTGATTATGTAAATTATCAGTAAATGTTACCTTAGTCGTTACTAGACTTTACATATCAATGGACAAAACACTCAGGGACTGATTTATCATGTATGCAGGATGAATGGACAAGAATTGTCTTCTCAGGCGGTGGCTGGACATCTATACTAGGGTGGGAATAGAATAGGGATCAGACATTTACAGTATAGCATATTTAAAAGGCCATCAACACTATATTTTTTAGAGGCATAAAGCACAGCTATTATGTTTTCCCCCATGCTTGCCTCTGCCATGTGTTGTGAATGTAAAGAGCCATCTCTAGTGGAGGCCTATTTCACAGATTCAGGAGGTTTCCATACATGAAGATTGGTGACTAATAATCAAGGGACTGTCTGTCAGCTGTTGGTGGTGTACAGTACAGAAAGTTGTTTTCCACAAACTGCTTAAATAAGAAAAAAGGCAGGGGTAAAAGAAGGACACAATAACATATTTATTAAAAATATATATTACAAGTTTACTATTATCATCTGCACTATAAATTTATAAAATGTTGTTAAAACTTAATCAACACTTTAAGGCTTCAAACTGTTACCTGTGACATATGGCTGCACAAGCAACAGCATGCATAGCAGATGACATACATATGATCTTAAAGCATTGAATGACTCTTTATATGTTATTGAAAAGCAAAAACATAGACTTTGTCAAGGGATGTCATTGTAAAGTCCAGCAAAGAATATTCATGTGGAAATAAAGGTAAGGACAAGGATCCAGTTGTTGGTGAGGTTGACCAGCACATATTCAAGGTCAAGGTCATCGTCCTAGGGGCAGCCTAGGACTCTTAATTTTGTGATATTCTTGTATTTAATCTACATTGTTCCTAATTTTTTATCCTCTGAGAATATTATCTCCTAACTCTGGGTCATTTAACTATGAAACTATTTTCCACAATATACAGTACACTATCGATATATTGATATCTCCCCCCTCCCGTTGAAGAGAGACCATCAGTAATTCATCAAAAGATTTTTGTGTTGCTTCCTTCCTGGGACGTATCTATCAAGCCGTCCATGTAAAACTTCCATACCTATACAGTATATATTGAAAATATTGCACCCTGTTTAACCCAAACCAGGAGAACTAGTCTTCTCTGGATAGCCATCTATGTTCTTGTAAGTGAAGTACTGTAAGTCTTTAACAGTCAAGATCCCTTTGTTCCTGCATCCAGCTTAAATAGTTTTTACGGCAAAAGAGTTTATTTCCCTGAGTTTGTTTCCTAAAAGTTTTTTTTCTCAAAAATTCTTCAGCCATTTGCTAGCTTACATAACCAGAAGCTTCTCTATAAACCATCCATTTTTTATCTTTTTACGGTCCAAAAACTGGTTAAAAACATATATCAGTTTAATATAGCAAGTACAAAAACATAAAATACTACAGTTACTGAGACATTTCATGTGTAGGTAAAGGTGCAACTTATTCTCATTTTTCAGGATTCAATCAAAGACTGAGGTCTGATGTTTTCTATCTACAGTATCTATGTAAACGATAAAATCTGAACAGTAAATGGAACCCCAGGGGGGATTAACCCAGTAAACTAGAAACAGCCTCTTGTGAAACATGTAAGTTTCTTTCCACATATCTACTTGTTTTTAGAGTGCTTAAAGTGAAGCTCAGCACACCCCCTTCATTGTGATGGACATATCTACTTTCATATATGTTCGACTTTCCTGTAGATTTGCATATGTGGTATGCTGTATGACCTGTGCCATTGCGTGCAGCACATTTTGGAGTATCCCAAGGTTCTAAGTATGTGCCAGAATCCAGAGTGCATAACGTGTGCGCAAGACTTCAAAAAAGCCGGACAATTTGAAAGTAGAGACGTCAATCACAATGAAGGGCGAGTGCTGAGATTGACCTTATCACTCAGCTCTACTACCCCCCTAACTTTATGATGCTCCTTACTACAGGGATAAAAAGTTCATATAAGGAAACTGGATTACTTTCTGTACAAGGTACTGTTCTTCATTTTAAAGGGAGCCTCTCCCCTCTTTTAAAACACCTCTTTTGTGTGCTGAATTTGCCAACATACAAATTTGTATTGAGTATGAAAAAATAGAACCTCGGTGCACCTGGGGAGTTGTTCTAGCACTTAATAGGGGGCAGCTCTGAGATCATGAGGTTGCTAGTAGTGTAGATTTGTACCGTGTTAGCCATGGAGAGCAGAAGAAGAGTGAAGAAATCAGGCGATACCTTTTTGAGGATAACTGAGTATATTTGATGGTGAGCTTTCGAGAATACTAGTTCTCTTCGTCAGACATGATGTTATGCATGAAACAGAAAATTCAGCATTTTATACACACTAAACAGTGATTATCAAAGGATATTAAAAAAAACCTCTAAAAACAACAGATTGATAAAAACAACATGATGGCAATAAAAACATTAAAAAGCTATGAGGCGAGACACATGAGCCCTGGCTCTTATCTGCTTGTGGCCTCCAGGTCAGAGGTAGGAGGTCATGAAGCTGGTATGAATATTAACACCACTTTGTAAGGTGTTGAATCTCCTCATTAATTTATACTCCCATTCTTTCCTTTCCCTCTGTGTCTTAAAATGTCCCATTAAAACAGTAATCTGCAAATCTTCCATAGTGTGGTCCTCTCTGGAGAAATGTGCAGCCACTGGCAGATCTTTCCTTTCATTTTTAATATCAGCTCTGTGCGAGTTAATATGTTGATGGAGTCTCTGACCTGTTTCTCCAACATAAAGGCCTGTGGTTGGACACTGCTGACACATGATAAGGTAGACCACATTAGAGGACCTGCAGGAAAAGGTCCCCTTGATCTGATGTACCTGCTGTGATTGGGGTACAGGTACCTGGTCACTCGTGCAAATGTGCTGGCATGTTTTACACCTGCTTTGCAGGCAGGGTGAGGTACCATTTTCTGATGGGGGTCTCAGGGCACTCCGGACAACCAGTTGTTTCAGGTTTGGTGGTTGCCGGAAGGACAGGAGAGGAGGGACTGGAAATATTTCTTTTAATCTTGTGTCTTTATGTAGAATCGGTTGGAGTTCCTTGGCAATGTGACGTAGGATCTCCAGTTGTGGGCTGTAAGTAACTACTTGGGGCACTCTGGCCTCCTGTTGGGTTTCCTTATATTTGAGTAAATCATCTCTGTTGATGGCTGCTGCTTTACCTATTTGGTTATCAGTCACTTTTGGTCTGTAGCCCAACTGGAGAAATTCAGACCTGAGCTCCAGGAGGTGTTTTTCCAGATCTTTCTTGTCTGAACATATACGGTTGTAGCGTATGGCCTGGCTGTATATGATGGATTATCTGATATGTTTGGGGTGGAAGCTGTTATTTCTCAGGTAGGCCGTTCTGTCTGTAGGTTTATGGAATATTGTTGTGGTTAAGTGGCTGTCTTTAATCTGTATGGTGGTATCGAGAAAGTGTATCTCCTTGTCTGAATAGCTTAGTTTCAGATTGATGGTGGGGTGAAAGTTGTTGTAGCCCTCATGGAATTGAATTAGGGCCTCCTCACCTGCAATCCAGAATATCATCAATATAACGGAGATAGATCATGGGTTTTGTGGTGCATGTGGATAAGTAAGCACCTTCCAGTTCAGCCATAAAAAGATTGGCATACTGTGGTGCACACCTTGGACCCATCGATGTTCCCATACACTGTAGGTACAGATCCTCTCCAAATGAAAAATAGTTGTGGGTGAGCACAAATTGTATGAGATCTGAGACCAGTTCTGTTGGTAAGTTGTGCTTCTCCATGTGTGCCCGGCATGCTGCTATTCCATCTTTATGGGGGATGTTAGTGTATAGAGATTCCACATCCATGGTGGCCAGAATTGTACCATCAGGAAGTGGGCCTACAGTCTTGAGTTTATTTAAAAGGTCAGTAGTGTCCTGGATGTAGCTAGGAGTATTTCTGACCAGGGGTTTAAGGAGATTTTCCACCCAACCTGAGATACCGTCAGGGTGCCAATGCCAGAAATAATAGGCCTTCCTGGATTGCCATCTTTGTGTATCTTGGGGAGCATATAGAAACAGCCTGGCCTGGGATCCTCTGGGATAAGAAGGTTGACCTTGTGTTGCATCTCAGTTGAAAACTTCTTGGTCATATCAATAAGTTGCTTCTTGTAGGCCTCGGTTGGATCACTCTCAAGTTTACTATAATGAATGGGGTTGGACAGCTGTCTGTTTGCTTCCTTGATATAGTCAGACAGCTGTCCAACCCCATTCATTATAGTAAACTTGAGAGTGATGTTTAGTGTGTATAAAATGCTGTGAATTTTCTGTTTCATGCATAACATCATGTCTGACGAAGAGAACTAGTATTCTCGAAAGCTCACCATCAAATATAATCAGTTAGCCTCAAAAAGGTATCGCCTGATTTCTTCACTCTTCTTCTTATCATGAGGTTGCACAGGCGAAAGAGGGGAACTTTTTCTGAGGCGCCAGGGGTGCTCTGGGAGCTATAGGAACACCCCTGGAGCACCAAGGTGCCAAAAGGCTAAATATATGCTCGATATGATATGTACAGTGCGAGCCTCTGGGGCAGTTTCATATGAGTAGGGGAAGGTGGTAGTTGTGCTATCTGTTTGTTGGTTGATGGCCCAAAACCACTCCATATGTAGCAGCTCAATAGTATCACCTCATAATTTAGGAATCCCATCATTATTATCCTTTGAAGTAGATGTGAAGCTGACATGCACTACACATGGTCACTGGAGAATTCGGAATGCATCCGGTATAAAGGGTCCACTGCACATGTGGAAAGCACAAGCCAGAGATTTCCAGGTGTGATACATGGCTATTTCTGTGCTTTGAGGTTCAATTCCAAATATAGACCCCTTTGTTCCTCCGAAGTTTTCAGCTGAAACAATGTAGACTCTTTATTTAATGAGAAACACATGTCCTGAGGTTTTAGGCAATACTAATAAAATGGACACAGCAGGGAATGTTCACATGCCAACATTTTAATAACAGCTTTCTAGGCAAAAAGACTGAAGCTGAGCACTGCTCACCATTTTCAGCCAAATGAATAAACTCACTATAAGAAAGTTGCTCTCTGGAGTTTCACAAAACTTAAAGGACATCTACCACCAGGATGAAAGAGTGTATGCAAATGAGCCTGAGGGGCTCCAGGCTCCATTAACAAGTATGGAGCCTGGAGCCCCTCAGGCTCATTTGCATACAGTCCTTCATCCTGGTGGTAGATGCCCTTTAAAGTGATAGAAATACTTGGTGCATGATTATTTATTTATTATTTATCTTAAAATTATCTATATTTAGACTCATGCGACAAAATTTCTTCTTGACTTAACTGGTTATTTGTATGAGCCTGTTGAATTAAACCATATGTGAGTGTAAGATTTGACCATAAATGTACATATACGTATATGAAAAGTCTCTATGTCCAAAGCTTTAGATGATGTTGATATGTTCTATGGCTAAAGTGACATAAATTACATCTACATTACACAATCCATTTAATATTATTATATTCTGTTATACATCATTGCAAGAACCAGTCCAAAAATATGAATGGAGTAGCAGGGACAGCATTGTTACAGTGGTCTTAGTACGGGTGGGGGGAGAAAAATTTACAAAGTGCTTGTTGATTTATTATAACATGATAATAAGGTAATTAAAAAAGGCCTTTGGGGGGGGGGGTTGTCGCCAGAACCCTTTCATGTTGTAGCTTCTCAGGCTGTTACACTGAGCACTGAGCACTGAGGGAGCAAGGTAAGCAGTGTAAAAGTCTGTGAAGCTACAGCACAGAGGCATAATTTTAATACGTAGATTTTAGAAGGAAAGAGGCCATAGATGATGACACATACAAGAAGATAACCAAAGTCACACTGCCTAGATAAGTGTGCCTAATTTATCATGTTTGATTTTGATGATAGACTTCCTTCAAGAAACTTTGTAATATTTGTTGTTAGGGGAAAAAAGCCTCTTTACTCAGTCATGAGGTTTTTTCCACCTTTTCCTACTAACTGTTCACTCTATCTGGAATCTCTACGTAATTTGCCTTGGCTTTATAAACAGAAAGCTGTATATAAAAATCAATTTTTTTTACTACAACGTCAAGAGTGGAAATCTATAATTCCGCAAGCAGGAGATTCTCCTGTTTAATATGATACCAGAATTGTGTTTCTAGGTGCCAGGGTTCAGGAGATATGGCCGTTTGAAGTTGGTCACTGCCATGACGTTTATAAACATCCTTTCTGCATGGAGCATGTGCAAATAGGATTTATATAGCTTTATGGCAGTAGTAAAAGGGATAAATATTAATTTAATGGGTACAGTGGGTTCGGAGTAGGGTGAATCCATCTCAAATGTCCCCCCCCCCTCAACAGAAAATATAGAAAAGGAGTGGTGTAAATGGAAAAAACCTTTAGTGCATTGCAGTAGTTTTTGATCATTATTTTACAGTAACAAAAATAATACTTCAATGATACTAAACCACAGCAGGAATCTGGTTACTCTTTTATAACTTTTTCACTTGATCTCTACTATGGTTCTTTTACATAAATACCTATTTTCTGACCAATATGTGCATGTGTGGGCCAGAGAAATATTTGTGGAGCTGTTAGCACTTTTTGTGCTGCTAGCGTGAAATACCCAAATGCATAATATTACCAGTAGCACAATGCCTGTACAGTCCTGACATTGTAACCGTTGTGCCTGGGAATGTTATCACCATTGTTCTAGGGCTCAGCCTATGTATGTTGATAATAGCTGCTTGTAGACATTAGACAACACAGGGAACAAGGAACCATTCATATCGGTTACAATGTTGCCCTAACATGATTGTGAAGCACAATGAACTCATGTAAATATGTAAGTGATATCATTTGCTACAAGTCTCATTCTTAGTATTTAGGAAGGAAAACATTATGTTGGCGCCAGAAGGCACGTGCACCCATCTTTCCAGGAGACTAGAGGTGGAGTGATTGGTAGAAATCATCCGAATGCTGACTATCTGTGTTTGTGCTTAAGCTTTACATATGATAAGAATGAATGGTCATTTCCATTATTGCTATCAATGGGCGTTGCATGCGAAAGGACGCTATGAAAGCATAATTTGCATTTATTTTTTTGCTTTGAAATGAATGCCAGGCATATCTTGCTGCCCATGCATGCAAATACAGTAAAACAATCCTGTGTCAGTGAGTAACAACATGGTGCAATGTTTAGAGGGTATAGGTTTTTATCCTACCATATAACATTATTCTGGCTCATTAAAGCAATAAAGCAATGTTGAAATAAAGCATGTTAAATACTCTATTAATGGAGCTTTTTTTTATTTGGACATGGTACACATATACCTTTCACATTTTATTCAATTAAATACATTTGCTGAGTACAAGTTTGACTTTGTAAAATATGACTCCTTTTGAAATAACCACCGATACAAATAATAGGGGGCATGGACACAATGTACTCCTACCAAATCAAATAGTTTGTTTCCAAAATCAAATAACACCAGAAAAAAAGAGGAAAAAAAACAAGTGCAATACTTGTTTGTGGGCAAGTGCCTTGGCTGGTTCTAAGGACTAGACCTTCTATACCTCTATACAGGTCACTGTGATCTATTTGTTACATATATTTACCTATTTTGACCATTGGTGGATCCTTTCTGTGTATGTGTGGTTTGACAAAGACCCCGTTTTGTTAATTTAATAAGAAGATACTTTGGCCTGGCAGTGATGGTTCCAGTGCAGGAGAAGGACTAAAAGATAAAAGTTCTCCTGACACCTTACAAAGCTGAGATGAAGCACCTGTCTGGGCACAGGGCAACCAGTTTTAAGACCTTGTAAAAGTAAGTTGCTACTTTGGTGCCTGGTTACACATTTTATGCACATTTTGAGTTCAGCAATATACCAGCCTTGCACTTCATACATTTATATGACATAGTTAGTGGCTGCTATTTTACTAGGGGACATTGCAATAATTCATTGAGGCATGGTAATAGTAAATCTAGCATTTCCCCATACATTCTGTGAAGGCTTTTCAACTGTAGATCCTCTGCATGTTTAAACTTTTTGGTTGGACTTTTATCTTTATCAATTTTGTGTCAAATTTAACTGTTGGTATTTTTTTCTTGTATTAAATATATCAGTAAATAAAAAGTGTGTAATCTTTTTAAAATGAAATGGTGTAGAGCGCTTTAACTTATAGGATTTAATGAGATATGTAGGTAGTTATCCTTTTGAGATAGATTATTATTTATTTTGGTTTGACAAAGAAATTGTGTTTGTCTGAAAAACAAGACAGAGCTTACACAATCCCTATACTAGAGAGGAAGAAATGAGTAATTAGTAGACTATGGGGCACATTTACTTACCCGATCTGAGGAGTTCACAGAAAGTGCTTTGTTTGATGATAATGCATTGTGCCGCGATTCACTAAGATTGTGCACCCGATATCCTGCATGTGTCTCTTCCCCATTCAGGTCCACCTACTTCTTCCTGGTGCATGTAAGTGCTTGATCTTGCAACACAATTTGAAACTTAAATCCCGCGCTCAGTCTGAATCCCTCGGATCGTCCAAAATCCAATCGCGTGCGACACAATCCCAGCACAAACCCCTGTTAAATACCTGTCAAAGCTGCGCAAACCCCGAAAACAGCAAACAAACCAACGAAAGTGCGATTTATGACCCTGAGTAAATAAGCCCCTATGTGCAGTTGCTAGTTCCTGATTAGCCAAAAATTGAAATCCAACTAGTAGTCTGGACCCTGGTATGTTACAAGAGAAGTTAAATAAATGTTATAGGTATGAAAAATGTATGTGGGAACAAGGGCTGTTAAGCAAAAATGGGCGAGATGGTTGATCTTGCAAACATAGTTCAAACCCCAAGGTGTATAAACCTATGCTGCTTGCTTAAGATATAAGACACACAACCTCTTCATCCATGATAAAGCGAGCTTTGCTGAATGGGATATCCCTCACCTCCCAAAAAAACATAAAAATAAATATGTGTATGCAAATTTATGCATACATGGACATAAATACAAAATATAAATATAGACATATAACAGAATAAACAAAGGGTGTGCCAGGGTTTGACAGAGGGATATGTTTGGGGGAGACTTTCTCCATATAATCATTGTTATTGATCTTCTTGTTTTGTTGCTATTTTTCATTGTTGCTTTTCTTTTGTATATACTAATGTATTGGATGTTACTGTACATGTTTTGATTTAAAATAAAATATATGCCATGTCAAAAAAAGACACAGCCATAGTGTAAGATGAGAAAGACAATAGTCAACACACCGTAAAAACTAAGCTCTAGCTTTATCTTACCCATAGTCTATAAAAGTACAGTAAGATACAATAGGAAAATATCATCTTACGCATTTCAGATCAGTTTGGTCCTTAATCATAGATGACATTTGCCCATATATCACTTAGGAATTATATAATGGTGAAATTGTTCCCTTGTTACTGTAGCAAATGACAATGCCAGTGTATTCAGTTGACATAAAAATTCTGATTGAATTATTTGTAGCTAATTGATTGATTTGATTTCTCTTTATTTTGTGCATTAGGTCAAATGTATTGTCAATGTAAAACAATGATTAGGCTACAACTATTTCTATAGTATCTGGTTGTTTACAGCCAGGTCTGACATACTACGAAATCAGTGAGCATAGATATTTTGCAATCTCCATAGATCCAGCACTGTAGCTAGAACTTAAAGGACTTAAGTACATTCCAGCAAATTAGTGATATTGTTTCTGCATAGAAAAGTTATACAAATTCCCAGTATACTTGCTGTATCAATTCTTCACGGTTTTATAGATCTCTGCTTGCTGTCATGCAACGGAAACATTATTCTTTACTTCCTGTAGATAAACACGGGTCCATGGTCATGTGATCTCACACAGATGCACGGCTCGTTATAAAACATATATCTGATTACTCTATGTGAGATAATGAGAAGTGCACCTGTGTAAGTAACATCACATGACCGTGGGCATATGTTTATCTACAGGAAGTAAAGAATACAGCTTCCTGAAGAATTGATTTAGAAATTATATTGAAAAAGTATATTGGAAAATAATATCAATTATTTTCTGGAATGTTCTTAAAGTGAACAACCCCTTTAATGCATTCATTGTTTTTAGGATTATGTTGATGTTTTTTGTAATACATTTTTCCGAAAGATTAAAGTACAAGAGGCTAACAGGTTAAGGAATAAGTCTATGCTTCCTTCCTCTGCCACTTGCAGTCAATGGATGACGTCAGTCCTCCATCTCAGGAAAGAACACTGTGTTCTTAAGAATTTTTCCCACATTCCTTTCATATCTCCACATATCTGTGAGACTGGGGTCCGGCACTGCACAAAGGAAAACAAGAGGTACCAGTATGCTCCGTCTGAACTGAATGAAACCAGCTGAATCAAACCCCGGAAAGAAATTATTATTCTTTTGCTTGGAAGAAATCATAAATGCTAAATATTTCAGTAACCTGTAGTTTGAGCGACATTTTTAGCCTGACTTTTACGTAATATTACATAAACCATTAATTCCTTTATGTGCATTTAACCTCAGGATATCAGTCATTATTATGTCATAATATAAAAAGTATTAAAGTATTTTAAAATGACAGCAAATATTCTCAGATTTTCCATTACAACTAAAACTAAAACTTCAGTTTGAATCATAAAATATGGAAAACTTAAAACAAAACTAAAAGAAAAATCTTTTTTTGTAGGTGCTAATAAGGTATGTCTATATAATAGGTGGTTCTCTAGAGCAGTGGTGGCAAACCTATGGCACTCAGTGCTCTCAGAGCCCTCTCTCTGGGAACCCAGGGCATTACCAAAGAGGACTCAAGGTATCTACTTCCATTCCCAGGAAGCCCTTCTCACGCTCAATGCTATTTTGAAGCAACAGCGCTGCTTGGGACTACAGTAAGAGTGGGAAAGTGTGGAATTATCTGAATTATCATTGTAGCTCCTTCTCAAGGCACAAAAATTCTTCGTGTTCAGGGGACCTTAAATTTGTCCTCCTTTTATCTACTGTATTGTATATTGATGTCCTCAGGATGCTGATATAATTGAAAGCTACTACAGAGCAGGGAAAATAAGTTGATTAAATGACCATGTTGGCATGTTACCATTAACCACAGCACGGACATGTATAAGGTTGTTGCCCCAGTCACAACAAACACTCATTGCTGTGGGGCTTTTTATGAAAGGTCACACATCCATACCTGCTCTTGCCAGGTGTAGAAAATAGTATAGAGCTGTTTGCAACTTTATGCTGACTTTTTTGCAACTGTTGTATAGAAAGTTGCAAATTAACAAAATTCCTCAATTATATTAAAAAGTTAAAACTACAGCAGACAAAAAGAAAAAGCCATGAGTACATAGCCTAACTTAACATCCATGTACCCCTTTGTCCTGTACTGCTGTTTGAGATTTATTTTTTGTCTCATTTTTTCTCAGTTGAGACATTCAAGTGAGACAAATAAGTCTCAAAAAGTAGAACAAAGTGGTGATAACCCCCTCCCTCCAATTTGTAATATGGATGTGAGCAACCTGCACCTAATAAAAAGGGCTTATCATAACCATTACCTAACACTGCCTTAGGCTTTAATATTCGCCTAAAAGTAAAACTTGATGCTTTTATGGACTGTACTTTGAAGATTCAATAGACACATATGTTCTAATAGCATAGGATGCTGACCATTCATACAGTAGTGGATTATAATATAGGGTATATAGTTTGGGTTGTAGCTCGGGGCCCAAGCCTTCTAGAGGGCTCTTGGCAACCTAAACCACCAAATTTTATACTGATAAGGACCCTTTCCCATGAAATCATCACACAACTTTTACTGCTCTCAATACACATGTTCTTAAGAACCATTTCAGGACCTTTGATACTCCTCCTTTAAAGGCCCCAAAACCGCAGTGAGGAAACACGCAGAAGAGATGAATCCTCCATTCCTCAAGAATCTATTCTAGTACCATATGTAGAAAGTGAATTCCAGACTTTTAGGGGGCAATAATATTATAGGGGCTATTATAATACAGTCCAAGGTCCATGGCAGTCTTACTCTACCCCTGTTTCCAGTAAAATATTAAAAAGAAAATATATACTAAAGCGTCTTCCAGATTTTGTGACAATCTACTCTTCAAGAGACTGTACCAAGTAAATATGCAATCAGCAATCCACAGTATGATTGGTTGATGATTGCTGGGGGTCTAACCTTTAGGGCCGGATAATCTAGGTAGCGGTCCCATTTAACATTCTTTTGGAGACACATCTTGATAAGGAATCTGTGGCCCTGGTAGAAAGGAGGTGGGCCAGTCAGGTATATAATTCTGTTTTCTCATCATTTTCTAGAGGAGTCTCTATATTGATCCATAGATCCGTAGGCTTTCAAGTTTTAGATGTAAGACGCGATCCAGAGGGAAGATATGTATTCTTGTTAGGTATTTTAGATGGCATTAAATGTGTTGTTGCAGGAGTCTATATACCTCCCCCCTTTAGATATGAGGTCCTGATAAGTCTACTGTGGTTCATGGAAAAGGTGGGTGATTGCCCGGTTTTTATCCTTGGAGATTTCAATGCTGTGATGTCGGATAGGACAGACCGTAGAGGGAGAAAAAACCAGCGAAGTATAGAAAAGGGAGATACCCCCTTTGCCAGGTTTTGCCAGGAAGTGGGCTGGAGAGATGTGTGGAGATTTTTAAAGGGGGACCAACAGATATTTTCATGCTACAATCGCTCCCATAATACCTTTTCCCGGATTGATTTAGCGTTGGCTAATGACTTGGCCATAGATTTTGTGGGGAAAGTTCGATATGATAATCGGTCTATCTCTGACCATTCCCCGTTGGTGCTTGAGCTGTCCGGATCGATGAAATCTCCCTGTAAGTTTTGGAAGCTCAATGCGCATTGGCTAGTGTTACTTCCAGATGAGGATAAAATTAAGGAAGAGCTATGCAGATTTATTGGATCGAATAGATCTGGGGGTAATCTTGGTCTAATGTGGGATGCCTTGAAATCATTTCTTAGAGGGTGTGAGACACTGAAGGGGTTAACTGTGGATGGGCGGTATGTTTCCCCTAGGTTTTGCTTCTATGCAAGGCCTTAGTGCTGAGGTGGGTTTGTCCAGCACCTTGGACACAGGTGATGGGAACAGCCTAATTAGCCTGGATAAAATGACTCAGCAGAGTTGAGTGGGTTGTCTCTCTGTGGAAGGAGGCTGAGGGGACACAGCTCTGACCTGTGGGTCTGGAGCAGCCACATGATCTTTTGTTTAGTGTGAGCTAGTGGACTATTGTGTATAGTTAGCACCCTGACGGGTAGGTTTTCTTTTGTTTATTCAAATACCTGAATGTAAAGGCTGGTTTTATTTTGCTGCAATAAACGCAGGCGAGACCTGTTTGGACTGTACCCTGGTGTCCCTGTCTTGAACTGCATCCCAGCACCCCGCTACCACGGTCTCTACTGGGCCAAATCTCCACATATGGTGCTTCGGATTGCGGGCAGTTCAAAAAGACATACACCTGGAAGGCTTGATACATCCTGCAACATTGCATGGCCTGGCTGAAAGCATCAGGCAAATTGCAGGATACAGCCAAGATGGAGGACTTTATTAAATACCTGCAAGAGGAGGCCAGAGCTAATCGGCAGCAGCAGCAGCAGGAAGAGTCCCAGGCTAATCGGCAGCTGCAGCAAGCCATGCTCCAGCAGCAGGAGGAGAGGTCCCGTCAGCAGCAAGCCATGTTCCAGCTGCAGGAGGAGAGGTCCCGCCAGCAGCAGGAAGAATCCCGAGCCATGTTCCAGCTGATGATGGAGAAGTTTTCTGGCATGATGGCAGCACCGCAAGCGACGACTACTGAGGGGTCCCATACTGGTCTGCAAGGGTACCCGGTTGTCCAGCATTCCGCACGGGCTGCAGTACAAAAGGCCTTACAAAAAATGGCGACGACCGACGACGTGGAGGCGTATCTCACTGTGTTCGAGCGAGTAGCTGAGCGAGAGGAGTTACCGGCTGAGCAGTGGGCAGATGTCCTGGCACCGTTCCTGACCGGCGAGTCGCAGAAGGCTTACTACGACCTGAGTGAAACGGAGGCCCGTAAGTACCCCCAGCTAAAGGCGGAGATTCTGGCTCGTCTTGGGGTCACCGTTCAAGTTCGCTCCAGCCGGGTCCACCAGTGGGCTTACTCAGAAAAATTACCCCCACGCTCCCAAATGCATGACCTGATCCATCTTGTCCGGAAGTGGCTACAACCAGAGGACTGCACCCCAGCACAGATGGTAGAGAGAGTGGTCCTCGACAAGTTCACCCGTTCTCTGCCCTCTCGGCTCCAGCGGTGGGTTGGACAGGCCGGTCCCACAAAAGCTGAGGAGCTTGTGTCCCTTGTAGAGAGGTATCGGGCTACAGAGGACCTTCTACTTACCTCTCCCACACGAAGCAGTGCCAGTGACAGGGTCACCAAACCAGCTGGTAAGACTGCTACTGCGGAAAAGGGGAGACATGTCAGGTTGGGAGGGGGTTCATTGGGGGGCGTGGATACCCAGAAACCCAGTGAGGCTCGTGACAGAGGCCGTATCCAGTGCTGGCGGTGCCATGAAATGGGCCATATTGCTGCCAACTGTCCACTGTCAGTGGAGCCAATGGACTGCAACCAGACCCGGCGAGTGTCACTGTTTGCCCGGCCAGTTCTGGCGGCAGAATCAGTCACGGGTGCAGAACCCCAAGTATGCATGGTCACAATCGGTGGTCACACAGTGGAAGCCTTGCTAGACTCAGGGAGTCTGGTCACCCTGGTGCGGGGAACTTTGGTTGATCCTGGACTATACAGTGGGCGGAGAGTGGGAGTGTTGTGTATACATGGGGACACTCGCGAATATCCCACTGCTGTCATCAACCTACATACCCCTTGTGGTACTGTTACCCATGAAGTGGGGGTGGTGGGGACCCTTTTTCATGAGGCTATTATCGGCAGAGACTTACCGGTGTTTTGGGACCTCTGGAGACGAAGACCCACCTCAGGTGCTGTTGCAGATAATGGACATCAGGTATGTCCGGCCTTGGCCCCTGAACCCTTTGAGGCCGATGTACACACACCAGCAGTAGGGGTGACCCCATGTGATGAATTCTCTCCCCTAGAGGTCCTAGCTGGTGAGGTCGAGGGCCACGAGGAGGTGGCCGACATGCTGGACCTTGAGATTTCCCGTGACAATTTTGGGGCTGCACAGCTACAGGACCCTACCTTGGTTAAAGCACGGGAGAATGTCAAGGTGATAAATGGGGTACTCCAAATACCAGGGGCTGATAAAATATACCCCCGAATGGTGATTATTGGGGAACTGTTGTACAGGGTCGACCAGATACGGGGTGAGGAGGTTGAGCAACTTGTAGTACCCCAATCTCACCGTAGGCTGGTGCTAGAGTTGGCACACAAACATGTGCTGGGAGGGCACTTGGGTGCTGAGAAGACCCGAGAGAGGATCCTGCAGCGATTTTTCTGGCCCGGGGTATGGGAGGAGGTAAACCGGTATTGTAGCTCCTGCCCTGAGTGTCAACTTACTGCCCCGGTCTCCCACTTCAGGAGTCCTTTGGTCCCGCTACCGATCATTGAAGTGCCCTTTGAACGGATTGCAATGGATCTGGTTGGCCCCATAGTCAAATCCTCCAGGGGGCACCAATACATCCTAGTTATCCTGGACTACGCTACGCGGTATCCCGAGGCGATTCCATTAAGGAACACCTCCTCCAAAAATATTGCTAGGGAGCTGTTCCAGGTGTTCTCACGCACAGGCCTCCCCAAGGAAATCTTGACTGACCAGGGTACCCCATTCATGTCTAGGGTAATGAAGGAGATGTGCAAGTTACTACAGGTAAAACAGCTCCGCACCTCTGTGTATCATCCTCAGACAGATGGCCTGGTCGAGAGGTTTAATAAGACCTTGAAGGGGATGCTTAAGAGGGTGGTCAGCAAAGATGGGAAGGACTGGGATTGTTTGTTGCCCTATTTGATGTTTGCCATACGTGAAGTTCCCCAGTCCTCCACGGGTTTCTCACCCTTTGAGCTGTTATATGGCCGTTCCCCACGTGGGCTTTTGGATGTAGCCAAGGAGACCTGGGAGCAGGAGAGTACCCCCCACCGTAGTGTGATAGAACACGTCTCCCTTATGCAGGACCGCATAGCGGCGGTAATGCCCCTTGTAAAGGAACACATGACAAGGGCACAAGAGGCCCAGTCTAGGGTCTACAATAGGTCAGCCAGACTCAGGACCTTTAACCCAGGCGACAGAGTGCTAGTTCTGGTGCCCACCGTGGAGAGCAAGTTCTTGGCCAAATGGCAAGGGCCATATGAGGTCATGGAGAGAGTGGGGAAGGTAACCTACAGGGTATCTCAGCCGGGGAGGAGGAAACCCGAACAGATATACCACGTGAACCTCCTAAAGCCATGGAGGGAAACAGAGTCCCTGATGGCCATGGGAGTAGAGAAGGCATCTGTCTCCAAGAAGGGGACACCGGAGGTAG
Organism: Engystomops pustulosus; assembly: GCF_040894005.1. Classification (NCBI taxonomy): domain Eukaryota; kingdom Metazoa; phylum Chordata; class Amphibia; order Anura; family Leptodactylidae; genus Engystomops; species Engystomops pustulosus. The sequence goes on from NC_092414.1 coordinate 69,046,316, forward strand.
GTGTACCCGATGCCAAGGTGCCTGAAGTACGGATCTCGGAGTCCCTCTCCAGGGCCCAGATTCAGGAAGCGAAGGAGTTTGTGCTCCGAAATATGGACGTGTTCTCTAAGTTACCGGGACGTACTTCAGTCATCAAGCATGACATCATAACCGAACCCCACATCCGGGTACACCAAAAACCTTACCGGGTCCCTGAAGCGCGCCGGCTTGCCATATCCGAAGAAGTCAGGCAGATGTTAGACCTGGGGGTTATCGAGGAGTCTAAAAGTGACTGGTCGAGTCCTATTGTGTTGATTCCCAAACCTGATGGTTCCCTACGGTTCTGCAATGATTTTAGGAAGTTGAACGAGGTGTCCAAATTTGATTCCTATCCCATGCCCAGGGTTGACGAGTTGATAGAACGACTTGGACAGGCTAGGTTCTTCTCCACCCTTGACCTGACGAAAGGGTATTGGCAGGTACCCCTGACTGACAGGGCTAAAGAGAAGACCGCTTTTGTTACCCCTGATGGGCTTTTTCAGTACGTGGTACTCCCCTTTGGGCTACATGGGGCTCCCGCCACATTCCAGAGGTTAATGGATCTCGTGCTAAAACCTCACCGGAGTTATGCCTCGGCCTACTTAGATGACATTATAGTCTATAGTAACGACTGGGAGAGTCATCTAGCCAAAGTACAAGCAGTGGTAGACTCCCTGAGGGCAGCAGGGCTGACAGCGAACCCCCAAAAGTGTGCACTGGGTCTGGAAGAGGCCCGTTACCTGGGGTACCGTATTGGGCGAGGGGTCATCAAACCCCAAGTAAATAAAGTAGAGGCGATCCAGCAGTGGCCACGACCTTTGAGCAAGAAGCAAGTGAGGGCTTTTCTGGGCATAGTGGGCTATTATCGCCGATTTATCCCCGATTTTGCGACAATAGCGGCACCTCTGACTGACCTGACTAAGGGTAGCAGGGCGGTGATGGTAAAGTGGAGTGAAGAGGCTGAGGGGGCGTTTCAGCGACTTAAGACGGTTTTGTGTGAGGGACCGATACTGATCACCCCTAACTTCACCAAGACCTTTATTGTGCAGACTGACGCTTCTGACGTGGGCTTGGGGGCTGTCCTGTCCCAAGTAGTGGAGGGTGAGGAACATCCTGTAACATTCCTGAGCCGCAAGCTCACACCTCCTGAAAAGAACTATAGTATAGTTGAGAGGGAGTGCTTGGCGATCAAATGGGCTCTGGAATCCCTGAGGTATTATTTGGTAGGGCGGCAGTTTACACTGGTGACCGATCACTCTCCCCTAACCTGGATGAGTCAGGCCAAGGAGAGGAACGCCAGGGTCACAAGGTGGTTCCTAATGCTCCAGAATTTTAAATTCACGGTGGAACATCGAGCAGGAAAATTGCATGGGAATGCCGATGCCCTGTCCCGTACCCACTGTCTGATGGCCAAAAGTGTTCGTCCCCACAGGGTCAAACAGAGGGGGAGGGTATGTGAGACACTGAAGGGGTTAACTGTGGATGGGCGGTATGTTTCCCCTAGGTTTTGCTTCTATGCAAGGCCTTAGTGCTGAGGTGGGTTTGTCCAGCACCTTGGACACAGGTGATGGGAACAGCCTAATTAGCCTGGATAAAATGACTCAGCAGAGTTGAGTGGGTTGTCTCTCTGTGGAAGGAGGCTGAGAGGACACAGCTCTGACCTGTGGGTCTGGAGCAGCCACATGATCTTTTGTTTAGTGTGAGCTAGTGGACTATTGTGTATAGTTAGCACCCTGACGGGTAGGTTTTCTTTTGTTTATTCAAATACCTGAATGTAAAGGCTGGTTTTATTTTGCTGCAATAAACGCAGGCGAGACCTGTTTGGACTGTACCCTGGTGTCCCTGTCTTGAACTGCATCCCAGCACCCCGCTACCACGGTCTCTACTGGGCCAAATCTCCACAAGGGATATTAAATTCAGAAATTATATATCTGCGTAAGCAATGGGCTAGAAAGGAGAGGCTCTTAAATAAGGAGATAAAAGAAAAAGAGAGGGCCTTTTTAGTGAACGGTTCAAGAGAATGCCACGATAGTCTTACTAGGGTACAAGAGGAATATAATAGATTTATGGCAGATAAGGCGACGCAGAAATTATTTTTTTTGGACCAGAGGGCACATTGTGAGAGTGGGGTACCCTCAAAGTGGCTTCTGCAGAAAGTCAAAAAACAGCAAGAAGAAAATAGGATAACAGCGATTAAAAATGATTTTGGGGACATAATTACTAATGCTGAGGAGATTAGAGATACCTTTTTAAAAATTTTTCAAGGTATATATACCTCAGATTTGGAGGTGTCAATGGATGATATAAGAATATTTTTAGATAATATCCAAATTCCTTCTCTTTCGAGGGAAAGAGCAGAGATGATATCGCGTCCGATTACGAGTATAGAGCTTGAGGAGGCCCTTGCTTCTTCTAGACATAATTCTGCCCCCGGTTTAGATGGACTTCCTTTAGAAATTTACAGTAGATTTGGCTCTATTCTTCTTCCTGTTATGGTGGAGATCTGGGAATTTGCGCAAAGGGAGGGAAGGCTGCCTGATTCGTGGTATGAAGCAAGTATAGTGCTGATTCAGAAAAAAAATAAAGACCCACTGGAAGCGGAATCCTATAGACCGATTTCGCTTATTAATGCAGATGCTAAATTGATGGCTAAGTTAATCTCAAATAGATTGAAGGAGTTTGCTCCAGCACTTATACATGAAGATCAATGCGGCTTTCTGACAGGCCGTCAAAGTAAGACCAATATAAGGCGGCTCTTTGCGGGGCTGCAGATGGGCCGGGGGGGGTCTCGCTCCATCCTGTCACTGGACGCTTCTAAGGCCTTTGATAGGGTGGAGTGGGACTTCCTTTGGGAGGTCCTCTATAGATTTGGGTTGGGTGCCCCGTTTGTGGATTGGGTTAGACTCTTTTATAAGTCCCCGAGGGTCTGTATTAGGGTTAATAGTGATTTCTCCCCCTTTTTTACACTGTCTAGAGGTACTAGGCAGGGATGCCCCCTGTCCCCGTTGTTATTTGCGTTTTTTATAGAACCTTTGGCAATAAAACTGAGGGCCGACAGGGAGATAGAGGGGGGAGGTTTAGCTGGGCCTGAGGATAAGATAATGTTATATGCCGATGATGTTCTTCTCTTCCTCAAAGACTCCGAAATATCGGCCCTAAAAGCCCTAAGGGTCATTCAGGAGTATGGCAGGTTTTCAGGATTTGAGATAAACACCCATAAGTCGATCTTGGTCCCTTTAGATGATGACCCTTACCCTAATTATCCGCAGTTTGATCTTAAGGTCTCCTCTTCATGTGAATATCTCGGTTTAAAGATCACGGCCAAGGTTGATGATTATATTACTTTGAATCTCGCTCCACTATTAATAAAAATAAAAAATAAGGTGAACACATGGAATACATTACCATTAAATCGCGCAGAGAGAGTTATACTCATAAAGAGTGTACTGCTTCCTCAAATCTTATATGTACTAACTAATGCTCCTTGCTGGATAGGGAAGAGATGGTTTGGGTTGATACGGGCGATTATAAACAAACTACTCTGGGGGAGAAAAAGGGTCCGTATTAAACAAGAAACTCTATTTCGTAATAAGGAAAGGGGTGGTTTGTCGCTCCCATCCTTCTATCATTATTTTTTGGCAGCCCAGACCCAGTTTATTTTGGAAAATAGACAGTCTAATATTTTTTACGCGATTACCTCGTTGGTGGAGCGCAGATTTGACTCAATGCTGGCTCTACTAGAGTCTGGTCAATTGAAGCGTTTGAACGTTAAGAGATTCCCTCTGGCTCGGTTATTGGAGTATACATGGAGGGATCTTAGGAGCCTATTTGGTATTAAGGGGTGCTTTAAATTTACTCCGCTGTGGGGTAATCTTAATTTCTCAGAGCTAGCCAAAATGGAAGATGTTGGGTTTTGGGAAAGAAAGGGAATTACGTGTTTGGAGCAGTTGTAAGAAGATGGGTCATTACCCTCCTTTCAGGAATGGTGTTTGAGGGACACGTTGGTAGATAGGGACTTTTTTAGATATCGTCAAATTGAGCACGCATATAGGAAAGAATCACAGCACGACAGGTTTAAGATTCAACTAGGGGGTAAATTCATGGATTTATTGGATTTAGATGTATCACGAATTAATTTATCAAGTATTTATGGTTTGCTTAGGAATACTATAGATCAGAAGTTTAGTCATGTAACTCAATTGAAATGGGCAAACCAGGTTGGTTTCATCACTGTGGCACAATGGTGTGATATTTATAAAAATGTGGTAAGATCAACGATCAATTTAAATCACAGATGCACACAATTATACATATTATATAGAATATATTTTTCACCAGATTTAATGTTTAAAATAGGTTTAAGGGATAATTCGAACTGTAGGAGGTGTAACTGCCCCCAAGCCGATATTTTACATGTTTTATGGGACTGTCCGAAGATCAACATCTATTGGGAGGAGATATTTACGAAATTAGAGGATCAGTTCCGATGCTCGTTCCCGCGAGTTGCGACTTTCGGGGTTTTGGGCTTGCTCCCGATTTCGCTAGATGATAGATCAAAAAGGGATCTGGCCCTGAAGACTATTTTCCTCGCCAGATTAGTATTAGTGAAACACTGGCTAGATGAGAAACCCCCGTCTGTGAATGAATGGAGCAATTTAGTTAAGCGTATAAAATCATACGAATGTGCATTTGAGAAACGTTATAGGAAGGGCAACAGACTTGAGGATATTTGGAATCAGTGGAGTTTATAGAGGGATCTCTGTAATCCACTGGGTATCTATTTGTGTCCATGCAGCGTCTCCAGCATCGGCAGAGGGTGGGGGGGAGGGGGGTATTGGAGGGGATTAGATGTAGTGATATTTGCATATTTTCCTTTTTTTTGCGATAAGATATTTATTGTTGGTAGAGGGGAGTTTGTGTATAGGTTGTTATCTACATTATGACATGTAATGTTTTAATGTACTATGGATTCTGTTTCGCAAAAGAAGTTTTGTAATATTATATGGAAAAAATAAAAAATAAAAAAGGAAAAAAAAAAAAAAACATTGTTTTGGTTGTTCCATTAAAATATATTGGGACTACTGAAAAGAGTTAAGTACAATGCTGCTGAGATAGGTGGGGTCCCAATTGTCAGATAACAAAAAATGTATATATACAAGCAGTATAGCTCACTGGGCTCAAAAGTCTTCATAAATATATACTTGCCTGGAAACATCTGGAGCTGGACGTCAGCCCAACCAAAATGGGTATCCAGCACTGGTCGAAGACTCTTATTCATAAAAAGTTAAAGCTTTAGTCCATCATTAAAAAGCCATTGATACAGCAAAGAACAGAAGATACGTTTGGACCCTCTGCTGTACATACAGCTTTTTAATGATGGAACAAAGCTTTAACTTCTTATGGATAAGAGTCCTTGACTAATGCTGGATATCCTCTTTCCTATAATTTTTCCAGTTTCCAGTCTCCACAATTCAGAAAGTTATTAATTTATTAAAGCTATTAATTTAGAAAAAGTAATAACTACTATACTAAGCTAATTAAACCTCCACTGCTACTTAAATAAGGGACTGGGAAAGGAATATGGAGAAAAGGATTTTGATTTCCTAATTAACAATTGGAACTTTTCCTGGGGACAAGAACATGAAGACCTGGATGAAATTTCTGCAAGGTCAATAGGTGTCCATGACTAACATTTGCTGAAAGGACAAAGCACAGCAGGCAACTTTCCGAATGACACTTTTGTTTTATTCAGCAAACAAGAAGGAATGTGTCAAAAAATATGTTCTATTTTAATGCATATTCCTATGCTTACATTTAAAGTATAGCCTCTCTGTTACCTTGAAAAGTAGCTTTGACTTTGACTTTTGTGACTGTCATTTGGAACTGGCATCACAAGCAATCCTTCAGCAATACATCAGAGATTATTTATGAAAATAGCTGAAATTATAAAGAGCACAGCATTGATTTATAATAATTTAACCTTCAGTGACTGAAATAAACAGTGTATCAATGTTCAGATAAATATAAAACAACATAGGATGCCAAATGCTTATGTGATGCAATCAATGATGATAACAGAAACACAGGTTCTTTCCAAGTGGATAAAAAATCATTCTAAATGATCAGAAGACTATAAAAACCATTCATTTGTATGATGATTGAAAATGTTGGCAGTGTACAAAGTGGAATCTATACTGATGTCTAATTAGAAATAGAATGAATACTTAAAGTAACAGAGAACACATAACTGTAGCAGCTGATGTATTGCAACCTTCAATATATTAATAGAATGGTATAAAATGATCATGTACACTAGAGAACAAGGTATAATCACTTCATTTTTTCAAAAATAATATCATCTCCATTCATCAACATTTCATGGATTTTGTAAGTATATCAACATACAACCTTTATTTTGCAAAAAAAAACATGATGATTATAATTAGAGATCAGCAATGACTGTAGCACTAAGGGAGATTATAATTACATTTTCTGAAGGTGACAACAGTCACCCATCAGAAGGCAGAGCACAGGCCTTTGCTTTGAATGACTTCAGCACATCTGTGGCCTCAGGACATCACTAGTCTCTCACACTGCTCTGGTGTGATTTCGGTCCACTCTTCTTCCAGTATCTTCCACAGTTCTGTGACTGGGGTGGGTTTCTTGACCATAACTTTATCACCAAGGGGTTTTCTATTGGTGTTAGTTTTGGACTCTGAGCATTTCATTGTTACCATGTTTTCTGTTTCAAGGAACTGCTTTTTCCATTTTGCTGTCCTACATGAAAATTTTGTGATGAATGCAAGGCAGGAAGCACATGTTTTTGAAGAAGATTTTGATTCACACTTGCATTCACTCTCCTATGTATCTACACAGGAGATCCAACTCCTATTGCAGAAAGCATTTCTGTCAGGTTCGTAGGGGAGAACACTTGGACTTCTGGTCCTTCCTCCGATGCTTCTGGTGACGTTAGCTGCGTTCTCCGACCTCCTGCGCGTCTCCATGCAGACTCCACCTCTTATCCTCTACCAGCGGTCTCTGGGGCAGGCTCCGTGCAGCGGCTGCTAAGACCTTGTGCTGTTTAGGGTTTGTGTTCTAGACTGCTGGGAGTTGTGGCATGGTGTCTGCAGCTCCAATCAGGTTCTGGAGGTCGGGTTCTGGCTGCATAAATTGTAGCTTCACTAGCCACTTCATCGCTTGCTCTCTGCTATAGGTTTTACTTGCTATTTGTTCTGTATTGTTGTGATCTCAGCTAGTTTTTGATGTTGACCCTTTAGCTTCCTGATTTTTCTCTTGACGTACCCTCTCGTTGTCACTCCGGCTAGTTTACTACTCTTTTGTGTTTTATGTTTGTTAGTGTTATTCCCTTAGCTAGTGTATTCCAAGTCCTTAGTAGTCGTCCCAGGGTTTAGCATGGGGGGCTATAGGAAGTGACAGAGGTTGGGGCGAGTTCAGGGCACACCTTCCTCTGTCTTCAGTGTTACCCAACCCTAACAATTTCAACATTGACAACAATTTCAACATTGACTTTATAACACACTTTTGGTTGTCCTTCCCCAGTTTGTCGATGAACAAAATGATCCAAATAAATTAAACTTGCTTTCATCAATATAATAAACTGTGGACTAATTCTCCTCTGTCCTCACAACATGCTCCTCAGCAGGAATCTAGCCTTTTGATTCTTTCTGCTAATGAGAGTTTTGGTCACTGCAGTACACTGTATGATGAGACACATCCTTATCCTGTTCAGTGCTGAACTGGCGAGCAATTCCAAGGACATTCTTTACATTATCCTGTCCTCTTTTGCATTTGTCTTTCAAGGGTGACCAGCCTTCCTTGGGGACGTGAATGAGTTTGTGATGTTGTAAAGATACAATATTCTAGAATTCACAGACTTGGAATGACTCTTGCTATGGCTGATAGGGTCAACCCTTTGGCCTTCATCTGGACAACCTGCTGCCAGAGGGTTTCAGTCACTTTAGAACAGCACACCATTTTTTCAAAGTCAGTAAAAACTGGAAAGTTAGGCTGCCAGTTAAATGGGGGTTGTCAGATAATCAAAGGGAACCTGTCACCACATAACCACATATACAGCAAGTGACATGTTCCTGTAGAGCCCTATTAACTGACTGACACCCTTCTTTTAGCTAAAAATAGTTTCACTTACATCCACATAAATCACCTTTTATCTTATATTATCTGTCATCAAAGAGGGCTTGTCCTGATCATCCGGCCCCTCCCATCTAATACTACCCATGCCTTATGCCTCCTTATTGGTCACAGTTCATGTCATGTGACCATAGTGACATCATCTCAGGTCCTTTAGCCTCTTAACAATAGCAAACTGTACCCCATGCATATATCTGACCACATGAAATCACAGCGGCCTCCATGGACTTCTACTCCTCTCCATACTACATAGAGGCTGCTGTGATTTCATGTAATCCCATACATGGTGTACAGTTTGCTATTGTTATAAGGCTAAAGGACCTGCTATGATGTCAGTCTGGTGACATGTCATGAATGTAACACAAGTCTATATACATGTATATGTCTGTAGTTGTATACTAGCAGAAAGTCTCTCAGCACAAGGATGCAGAGCAGTGATTTGAAGAGACACAGAGTTGTCAGTCACAATAAGGGGATGTGGTTCATTGCCAATCTGAGAGAGATGAGTCGCACAAGCTAATTTGCATATCAGAAAACCATCGGTAATGATCTCACTGGCAGCTATTTTTAGGTGGTATGGGGGGGACTTGTAACCCTTTATCAGCATGCATTGTTAGTCAGGGTGGTCAAAATTTGGTCACAGGTCCTCTTTAAGGAAATTAGCACTAGGTGCCAGATTAACACTAATAACTTGCAGGTATCTGAAAGTGTTCTGTAATATATACAATTTATGAAATAAGCTGAAAATAGTGCAATGTTACTCATGTATACACTCATGTATACTCATATATTCACATAGAACTACACAATGACCTTGACATATAGGAAATTGTCTGCTGTTCTAATTTTAATCTCCAGGGTAGGTCCCAAATTGATATATACAAAAGATTTAAAAAATGTTAAATCTACCAAAACATAAGGAAACCTATAAATTTCTAACTAAGCATGCCAACTCAAAAAATAAAGGGAAGGTATCATTTGGATCATACGGTGAAAGCTGTAAATGCTTGTTTTCCCCAGCTTTCCAATGGAATATTAAATGATGCCACAAAAAAGTACAATTTGTCCTGCACATAACAAGCCCTCTTACAATGCAAAAATAAAGTTATGGCTTTTGGGTGGAGGGGAGCAAATAAATGAAAAAGGGGTGAGTCCTGTCAAGGTTAAAGCTATTCACCCTGGGTAGGTTGTCTGTGGGTAAGCAAAATTGTTTCCCATCCACAAATCCCATCCATGTGTTGCGATAAAAACAGCAGCAGCTCCACTGTAGGTTTTGAATATGCGGAACCTTACAATGCAGCAAATGTGCAACTTAAAATTCTCAGACTCCAAACAATCATAAGAACAGGGGTCGTGTATCTTCTCCATCTGAATGCAGCAGGACACACAATCACATTCCTGCTCAATTAAATCTTTATGAGGTTATCAAAGACTGACTATGTATGGTGGTCAAATAGACTGTGGGTCCCTCATGCTTGTAATTGGTGGGGGTCCCAGTGGTCATACCCCCATTGATCAATATGTTATCTCCTTTCCTGTGGATATTAGATAACATTAGAATTTGTGCTATAAGACCAGAATTAGGGGACCTCTATATACAGTATTTAGATTGAGCCCAATGGTAGATCCAATTTTAGCCATTTGATGGGTGTTTCATGTGACTCCCGCCACAGTAAAAAAAGACAGACTTTAAATAAAATGCTATGTTCAAAGGGCCCCCATAATAGCATTTGAGTAACATGTGACAGGCGCACACTACATGTGTTGTTAGCTCAGCTGAGGAGCAGGAGTGGCAATGGAAGAGCTGAGGGGCTTGTGCTTATAATGCTTGATTTGTGCAGACATTTCATGCCTGGGGGATCGGCTTCCAAACGAACAGCTTGTGGCTTTAATTAGTATGATGAATACTCACTTAGGAATGTGAATATGGATGGAAGCTTACATAAAGGCAATCACAAAGTTGGCCCTCTGCCCTGCAGATTAAAGCCATATTCTTCTGCTAAGTTTGCATTTAAGGGAAAAATTCCTTTTATAAACAGTGCAGTTCCCTGATGCTTCCTATCGGAAACATAGTCCTACACACCTGCAGCTTTGTGTCTGGGGACACAACAGATTACCCACTGCAAACTCACTAGTACTAACCCACTGCAATGTACATTATCTACATAACGAAGAGATACCTGCAAATCTTACCCAGATATTTGGGCACATTTACTTACCTGTCTGACATCCTCTATGTGTTCCTCCCCGCTCAGTTCCGCCGGAGTTCAGCTTTTTCTTCCCGGTGCATGTAAGTGCTTAGCTTGTGACACAAATTTAAATGTTAAATCCAGCGCTTAGATCGAATCCGTCGGATCATCCGACGGCCTGCCAGCTGGCACGATTGCGACACGATCTGATCGTGTGCGACACAATCCCCGGCGCAATCCCCCCAAAAAATCCATGGCGAAAATGCGGCCGCGGGACCCTTAGTAAATAAGCCCCATTGTGTCTGAAACCTGCAGCATAATGGTTTTAAATATTATGGAAACTTAGTAATGTGCTTGACCTAAGTGCTCCCACTTGAATGGCCAAAGTGGTTATGGTGAACCATGACTTACAGTATTTGTGACAGTTTACTGAGCCAATCACAGGACTAGGTATACAATATAGAAATAGAACTTTTTCTAAACAAAACTTCTGTATCTACACATCTGCCTATGTCTTAAAAGGTTTTACATGACCCTTGTGACAACAGCATTCACAATTTAAGATGTAGCGAGGACAGACATTTACTTTTTAGAACACCCCACAACTAGATTCCAATCGACAAATATACTGAAAAATATACCTCAACTTACAAAATCTTTGATCAGAAAGGAAATAAAGTTCATCTTTCCAAAGCAGTCATGATACTTCAGCGAATGTAGTACCAATTCTCCAAGAGCTCCAATGCGTAAAATAAATTAAATTTGAACACTTTCATATTATTGTTACTGTTTATATAATCCACTTGTAATAGCAGAATGAATGAACAAACATAAAAGTCTGTTTTTTTGCTTGAAGAAATGCATTGGCTACAAAACGATTCTTCAGTCTATCACAAGTTATAACATTAATGTGATAGTAGTGCAGGACAATGTAGTATTGTTTTTCACTTGGTGCGCAAGTGTCAGGTTCAATTAGCTGCACAGCAATAAATGGAGGTTGTGAAATAAAGTGCATGAGGGCATACAGCAGGGTATTGTTGTGTCTGGTCCTTTTATAGCACCTGTAGTTTTCAACCAACAGCGAACAATGAGCAGCTTTTGAATTGCACTAGGATCACATCACAAGGGAACCCAGTGTATTTAACTAGAGAGATTTACTATTTCTTTTCCAACAGTGTTCTGCCGTACAAGTCATATAAACCTTCCCTTCCCTGCCAGCTAGGACTGTTTTCTGACCCTCACACCACTTTGGGTGTGTTGTAGCGGGTGGGCAGGGCCGTGAATGCCCTGGTCTGCCGGATGTCCAGCAGAGACTGTAGCAAATATCTCTGCCAGGTCAGACCTAGTCTTAGGTCTGACCTGACGAGAGATAATTTTAAGACTGGTGTTTAAGACGTCAGTATTTATAAATTCTCCCCCAATGTGTTTTGTAAGACATAAATTTCTTTCACACACGTGTGTGATTTTTAACTTTTGCTAGTGACACGCCCTATACAAGTCTACGGGGAAAAATTATAAACGCACTGTTCTGTGGCATAAATGTAATGCACACATAGACCACGTTCATCAGTTTATTTTCATGTAAAAAAAACATGTGAAAATCTTATTCACTGAACAAAATCTGACAGAAATCCTATGGAAATTGTCGGTTGTTCACTGACCAAACTGATAAAACTCTGACGATTTCTGTAACACTCTCCATTACAGAGAATGCTAAAGACTAAACTCTATATTATTTTATCACAGTTATTTTTGGATACTATTGCTATAATATGGTTTTTTTATAGCAAATTGTTATCTTAAACCAAGTCTTGCAAATTTACAGGAATTTCTGCTAATCTTTTCTCCAACGAAAAAATATTATTTTGGCATAATCTTTAACCTCTTAACGCTCAGCGTCCGATATATCGGACGCTGAGCTCAGTGACTTAGCGCTCAGCGTCCGATATATCGGACGCTGAGCCGATGCCGGTTCAGCTCAAGATTTGAGCCGAACCGGCATCGGGAAACACGGGGTGCCGGCTGTGACTGATAGCCGGCACCCCAGTGTAACACCCGCGATCGGAGTTGTCTCTGATCGCGGGTGATTAACCCGTTAAATGCCGCGGTCATCGCGACCGCGGCATCTAACATGCATATGGGGTGTCTTTCCCCCACGATCGCCCCCCCCGAATCATTTTCGGGGGGCACCGATTACTGCTACGGTATCACTGGGGTCCGATCTGGACCCCAGTGTTACCTGCAGGAACTGCCGGTAAGATGGCGTCTATGACGTCATCTTACTGGCAGAGTGCCACCCTATGCAAGTGCATAGGCTGACACTGATAATGCCCTGCAATACATAAGTATTGCAGGGTATTATTATGAACAAGCAATCAGATGATTGCTTGTTCATTTCCCATGGTGGAAAAAGTGAAAAAGTAAAAAAAAAAATTATTCAATAAAAAAATAAAGTAATAAATCACCAAAAATGCCCAAAAGCCCCAAAACATATAAAGAGACATATAACTAAAAAAAAAAGTCTAAATCATAACACAAACCCCACATATATAGTATCACCGCGTCCGTAACAACCCGTAGAATAAAAATAAATAATTATTGAATCCGCACGATGAACGCCGTAAAAGAAAACTGTTATAAACCCTCCAAAAATTATGATTTTTACCTATTCAATCCCACAAAAAATGCTATAAAAAGTGATCAAAAAAACATATGTACTCTAGAATGATACTGGTGCAAAGTACAACGTGTCCCGCAAAAAACAAGCCATCAACCAGCTCCGTAGCCAAAAACGTAACAAATTTATGCCACTTGGAAGATGGCAATACAAAAATGATAGATTTTTCCCAACAATAGGGTTTTATTTTACAAATTTAGTAAAACGCAAGAAAATATATTCGTGTCTGGTATCCCCGTTATCGTATCGACCCATAGAATGAAGATAATATGATTATTAGTCTATACGGTGAACACCACAAAAAAAAAGTAAAAAAACCAGTAGAGAATTGATGCTTTTCTACTCCTGCTCTCAAAAAGAAGTTCCTAAATTTTCAACAATAGGTGATACCAACCCCAAAATGGTAACATTGGAAAAAGCATCTCATCCCGCCAAAAAAATGCCATCACATGACCCTAATAGCGCAAAAGCGAAAATTTTACAGCCTTCAAAAGAGGCCAATGAGGAAAGTAAAATCCTGGCAGCTGCAGGGTGCTCCTTCCCTTCTGCGCCTCACTGTGTGCCCATAAAACAAGTCACGGCCACATGTGGGGGGTCTCTGCACTCGGGAGAAATTGTAGAACAAATTGTATGGTGGGTTTTGTATTTTTATCTTTTGGAAATGTGTAAATTTTAGGGCTAAATGAACGTATAACCGGCACAATTTGACTATTCTAAATTTCGCCTCCATTTTGATGTAATTACTATGAAGATCTCAAGGGGTTAACAATCTTCGTAAAATCTGTTTCTGATAGCTTGAGGGGTGCAGATTTCAAATTGGGTTGGTTATATGGGGGGTTTTGATGCTAAATATGTAAATTTTCATTCAAAACTGTATTTATCCCCAAAATAGTCAATTCTGAAAATCCGGAAAAGCGCTATTCGATTTGTAAGCCGCGTGACATCAAAATAAATTATCCAGACATTTCAAAAATGGTGAAAATGTAAAGTAGACATATGGGAAATGTTATTCAGCAATTTATTTAGGTGGTAAATCTATCTGCCTGAAAACGCAATGATTTCAAATTTCAAAAATGGCAAATTTTTCTGAAAATTCATCATATTTTCTTTTTTTTTGTAAATAAACGCAAAACTTATCAGCCAAAATTTACCACTAAAATGAAGTACAACATGTGGGGAAAAAACAATCTCAGAATCGTTTTGATAAGTAACAGTGTTCAAAAGTTATAACCATATAAAGCGACGCATGTCAGAATCCAAAAAATGGGACTGAGCCTTAAGCTGTAAAATGGCTGCGTCCTTAAGGGGTTAAGGAAACGGAATGGTGTCAGATTAGAAACTCTTTGATTAAAAACTAGATTTATAAGAATAAAGATAACTAGGTTTGCTGGGGTGTGACCTCTGAAGTCATGTGCAGTTCATTTTAATCTCATGTTTACCTCTTTCTTTGTCTTTCATGCAGTCATGTCTTTCATGAGTAGCCAAAATTTAGTTGTTATATTATAATGTGTATATAAATATATATGCTGTATATTTAATACATAGAAACCATTTCACATGTTAACCATAGACCTAAGTCATTCTCATGGCAGAGGTGACCCCAACAGTATTAGGCACCATGCACACGACAGTCTGGCGTCGCAAGCTTATGGCCGTACATATGTCCCCCATAAATGGCGATGGCCATAGTGAGGCACCGTACCTCTCTGTACACGGGAAAGAGATAGGACATGTGCTATCTTTCTACATATTAGGGCCCATGCGTCGTATGTTGAAGCATATCTTGTTTAATCCCTGAACTGAGTGGTTTTGCTAAAAAAAACTATTATAAAATTCAGGACCTTGGGAAAGCTGGATGAATGCCCTGTCAGTCATACATAAACATTACTTCCACATACATAGGAGCTGCCTGAACTGTCCAGACAGGACTAATCCTAACCTGAGCTAGATGACTCATACACAGCAGCTGGGGGATGGTGCAGCGATTGACTACTTCTGTCTGTCAGGGACAACATAGTGATAACATGTTCTTGGCTTATACTAGGCAGGACAAGGCTGACAAGGTATGTTTGGTTCATAATGCATAAAAAGAAATGGTAGATTTTCTTTAAACATCCTTAGACATACAAATTTCAACAAACTTTCCATAAATATAATGAAAATGTGTACTCTTTGATGAATTCCATCTTGCTAGCAGGATGGGCAGAATATCAAGGAGTTTTCTGAATACAAAGTAACTGAATGCAGAGGAAAACAGTGGGTTACAGCAACTGCGCCCCTCAGTGCTGAATGGATTGAAAACACACAGACAGAGACTGCAGAGAGAAGAGTTGCTTGAAAATGAAGATTACAAGTCACTGTTACTCCTGCTGATTTCTGCTAAGTTTATTAAAAATTAAAATGCCTTTCAATGTAACTTACACCTTAGTAAAATGTTCAGCAATTCCAATTCAGACCTCAAGAGTAAAAACCAATAGCTTGTATTTGATAGTCATTACAGATATATCTCTTTGATGTGACAAGCGCTATATTAATTGTGTATGGACTTTGGTTTGTAGGACAAATGTGCAGAAAAAAAATTTGCGAGTTGACTTTGGAAATGGGTAACTGATTAATATCATGGAAGTAAAACATATAATATATAATAAAATGGGTTATGGGTCTTAGAAGTATTAAAGAGCTGCCGGTGACTTATGCTCATTTCTGCTGGCTTCTTCTTTCAGCTGTTTCTATGTACTCATTTAACACATGCAACCGAAGCAGGAACGTTGGACAAAATTAGTCACTACACTGCCATGGTAACGCCAATAACAGCCAAGAAGCCACGGCAAAACACAGTTCTAATGAGACAGCTTATAGATAAACAACTGCAGAGAACAAGGACTTCAGGCAGCGTCATCGTACAGAATCGGGCATTTAAACTCACCATGTTTAAGGAGTTCTCCTTTACGATAAAGCATGCTCTGCCACTTATTGCCAACACATGAGGTATCTAGATTATATTTTCACAAAACAACAAAGTACCATATTTTACAGCGCGGTCCGAATGAACACCAAAACAACGTGCAAAGTCCGGCAGCGCGTGAAAGGGTCATGCGCTGTCAGACTTTGCACGTCATTTACCCCCATTCATTTTGAAAAAAAAAATTAATTAAAAAAAATTGGGCCTGGGTCAACTTTCAATTTTTGGTATTTTTGTGGCTGTGGTTGGATGGGAGTGCCAGCCTCTGTAAACAAATAGGGGCATGGCAGTAATGGGTGGTGCCACGGGACTACAGGAGGAGGTAAATTTAAGAGAGTTTTTGTAGCAATTCTTTATTGTGGCAGGTAACAGAAAAAATACTGGGCATCCCATGCTCAAGTGCTCGCAGGCACCTCATAGATAACAGTATTACAATACACAGTAGTATAATAATGCCAACCCTGAAGGGTAAAAAGATCAGTGACAACATGTACAGAATTATTTACACTTATACATGTGGCAGGTTTGCATTACGAAAGTGACAAAGAAAAAGGCAATTGTCCCCTGGCCAATCATTGTTTATAAGGTAGAAGAATAAACTGGAGGCGAGGAGGAGAGTCAGAGGGGTAGCAGTGAAGGAGAAAATGAGCGAGGGATCGTCAACAGGGCTAAGGTACTCATGTAGAGGAGGATAAAGAAGGAGATGCCGTAAACGCTATCCAGGGTTCCCAAGTAAAGACATACTTTACTCCAGAACCGTTCCCATCTGTCGAGACTTCCTCCATGCGCTGTAGAATCTCACAGAACAAGGTCTGATATAGTTCTTTTTCAAAGCTTTGGGTGCAAGCAGTCCGTTCTGTTGAGAATAAAATTATACCTACTATAATTAACAACTCCAATATTTAAAATGCTCTTTATATTGATATACTATTTAAAGCTATCTTTTTGTATCTAAATGATACAATTAATGTATAGACAAAGACGCCCCTTTACCAACCAATAAATACTAAATTTTTTGTTAATTGCATAGATCCAGAAGGTAGACTATATACAACACCAGAACCATGTTAAATGCAACACCACAGCCAATATCATAACTACAGCCTCATGATCTAGCTCTATATGTGAATACAATACTAGAACCAAACCTAGTACTTACTGTGAATAAAGCACTAAAACCAAGTTTTTACATATTTACAGCACCAGAACCAAGTTCAGTACAAAAAACACCAAACTGAGTTTAGAAGAAAAAATATAGAACCAAGATACAGCACCAGAACCCAGTTCAGTAAATA